>NC_135886.1:23154581-23795975 GCF_964194155.1 Cetorhinus maximus
AAAATGGCTTACTACTCCTCCTATTTCCTTTTTCTTATCAAATGAAGATTGTTGAGCAGTATGTTTCTCCTCCACATTGAGTCCAGCTATCACTGCTATGTTTTGGAGAATGCAGCCCACCACAATTATCTAAAGACCTTCGCTGGCAAATACTGAGATGTGCCTTCAGGCCTGTCAAGGCACCTGAAGTGAATATGAGCATGCCAATGGCTTACTTGATAACATATCTGATTGTCATATAGCTGCCATTGTAGTTTTGGGTTCATTGGTGAAGTTCCTCAGATACGTCAACAACCAGGTTTGAAGGGTCTATTCTTTGTCACCTAACAGGGTTCCATGCATAAAAGTTCAGGGATTTTAGACAATTGCAGCATAAAAGCTTTATGGCAACTCCCGGGGAATATGATCCAGACCTGCATTGAGCCTTTTTCTGTGTTTGCACAGCAGCTAAATGGAGCTGATGGACTAAATCCCTTGTGGCTAATGAATGCTCTAGCTTAATCTAGTGGTGGTCAGGTTGCAGCATGTGTGCAATCAATGGCACCTTGCTCCTGCAGGAACCCAGCCAGAGACACAAACATGAGCGGCTGCTCATTCTTGCTATCGCCATCACAGGTAAAGTTTGTATATTTCCCAGCCCTGGTAAACAATACATCAGTCACCTGCCATAAGGATTTATGTGCAGGGGCCAACAAGACCCTCAGTAGAGCGCTAGAAGGAAGCAGAGGCAAAAAAAGCTAAGGCATGCATGACCACTAGTGCCCAGCAGGTAGAAATCTTCTTCGAAGATACTGCAGACACCTGTGAACACGTGACGCAACAATCATAGCCTCCAGAAGCACTGCACTTTTGAGAGGTCAAGGAAGCTGAGTCTGTACACCCTGTTATATGAGTACTACTTCCTGCAACCTCGACCCCTCTGTTGTTAAACTCTGCTGCCCATGTGTAGTTCTCTCCACAGCACACCCTTGCTGCTGTTGATAGTCTCTCTTCTGAAGCCTCATTTAAAGCAGCCATGGCACCATCTATCCTGATGGTTTGTGTGTGTGTGTGTGTACTCTGTACAAACAAGTATCTCACACGGAGTACTGCCACTGGAGCATTCCCCAGAGGTATCTGAGAAAGCAATTGCGAGCAACGATCCTTTATTAATCTCAGGACTGCCGACTTTGAACTAGTTCCATTAGGTGCTGCCCGACCTCACCTCTGTCTTAATGCTGAGTTTCTCAAATCCTGGGAAAACTGTGCAGGCGGCTTTAATTTCAGATTGCTGCTGAAGCCTCATGAAAAGACCTTCACTCAAATATTATATTTGCTAACCCAGCTCTCCAGGGCAGGTAATGTGGATACACCCAAACCGTACAAGCTTAAACTGGAAGTAGGCGCATTCATGACGAGTTGAGTTTGGCTTTAATACTTATGCAAATATATAACAAACAACCACCACCCTCTCCCCAAACGATATCTTTTTAATGTCACGCATAATGCTTTAACTTTGAAGGTTGGTGCATGGCTCACTCAGAAATTGAGTTTTTGTCATTTGTGCGTTGACACACCCGATATTTTCTTTGACAATGCTGCTGATTTAAGTAATGAATCAGTGAGATGTAAACACGTAAAGTGTTTTGATGAATTACTATGACTTACAAATAACTGTTGAATCATGTGATATTAATCGACTTGACGACTTGATAGAAGTTTACAAAATTATGAGTGGCATGGACAGAGTAGATAGTCAGAAGCTTTTTCCCAGGGTGGAAGAGTCAATTACTAGGGGACATAGATTTAAGGTGAGAGGAGAAAACTATAGAGGAGATGTGCGGGGCAAGTTTTTTTACGCAGAGGGTAGTGAGTGTCTGGAATTCGCTGCCAAAGGAGGTGGTGGAAGCAGGTACAATAGTGGTGTTTGAGAGGCAGCTTGACAAATACATGAATAGGATGGGAATAGAGGGATACGGACCCCGGAAGTGCAAAATGTTTTAGTTGACGGGCAATATGATCGGCGCAGGCTTGGAGGGGAGAAGGGCCTGTTCCTGTGCTGTACTTTTCTTTGTTCTTTGTAATTTCCTACACCAAAACTTTCAAAATCAAAACTGTGGCCATATTGTGGGGAATTAATGGCACCTACCTCACACTTTAATTGTTTCCCCATTTTAATATTTAATTAAGTCACCGTGCAGCCAGTTTAAATGTTAGCTTGTAAATCGCTTCAAATCAAAATGTACCATTCAATCTCTTATTAGTTCACAAAGCAGGAGAATACCAAGTTTGAACTTTGATCTGCATTTGAATTAGCTGATCTTAGCCAGGACAAGTTTGGGCTTCAACTCCCCTTATTGAGGATGGAAAAATTAATTACGTCTCATTTTTCCTCCTTGAATGCTGTGCACTGACACCTGCTGGAAATTTCATGTGTACAGGTGCTGAGTAAGAAAAGGACTCCACTTGACACCAATGCCTCACATAACTGATTAAACTGCCAACATTCACTGACTATACTTGGGGTCAACAATGTTCATAAAACTGTATAAAATCAGCATCTTCAGATAAAGGGAGAAGATTGGGCAAAAGTATTTTTTTAAAACACAGTTGAGATACAGAATATCACATTATTACTGACTGCTTCATAGTTCTGACTGCTTCACTCTGATTCCATCTGCATAGGAATTACCATACAAAATGAAATGAAAAGCTAGGAGGTACATGTGAAGCAGGCAGTGGAGATTGTTATTGGCAAGGATTGTGACTTACCCAGCAATACCCTACACACTACAGACACTGCCTGAGGAGCTGGGAGAAGCTAAAATAATTACCAGGAAACAATTACAATTTTTTCCACTAGCAATACCTCCAGGTCTATTCCTAACAGCGACATAATCTTCCCTCAACACCTTGCCAGCTTCAGACTTGGTTGCTCTTTTTTATTGGTATATTTGTCACTCCCACAGAAATATTCCTATGGTACTGAGAGTTCTATGGAGTTTGTGCAACCTATGGTATAAAAGATGTAACACAACAAGATCTCTGTCCCTACCTCCCATCTCATACTAAATAAAGTACTCTAAGCATCTGCTCATCACAGCCAAATATTTTACAGTTGTCTGTGCAGTACAATGAACAAGATAATGTGCAATGTCAACCAGTTACAACAAATAAGATGAACACCTATGTTACTGTATATTTATCAGGGTCTAGAAGACTTCGTGTCACAGGGTTGTTCTGTCACAAAGTCCTAATGGAGAAATAATAAATTTTAATATAGTCTGGAAAATGAATCTGGGGATGAATCATTGAGCTATAAATGTTAACAACCTTGTTATTAATTTATTCAAATATTGTGAAAGAGGGTTAGTTAACTTGAATCTTAAATCCATTTAGCACTGACAAGTAAGGTGAATGGCATACATATTTTGCAATGGAGTATTAAAGGACACTCAGCTTCCATACAAATGTCTATTCAGATTGATATCAAAATACATAGGATTGCATTTGTTTTGTCCTTAACTTGCCCCACCCCATACATCTCCATTCCTGAAATTGATAGAAAAACAAGTGCCACTGAAGGTACAGATGTGAAGCAGCCAGCGGAGATTGTTATAGACAAGGTTTGTGACTTACCCAGCAACACCCTCCACTCTGCAGACCCCGACTAAGAAGCCAGATAGAGTTCCACAGGGACTGGTGTATAACCAAATGCAAGAAATAATTACAATTTAGCACAATGGAAGAATGGGTATTGTTGGCTGGATAGCAATTTAGGAGCAGTGACCTTACACAATTCTTACCCTAATTAGCCCAGGAATGTTGAATACTGAACCAATCTGCTCCACTGAGCTGATTACAAACTTCGAAGAATCAACTGTGATCCTTTCTGGTCTGTATAGGTCAGTGCCTTGCGGCATCATAAGCAAAGCACAAAACATTAAGGTTAAAACTAAATGTAAATAAAGTATGCCCTGGCCAGTTGTAAGCAAATATTTGCATTCACAAGAGTTCCACCTCATTTTTTGGTAATACCCATCAATTGCCATGGTCAACATATCCTCCTTTCCTGGACACAACTATAACAGATGCCAAGGATCTATTATTGGGCCACAACTTACTCATTTCTGCACTGGCACTTTCCATGAATTGTGTTAGCAAAATTATTTGACAGTTTATCATCCAGGACATTTCAAATATTTTGTATTAAAAAGGTGCGTTAAAAATACCATCATCTGAATTAATTCAAATACTCCGTGAACATGCTCATCATTAATGCTGGAGGAATTAAAGTTGCTTATTCAACATGAAATCTCACTATTAGCCCCCTTTTCAAAATTACTTAGAGTGAATTATGATTAACTTCTGTGCGTGGGTGGTCAAATTTCCACTAAACCTTTAAATGGTGACACTATGGGGGAAAACAGGTTGAGAGGAGTTAGAGTTCAGCAGCATGAGGAAACACAGTTAAAATAATTTTACTGGCATTAATTGAGGCCACTGTTGAGTATCAAGCCAGTGCCCTCGCACTTTCCAGCTTCAGGGACTCCTCAACACAGGTTTCCCCCAATTCCTTCATTGGCAATTATGGTTTAAAAACTACCAGAAAAATTTACAAAATGTCAGAAGCAAACAGTTGTTAAAATATGTGTTCATTTTTAAAAAAACAACTCCTTGGTAAAAAAATGAAACATAAAATGAGCACGTTTATGAGACAAGGTACCAACAGCTTCCCTGTCAGAAAATCTGTTCCTAACATATTATAATAAAGGGACTGTAGGAATTGCCTTTTTCCTTTGCAAAATGCTTACCTATATAAAATTCTTAAAACCGATGGCCTAGATATTTGATGGTGCTGAGCTCACCATTGCAAAATGGTGCCTAAGTATAAATATGGCAGCTGAGACTTATGCACGCATTATGCACCGGAATGTGCCACATACCTTATTGGTAAAGGCAGCCATCCAAGGTCCATGTCTGAAACAAGTTAGTCCACCGAGGAGGTGGTGGTGGAGTAGTATTGTTGCTGGACGAGTATTCTAGAAACCCAGTGTAATGCCCTGGGGACCCCAGGTTTGAATCTCACCACGACAGATGGTGGAATTTGAGTTCAATAAAAACCTGGAGCTAAAAGTCTAATAATGACCATGAAACCATTGCCAATTGTCGTAAAAAAAATAACCCACCTGGAAGGAAATCTGCTGTCCTTACCTGGTCTGGCCTACATGTGACTCCAGACCCACAGCAATGTGGTTGACTCTTAAATGCCCTCTGAACAAGGGCAATTAGGGATGGGCAATAATTGCTGGCCTAGCCAGCGATACCCACACCCCAAAAATGAATTTTTTAAAATTGCAAGGCCCCTTTACAAAATCAGGTTATCCTGAATACAGCCAGCACTGGCCAAGCTTACTAACCAGTTCTGAACAGAGCTGCTGGAGGCTGACACCGAAGTATTAAGATTATTTTAAAATGCTCAGCCGAACGTGGAGCCATGAGGAGGAGAACTCCACCCAGGTCCAATGCAATGGACCATTACCTGCATCTGCTTGAACCTTTCCTCTCTCTTGATCGACCCAATCATTCACAAACACCTTCCTCCCTACTATTTTTTTGAAATATATACTTTATTTATAAAATTTGTAAAAATGCATTACACAACTGTTTAAAGTCAAATTTGACAGAAAGTGCAATATTGTTAAATTTTTTGCACCGCAGTATGTGGCACTCTGAGGAGCCTCACCATACAGGTTATGTTTATTATATACAGTTATATTTCATGTCACACATTCTCTGGTGCACATAGCTCAAGGGGTATATAGCAGGAGGGTCTTACACCATGGCCTTTCCCCATTGACTCTTTGTGGTGGCTACCCCAAGTTTCAGTGTGTCCCTCAGCATGGACCTTGGAATATCTCAGTCTGCAACATTCAGTCTTGGATAGCTCTTTGTATTGGAAGACTAACAAGTTTCAGAGAGAGTAAAGAGTGTCTTTCATTGTGTTGATCGTCCTTCAGCAGCAGTTGATGTTCATCTCAATGTGCATCCCAGGGCACAGAGATGGAACATGCAATGTCCTGCATCGCGGAGCTGCTTGGTATTAACCTCGACAAAAACTGTTGCATCGCGTTCCAAACCGACTTTGTAAAGGTACATTCCAGAAGCAAGTAGGCAAGGGTTTCTACCTGACCATGGTCATCTTAAAGGCAGCATGAGGAGGGGTTGAGACTTCGGATGTGCATGAAGGATCTGCTGGAGAGGGCCCTACACACACCACCAGCCAAGCTATGTCTTGGAGCTTGTTTGAAGGTTCTGGCAATGAGGCATTCTACCAAATGACTTTGAAAATCTGCCCAGGGTGCGACAGGATCCACCATCTCCTTTACTTGCAGGGCCTCAAGGCCTCAGGCCCACTGCCTGATGGATTTATGGTCAAAGATGATTTTCCGCACAAACCTTTCCACGAGCACAGGTGATTTGGCACAGTCCAAGTGAATGGAGTGTTCCATGGCAATGTGTTCAGACTCAACCTTCACAACACGAGAAACAGGTAGAACCTCAGAATGGAGTGACACTTGGTGTTTGCATACCAAAGGTCTAGGCACGGCTTGATGCAGCCACATACAAAGGTGGACATCAGGTTGAGGGAGATGTTGGGGACATTTCTCCATATTCCCCCACCCTCCCCCTCAGCCTTACCTCGAGAATTGTGCGTCATGTTCCTCTGGACACAGTCCATTTTGATCTCCAGATAAAGTGGAAGAGGGTACGGGTGACTGCCATGGCACAAGAATAGGGTATGGGCCAGACGTTTTCCCTGCCAATTTAACCCCCCCCCCCCCCCACCCTCAATTGTATCCCTCCCTTTGATTGCTCCCCTTCCTCTTGATCATCCCTCGATCTAGAACCTGCCGGAAGCTCACTGCTTTAGATGCAGCAACCCAAAATTTAAATCATTTTTGCAGCTGTGTTGCTTAGAGGTGCCCAGCAAGGATCTGCAACTCGCCAGTCTCATGTAAGTGAGGCCCCAGGCCCACTTTGGGGCTGCCTCAGGCCTACTCATTCCAGCACAGAGATCAAACTAAACTAATTTCTCAGCCAATACATCGGAATGGCTGCTCAGAATATTTCAAAACAGCTCTTTTTTTTTTTAAGTTGCTCTTCCACAAGTGAGCTGGAATTTTTCACAATTAACGCACCTTCTATTTTGCGATAAATACTAGAAATTTGATTGAATGGGAATTAATTAGACCCGAGCTTCCTTACAAACATGCTGTGATGAAGCCCCTATATTTAATGCACACTCATGATCCCAGAGTTAACCAGATGGCAAGTGCTAAACAAAAGCATGTTATCACATCCTTGATTAGATGCTGGAATCCAATTCATTAGTGTAATTGCTTAAGGAAGCAGCAGACATGCAGAGTAACTCAGCACATTATGAAATATTCATTCACACTTTGTCAGCGCAGGAGAGTACAGAAGTGCCACAAAATAAAGTGGAAGAAATAACTTAGGGGAAAAATATTTACCATACACGAGGCTTCTTTAATTGTCTATCTGGCTTTAGCAGCAAAACTGGCATTTAACAGACAGGTCTGAATTAGATGCCAAGTTTAGATGGATTCTATAGTTTAGAATAGAATAGAACCATAATATGATGCAGCACAGAGGAGGTTGTTCCCTCATATCCGTGCTGACTCTTTGGCAGCTATCCAATTAATTAGACCTCACCTTCCTTTCTTATGCTATGATGCCCTTATACTTAATGCATACTCATGATCCCACTCCTCTGGTCTTTCCCCTTGGCCCAATAATTTCTTTTCCCCCTTGAATTATTTATCCAATTCCCTTTTGAATATTATCAATAGCTGTATTCTCACTTAGACTGGCATCTCATAATATAGATATGTGAGACATTGTATATCACTAATACACAAGGCCATCATTATTGCTGATGAAATTTTGCTGTTTATTATTTCTGAAAGCTTTACATAAAAGAATCATTTGAAAAAATAGGCAACTCCAAGGAATGCTTAAATATGACGCAAATCACTATACATAAAACCATTTTTTCTAAAGAAATTTGGTTGGATATAAAGCTTTCAGAAATAATAAACAGCAAAATTTCTTCAGAAATGATGGTTTTGTGTATTAGTGATATGCACCAGATTTAAGCATTAACTTGAGCTGACTATTTTTTCAAGCTTTCAGGAATAATAAAAGAACCATTTGCTTTAACTTTGCTTTGCCCGCACTGTTTAAATCTGAAACCTCAAATATTCTGGATTTAAAAGCTAGATGCAGATTGCCAATGGCAATGCTTTTCATTTTGTTCTCTGTTACTTCTCTTTCCTCAGACAGTGTCATGCTTTGCCTCTTGTGTGATGAGATTGAAATGTAAAGTTAATCCTTGGTTACCAGGGTAAGTATCAGACAGTTAGAATGCCCTGGATTTGCCCACTGACAACCCAGTACAAATTCTCCAAGTGCTCTGAACAACCATAAGTGTCATTTTTGTGCATAGTAACAATTGCCTGTGACTGCATCGTATTATTCCACTTGATACAAAAAAGAGAAAGCTTTATACAGAAATAGTAATATGATTTTTAAAAAAAGGCATTGTGATCTTTATTGATATCTGAGTATCTTTAATTCTTGGATAATTGCAGAGTATGGTGTTAGAAAGTAGATTATGTACTAACTTTAATTTATTTTCAGAATTATAGCAAAAACTCAAGAAATCCCTTTGAGCTAAATCCTGTTATGCCTATTATATTCCATCTGGCACCCAAGAGCCTTCCAGTGTTTGATGAGATTGCATCTTTCCCATAACAATCCAGCACACAACTCAATATCAGAGAGATTATAATACCAGGCACGTCATTAATTAAGATGTATTACACCATAGATCTCCCACTTGAATAAGCTAGCAAGAGCTGTTTCATAGATACCTGCTCCAGTAACTTGGAAGTTTTGTGAAATTAACCATTGGAAATGGCTCTTATTCACCATTGATTTCAATAGTTGATATCATGGCTATTGCATTAATGCATTATTCTTTCCAGATTAGTTTTCTTTGGAAATGGGCAAGTCCGTCAATCTAAATTATGTACACTAGTCCTTCTACCTATTTTGTTAACTAATTCTTAGACTCAGCTGTGGCAAATTTTATCCCTCAACTGTGAAAACACCATACATTGACAGTCCTTGGCCCTGAATACAATCTGGAGGCTTCAGTGAAATAAACATGTGTTACGAGCTGTATTTTCTATTCCTGATGCTTGCAAATCAACTGAAAAAGTTGTCAATCTGCATTACAAGAATTGCAGCCACTCACCAACAGACCCATCACGTGCATCAACTGAAATTAAGAATTGGAAAGAATTATTCAATGACTCTTGAATAAATTGCCTGTGAAGGCAAAAAAAAAAAATTTTTCCAAAAACCTTGGAGAGATATTTAGCAAGTGATCATGAGCTAGATGGTGACAGCACATTACGTTCACCTCTTCAAAGTGGGAACCAAAATTCTGTTTGTCACAGTCTGAAATATATTCAACAACTAAGCATCTACAAACCTCTGGGGTAGAGAATGCCAAAGATTCACAACCCTTTGAGTGAAGAAATTTCTCCCCATCTCAGCCCTAAATGATCAGCCCCTTATGCTGAGATTGTGCCCCTGCATTCTAGAATCCCCAGCCAGGGGAAAGAACCTTTCAGTATCTACCTAGTCAAGCTGCTTCTGAATCTTGTATGTTTATCTTGTATGTTAGTTCACTTCTCATTCTTAACTCAAGTATAGGTCCAATTTACTCAACCTCTCATTATATCACAACCATCCCATCCCAGAAAAAAAACAGTGAGCCTTCACTGTACCACTCCCAATGCAAGTATAACAGTCCATAAATACGGAAACCAAAACTGCGCATAGTACTCCAGGGGGAGAATTTTCTCCTCGTCGGGCGGGCTGGGCGGGAGCGGGCATGGGCAGGCGCGCAGCCAATCGCCGCCCACGATTGGCTGCGTGCCACCATTTTATGTGGGCAGGCCAATTAAGGCCCGCCCAGCTTGACGCACACCCAGAAGCGCTCAGCGCCACCAGGCGGGGGGAGGAGGGAGAGTCAGAGCTGCACAGAGCTGCCGCAGGGAAATTAATTTAATTGTGAAAATTGAAAAAAATAATTTTAAAAATTATTCAGACATGTCCCCTCATGTGACATTGTCACATGAGGGGACATGTCTGAATAATTTTTTAAATTGTCACATTGTCACATGAGGTGGGACATGTTTATCAATTTACATGAAACTTTGTATTAAATTAATAAAGCCTTCATGAAACCTCATCCCACCCATGGATGAGATTCCACGAAAAATGCTAAGGTCACTTGGGCTCTTCGCCTGCCTGCCAACCTTAAGATTGGATGGGCAGCCCTTGCAAGTGTCTCAATTAGTTGATTAACGGCCTTAATAGGCCTTTGACAGTTCGGCAGGCGGGCAGCCGACTCCAGTACGTGCCTGCCAAACTGAAGATCAGAATGATGCGCGGTGACGTCGGGACGCATGCTCGACATCACTGCGTGTCATTTTACGCGTCGGCGTGCGGGGCCCACCCCTGCACGCTGACCAGAAGACTCAGGCTCGGGTGTGGCCTCACTAAGGCCTGTACAATTATAGCAAGACTTTCTTATTCTATTCCCTTGCAATAAAGGTCAATACGCCATTTGCCTTCTAATTGTTTGCTGCACCTACATGTTACCTTTGTGATCCTTGTATGAGTACACCCAAGTCACTCTGAATATTCATACCTTTAAAATAATATTCTGCTTTTCTATTCTTACTACCAGAGTGAATAGCCACATTTCCCCACATTATATTCCATCTGCCATCTTGTTGCCTACTCACCTTACCTGTCTATATCTCTTTGCAGCCTCTGTGTCCTCCTCACAGCTCACATTCCTACTTAGGCCCAAATTAAAATTGCAGAACCTCAAAGACACGGACTGTTAACTGAACTATGGGCAAACTGGCACAGAGTTAAGCAGATTAGTAAATTATATGTGTGCCTCAAAGAGTGGCATGGAAAGAAAGGGTTTTGATTCAAGTGGCATTCACATCATTATTACTTGGCAAAGTTAGAGCTGTTCTGTTGGGTTGGTTTTATGTCTTGGGTAAATGAGTTAATTGGCCAACTGAACTCTAACTGTATGCCTTCCTATGTTCTCATCAATTGCTGCTTGCAATCAATAACTGAGAGAGACTGACGTAAGAATAAACAGTGATGGTTTATTGAGACATAGGACAGAGCACCAGATCATACGTGCTCACTCAGAAACCTCCAGAACTAGACTTACAGTTCTCATTTGCCCGTGCTGTACAGTGATTCATCAGTGCTGTCACATGATCAGTACACTTGCATTCTCTTAAAGGGACAGGGTACCTCACTTTACCACAGTTGGGCTCAACTTAAGCAGGGCTGGGATTGATGTCCTGGTGGAGTGGAGGGTTCAGGTGAAAGAAGATTTTAGAATTCTAAAGAGGAAAGTTGGGACAATAGAAGAGTGTTAATTTGGGTAAAGACAAGCAGAGTTGGACAGGAAGGGACAGAGAGATTATAACAGGTCCTCCAAACATTCTAGCCCTCTAGAAAAATCCTCCTCATGGTCATTAAGTGTATCATAGAGGGAACGGCCCCTGTGGAATGCTGAAAGGGGAGGGGAAGATTTGCTTGATGGGGTGGAATCATGCTGGAGGTGATTGAAATGGTGTAGAATGGTCCATTGAATATGAAGACTGGCGGGGTAGAAAGTGAGGACAAGGGAACCCAATTCTGGTTCGGGGGTGGGGGGATCAGAACAAATGTGCATTGAATGAAACTGACACTGTCAACAGCCTTATCAGCCATGGTGTGGGTGGGGGAGGGGAGAAGAATCTTCACTTGAAGAAAAATACATATCAGAGCTCTCATATGGAGGGTTGCACCATCAGAACAAATGCAATGGAGACAGAAACTGGAAGAATGGAATAGAATCTTTACAGCTAGTAGGGTGTAAGGAGGTGCACTCGTGGTAGCTGCGGAAAACATTGGGCTTATAGCAAACATGGATTGATAGCCTATCCTGAAAAGGAGACAAAGAAGTCAAGGAAAGGAAGAATCAGGCTTGGACAATGTGAAGGCAAGAGAAGGGTGGAAATTGGAAGCAAAATTTGTGACATTTCCAGTTCAGGGCGAGAGCAGGAAATGGCACTGATAGATTCATCAATGTACCAAAAAAATAAAAAGATGAGGGAGTGGACCAGGGTAAGACTGAAACAAAGAATGTTCCACATATCTCATAAAAAGGCCGGTACAGCGAGGAACCATATCGATTCCCACATCAACCCCTTTTATTTGGAGCAAGCAAGTGGAGTTAAAGGAGTTGTTCAATAAGAAAACAAGTTCAGCTAGACAGAAGATGATGGGGACTGAATAGGCCTCTGTCCATGGAAGAAGCAGAGAGCTCGGAGACAATCCTGGGGGTGGATGGAGGTATTAAAAATATTGGACATCCATGGTGGAGAGAGAGTTAGGCCAGGAAATTGGAAATTGCTTAAGTGATAGAGGACACTAGAAGAGTCACAAAAGTCAGTGGTAAGAGACTGAACAAGATGCCAGTCTTCAGCGAATTTGATTCACTCCACGTGATATCAAGAAATGGCTGAAGGCACTGGATACTGCAAAGGCTATGGGCCCTGACAATATTCCAGCAATAGTACTGAAGAACTGTGCTCCAGAACTTGCAGCGCCCATAGCCATGCTGTTCCAGTACAGCTACAACACTGGCATTTACCCGGCTATGTGGAAAATTACCCAGGTATGTCCTGTACACAAAAAGCAGGACAATTCCAATCCAGCCATTTACCGCCTCATCAGTCTACTCTCAAACATTAATAAAGTAAAAGATGGGACCATCAACAGTGCTGTCAAGCGGCATTTGCTGAGCAATAAACTGCTCAATGATGCCCAGTTTGGGTTCCGCCAGGCTTAATCAGCTCCTGATCTCATTACAGCCTTGGTTCAAATATGGACGAAAGAGCTTAACTCCCAAGGTGAGGTGAGAGTGACTGCCCTTGACATCAAGGCAGCATTTGACAGAGTGTGGCATCAAGGAGCCCTAGCAAAACTGGAGTCAGTGACATCACTGCAGGAATTCCACAGGGCAACCATCTTCAGCTGCTTCATCAATGACCTTTCGTCCATTATAAGGTCAGGAGTGGGGATGTTCGCTGGTGATTGCACAATGTTCAACACCATTCGCGGCTCCTCAGACACTGAAGCAATCCATGTCCAAATGCCCTGTGGAACTCCTGCAGTGATGTCCCGGAGCTGAGATGACTGACCTCCAACAACCAAAACCATCTTCCTTTGTGCTAGGTATGACTCCAACCAGCAGAGAGTTTTACCCCTTATTCTCATTGACTCCAGTTTAAAACCTATTCATGTAACACCAGCAAGAACAAATATACCAGAGTGATGGAGCTGGAAAATATATGATTAAAACTTTCTTCCCTTCCTTAGCCACCTCAGATAAGAGTTCCATTAATCATTAGCCCAGCAAGATCATGATATCATTGATAAATTCATTCACAGTGTGTGGGCTTCACTGGCAGGGCCAGCATTTATTGCTCAACCCTAGTTGCCCTTGAGAAGCTGGTGGTGAGCTGCCTTTTTGAACGGCTGCAGTCCATGTAATGTAGGTACACCCATAGTGCTGTGAGCAAGGGAGTCCAGGAGTTCCAGGAGAGAGATGTCCTGGAGCTGAGATGATTGACCTCCAACAACCACAACCACCTTCCTTAGTGCTAGGTATGACTCCAACCAGTGGAGAGTTTCCCCCGATTCCCATTGACTCCAGTTTTGCTACGGCTCCTTGATGCCACGCTTGGTCAAATGGAGCCTTGATGTCAAGGGCAGCCACTCTCACCTCACCTCGGGAGTTAAGCTCTTTAGTCCATGTCTGAACCAAGGCTGTAATGAAGTCAGGAGCTGAGTGGCCCTGGCAAAATCCAAACAGGGCATCAGTGAACAGGTTATTGCTAAGCAAGTGCTGCTTGATATCACTGTTGATGACCCCTTCCTTTACTGATGATCGAGTGTAGACTGATGGGGTGGTAATTGGCCAAGTTGGATTTGTCCTGCTTTTTGAGTACAGGACACACCTGTGCAATTTTCCACATAGCCAGGTAGGTGCCAGTGCTGTAGCTGTACTGGAACAGCTTGGCTAGGGGTGCGGCAAGTTCTGGAGCACACGTCTTCAGTACAATTGCCAGATTATTGTCAGGGCCCATAGCCTTTGCAGCATCCAGTACCTTGAGCTGTTTCTTGATATCACATGGAGTGAATCAAACTAGCTGAAGACTGGCATCTGTGATGCTGGGGACCTCCGGAGGAGGCCAAGATGGATCATCCACTCGGCACTTCTGGCTAAAGATTGTAGCAAACTTATCTTTTGCACTGATGAGCTGGGCTCCTCTAACATTGAGCATGGGGATATTTGTGGAGCCTCTTTCTCCAGTGAGTTGTTTAATTGTCCACCACCATTCACGACTGGACGTGGCAGGACTGCAGAGCTTAGATCTGATCTGTTGGTTGTGGGATCACTTATCTCTGTCTATCAATTGCTGCTTATGCTGTTTGGCACGCAAGTAGTCCTGTGTTATAGCTTCACAAGGTTGACACCTCATTTTTAGGTACGCCTGGTGCTGCTGCTGGCATGCCCTCCTGCACTCTTCGTTGAACCACGGTTGCTCCCCTGGCTTGATGGTAATGGTAGAGTGAGGGATATGCTGTGCCATGAGGCTACAGATTGTGTTCGAGTACAATTCTGCTGCTGCTGATGGCCCACAGCGCCTCATGGATGCCCAGCCTTGAGTTGCTAGATCCATTCAAAATCTATCCCATTTAGCACAGCTGTAATGCCGTTTTTAATATACATGTAAACTCATACCAGTGAAACATCATGCCGGCCTTGTTTTTCTTCCTACTTCCCTTCAATCTCTAGATGCTATTTCTATTTATCCAAGCAACCTCTCTAAGCTGGACCGACCTACATGTGACTCCAGTTCCACACCAAAATGGCGGTCTCTTAACTACTCTCTGATGTCAAATCATTACAAATAATAACTGGAATTAAACTGCCTTTATCTCTCAGTCTGTAGTAGTTCACGAAGGTGGCATCCTGCCACTTACTCAGGGTAACAAAATGGCCAATAAATGCCAGCTATGCCAAACCCCCGAAATAAATTTTAAAAGTTGAGCTGTGAATGTTTAAAATTGATGGCAATTTCTGATTCTTGCCATTTCCTGATTGACAAACACATTGCAGTTTAATTATGGAAATGTGATCAGACCGAAGGGATTAACATGTACCACTTTTGGAAGGTTATGTCTTGGGATATCCTTTTTCATCAGCTGCCCTTTTTTTAAAATATATCATTCACTGTAAGAGAAATGTACAAAAGGAGTACGAAGTATTTACCTCCAATTTAAAAGGTAACCTTAAGGCAGCCACTCACATGCTAAAACTGTGATTCAGCAATTAACTACATTATGATATAAGTAGGAGCCAAGTCAGAATGAAATGCTGCAAAAGCTGATGTGTAATTCATATTTTTATGTATAATTTATTGCTGCTAACTATAAAGGTAAAATTTGTTCATTTATAAAGGATTTTTATGAAAATAGCCATAATATGGAGAGTAACTTATACACATATATAAATGATCTAATATTAAAGCAGAAAATGCTGGAAAATACCCAATTCTGTTGAAAGGTCATCAGCCTGAAATGTTAATTTTGTTTCTCTTTCCTAGATGCTGCCTGAGCTGCTGAATATTTCCAGCAATTTCTGTTTTCATTTTAGATTCCAGCATCTGCAACATCTTGCTTTTCTATTAGCATGTACAGTTTAATGATTAGATGCATGCTACTGGGGCCATTAATTTTTTGAATCATTGTTTAGCGAATCAACGTAAATTGTGATGATTGGACTATGAACAACTCAAAGTCTTCGACAGAGATCCCCAAAATATAGTTTTCCATCTAGCACGTGGAGCACAGCATTATTTGAAAGAGAAAGTTACCAGCATTTCCCAGAATTTTGGCAAAGGGGACCTTTCAAAGATAAAGATCACTCTCAATTCATTGAGGGGAAACTAACTGTGTAACAATACAAATGCAAGGCTACGCAAATTCTCCTGCATGATTTCTATATCCATCACAGATGTAAATTAGAAAACTGTCCATATTTCTGTCACTATTCTCCACAATGTGACCTTAGGATACATGGATGGGATTTGGTGATAAAAATAAATCTCCGTTCACATTACACATTCATATAAATTTAATTTTGCCAGTCATATTGTTCATAATTGATGGTATTATTAAACCAGAAGATAAGATTAGAATTGCAACAAAACACCAAATTATTCCAAGCTGTTTAAAAAAGCAATCACCTAAGAAAATCTCTACATTTTAACCAAAATTGGAAATGTATCTCTCCCTTTCTTTTTACTTTGTATCATTTTCTATTCTAATAGATCATCAAAACATACAGTGTAAATGCAAAATGACAAGTTAGTTGCAAGTTTTATTGTTGGTGTAGCCCTACGTCTGGCTGCAAAACCTTCACCTCCAGAGAAAAGGTACAGGTTTGGAGTGAGGGGAAGGAAAGCTTATAATGATTGTTTTGTACTTTATATCACATATACAATAATTTCACACCTTATAATTGATTCAGTCACAGTCCATTATCTACTGGATGACCCTGAGTATGTTGTTCTTCTCCGGATATTGAGATGAATTTCAGTGCAAGTAAGTTAAACAGATGAGATGTGCAGTATGAGGTCAAAATACCAGTGCTTGACTGCCACATATCAAGCAATTTAAAAAGACACAATCTTTATTCATTGGAAGTTAATTTTTTTAGAATTAATACACCATTTTTAAAAAAAGTCAAATTTTAATCATCTACAGACTAAGCAACTTTTACATTTTATGATAAGATGAGAACAATCATTTCATGGGAATTGACTACATTGCTACATCATTCTTTCACTCCTACAACCTGCAATCAAACTTAGGCTGGATAGATGCAGGACAAAGTTAGCACTTTAGAGCAAACACATAACATAGACCAGCATTTTCATCCATTGACAATGGAAAAAATCTTTTTCATCAGCTTACCAGGGCACCTTTACATATAGCAAAAGCACAAGAGTATTTAAATTCTGCTGTTTATAGGACAACTGCACATGTCCGGAAACAGCTTCAGGAAAATGGCAAATTAAGAAGTACTTCAGTTGAACATTGATCTATAAACATCTGCTCCTCTGAAATGAACAGCCACTGATGCACATTGTTTAAGTAAGTAGCAACTACCACTCAAACCATGCTATTTCCTTGCCAAATTTCAGGGGGCTTATTTATCTAAGATGTGAACACATTTCAGAAATACTTTATAGGCCTGGTCACAACTCATGGATAACTGGGCCTAACTCTTAAAGGTGTATGACTGACTCAGTGCAGAACGCAAGAAAAACAATAGGTGGATTTTCAACTTGCTGCCTGGGCATAAGACTGGCATTGTGAGTCTTGGAGCACTGGTGTAATCCTCATGCCAGCCATATCATGATTATTGCATCACATACCAATGATATTGAAATACAGGTTGTAACATAATCCCAACAGATATACTAGTTTACCTGTGGTGTCATCTATGGTGAATTGAAGATATACAAGATAGCAGAGTTAACGCTTCCAAAATCATTGCACAGAATCATTACATCAAAGCTCCATCCGAAAGATTTAATAATAAATGCTGGCATTTCAAATTTATGAAGATAAATTTTAACAGAAATTCTTAAGTTTTATGGATTGAGGTTGCAGTGCAGTGCAATGGTTGGACCCGTTTCCTCTGACTTATTCTGTTCTAGACAACTCCCCTGGGGTTCCATCGTGGCTGCTGAATGTGCTTTTGTATCTATGAAATTTATAGATGCATGTGCGTAAACTCCTTTCCTATTCAAACAAAAATCATATGATTCACAACTTTATCCAATGAAAGATGTTACCAACAGCACTATGTGAGGTTCCATCAATCAGGATTATTAGGTATATAATAGTGTCTCAAATCTCATCAGCATGTGCTGAAAGTATTTGATTTTTAATGGAAATCATTTGTGAATTGCTGAGTATGTGCACAGGTTCTAGGCAGCTACAGGGATGGAAGGAATGTTTGAATTTAACATGAGGATAGGATGAGAGAGGAAAGCACTTACAAGCAGCAAGTTAGAGAGTGAATGGGATCAGCAGAGACAAGTATCCCTAGGGACTAGTACAGCCCAGATTAATATTTATTCTTTTAATACCATTTGCAGACTATTCTAGAGACTGTATTTATTTTCCCCATGATTGTTGCCTTCTTTAACTTTGTTCCATAATATTCAGTTCTTCTTTTCCTCCCCAGAATTCAATTCTCTCTCATTACTGTCAAGCACTGTTACCAGCTGCAAAATTAACAAAATACTTTTATTTCAGCACCTCAAGGCACAATACGCAATGACGTGTGCCCATTCATGCCAGAATTGCACCTCCCACTACATAGGTTGTGGTTCCTCTGGATGCATCCAGGTCACACATCTGAAACAGGTGTGACTGTTTTGGGCTCATTTGCATAATTGGACTTTGAATGACTGCAGCTTGTGCCATGCATGCTGCGAAAAGATTCTTCAAGTGCTCAGCAGCCAAAGCAATGACCCATAAAAAGACTACCTGGGTGCAGCCACCCAAAAGGTCAGTTTAAAGAATATTTCACTGATTGTGTTGAGGAGGCAGGAGGAGCAGCATTTCCCTTGGTTCTGTGACAGGCCTCGTTAGGTCCTTGCAGAATGGGGTGGACGAGCATCACGCCACAATTCAGGCAGGATACAATCTCTGGATCATAGTCACTAAAAACATCTTGTGCCTCTTGTATAATCCAATCATTCTGAACTCAATTATTTAAAATAGCATTGAAAAATGATTAAGTATTTGAATTACTTACAAACATATGATTAGTGGTCATGTTCGATGCTAATAGGGTAAAAATAGCATACAAATATGAATCATCTAATCATTTGAAAATCTTTCTATTGGCATAACATGATGCAGATGGGAATAATTGTAAGGAAGACAAATGTCTCAACGAATTGCCCTTGGTGATTATTGGAATTGCAGAAAGACTTGATGGAATTACACTGAGATACCAATGAATAACAAGATCCTAAATGATGGTTCATTCTTCATTTGAACTTCTATAGACAAGTCACTGAGCTCTAGGCAATGACACTCTAATACAGCTTATGTAGTTATATTGATGACTATATGCAGTTAGCTGTAGAGTGGTTACATACTGACAAAAGTTCTCCTACAAACAGGTTGATTTATAATCTTCTCTGGTTATTTTGAAGTCAGCGTTTGCTTGAAAAGAAATTATTCAGTAACATAAATTATGCAATTTAAATAAAACAACATGGGAGGCTTTTTTGCATAATTTCAATTTAAATTGCAAGGCAATTTAAATTAAGCCATTTTTGAATGAAGGAGAGTAGACAACAGTTGGATACTAATGAGCGTCAAATGCTTGACCTAGTGGACATGAATAAGAACATAAGAACACAGGAAATAGGAGCAGGAGTAGGCCATTCGGCCCCTCAAGCTTACCATGCCATTCAATAAGATCATGGCTGATCTGCCCTAGGCCTCATCTCCTCTTTCATGCCAGCTCCTCATAGTCCTCAACTCCCCAATATTTCAAAAATTTATCTACTCCTCTTTAAGTTCTTTCAGTGATCTAGCCTCCACAACTCTGAGGTACAGAATTCCAGACATTCACTACCCTCTGAGAGAAGAAATTCCTTCGCATCTCAGTTTTCAGTGAGTGTCCCCTTATTTTGTAACTCTGTCCCCTAGTTCAAGATTCCCCCACTAGTTGAAACTTCTTCTCAACATCTACCCTGTCAAGCCCCCTCAGAACCTTGTACGTTTCAATAATATCACCCCTCATTCTTCTAATCTCTTATGAATAAAGGCCTAACCTGTTTAACCGTTCTTGATAAGTCAACCCCTTCATCCCAGGAATCAGCCCAGTGAATCTCTTTTGAACTGCCCCCAATGCTGGTATATCCTTCCTTAAATATGGGGACAAAAGCTGTACACAGTAGTCCAGATGCGGCCTCGCCGACACCTTATACAGTTGTAACAAGACTTCCCTATTTTTAAACTCCAGCCTCCTAGCAATACAGGCCAAAATTCCATTTACTTTCTTAATTGCTTGCTGCACCTGCATGCTAACTTTTTGCACAAGAACACCCATATCCCTCTGTGCTGCACTTTCTTGGAGTCTCTCTCCATTTAAATAATAGTCTGCCTTTTGATTCTTCCTACCAAAGTGCATGACCTCACACTTTCCTACATTAAACTCCATCTGCCAAGTTTTGCCCACTCACTCAACCTAACTATATCTCCTTGCAGATTCCTTACATCCTCATCACAACATGCCCTCCCACCTATTTTTGTATCATCAGCAAATTTGGATACATTGCACTCTGCCCCCTCCTCCAAGCCATTAATATAGACAGTAAACAATTGAGGCCCTGGGACTGATCCTTGTGGCACTCCACTAGTTACGTCTTTCCAACCTGAAAAAGGCCCATTAATCCCAACTCTCTGTCTTCTGTGTGTTCACCAATCCTCAATCCATGCGAATACGTTACCCCCAATACCATGAGCTCCTATCTTGTGCAGTAACCTTTTATATGGCACCTTATCAAATGCCTTCTGGAAATCCAAATACACTCCATCTACCCTTTTATCAACCCTGCTTGTTATATCCTCAAAGAACTCTAGCAAATTTGTCAAACTTGATTTCCCTTTCACAAAACCATGTTGACTCTGTTTGATTGAGTTAAGCTTTTCTAAATGTCCTATTCTTCCTTAATAATGGACTCTAGCATTTTTCCAATGACAGATGTTAGGCTGACTGGCCTATAGTTTCCTGTTTTTTGTCTCCCTCCCTTCTTGAACAGGGGCATCACATTAGCGGTTTTCCAAACCACTGGGACCCTCCCGGAATCCAGTGAGTTCTGGAATATTTCGGCCAATGCCTCCACTTTCCCTGCAGCCACTTCCTCTAAAACCTTTGGATGCAGGCCATCAGGTCCTGGTGACTTATCTGCTTTTAGTCCCAATAGTTTGTCAAATACTTTGTCCCTCATGATAGAAACTGTTACAAGATCTTTCCTCCCATTAGCTCCTTGCTTATCTGATACCTTTGGGATGTTTATAGCGTCCTCCATTGTGAAGGCCGATGCAAAATATTGGTTTAAATTATTTGCCATTTCCCTGTTCCCTGTTATCAATTATCCAGTTGCATCCTCCAAGTGTCCCATGCTCACTTTAGCCAATCTCTTTCTTTTCATATACCTATAGAAGCTCTTGCTGTTTGTTTTCATGATTCTTGCCAATTTACTTTCGTAATCAATTTTCTTCCTCTTCATTAGCTTTTTAGTCAGCGCTGCTGGTTCCTAAAAAATTCCCAATCCTCTGGCCTACCACTGGTTTTCGCCACTTTGTATGCCTAGTTTTTGATTGGATACTCTCCTTGGCCACCTTTGTTAACCATGGGTGGTTCATCCTTCTCATTGAGCCCTTCTTTTTGACCGGGATAAATTTTTGCTGAGCATTATGAATTATCTGCTTAAATGTCTGCCACTGCTCATCCACTGATCTTCCCCTTAGTCTATTTTCCCAGCCCACTTTCGACAACTCTTTCTTCATACTTCTGTAATTGCCCTTGTTTAAGTTGAGGACACTGGTTTGAGACCCGAGTTGCTCACCCTCAAACTAAATTTGAAGTTCTACCATGTTGTGATCACCACCCCCTAGAGGATCCTTAACTTCAATATCTCTTATTAATCCCACCTCATTACACATTAAAAAATCTAAAATAGCCTGTTCCCAGATAGCTTCTGCAATGTATTGTTCTAAAAAACAATCCCTGATGCACTCTACAAATTAATCTTCCATGTTACCCCTGCCAATCTGATTTGTCTGGTCAATATGCAGATTAAAATCATCCATGATAATTATGGTGCCCTTCTTACATGCCTCCATTATTTCCCAATTTATACTTTGTCCTACAGCGAGGCAACTCTTTGGAGGCCTATAGACAACACCCACCCGTGACTTCTTCCCCTTGCTATTCCTCATTTCCACCCAAACTGATTCCACATCACAATCTATTGTACCTATATCACTACTCACCACCGCACTGATACCTTCCTTTATTAACAATGCTACCCCACTTCCTTTTCCTTTTTGCCTATTTTTCTGGAATGTCAAATACTCTTGAATTTTGAGTTCCCAGTCTTGGTCACCACGTCTCTGTAATAGCTATCAAGACATATTCGTTTATTTCTATTTGTGCCATCAATTTGTTACAAATGCTGCGTGTATTCAGATAAAAAACCTTAAGCTTTGACTTTTTAACCATTATTGGTCATTCTGGTTCTAATTTCTGCTGAACTCTTCTGCTTATATGTTCTGCCCCTTCCTGTCACACTTTGATTATCGTTCGCCTCTTCTCTACCCTGCACCTCTGCTCTCTCGTTTCTTTTTGATTTTTTAAACTTCCCTTCAATTGAAACCGCCCCCCCCCCCACCCCCCACCACCCAACTAATTAGTTTAAAGTCCTATCTACAACCCGAGTTATATGATTCACCAGAGCACTGTTCCCAGCATTGTTCAAGTGAAGCCCATCCCAATGGAACAGCTCTCTCCTTCCCCAGAACTGGTGCCAGTGCCCCATGAATCGGAACCCATTTCTCCCGCACAAATCTTTGAGCCACGCATTTACCTCTCTACCCTTATTTACCCTATGCCAATTTGCGAGTGGCTCAGGTAGTAATCCAGAGATTATTACGTTTGTGGTTCTGCTTTTTAATTTAACCCCGAGTTGCTCGTAGTCCCTCAGCAGAACCTCTTTCCTAGCCCTACCTATGTCCTTTGTACCTATGCAGAACACAACAACTGGATCCTTCCCCTCCCACTCCAAGTTCCTCTCCAGCCTAGAAGAGATGTCCTTAACCTTGGCACCAGGTAGGCAACACAGCCTTCGGGACTCTCTGTCTTTGCTGCAGAGAACAGTATCTATTCCCCTAACTATGCTATCCACAATTACTAATACATTTCTCTTTTCCACTCCCCCAGTTGAATGGCGCTCTGTACCATGATGCTGTGGTCAGTTCGCTCATCCTCCCTGCAGTCTGTGCCCTTGTCCACACCAGCAAGAATCTCATACCTATTGTACAAGGGCACTGTCTGAGGCTCCTCCAAAGCTAAATTCTGGATCTCCATACCTGCCTCATTCGCAATGACACCCTCCTGTCCCTGACCATGGTCCAAATTTGATGTAATTAATCTAAGGGGTGTGACTGTCTTCTGGAACACAGTGTCCAGGTAACACATCCCCTCCCTGATGTGTCGCAGTATCCACAGCTCGGACTCCAGCTCATCGGCTCTGAGCCGAAGTTCCTCGACCAGCCAGCACTTGCTGCAGATGTGGTCACCGGGCATCGCACTGACGTCCACCAGCTCCCACATGCTACAGCGACAACAAATCGCCTGCCCAGCCATTTCTATTTCATTTAATTAATTAATTTGGATGTTAAATATTTTAAAAATGAATTTCTTAACTGTACTCTTCTGCTGTAATAATGTCTCCTGATTTAAACCACTTGGCCAATCAAAAGATACATGGGAGAGATGCCCACCAATCTCCTACCTGTTTCCCTTTGACATCACACTTTCGCTCTGACAGGTAGAAACAGGTCGAAGGAGCTCTCTGCCACCAGTTTTTATCTCCCGCTGCTGCTGCCTTTCTCACACAGGTCCGCTCTCCGTGTGCTGACCTCCTGGCTCTCCTCACTGTTTTAAACCCAACTCCCGGCTCTCCTTGCTCTCTTAAACTGAAAATGAATGGATCATTTCAAAACATAAAAGGTGGCATTTATCAAGGACTTGAAGGTCATGATGCTAAGATGAAAGTATTTTGTTCATTTTGCAGCTGGTAACAGTATTGCACGGTAATGAGAGAGAATGGAATCCTGGGGAGGAAAAAAAGAACTCAATATTATGGAACAAAGCTAAAGATGACAAAAATCATGGGGAAAATAAATGCAGTCTATAGAATAGTCTGCAAGTGGTATTCCACAAGTGATAATAAAAGAATGAATATTAATCTGGACTGGTACTAATCTCTAGGGATACTTGTCTCTGTTGGTCCCATTTACTCTCCAGCTTGCTGTAAGTGCTTTTCTCTCTGATCCTATGCTCTGCATCTCATGTTAAATTCAAACACTCCTTCCATCTCCATAGCTGTGTAGATCCAGTGCACATACTTAATGAATCTTCCTGACTAATTCACAAATGATTTCCATTAAAAATCAAATGTTATTATTTGGAATTATCTTGCCCAGAAAGCAGTGGAGGCTGGGCTATTGAATTTATTCAAGGTAGAATTAGATAGATTTTTGCTAGGCAAGGGAGTTAAGGGTTAGGAGGGCAGACGGGAAGGTGGAGTCGAGAGCACAACCAGACCAGCCATGATCTTACTGAATGGCGGACCAGGCTCGAAGAGTCGCGTGACCTACTCCTGTTCTATCAAACAAAAATATCTCACCACTCTGAGGTCATTGGGGAGGCCACCAGATGCTTGGAGGCAGCTTTTCCAGTGGTTTCCTGGATTGGGTGGGTGGGTGGTGGTGGGGGGGGAGGGGGGGAGGAAGGGGTGGGAAATAGTGGGAGCATTGATTTCTGGAGCTCCAGCCCCAAAGAGGACGCCCTTGGGAGCAACAGCTACCACCCGCACCCCCACCCCCCCACCACCGATGTCGCTACCAGTAAGGCCTCCCCTCCGCTCACCGGTGCCCCCTGCCTGGACTGACTAACCCCGCCACAGAAATAAAATTTTTCAATTACCCTATCAGGGCGCCTCAATATGGAGGTATCCTCTCTTTCCCCTTGCAGCCTCCGTAGTGGCCAGCTCTATTGGTGGCACTGCCAAGGCTCCAGAGCTGCTGGCCCTTTTGGTTGGGCTGGCAGCTCAGAGAGGCAGGCCATCTTCCTAAATCGGACAGTGGGCCCAGCTGCAGCCACCAAAGATTGCCGCCATGGTCCTGCTGCCTGTCCACACTAGGTCCCAACACTGGGACTTACCTCATGCTGGGAAATTCCCGGCCAGGGTCTTTCCTTCTTTTTAAGAGCACAAATTATTACTTTTTTCATTTAGTGGAGAAACATTACATTACATTAATTTTCAGAACTTTTGAGAGTACTTAAAATGTTGTGTGGAGGATAATAGGTCAAATTAACGCAGAGCTTGATGTACTCTTAGGTAAACCAAGTGAAATCTCCAGTGACATTAAACAAACACTTACAAGATCTGCAAAAGATAATTTCATTATCTCTGGTTCAATAAATAAAAGGTAAAACATTGAAAAAGTTTTTTCTTATTCATTCATGGGATGTGGACATTGCTGTTGCTGGCTAGGCCAGCATTTATTGCCCATCCCTAATTGCCCTTCTTCAGAGGGCATTTATGTGTCAACCACATGTGAGCCAGACCAGGTAAGAACAGCAGATTTCCTTCCATAAAGATCATTAGTGAACCAGGTGGGTATTTACAACAATCTTCAATGGTTTCGTGGTCATCATTAGTCTTTTTCATTCCAGATTTTCATCAAATTCAAATTCCACCATCTGCTGTGGCAGGATTTGAACCCTGGTCCCAAAACATTATCCTGGGTCTCTGGATTACTAGTCCAGCAATAATACCAGTACCCCATTGTCTCCCAGTATTAATAACTGTCATAATCAATATCTTCTGAGGGGTGTCAGTTTGAAGGCAACTAATAATAGCATTATTTTTCATTGAAGCAGTAAAAGGGGAAAATGCTGGAATACAAAGGCCTTTTCTCCTATTCAAGCTCGTATCATAAAGTTAGGAGATTGAGCCTGAGCTTCTGTGCACAATGTGCAGTGGGAATGATTGGAATAAAGCCTGGTTTTTGCATTGTTACAATTTAGTTTGTGTGCTTCTTTGATGTAAAAACAATTGTGTTACTTTTAAACTACACCATAGTCTCTATATCAAATGAATTATCTCCCATAACCTGTTCTTACACCTTCCTCTCCTCTTTTAGCATCTTCCAAGAAACCCAACTCTTTGACCCAGCATTTCATCACCCAGTGAGGCATTTTTTGGGCTGTTTTCTGCATGGAAAACGCTATATAACTGCAAGCTGTTGTTGGTGATATTGTTGCTAAGTGAAGTTGGAGAACTGACAGCACATCAATTTCTGCAAGCACTGTGAGACCATCTTAAGAATGCAGTCTCTCACTGTGAGTGGTGTGAAGCAACTGCGGCTGACAGCTGGCCAACTTTTTGAACTTTACTTTGAACTTTTCACTGATAGTAAAATGCTATTCAGCTCTTCTTGAACATTAAACATTTAACAAGTATTTGGACACTGATGAACAGAGATCTGTGCAGTTGCGTAAGAACACATTTGCAGGGTTATCCTTTGACTGACCTGAGAACAGTGTTAAGTTGGTAACCTAACTCCAGTGCTATAACCAAACACCAGTCCCAACTACTGACATTATAGAGCAGAATTACTACATTTGTTGTAAGTTGTTAGCTGTAGCATAGAATTTATGTACACTAAAATAACATATCAAAAATGGAGGTCATCTGGTAGCCGTCTGTTATGGTAAGTCAATTTACATGCAACTTGCTTGAGGTGCAGGCTCCAGCACAGAAACTGAGAACCTGGTGAGCTGAAGGCTTTAAAGTAGAGCACGGCTGTATTGTCAGAAAGTATAGGTCAATAAAACCTTACTATCTGTATTCCCATTCTTCACATTCCCAATTACCCACCTGAGTTTGCACAACAACGGAAGACCAGCAAGAATTAAAAAATCAGGTCACGACACTATCTGGGCTGCGCTAACGTTAACTCGGTTTCTCTCTCCACTGATGCTGCCAGACCTGCTGAGTTTTTCCAGCATTCCCAGTTTTTATTTCAGATTTCCAGCATCTGCAGTATTTTGCTTTTTAACTATTTGGGCTGCTCTGTTTAACTGAGGCATGTAGCGTCCAGTCCATTTGGTTGATTAGGTGTCAGAGGTATAAATGAAATAGAACGTTGAGTGCAACCTCCAGCTTCTTTCAACAGCAGCCACATACAAATTAACGTCAAAAGCCATTTGTGTCAATATAGGAAGCAGCCACTAGGGTCAATATACTGGCATATGGGCCATGATTTTGAGGCCAGGGCAGGTGTGGTGGGTGGGTCCGGGAGCGGCTGGGAAACAGGTCCGCCGCCCGCGAACAGCCCCCGACTGCGATTTCACACTGGCGGGCCAAGTAACGGGCAGCCAGCGTGGAAGGCGCGCTGAAAAGCTCATCGCTGCTAGGGTGGGGTTTGGGAGAAGGGCGAGTGCTGAAGTCTGCGCAGGCACAGGGGGAGCACGGAATGAAAGCTCCCTGAAGGCAGAGAGCTGAAGAATTTTAAAATTGAAAATAAAGATTTTGAAATTCAGAAAATAATGTCCCCATATAGGACTCACTCACATGCGCATATACATAATAAAATTTAGGTCAAAACATTTGTTTTAATTAATGTTGGATACTTCATCCCGCCGTGGATGAGCTTTCCTCAAAAATGCAAAGGCCGCCTGGCCAATTTTCCTGCCCACCGACCGTAACGTTGGACAGGCAGCAAAACATTTCTGTTAATTGATGAATTAATGGCCTTAATGGGCCTCTTAATTGTCGGCGGGCACGCTGCCGACTCTTGCGCGCACCCGCCAACCGAAATATCGCGTGAGTGCACGATGACGTCAGGACGCTCACCCGGTGTCATCACACACTATTTCACACTCGAGCGTGTCGGGTGCGCGCCCGCACGCCGAGTGGAAAATTCTGCCCTTGCTTCTGTCTCCTGCTTCCAATGCCTTCTAAGCTAAAATATCAGACATTTAACGATCTACAAATTTTTCTTATCTACCTGGGAATGGTTTGGGTTCTCTCCTGGATTTTGGTGAAAACTCTGCTTTATTTAGAGGCTCATTATCATCTTAGCTGAAGTTCTCAGCGAGCTTCTCCAGTTGAATCAGTGCAACTAATCTCTTTGAAATGCTTTGCTTGTGTGCAACTGCGCTGTCAGAAACCTCCACAGCTGCAGCACAAGAATGAAAATCCATCAAAAGCTATTTCTCTTGATGGCAACCCATCAACACCACCAGCTTTCACCACTTCCCTTGCTGCGTTTAAATTTTAATCACTGGTGCACATTTGTTTCCTGTAACACAATGTAATAACTATTTGAAAACAAATATCAGACTATTTCCCAGCAACAATGAATATCCTATTATAATGTCATCAACAATGAACAGACTGGACCAAATCAGCCAGTATCATTGCCCCAAGCTTGGAAGGAAGTTATTTCAGAATTTAAAGAAAGGTTCTCAAAGCCAGGTAGCTCTTCAATAAATTTTTAAAATATTAACAATTCGCATCAACTCGAGTCATAGGGAGGAATTTTACAGTCCCCTGCTGGTGGTTTTTAGGTGGGGTGCCTATAAAATTCACTGTGTGACCTTCCTGTGCCATACCCACCCACCGCCAACCTGTTAGAAATTTTCCAGGGGAGCTGGGTAGGCGGTGTCTATGGTGGCCTGTTGGCCCTCACCCCAATGGCTACTTAAGGGCTGCTTCTGCTCAGATACAATTTTTCAGTGGAAGGAGTTCAGGAACGGGGTTGGAGTGGTGGGAGGAAGCCTGGCAGATCACTCTGTTTGGGCCACAGGAGAAGGGGGATTGGGGTTGCTGGGGGTGTGGGTGGGCGTGGAAATGTGCCTCCACCACTAGCCCCCTTTCCACATTGGGCCCACCCCACTTCGACAGCCCCTCCTTGCCTGACTATGCCATCAGAACGCCCACCCTCCCCATGCCCCGCTGCAAGATCCCAGACTTACCTGGTCCTGTGGGCTTTGGCACTCACTGGTGAGACTGCTTGTAGCCCCAGCAATGGCCACCATTCCCAGTGGTGCTGCTGTGACTACAGAGCTGCCAGCCAATCAGATTGGCTGGAGGCTGTCCGAGGCGGGAATTCCTCCCAAGTAAAGGGTAGAGGTCCCGCCTCTGGCCATTAAATGCTTCAAAGCACGATAAATGGCTGTGAGACTGCCATGATCAGCTGGGATGTATTTCCCAACTCTTCAGGTGACAGGCAGGAAACCCCGTCATCTGAAAAATTCTACCCTTGGGGTCACTACAACACAGGAGGCAGAAATTCAGCCCATTGATTGGTTTAGTTTGTTAAGTCTTTTACTGTTCACTGGGAAGAATGTCTTGCAGACACCTTGGCTCAGTATTGCACCCCCAAGTTACATGATCATGGGTTCAAGCTCCATTCCTGAGATTTGAGAATGTAATGTAGGCTTCATACATTACAGAGGGTGTGCTGCACTGCCAAAGATGCTGCTCTTCTTAACGAAATTTTAACCTGAACATAGTCTGCCCTCTCAGGGATGTAAAAGATCCCACAACACAGTTTTCAGAAAAACAGAATTCTCCTGATGTTTTAGCCAATATTTAACCTTCACTCAACCCCACCAACCAGCAGAATACCTGGTTACATATATTATTGTTGAATCTTGCATATTAACTTCCACTTTTAAGTGTCCTACATTATAACAGTGACAATCCCCAAGAGAATTTTATTGACTGCAAAGCCCTTTGGGATATCCTGAGGGCACAAAAGGCACTATATAAATCAGTTCTTTAATTCTTTCAATACTTCTAATTTCCTGACAGTATAATCACAGTTTGGAAGAGGTCTTGAGCTGTGCAATGTGTAAAGGGCTGCTTACCTAAATATACCTCAATAACCACCTAAATATAAAACAACTGATGGCAAAGTAGCTTGCTTCATAATTAGGATGTCATGTCCTTGGGCGTTTCCAAGTCTTTCTAGTGTGTTGCTGTGTTTAATCATGGTTGGGGTTGATAATTGGCTAGCATTGAAAATATTTTTTTAAAATCCAAGATCCATAATGACTTAAAATGCAATATTTAATATTCTTGCAGCGCACTCCCTTACTTACAAGCTTCATTAGAAAAACAGCCGAGTTCTCCAATTTAGATCTAGCTGACTGGTCCTTAGGAGAGCTATTCTAAATCTGCATACTCTGATAGAATAGAAAGGTAGTGAGATCAAGAGCAAAACAACAGAACATCATGATGCTGTGCTCCCTGAAATAGAGGATAATAACCCAAACCAAACAAAGACAACCCAGTTCCTGGGGAGATTTCATATTAAAAAATACACTTTTAACTCAGAACTCTTTCTTATTTACCTACGCTTACATTGAAGGGTAAGTGCCCAATATAGAGAGCTGACACCAGTAGATAAAACAGTAATCCAGTGGGATTAAAGCAATGTTAATTTTAGTTGCAAGCAACAATTTATCTCCCTAGAAGCAGGAGTAGTGCGCAAATAAACCTATTGAAATAACCTTCCTTTGGTGTTATAAATGTATAAATTATTCGTCATTTCAATATTTTTTTTTAATCCCAAACTGGGCCAAATTGGTATAATTTGTTCAACCAGCCTGAGACTAAAAGTGATACTTTTTTCAAAAACTGAACACTCATCACTAGAATTTTTATATCATTCACTGATCTGATATCTGTTAGAACCTCGAAGTGCCATGAGTAACCTGTGTTCATCAGTGTGAAGCAGCTCACACCAAAGGTGGAGTGCGCAATTCCACAAGAAATTAAAGTGCAATGACAGGCTCCATTTTAAGTGCAATTGTATATCACTACTGGCTAGTGATTATCACATTTCATAATTTATTCATTTTTCCCACTATTGTGCTTTGAAATAAACCGAACACTCTGATATATTACCTTTTTGCAATGTTTAATCAATGGATGTTCGGGAGTGAAATAAGGTAGGAATGCCTGTCTATGAATTCTCACCATGACTCTAATCCTCTTAGCTGCATCGCCTCTAAAGGAGTTCATATAATGTCACGTCTAATAAGAGTGAATCTTGAGCCATTTATCAACCGTATCTTAATTCTAGTGTGCTATTACAGCCTTAGTGGCACCAAATTTTTCATTTTTAAAAATTAGATACACTTGGAAGCCTTATTCCATTTTGGGTTCAATTTATTTGCTGACAATGGCTTTTAGGATCAACATAATAGAGAGCTAGTAATCCTTGATTCATGACACTGTTCATATTACAGATTAATAACTGTAGCATAATGAGAATAAGTTTATCAAGTAATAATCAGCAGTTGAATATAAAAGAAGTAACCCCCTCAAATTCCCATGTTTTGCAATGCATCGTTGCTGTATAATAGGAATGGAAGAGCAAAATTTTCATGTGGATCTATTTGCTCCAAGTTTCCATCCCATTGTAGCCCTATTAATGGATTCCAAAGGGGGAACGGGAGTGTAAGTGGGTGGGTAATTCTTTCAACTGCCCTCCCTCTGTTGTGATTCCACATGTGCTGGTGGAACTAGTATAAAACTGGCCTCCCTGAAGATACCCCACCAGCTCTGCCTATTACATAAAGTAGTCACACTTGCTGTAAATCGACCCACAATGAATTGTCCATAAAACAATCAACCTCAGAATGCTCAATCATTGCTGCTGCATCAGCAATGCATCTCAAGAGTAGAAATCAATTGTGTCGCTCTTAAAATCCACTGGGGCTCCAGGCTTGTACCCCTGTAGTTTTGTTAGTGGACCAAATATATGCCCCTAATATTCAAAAAACTTCAAAGAGATTTGGAACAGGGTCAAGACAAGGGTATGCCACAGCTTCAAGAATTTTGACCCATGACAATATTGTCAAGATATATATTAGATAACTGTAAATAACTGCTGGTTTCAAACTGCTTGCAGTGTGTAACATTTCCCTCCATGACCATCATCATCTTAAACTATGCCTTTGTCATCCCTGATCACTCCATTCTTTTTCACCCTCTTTCTCTTCAGGTTGATGCCTTTTCCTCCCACTTATTTTTATTTCAATGGTTGATTTGTTACCTATTAAGGGAATAAATAGTGATGGGAATTGGAACATAGGCTTGCATTTGATTTTTAGTGCCTGCAAAATTTTGTATATGAACAGGGAGAAAAAGCAGCAACAAAATAAAACTAAGCCACTGGTAATAAACTGATCAATATTTTATTCTGGTAACTGATGTAGCATTTACATTTTGACACATTTTGTATGTTAAAGGTGCTTTACACGTTATTGCTGTTGTTGAAATAAAGGAATGACTTGAGTAAACGATACCTTCTACTGATAAATGATTAATTGTGAAACTGGAGTTCTATTATTCAGCAATGGATAAGAGTGGCTCTCCTGTTCACAATAAACTTGAATGGAATATGAAGAAGTAGGATTAAAAGGTTAGCCACATGAAGGTCCCGCTCAGCAAATACTCAGGATCTCATGCACTTCATTGATCAGGACCTGTGTGGGTAGTAACATTTATTGTTTCCTTCTAGGTCCTATAAATTATGGGCCAAATCTTCCAGTCTCTGGATCATTGGAAACCAGACGTAGGACTGAAGATGTGTGTTGGGACCCAGTGAAAGTCCTGACACGCAAACCTATGTGGTAATTGGCTGGGAAGCTTAAACTTCCAATGGGCCATTCCCCTGCTCTACAGGACCACCCACCCTCCGTATCTGAATCACAGTCGGAGACTTCGGAAAGTTCTGCAGTACTCACCTGGATGGTCACCCAGGAAACGTTAGTAAGATTAAAACCTAGTCTAACACCTTGGGTATCTCCACAACTGACCTTCCCCAATCACACCCCTCCACCCTGACCACCTGATTCGACCAGTCTACCCTCTCACCCACCCTATCCACTAACATTCAGATACTGGACCTTTAAACTTACCATACGGCAGCTAGTGCCATAAAAGAGGGGCGTGTCCTGTCCTCCTCTGGCACAACTCTCCTCTGGTGGTATTCCCTGAGGGACTCTGCACTGCGCCTTTTTGTGACAGGCAGGATCAGAAGACCCCGGAAGAAATGTGCAGCAGCATCGAGTCGGGGAAATTTTTGAGCACAGCGGCAACCCAAACATCATTGCCGCTGCTCGGAAGATCTGAGCTTTTATGTTTTTGGGTTTCAGGTTCACTTTGTCCGGCGAACGCCAGCTGCGCCCTTGATATTGACACATTAGTTGGTGCTTGAAACAATATAGGCAGAGAGGCCGATTAGCTGAACAAATATTGTGGTTTATTGGAACTAAGAACAGAGCACTAACACCATGGCCAGAATTTTTACCTTGATGGGTGGGTGGGCCCCACCGGCTCAGCGGCAGGCGGGCAGGCGGGCAGCCGAACTCCGCCACCGAATCGGGCCTGCGCCATTTTGAGCGGGCGGGCCAATTAAGGCCCGCCCAGCGGCCTGCCCGACAGGAAGCGCTATGCGCATCCTGTGCGGGGGAGGAGGGATTCCCCATCTGTCAAACACTTTTACTCCAAATGCTATCGTATTGGCCAGAAGCATGGTATAAAAGGACAGTCTCAAAGTCACTGCTAGCTCTCCAGCAGAGGTTCGCCACTCCTGCCATACCAGGTCAAAACTTCCAGTGTTCTTCGACAATCTACTCCGCCTGAGCTTTTCCAGAAACAAATCATCACCAGCAGAGCACATCTCGATGGATGTGCCTAACTCTTTAGGACTTAGCGGTCGATTTGTCTAGGGAAGAGTGTGTAGATGGCCTGGATCATGTTGAGATCAAAAAAGAGGTGTTAGGTGTCTTGAAGAATATTGAGGTAGATAAGTCCCTAGGGTCAGATGGGATCTACCCCAGAGTACTGAGGGAAGCAAGGGAGGAGATTGCTGGGGCCTTGACAGAAATCTTTGTACCCTCACTGGCTACGGGTGAGGTCCCAGAGGACTGGAGAATGGCCAATGTTGTTCCATTGTTTAAGAAGAGTAGCAGGGATAATCCAGGAAATTACAGGCTGGTGAGCCTTACATCAGTGGTAGGGAAATTATTGGAGAAGGTTCTTCGCGACAGGATTTACTACCATTTGGAAGCAAATGGGCATATTAGTGAGAGGCAGCATGGTTTTGTGAAGGGGAGGTCGTGTCTCACTAACTTGATCGAGTTTTTCGAGGAAGTGACAAAGATGATTGACGATGGAAGGGCAGTGGATGTTATATACATGGATTTCAGTAAGGCCTTTGACAAGGTTCCTCATGGCAGACTGGTACAGAAGGTAAAGTCGCACAGGATCAGAGGTGAGCTGGCAAGATGGATACAGAATTGGCTTGGTCATAGAAGACAGAGGGTAGCAGTGGAAGGGTGCTTTTCTGAATGGAGAGCTGTGACTAGTGGAGTTCCGCAGGGATCAGTGCTGGGACCTTTGCTGTTTGTAGTATACATAAATGATTTGGAGGAAAATGTAACTGGGCTAATTAGTAAGTTTGCAGACGACACTAAGGTTGGAAGAGTTGCAGATAGTGAAAAGGATTGTCAAAGGATACAACGAGATATAGATCGGTTGGAGACTTGGGCAGAGAAATGGCAGATGGAGTTTAATCCGGACAAATGCGAGGTAATGCATTTTGGAAGGTCTAATATAGGCAGGAATTATACAGTAAATGGCAGAACCCTTAAGTGCGTTGACGGGCAGAGGGATCTGGGTGTACAGGTCCACAGGTCACTGAAAGTGGCAACGCAGGTGGATAAGGTAGTCAGGAAGGCATATGGCATGCTTGCCTTCATTGGCAGGGGTATTGAGTATAAAAGCTGGGAAGTCATGCTGCAGCTGTATAGAACCTTGGTTAGGCCACACTTGGAATATTGCGTGCAATCCTGGTCGCCACATTACCAGAAGGATATGGAGGCGTTGGAGAGGGTGCAGAGGAGGTTTACCAGGATGCTGCCTGGTCTGGAGGTTATTAGCTACGAGGAGAGGTTGGAGAAACTCGGATTGTTCTCACTAGAGCGACGGAGATTGAGGGGTGACTTGATGGAAGTTTACAAAATTATGAGTGGCATGGACAGAGTAGATAGTCAGAAGCTTTTTCCCAGGGTGGAAGAGTCAATTACTAGGGGACATAGATTTAAGGCGAGAGGAGAAAACTATAGAGATGTGCGGGGCAAGTTTTTTTACGCAGAGGGTAGCGAGTGTCTGGAATTCGCTGCCAGAGGAGGTGGTGGAAGCAGTACGATAGTGGTGTTTAAGAGGCAGCTTGACAAGTACATGAATAGGATGGGAATAGAGGGATACGGACCCCGGAAGTGCAAAATGTTTTAGTTGACGGGCAATATGATCGGTGCAGGCTTGGAGGGCCAAAGGGCCTGTTCCTGTGCTGTACTTTTCTTTGTTCTTTGAGCCCCGTCACTTCTGTTCCCTTTCTTTTGAAAGCAAACAAACCTTAAAAGCATCCTACATGGCCTTTTACACAAATAGTTTTTTTTCCCTGCTTCTTCACAGCAGCAGATTCTTCTGTAGGCAGTGCCTTTTCGGTGAGAGGTGCTTATTCTTCAACTCATCACCACAGTGGGTTTCTATTTAACTTTCTATCCCCATCGCAACCTGAGATAATATGGGCACTTCTTAGAATGGGGATGTTTCGAGGAATCCACCCACACCCCTTTTTCAGAACTTTGTAAAGTTAAAGGGACAGTTTGAAACATAACCATCTTGCAAAGGTTAGTGCCCATGACACAGCCAAGAAGTTTTCATTTTAATTCCTATTTTCCCCCTACACACATACCCGTAGAAATAAAGTGGAGGTTGTCATGAAGCTATTAATGTATATAATATTATTGGAAAATATTTTTCTTTTAAAATAGAGGTTTAGTCTGCGGGTGTGTCTTAATTAGATTAAAGTCAGCTAGCCTGGGTGCTTTGATATGAACTAGTTTGAGATGTAAACAGAGAGGTAGAATGTATTTGCATTTTTTGAATAGAGCATTCAAGAAGTGGGGTGAATACCTTTGGGGTGAACCTTTCTAGCAGCTACCGAGCACTATGTTTATATTACTAATAAAATTGGTACAATGATTGGGATTTCATTGTTAAAAGGTCAAGTTCAAAGAGACAGGTGAGACAATGAGAATTTGAATTCAATCAGTGGTGGTAGGTAGAACTTCAGTAGTTTTCAGGTGTGCAGGCAGAGGCAATGTAAAATCAAAAGGCAGCTGCAAGCCTCCAACTGGCTCTGCAGTGAAAAGAACCTCATTTTGAATTCGTAAGGTGAAAATGTTTTGCCTGGTGTTTGGTTAAGTCTATGGGTTGCTGTTGACTTAATGGAGATTAGTTTGGGAATTTGTTAAAAATTATGATAGTAATCATTTGTAGCCATATGTATATATATTTTTAACCTGTGCAAATTAATAAAACGTTTCAATTAGTTTAATGTAAAAACTTAAGAACTAGTGGTCTGATTTCTGAGTTAAAATCACAACTCAAACATAACAATTAAATTATTGCTTGTGACAGGTGTTTAAAGTTTCCCTCTGGGATTTTTTAAATAGCTCTGCTGTACCAACTGCATCGGTCATAACAACATTTATAAGTTCTTGTTAGCTTTACTTTCCAAGCTGTGCCGTAATAAAACACTCCAAGTGGTCCAGTGATAATTATGGGTTCCCCACTTTTAGTCAGCCTTGTGTCAGTGCAGGGGAACAGGACATTCTCCTACTTTTGGCCCATTATGAAACATTGCAGGAGCAACAATAGCATGTTTACAAGCATGGTAAAGCACCTATTATAACAACCTCCTACTCTCCCCCAGCATGATTTGACCAGATTACATACCAACTCTCCTGATGTTTTTGAGCGAGATTGGGCAGATTCTTGTTTTGCTGTCAAAGTAACAGATAGGCTAATGGCATGTGTTATTTATGCATAAATGGTACAAGTAACTTCAGGTGAGGTTCAGATACACAGCTAAAATGTGAACATCCAAAAGTTGTTGGAGTTGCACTGCTAGTTTCGCAAAAATGCCATTTACCTGTCTATCTCGTCATTGAAATGCACTGAATGGCGTCGGAGGTTGCTATACATGTGCAGTAGGTTCAAGCAAAACTCCCCATAGATATTTAAGGCTAGTAATTACAAGTGTAAGCACCGGTTAATGACAAGATAAGTGTTGATGATTGCCAATCAAATCCTCCGACACTGAAAATTAATTATTTCTAATTGTGAAGTCTCATCCCGAAATTGTAGGAGGAAATCTAAAAAATGTCAAATTTTTCATTTTAAAACTGTTTTTCTTATTTCCCTTTGACTTATCTTTCTTTCTCTTCAATCTTTCTTTCTCTCCCGTTATTTTGTTTTCTGTACCTGGCTTGTTATTGAATTCACCCATTCTAATACACCTTTCTCAGTCTTTCCACTTATTTCCCAAACCTTAAATGTCACTGGTTAAGGAGATGCCCAGTTTGCCCTATCCACTCGATAGTACGGTAACACAATGGTCATGTCACTGGAATTTTCATCCATCGATCTGAGCTAATGATCCAGAGACAGGAGTTAAAATCCCACCATGACATTTAGGAAATTTAAATTCAGTTAATTAATTAACTATATGTGGTAGTAAAAAGCTAGCATCAATAATGGTGATAATCTACAAGAATGTCCTAAATACACATTTGGGTTCACTAATGTCCTTTAGAGAAGGAAATCTGATGCCATCCTTACCTGGCCTGGCCTGTACATTGTAACTGGACTCACAATGTAGTTGACTCTTAATTGCCCTTTGAAATGGCCCAGCAAGCCATCCGTTGGTATTAAAACCATTATGACCTTCACCACCTGCGCTGCAAAGGTTCAAGGACAATAAATGCTGGCTTTGAGCAAAAGGGAAAAACAAAGTCCTAGATACCCTGTTTCTCTCATTGTGCCATTATCAGCTTGTAGTTCCAGAAGCTTGGTAGGGAAAACATTTGAGCTGAAAGCTGCCATCAGATCAAAAGTATAATACCGCGGATGCTGGAAATCTGAAATAAAAACAGAAAATAATGGAAATTCTCAACAGGCCAGACCATACCTGTGGAGAGAGAAACGGAGTTAATGTTTCAGGTCTGTAACCTTTCATCAGAACTCAACTGGATGCCGTTGGATGCTCTGCTCCAGCAAAAATCAGACCCATTCTCAATTCAGTGGTTATTGTGCTGAATTGTGACCAGCTTCAAGTTAATCTTCCGCTAGGGATTAGTTTTAAACTGCCCCGAGTCATTTCACAAGGGGGTCCTCACAAACAGTAAAGAAAGGATTCTTAGAACAGGAAAAAGGAGCGAATCTCAAGTTTCTGCTATGCAGCATAACTAAAACTGACCAGAGCTGTGAATAAACTGAAGTCATGGTCATTTGTCCCCTTCTTCAGAATAATCTCTTTATTCCACTTAGCTGTCCCTGCAGCTTACTAGCAGCCTTTATCAGCATTAAGCCTCATCTGAAGTTCCATTTAAGTTAATGGAATAAAAGATGATGCCCATCTGCTCAAGATGTGTTCAATTTGCTGCAATGTAAACTTCCATTTACACAGGCTATTTATAAAGGTAGAGGCTGAGAACAATTTCTGATTTGATACTTGAACAATTTACCTGGCCAGACAGGTAGCCAAGAAAAGTGAATATAAATACATTTGTGTCTAGCCACCACAGAAGTGACTCAACTATTGTTAATGAGTATAATATCTTGAAATATCCATGCTGTGTGAAGGTCACATGAGAGCTCAATAGAACGTGAAGATGCAAAAAAGTGAATCGCCCAGCTTCAAGTTGCAATGGACTATGATCTGCTTTACTGCGATCTGCACTGAGCATCGAAAAAATATCCTATTAACCAAAATTATCACTTATTCCAAACCCTAGCATTTAACATGGCATCTAGTTATCGAACAGTGCTAAAAAAACAAACCACAAAAATGCAATAATGGATAATATCCCCTTTAAAAATTAATTTTAAATTTAATTATGAGCAAGTAAATGAATTAATATTCAAGTATTAAATACTAAAAAGTTAACTGTTTTCAGTATTATTTGAGTCACGACTTCCCTTTAAATATTTCCCACAAAAACTGCAGTGCAGCTTTCCACACATACAACGGGATTGCATACATGCATGTTGATATCTTTGCTATTTTATATATTGCAACACTATACATTGACAACCTGCAGTGATGTACAATAACTGAGGCAGGGTAGGAGGGGTTGGATCGATGTGAGATCAACATTTGGCAGCTTCCTAACTGACACTTTTGCTATCCTGTAGAATGAGTGCTTTATGGAATTATTGATGTTGATCAATTCATCAAGATTCTGAAATATTTAATATGTCAATATTGTTCAAAAACTACTCAGTCAGATTTGAACCCGCTTCAAAACCCATCCACTCGCACACAATCAAAATCAGGTCCAGAGTGAGGAAATTAACTGGGACAAATAGAAGTCTGAGAGGATTGGAGGTCTGTGAACATTGTAGCATTAATTAAAAAGGGTGTGAGGGATAGGCCAGAAAATTATAGGCTGGTCAGTCAGACTTCGGTGGTGGGAAAATTATTGGAAACAATCCTGAGAGACAGGATAAACTGTCACTTAGAAAGGCATGGGTTGATCAGGGATAGTCTGCGTGGTTTTGTTAGGGGAAGATCGTGTCTTACTAACTTAATCAAATTTTTTGAGGAAGTAACAAGGAGGATTGATGAGGGTAGTGGAGTGGATGTTGCCTACATGAATTTCAGTAAGGCATTTGACAAGATCCCACATGGCAGACTGGTCAGGAAAGTGAGATCTCATGGGGTACAGGGGAAGGTGGCAGGTTAGGTCCAAAATTGGCTCAGTGACAGGAAACAAAGGGTAATGGTCGATGGATGTTTTGGCGAATGGAAAACGGTTTCCAGCATGTTCCGCAGGGCTCAATGTTGGGGCCCTTGCTGTTTGTTGCATATGTTAATGATTTAGACTTAAATGTGGGAGGCATGATTGGAAAATTTGCAAGTGACAAAAATTGGCCATGTAGTTGATAGTGGAGAAGATAGCTGTCGACTCCAGAACAATATCAATGGTTTGGTTGAGCGGGTGGAGAAGTGGCAAATGGAATTCAGTCTGGAAAAGTGCAAGGTAATGCATTTGGGGAGGGCAAACAAAGCAAGGGAATGCTCAATAAATGGGAAGTTGAGAGGGGTAGAGGAAGTGAGACACCTTGTAGTGCATGTCCACAAGTCTTTTAAGGTTGCAGAACAGGTGGATAAGGTGGTAAAGAAAGCACATGGAATGCTTTCCTTTGTTGGGCCAGGTATTGAATACAGAAGCAGGGATATATTGATGGAACTGTATAAAAAGCTGGTTAGGCCACAGCTGGAAATTTGTATACAGTTCTGGTCACCACATTACAGGAAAGAAAATAATTGCTCTGGAGGGAGTGCGGAGGAGATTTACAAGAAAGATGCCAGGGCTCTAAAATTGCAGCTATGAGGAGAGATTGGATAGGCTAGGGTTATTTTCCTTAGAACAGAGGAGGCTACGGGGTGATCTAATTGAGGCGTACAAAATTATGAGGGGCCTAGATAGGGTGGACAGGACCGCTCGCTGAGGGGTCAAGTACCAGGGGGCATAGATTTACGGTGATTAGTAAAATGATTAAAGGGTACATGAGAAAAAACCTTTTCACTCAGAGGGTGGTGGGCATCTGGAATTCACTGCTTAAGTTGGTGGTTGGGGCTGAAACGCTCAACTCACTTAAAAGGTATCTGGATCTGCATCTGAAGTGCTGTAAGCTGCAAGGCTATGGACCAGGTGCTGGAAAGTGGGATTAAAATGAGCGGCTAATTTCTGTTTTCTCTTTTTGGCCGGAGCAGACATGGTGGGTTGAATGGCCTCTTTCTGCATCGTAACGTTTCTATGGTTCTAAGTAATCATGATGCAGGAAGATATAGATTTAATCACATTCACAGAAGCTTGGCTATAGACCGGATAGGAATGGAAAATAACCACATCAGTTCAGTTACTTTAAGAGGGGCAAGTATGTAAAAAGAGTAAACACATACTGTAGACAAAAAGGGGTTCAGACAGAATCTAAATGGTTAGTGATCATAGGTAAAAGAAGTGATTGTTACATTATTAGGGTTGTATGACAGTCCCCTCATTAGTGGGAGGGAAACGAAAGAGGACTAATCAGAAGGATAATTTGGAATATCAAATGATTGTCCTAGGAGATTTTAATTACTCACTAAATTGATTAGGTCAGAGAGAAACAAACAGGATTACTAAAATATGTGCAGGATTTCTTCCTGAAGGAGAGGGGTATTTTCTAGATTGTTTTGACCGGTCCCTAGGCGAGGTCCTCCAATTTATTATGATCCCAGATGAGATACCCCAAATTGTTGTGCTCCCAGGAGGAGAGGAGAGGTGAACTGGCTCCCTTTCCTTATCCAAATCCCTCGGTTGGTCTCAATAAGGTTAATTTAAAAAGGATCCCTTCCCTCGTGAATACCTTTTCCCTGTCCAAATGTATTTATGTTTAGAAGGAGCCAATTTAACCAGGCTTTCTTGAGTCAAAGAAAGATTAAGTTTATTAGTTACTAAAACCCGAGGAAAAAAATAATAAAAATGCAACACACATACACAGATTAGAAATGGGAAGTTGAGTCCAAAAATAAAAGTTACAGAAGATATGCAAATCAGTCTTTGGCTTGACCATAAGGAGTAGATGGCGAAATGTTGCAGCCATTAAGTTGGACGATTCTGGTAGAGCTGACTTTGGCAGTTGAGCATTTGGTTTGGAGACACTTGGTTCTGCTGGTTAGCTGAAGGAGTTGTCCTGTTTCTTTTTTGTCTGTGGCTTTGCTGACTTGCCTCCAGCCACAGAGAGCAAGGACACTTTTACCCACAAGCTGCAGGGATGCCTAGTTGCTCTTCTTCTGCTGTGACCATCAGAGTGCACACTAGTACATCAGAACTAGAACATTAAAGCACATGGATCAAGTTTGCAGCTGGCTTTTAACCCCTTTTCTTGTGTATTCCTGGAAAGGAAAAAACAAACATGTCTTTCGCCCAAAAACGGCTTTCTTTCAATTCAGATCATTCCACGTTCTGAGACATAGCTCAACAGGAGATGGTTTCTGCTGAGATGGTTTCTGCTGAGATGGTAGTCAGTTTCCATTGCCTCCACAGCCACAGGAGATTAAAGTTCACTTACTCTTCTGCATTGCATCTCTCTCTTTCAAGTGTCTCTGTCTGAAGTGGGTCTTGACACTTTTTTAGGTGCGACATTCCAGGGCCTTTCTGGACTAGTCTGTCACGTATAATCCACATAGGAATTTTCCAGAAAGTGGTTACTCTACAGTCTCAGCCAGCCCTTGCTTGTATGTCCCTTTTTAAAAACATAGGTCTTCCTCAAAAAAGTTCAATATGCCGTAAGTAATTCGGGCTGTAATCCACTGTCATGACAAGATCTAGTTAAAAAAAAATTAGTACAATATAAAGGGCACTGGATTGGAATAGGGCAGATTTTAGATTTTTAGGGAGTGAGCTCACTGAGGTGAAGTGGATAGAGATTTTTTTTAAAAGGAGACTGCAATTGTAGAATAGCATTTCAGAGTTCAGTCAATAAATAAGGGCTAAACTGAAGATGATGATGTTCACATCATTCCTCATGCTTCGCAGAGCAGACGAGTGTGAAACTGCGAAGGTCAATACTTGTCTATTTAGGATCAGAAGAGGAGTTTAAAATATGGGAGGCTCGGTTCTAATTTCCATAACTCAAAAGTACAAACAGAGATATTTTAAATATAGAAGTGGTTTGAGGTTTGGCATTGAATAGACATCCAAAAAGAATAAACACTGCTGTTCCAATCAGCTTGTAAGCCAGCATGGTTTTTAAACAAGCCAGACATGATTTAATCTTTCAATAGGTATAGCCCCTATAAAGGGATAACCATTACTTCTGAATAGATGAGCAATCTGGCAGAAGCAGAAACAGGCAAGGAATATTATTACACTGTGCAACATATCATTGATATGTGCAGGTCAAAGGTAGCATAATGGTAAAATAGAAGATTGTGTGCAAGGTAACTCATGTAAGTCAGCATCTAAGTAAGGGTTATGCTGATATAATATTAAAGCAAGGCACAACAAATTTTGGTCCAGGTAAAAGCAAAATACTGTGGATGCTGGAAATCTGAAATAGAAACAGAAAATGCTGGGAAAACTCAGCAGGCCTGACAGGGTCTGTGGAGAGAGAAACAGAATTTACGTTTCGAGTTCGTATGACCTTTCTTCAGAGCTGAGACTCAAGTCATAAGAACTCGAAACATTAACTTTGTTTCTCTCTCCACAGATGCTGCCAGGCCTGCTGAGTTTTCCCAGCATTTTCTGTTTTTATTTCAAATATTGGTCCAGATTTTGTAATAGTAATGATGGTGAAACTATCAGTGTTCACTGTCATTACTCATCTAAAATTGACAACAATATCTAGAGTTCTCACATGCCAAGCTAAATGTGGGAATCCAGGAGTTGCTATCAGTGATTCTAAACTTCCCCATGGGGCACGTCAACAGGGTACCCTAAGACTGCAATCAAGTAGAAATCACTGAACTGTTGAGAACTTGCCATTATATGCTATTAGTATTATTGTCTCATCCCTTGAAAAAGTTACACCTTGTCACAGTATAGCTGGGTCTTTAATGGAGTGCCAAGGTCATAATTACTGAACTGCCTCACTAGCCCTGAATAACTAGTTTTCTATTTGTGGGATGTCAAATTTCTCCAGTATAACAAATAACCACATTTAAAATACATATCGTTTATGATATTTCAGTTTATACCTTAATCCCATGTGTATGCCGCAATAATTTATTTCACTCACTGTGAAGTTTTAATTAAAAGTGAAAAATTCAGTGCATATATTTTCTAGTTTGCTGGCTATGAGAATACTTCAATGCAATTGGCTGCTTATCCCACTTTCTGACATCATTTTTGCCAGATGTCTGCAGTTCCTCTTGACAAGGCATCAAATTCAAACTGTCATTGGGAAAATAGAAATTCATACCACACAGATCTCCAGGTCATTGTGGGCAACTTTCTTTCAGGTCAGCGGTGAGCATCACCATTTCACCACTGGCCTTGAAGCCTGGGCAAATAATTGTTGTAAACTTGTAAAGACAAATTAGACCAAGATTTTCCTCCTGAAATTGTTGTTACAGTAAAAAAATCAGTTTATTTTGATAGATATTGGGCCATAATGTGCCGTGGCAGGGCAGTGCTGTTAGGTTTACCAGTTTATTCATGATATTTTGCATGTAAGTTGCAGAAAATGTGAGCTGTTAATGCACAACCAGGGAAATGGGCCATCTGGGGCATGACTGAACGGGCAATTGACTATGCATCTCCTTTACCAATCAGATTGAAGGATAGTAAAATGAACAGCGCACAGATTGAGAAGTAGAAATTAGGCTGGGTGAATTCAATATCAATTCAGATCCAGAAAAAGAAATAAAGAGAGGAAAGAAAAGGTTAGTTTCAGAGGGAGGAAGAAAAGAGACAGATTAGAAATGTAAAAGGAAAATTTAAAAAATATTTGCATTTTTAAAATCTCCAACGATTAAAACCTGAAGGAATGAGTCATTCCAACTGTAATAGCTAATTTCCTGTTTCATAGAGTTTGATTGACAGTAATTATCATTTATCACATCATTAAGTGTACTTAAACTGAAATGGACAAGACAGCTTTGTGTGATGAGCTTAGTTTGTATCTACAGTGCTGATACAGTAATTTTATATCGCTCAATGCAAGATGTCATTTTCACAAAGTATCTGGAACAGCAACTTCTAAATTTCCACATTTAACCATTCTCCTAGCCTCACCTGAGCTGCCGCAGCATTTGCGCATAAAAATGGGAAGTACTCTTAGCTCCATTATTATTTTTATGGCAAATTATGGTCCACTGTCTCTCTCTCTCTCTGCTCCAGTGCCCCTAGCGGAGCTTACAGGGAGCACAACTCAGGAAATGTATTTCAATGGACAGAAAATCAATGGCTTTCCCCAAGCAAAGCAACAGCCTAAAAGCATTGCTCCTCACTCACATAATTACTTCCTTTCTATACAAGGTCACATTTCAAAAGTCACTTTTTGTTACAAGTGCAAGACAACTTTGTTTTTAGAGTGTTAAAAAAAAAGCCAGTCATTTCCTGCTGGATTCTGTAAATTTTGGGAAGGAGCCAGGGATTGATGAGCAGCAGTTAATCTACAGAGAAACAATTAACCTCCAATTGGTCTCAGGATGTGCCTGACTATTATACTCAAGCTGAATTTAAAATGGATTTACTTACAGCAGCTTCACCTTGTAGGGTTAGTGCCAGCCAGATTGCACACAGCTTCACCTTTGCAGCAGAATAACACATTGTGGTTCATGACATAATGCTCCTGTTATTCTAAAACAACACATCTTCAACTTTGCTTGAACAATGTTACAGAGGATTTGCTAGAAATTTCAAAGTTACAGATGTCAACCCATAGTTGTCCCGGGACTGTATATACTGATAGCCGACCTGTATTGGTGGGTACTGAATAAATAGGTACCAGTATTAGTTTGAATAGTGCCTCCTACCTGCCACCCAAAAAAAAGTTGAAAAACTTACATTCTCATTTTATCTTCGAAGGGTTGTCATCTCTGACTTTTCCTGTGTTGTGGTTAGAACAGCCTACATAAATTGGACTGATTTTTAAAATATTTTTGTAACTTTAGATCTTAACTGCACACCTTGCAAAATCAGATAAGGTAACCTTAAAAGTTACTTGATGCTAGATTAGCAGAACTTGTTTCTAAGTGAACTTAATTATTTCAATTCCCAAATACTTGCATGAATTTTAACATTTAAGGAATAAAGCATAAAAGACATAGAAGGGTACAGCAACCGAATGGAAAAGTCAATAGGATAAATGAATAGCTTCAACAAGGCACAAAGGAATAAAGCTGAGCACGGAGACCAAGGATCAGGCACAACGAGAAAGCAAGTGCAGTAAGAATGAAGTATTTGGCAGTGAATAAGGAAAACACACCAATATAAATCACCAGCTCATTGCTCAACTCGGCAGGAATGCAAAGTAACTTTACCTCAGGTAATTTACCCCAAAGCCTTGTGGCTTGAGAGGAAGATCATTAGGTAACCCGCAGCACAGTGCCCAAAGTCTTTACTGTTATTCAGGTGTCTCTGCCCTCATTCAGCAATGTCGCAGATTGTCATAAGTTTGCTTGAGACCTCAGTGTGTCTCTGCAGACTGCTCCCTTTCAAGGTGTAAAGGAAAACACAATACCAGCCAAGTCAGCCCTTAAAGCAGAACAGAGCCACCCTTAATAATCAAGAGGATTATGTACCAGCATATTTTAATAGTCATTAAAACTAAGTATTTGAGAATTTGTAGAGGCAGACTAAAATGTCTTTTGGAAATGCCTTTTCCAAATGATGCTGTGAGGATTGAAGCTGGAGCAGGAATACAGTCTACTGTTAACCCAAAGGCACAAAAATTGATTGAAGCATGTGACTGCCAGATCAGAATTGTGTTGATTGCTTTATTTTGAAATCTATCATCAATACTGGGGCCCTGGCCTGCCATTAAATGCTAGTACATCATGAAACAAACATACACACGAGTCTATTCTTGATCATCAGTAAAGTAATAGAAGGGGTCATCAACAGTGCTATCAATCAGCACATGCTTAGCAATAACCTGCTCGCTGACGCCCAGTTTGGGTTCCGCCAGGGCCACTCAGCTTCTGACCTCATTACAGCCTTGGTTCAAACATGGACAAAAGAGCTGAACTCCTGAGGTGAGGTGAGAGTGACTGCCCTTGACATCAAGGCCGCATTTGACCGAGTGTGGCATCAAGGAGCCCTGGAAAAACTGGAGTTAATGGGAATCAAGGGGAAAACTCTCTGCTGGTTGGAGTCATACCTAGCACAAAGGAAGATGGTTGTGGTTGTTGGAGATCAGTCATCTCAGCTCCAGGACATCACTGCAGGAGTTCCTCAGGTTCACGTCCTTGGCCCAACCATCTTCAGCCGCTTCAGCAATGACCTTCCTTCCATCATAAGTTCAGAAGTGGGAATGTTTGCTGATGTTTGCACAATGTTCAGCACCATTCACTGAAAGCAGATACTGAAGCAGTCCATGTCCAAATGCAGCAAGACCTGGACAATATCCATGGGCTGAGATGTGGCACCACACAAGTGTCAGGCAATGACCATCTCCAACAAGAGAGAATTGAACCATCGCCCCTTGATGTTCAATGGCATTACCATTACTGAATCTCCCACCGTCAACATCCTGGGGGTTACCATTGACAAGAAACTGAACTGGACTAGCCATATAAATACTGTGGTTACAAGAGCAGGTAAGAGGCTAGGAATCCTGCAACTAGTAACTCACCCCCTGACTCCCCAAAGCCTATTCACCAAACACAAGGCACAAGTCAGGAATACTCCCCACTTGTCTGGATGAGTGCAGCTCCCACAACACTCAAGAAGCTTGACACCATCCAGGACAAAGCAGCCCGCTAGATTGGTACCACATCCACAAACATTCACTCCCTCCACCACTGACACACAGTAGCAGCAGTGTGTACCATCTACAAAATGCACTGCAGGAATTCACCAGGCTCCTTAGATAGCACCTTCCAAACCAACAACCACTACCATCTAGAAGGACAAGGGCAGCAGATAGATGGGACATCACCATCTGGAAGTTCCCCTCCAAGTCACTCACCACCTGACCACTGTCTCTAGGTCAAAACCCTGGAACTCCCTCACTAACAGCACTGTGGGTGTACCTATACCACATGGACCTCAGTGGTTCAAGAAGCTCACCATCGCCTTCTCAAGGGCAACTAGGGATGGCTAATAAATGCTGGCCCAACCAGCGAAGCCCACATCCCGTGAATGAATAAAAAAGATACATGTACCTTTTTTTTACACCCAACCAGGGTGTGACCCACGCCTAGCACAGTTTCTTAATATTTATTTTACATCCTTATGATTTGCATTTGTTATTACCTGCATTGATGTTGGCATATTACATCACTTTAACCATTAAAAGGGAAGGAACAAAGAAGCAAACTTGCTGTTTGGACAGAACTATTTTCTCTGCTATATTTTCTCTTGTGTCCCGTGGCTGAATTTTTAAAACAGGTCTCATGAGAGGTCATCAAATATGTTCTGAAAATCATTATTCACTGGATAAATAAGTGAAGTGCCATAAATCTAATCAGTCACTTCTCCAAAAACGCAATTACACTTTTCAAACATGACTAGCCTTTAACAAATACATGCTGGCTGTCCTCAAATAATCCATGCATTTCCAAATGCTCTTCCCTTGTAACTTGAATTATAGGTTATAAAGGGGGACATCTAACACCAACGAGACTGCAGGTGGGCAGGCGGGGGGGGATGGTGGGGTGTGGGTGGGGTGTTGGGGGGTTAAATCAGGAAAAATTCCAAGTATGTCGGGAAGCCAGCTGCAACCCACTGACCTCCAGGTTTTACTGAGAAGGGACACAGAGTGAGCAGCAAACCTGCATTGATGTTGACATATATTAAGATAGCAGTTTTGGGAGGTGGGTTAGCATTTTAAGATGGCAGCCTCTGATTTAATCTGCCTTGTAGGTTTTATTGTGCGCAGTTGGTTTTCCCAGGCTTTGGGATACCAGCAGCTGAAGTGAGGAGAGGACAAATTCAAGGAGAAGGTAAATGCTTCTACAGCACTACTTGTGTGCCTCCCCTATCATTTCCTCAATCTTTCCTGCTATCGGATCACTCAAAGAACCCAGAGCTCTGGAATTGGATCCACACCCAGCCTCCAGAGTCAGGGATCAGACCTAGCTGATCCTGCAGCCTGCTCCCATCCCCACCTGACTGGAAGCTAAATCCTATCAATCAGGCTGACTTCTGCGTGGGGAACTTCTCAGGGCCTACACACGCTGTGGTGTTAAAACCTGACTATCGGCAGGAAACCCGCTTTCTGTCTGAAACTCCACCTCCCCACCTATGTAACATAGGTCAGTAAATATTCAGGCCAAAGGGTTTGCCTGCAACTCACGTTAAATCAACTGGCTTACCCTGTGATCCCTTCTTGAACAAAGGTGCTGCATTGGCTACTCTCACAGCATAACTTGCAAAGTTAAAAAGGATTTCTAAAAATTGTGGTCCGTCTCTGCTATCTTCTTGTTGGCTTCGATAAACAGCTTAGAGTGCTTGCCATCAAGGCCTGGTCATCTATCCACTTTAATTCCTGCTTATTTTTTCAGAACTAAGCACCAAACCACTAGAACAAACAGACTGAGCCTTGTTTTAATGTCTAATCAAAAAAAGCCTCTGAAAGTAGTATGTCTCAGTATTGCACTTAGCACCAGTTAATCTTTCAAGTTCTACAGCATGGCTTGATCCCACAACTTTCTACTCAGAGGTGAGTGTGTCACCAACTAAACCAAGCTGATACACAAAGACCAGTGACCAGGAAACCTATATTTTTGTTGTGTTTTCCCTACGTCTGGTCTTCATAATTCTGGCAAGTTCCGTTTGGCTGCTGCTGGGTAAGGAACTCGAAAAGCAGCTTGAATCTGTCATATTAATGATCAGCAATATTCCTCTTAGTTAACGGCTTTAAGTAAATCAATGAAGGTTTAATGCGGCCTTTCCTCAATTAATTAATATATATATATATATATATATATATATACAAGCATGCATATTATTTTCAGTATACTCAGTTGTGGCAGAAGTAAAGCTTACTAACACTTTTGTTGGCAATTCCAAGAATATGAATAAATGTATGTAATATATCAAATGCCACCTTAATGCTAAGCCAGGAATAAAAACTGATAAGCTAAAAGGGGAAAAAAAACAGGAGGGCCAGGAAAGGCAATGTGAAAAAAGAAACAGAAAATAAAGGTGAATTTTAAATGTCTTATCCTTAGAGGCCACCTGATCATGAGTGTGACATCTTAATTTCTGCACAACTGTAGGAATGAAAAATGCTAAGATCAGGCTGAGTATTGGCCAAAATTGGGCACAAAAGCCTTGTGGGCATTTCCAAAATCCAAAAGCTGGTTTTATCTTGAATAGGGCTGAAGTAACTTCATTGGTGAGATTAGTTTGCCCATTTTATTGAAGGGGAGCATCAATCAACATGTTTGTACCCGAATCTCAGTTAGTACGTCCCTTACCTAAGCTGACTTATCAACCATAGATAGCAAAAGAGGGTATAGCATTTAACCAAATACAAGAGAAAATAGTGCCATGCTATTCCCATGCACCTGCAATATTAGCAGACATAAGGGTGGGTCACATGCTCATATCTCAGATGAAAGCAAAATACTGCAGATGCTGGAAATCAGAAATAAAAAAAAATGCTGGAAAAACTCAGCGGGTCTGGCAGCATCTGTGGAGAGAGAAACAGAGCTAACCTCTCGAGCCTATATGACTTCTTCAATGCTAAAGAGAAGTAGAAATGTGATGGATTTTATACTGTGTAAGAGGGGTGGAGACGGTGGGGCAAGAGAGAAGGTTGGAGATAGTTGGGAGCTAAGGAGAGATTGACAATGGACACAAGGCAAAGGGAGTTAACGGTAGTGGTAAAGACTAATTGCGAAATTTTCCGAGCCCGCTGGCGGCGGGCGTGATAGGTGGCGTGCATGGAAAATATGGCGTGACCTGTTTCACAACAGCCTGAAGGCAGGTCACGGTCGTCCGCTCAGCCCACCGACAGCAGGCCACGTTCCCCGCCATCGGTTGGCAGAGAGCTAATTGTAATACATCAGCATATAATTAAAAGGCCATCCCGTCAGGGGAAATTGATGCCTGGCCCTGAAGGCGACTTCTGAGGTGGGAGAGGTGTCCGGGGGCAAGTGCTGGCCAGCTTCGGAGGCAACCATTGTTATAACTGATGCAGTTAGTAAAGCGGAGTTATTTAAAAATCCCAGAGGGAAACTTTAAATAACTGTCATAACCTATACTTTTAAGTGTTGTTTGAGATATGAGTCCAAATCCAGGAATCAGACCAATTCTCAAGGCTTTACATTAAACTAATTGAAACATTTTATTAATGTACACAGGTTAAAATATATACACATGGCTACAAATGACGACTATCATAACTGTTAACAAATTCCTAAACTAATCTCCATTAAGGCAACAGCAACCCATAGACTTAACCAAACACCAGGCAAAGCATTTTCACCTTACGAATTCAAAATGAGGTTCTTTTCACTGCAGAGCCAATTGGAGGCTTGCAGCTGCCTTTTGATCTTACATTGCCTCTGCCTGCACACCCGAAAACTACTAAAGTTCTACCTACCACCACTGATTGAATTCAAATTCTCATTGTTTCATCAGCCTCTTTGAACTTAACCTTTTAACAATGAAACCCCATTCATTGTGCCAACTTTATTAGTAATATAAACATAGTGCTTGGTAGCTGTTAGAAAGGCATCAAGTTTTCACCCCACTTCTTGAATGCTCTAATCAAAAAATGCAAATGCACGCTCTCTCCCTTACATATCAAAACTAGTACATATCAAACCACCCAGACTAGCTGGCTTTAATCCAATTAAGACATTTCCGCAGACTAAACCTCTATTTTAAAATAAAAATATTTGCCAAAATATTATATATATTAACAGCTTCATGACGCCATTGTCGGCGGGGGGGGTCAAGTGCTGCCCTGGCACTGCATCCCACACACAGGCAATCGAGGTGGTGGGCAGGGTAAACAGGGGAAGTGGCCACGTATTAGGGACATCTGTATAAACTGACCATGCCTATGACAGATCAGGTGCAGTCACTGTGATATTGGGGGTGGGCACCTAGCCTGCACCCCCATGCAAGCAATACAGAGGCACCAAAGGGCCACAAAGCACTCCATACCTTACCCACTCATGCCACCCCACACCCCCACCCACCGGCACAGACTTCGAGTCCGCCACCACTTTATTGGACCATGGAGCAGATGGGCTGCACACGATGTACAATCTCCTCACCAACGCTGGCCATGTAGCAGTCACTGCTGGAGGTGCTCACAGCCCCTTGCAATCTCAGCATCCCGGTTTGGACCAGTGTCCCCCATGTCGCAGGTTGACAGGGCAGCCATGCAGCGCACTCATCTCTGGCCATGAGGGGTGACCAGCACTCTCTGGGAAGTATTAAGGGGCAGTCACACAGGGGCAGGAAAGGTGCTAAGTACACCCTTGATAACCATGTCTCTCTCTCTCTTTCATGCTGGAGGACCATGTCAGGATCATGGATCCTGGTGACCTAGCTGTATGCCTGACGGCTTACAGAGACCATAGAAGACAGAGGAATAAGCTACTGAGGTGCCTGGCTGCACAAAGGCAGGAGTAGCAAACTCATGAAGGGGCAGCAGAGGCTCCCACACACGCTGCCCATGAACGTGGCTGGCTGGTGACAAGCGACACCCAGGGTCTACCGATGCTGCCTGCCATTCCTGCAGGTGACTGAGAACCAGTGTCGCTGACGACTGCACATGTCTGGGGACACGGGTGGCTCACATCTACCACTTACTTGCAGGACTTAGTGCTAAGGGTACATGGAAGGCATCCACTGCCAGTGGCTGTGAAAGTGACCGCGGTGCTCAATTTCTATTCTAGTGGCTCCTTTCAAGGCTCCACAGGTGACCTCTGTGGGATTTCACAATCCGCCACCCACAAATGCATCCATGAGGTTGCGGATGCCATCTTCTCCATGGCACACAACTTTGTGCATCTCGCCTGGGACCAGGACAGCCAGGATGCAAGGGCCATTGGATTCGCCCTGATCTCAGGATTCCCACCGGTGCAGGGTGTGATTGACTGCACTCATGTGGTGCTCAAGTCTCCATCGCTACACTCAGTGGACTTCATCAACCGCAAGGGCTTCCACTCACTGAACGTGCAGCTGGTATGCGACCACCAGAAATGCATCCTGCAGGTGCGCGCACGGTTTCCAGGGAGTGTGCATGACGCCTACATCCTGAGTCGCTCGCAGATCCCTACAGTCTTCCAAGTCCACAGAGGCTGCAGGGATGGCTCCTTGAGGACAAGGGCTACCTGCAGAGGCCGTGGCTGATGACATCCATGCAGTGGCCTCAGACTGCAGCAGAGCGACGCTATAATGAGGGTCATGTAGCAGCTCGCAACTTGGTGGAGCAGACCATCGGGATGCTGAAGCATTGTTTCCAGTGCCTGGGCCGGTCTGGTGGAGCCCTGCAATCCAGTCTGTAGAGGGGGTCATGCATCGTCGTCATCTGCTGCGCCCTTTACAACCTGATGTTGCAACAGGGAGAGGAGCTGGCTGGAGGAGAAGGAGGAGCTGCACATCTCCTCCGATGAGGATGCTGCCGATGGGGATGAGAGTGAGAGGGTCCTCGGTGGTGACGATGATGGGGAGGAGGCTCTCGCACTGACTAGATGAGGCAGGCACGCTCGGGAGGCCCTCATAGATGCCAGATTTGTGGAGATGATGACGATGACATGCAGTGTGGTGTCCCCATAGATCCTCATATCGCAGTTGTGAACATTTGACTCCAGTTTGGCTTGTGGCAGTGCCAATACCATCTGTGAGAATGCTCCTGTCATGGAGATGCAGTGGAGGCCCTAATAGTCACTTGATCGCAGGAGGATGAAGACAATATGCAGTGAGGGCACTCCATAGATCGTCACATAGCCTCTGAGAATGTCTGACTCCTGTCTGGCTGAGGGCAGATCATTTGCGCTCCATGATCAGGGCCATCTCAGAGACGCAGCCATGAAACTTTAGATGCATCTGATGCTGTGTCCGTCTTCAGTATTTCAGCCCTTCAGGGGCTGGTGCACAGCATCACTGGCCACAGATGCTGGTATGATGGGGGCCAGCCCCACCTTAAAGGTGCTGACAGCACATCAAGAGAGTGAGAAAACTGTGGCACCTGCCCACTACATTCTGGCGGCAATGACCAGCACCCCCGAGGTCCAGGCATCAGTAATGTTTCCAGGGAGTGTGAGGCTGGACCATCACTGTGGTCTGAAGACTGCACAGAGCACAGGGAAGAAAACCTGGACTGAGACACCTGCCTTTAATCTTGTGCAGAAAGGTTTCACATCTGAGTTACAAGAACACTGCTCATCAGAACAAGGAACCACAGTCAGGGAGACATTCCTAGGAGTTTATTGACAGCAGTGAACAGTATGTACAAGTGATTAACACCCATGCCCAGGCTGTGCAAATAATTCTCCTTAACTTTCCTAGTGTCTTGGTGTTCCCTGGACATCCACAGCAGAGGTGGAGGCGGCCTGCTGACTGCAACAACCTGTCTGATATACTTTGGCGGGCATCCTCTGGAGGGCCGAGACCTGGAGGGACCCAGTCTGCTTTCAGGGTCCTGCTGTGTGGAACTGGCACCCTCCTCAGCCTGTGAAGCTGGAGCTGCAGAGGTCACAGGAAGATGGGCTTTCGATAGGCCGGTCAGTCCCAGAGTCACCTGGGTGGATGGCCCCAGAGTGTGCACCTGCTGATCCTCCTCCCTATGGGTGCCCGAGAGTCCCAGGCTGACTCCTTGAGTGGAAGGGGTAGCTGGACTGAGATCGAGCTGCCCAGCACCAATCTCACGTACACACTGGAGGCCAACTATGGCATCAGTGATGGAGTTAAGCCCGCACAGCAGTGCGGGAGTGACGTCCTGGACCAAGGTCTCCATGGTGGCCACCATCCTGCCAGTGTTGACCTCGGTGCATTGCAATGCCGGCGCTATCATTTCAGCCTGAAGACGGATGGATTCCTCCATCGAGCCTTGCAATCTGAGGAGTGCAGTGGACATCCCTTCCTGTTGTCCCTAGCTTGCCTTTGCAACTCCAACAACTATGACATGACCGAGTTCAAAGGCTCATCATCTGACTCGGACTCAGCAATGTTCTGGCCTCCAGCAGTCCTCCGAGTGCTGGGGACCTGGGAAGTCCCTGCCTCCGCCTGCTGTGGATCAGACAGTACGATGTGCTCACCAGATTGTGATCCTGAGGCTACTCTAAAGCTAGGTCCCACTGAGGTGTGTCTCTCTGCGCTGGTGGAGGGTGAGTGGGAGCGCTGTGACGGGTCTTCAGGGAGGGTGCCTTCAGATTCCTCTTCAGAGGTTTCTTCAGGGCTTGATTGGAAGCCCTGGGTCATGGACTCTGTCGGTTGTTTGGCAGATGTGCCTGCGGAAGCAAGGGGAGATAATTAGTGCAGGGCAGTGGCCTGTGAAAGAGGACACATCACTCACAGCATGGTTGTCTGATGGATGTTGCACTGCTGGACCCTCACTTGTTAGAGCAGCGCCAACCTCACTGTCAGCACAGGACTTGTCCTGGTCATCGCCGGCCAGCTGGGTGGGTCTGTTTTTGAATTCTATCAGAACTTTGATCTCTGGCATCCCTCCACCTGTCTGTGACCTTTCCCTCCTGTTGTGAGCCAGTTTGTCCTGCATGGATAGAGATGAGGAGAGTGTATCAGGGCGCCTGCCAGGTCAGACGATAAGTATGCCTGGCCTGTGTGAGTGGTCCCATGAAAGGAATGAGGATAATGATGGTGTATGTGAAAGAGTGAATGGTGATGTCCCTTACACTGGCAGTGAGTGAGGCCCTATGGATGTGTGATGGGTTTGGGAGTGAAAGAGTTGGGAGTGATGAAAAGAGTGACTTAGCCTGGCGGAACGGAGGAGATCATTCATCCTTTTGCGGCATTGGGTGGCTCTCCTCCTCTGCAGGGTGTTCACGCTGACCACCACTGCCACTGCCTCCTAAGCCCCGTAGGTGACTTTGCTGCCCATCCTGCGGCCAGAGCAGGGGCAGAGCACATCCTGGCGGGCCTCCACGGCATCCAGCAGTCGCTCGAGGGACCCGTCATTGAAGCGGGGGCTGCAGTCTCTGTTCCTTTGCCGGCCATGTCTCCCAGGCAATGGTGGTGAGCTGCTGGTGATGAGCACTTTGCTGGCGGCTGCCTTTTAAAGATGGCGGCCAGCGTCATGCAACAGCGGGGTGATGGCGGGTGGGTGCATGAGATCCCGCTCGCCATGGAAACGGTGTGTTTCACAGGAGTGAATAAATAATGATGTGGGCTCGGGATGATACGGCATGAAAACCCACCATTTTCGTCGGTGGGTAGGACTCCATTTTACCCGCCCACTAACGCACTTTGTGCAATTCTGGGAAAATTCTACCCTAAAGTGCTTATAGTGGTATAATGGTAAGAGCAGAATGTGTTAAAAACAGAACAAGGGTCAGGGGTCTGTGAAGCAGAACATAGAAACCAGTGACAAATAGCCTTGTGGGGGGTGGTGGGGTGGGGAAGGATAAAAAATTGAATAAATAAATATAATAATTTAAAAAACTAAAAACAAAAAAAAAGAACAATTGGATTAAAAGGGGGTTAAAATGGAAGAGCGTGTTCATGGTCTGAAGTCGTTGAACTCAATGTTAAGTCCAGAAGACTGTAAAGTGCATAATCGGAAGATGAGATGCTATTCTTTCAGTATGCGTTGGTCTTAAAATACTGTGGATGCTGGAAATCTGAAATAAAAACAAAAAATGCTCGAAAAACTAGAATACAAGCAGTATAAAATCATCACATTTCTACGTCCCTTTACCTCTGAAGAGTCATGCAGACTCGAAACATTAAATCTATTTCTCTCTCCACAAATGCTGCCAGGCCTGTTGAGTTTTTCCAGCATTTTCTGTTTTTATTTGCTCATATCTCACATTGCTGGTGGTTAGGTTAGAGTCTAAAGAAAATAAGTCACTAAAAACAAGTGGGAAACAGTTACAACGGTTAATATATTCCCTATTATATATAATTTAACAACGAAATCAATCTCAAAATTGGATTCTCCATAAAAATAAAGCTTTAGTCAGTCAAGGGTAAAATGATTCTTTATAAATATTCAACTGGTGCTCAGGGTAATCAGAATTAGTTGACCATGACAGAAGAAATGATGAGGTTGATAAATGAGTGCTGGCAGCTACCAAAAAGCACACAGCAGTTGTGATCACAATGCCAGTGCAGTCAGTAAAAATGAAAACATAACTTTCCTAGAAGCCCCTGGAAGCTTTCTGTCCCATATTGAGCACACCTATAGATTACTTAGTGAAATTTGCACTTTCGTTGATGGATAACAAAATTGCTTTTGAATTTTTGATCAGTATTAATCTTGATTGGGTTAGTGTACTTGGAGATAATGTGTACCTTTGGACAAGAGTAATCATCATAAGTTGACCAAGAATCCCAAAAGCCATTGGCGGCAACTGGCTGTCCCTGTATTCATTAATTTATACAAAATGCTTATTATTAGCTCTTATGCCGTCAAATGCATGTGCAAGAAAGAAAAGGAAACACTTCCATTATTCAGTTGTCTGAAGGTCAATTAGTGACTTTGGGGAAGGGAAATAAGTGAATTTTTCAGTAGCTTGGTTTGAAGATTCGTAAGTTTGATAAGCGTTCTGTGCACTATCAAACAGCCCAGGCTGAAACAACAAATTCTATTGCATTCTCTCCAAACTGTGGTTTGATCTTTTAATTTGAGTCAGTTTACTTACTGACAGCCTAAATCAGCAGTTCAGGAAATGTAGTTTTTCCAGAGTTTTGACAGTGATTGCAGGCTATTTTACAACAAAAATAGTCACAGTTGAGTTCAATACCGGCCTACTCAAAGTTGACATAAGAACCGATTCTAGCAGATGTCATTTGATTGCAAGGGGCAGAAATGCTGATGCTCACAGTAGCCAAGGATACTCATTGTTGCCACAATGCCTGAGAGAAGCTAACTCAACATAGACCAAGGTTTGGGCCCAGGTTGGGCTTTGTATGTATTTCTCACTTGCACTGCATTTACCAGTTATCCAAACAGCGACAATAAGCTTTCACTAGCTTGCCAGTGTGCTGTTGTGGTGATAACAATTACCAAATTATATACCAATCATGGCTAATCTCACATGAGCAGGAACAATTTAGTAGTTTTTAACTAGAACATTGAAATAACGGGAGTAGGCTGTACTGTCAGAAACAGTTCCATAGAACTTTTATCTGTTGACTGTTAAAGTGGAAAAAATGCAATCTTTGCCAAGTATTTGCACGTATTTGATGGATACTCTAACATTTCAAATAATCATCTCTGAATATTTGAATTTTTCAACTGTGAGAAGCCAGTGAGTACACCAATGAAAGTTACAATATCTGTTGAATTTTGCACAAAAATTATAATACATGAAAATTTCATGAAAAAGCAGGGATGCTGATTTTAATAGTTAATTGTTTAGTCAAATCAGATACTGTAAACATACAAACGGGCTCAAGTATCTTTCCCTATACAACAGAAAGTACTTAATTCAGCTGCTGTTCAATGATAGCAGTGGAACAAGTTCCTCACTTGTTTAACATGGGCCATTTGCTTCACCTATCGTAATGCATTTGGTGAAAGCAACAAGGCTCTCCTTTTTCTTTTACATATTTGGTTCTTTCAATGATCGAAAAGGAATAATTGGCCTTCACTCAAATAAATTTCTTATGGCCAATAGAACACTCTTCCCCAGTTTCCTTTCTTCACCCGCCCCAAACTCAGCTGTCTTAACACAGCGCACAGTCTTGAATCTCCCCAGAGTCCAATCATTTAATAAATGCTACCTGTAAAAGAGCAATTAATAACTGACAATAAGAAAACACAAATCTATCATGGGGAAGTTTCAGTGCCAGGCAAAATTTAATGGGTGGAAAATCACAGGGTCTACGTCCACAAATTCCCCTGGTAGCCTCTGGGTGAACACTACCTCTCATTGTGAGAACAAAAATATCCTTAATGTGCCTTAGATACTGTTGCAGTGATATTAGCATATCTATTTAACTGATATATTAATAATATTAACCCATTTAAAAGAAATATTTTTGAGTTAAAATGTTAATTGTGACAGTGTTCATTAATACCCAACTTTCTTAAAAAATCAGTTGGCTGAGCAATAGTCAAAGACCCTTCACCATGTTTAAGTGTTTTCAAATTTGCACATGTAGGGCTAGATTTTACCGTCGGCGAGCGGGGGCGGGGCCTTCTCGCCAACACGTAAAATGACGCACAATAACGTGGGGCAGAACCCCTGACGTCACCGCGTCCCATTTAAATCTTCAGGAAGGCGGGGGCACAGCAAAATCAGCTAAACGCCCGCCGACCTGTCAATGGCCAAATGAGGCCATTGACAGAGCAATTAAAGTAATTAGTTGACCTGCCCGTCCAACCTTAAGGTTGGCGGGCAGGCCAGGAGCCCCGGCGGGAACTAGAAAAAACATGAAACCTCATCCATAAGCGGGATGAGGTTTCATGTAGGGGTTTAAAAATTTTAATAAAGTTTTTTTGGAAATTATGAACATGTCCCAACTCATGTGACATTGTCACATGTGGGGACATGTAAGGGATTTTTTTTTCTCTTTTATTTTTAATATTTTTGAAAGTAGAGGCAATCTCCCTGAGGCAGCACTTAGCCTCAGGGAGACGACTGTGTTCTTTCGTGCGCATGCGCGAAAAAGCGCACTCTCGATTTTAGACATTCCCGCCCGCACAGGGAGCGCATAGCGCTTCCCTGCGGACGTCATGCTGGGTGGGCCTTAATTGGCCCTTCCACATAAAATGGCGCCATGCCTCCGATTGGGGGCGCCAATTGGAAGCGTGCCCGCACGCGCCTGCCCATCAACTTCCCCCCCGATGTGGGGGGCGGGGGGGGGGGGGGGGGGGGGATTCAGCCCGTAGAGTTTTTGTTTATCAAATATAGGCTGTACACACTCTTTCTCCTCTCCCCACCCCAAAGGGCCACATCCCAACACCCTCAACATAGATTGCACTGTTTTTTTTTCACCACAATTCACCCAAAATTTGTACAAACTGCACAGAAGATTTTGGAATTTTATGTACAAATTGCATTCAGCACAACTCCAGATTCTGCAATCATTTTCTCTCATTTTAAAAGCATTGTGCTGGGAGCGAGCCCCACTGCCAGGATGAATTAATCATCATTGAGTTTCTGATAATTGCAATTATTTGCAGCCTTTAATGAGACACCTAAAATTAAACCACATCTTTTGGGTGTAAGGACTCTAATAGGTATGTTTTGACAGATTTTGAACGATTTTTTAAAAAAGTCATTTTCAGTCATTTAAAATCACATTATTCACACAATGATTTAAAATGCTTTTTTTTTGTTAAATCCATTTTCAGCTGTATTAATCAAACTTTGCCAAGTTACCACTTTAAAGCAAATTCTTCGTAAAAAAAAAATAGAAACTATGTTTTAAAATGCTGCCCAACTGTGCTGGGCCATGGCAGATTTTGCTTTCAGCAATATGGAAATGAATTTGAGCGAAACACAGGAACAAAAACACCTCGAAACAAATATAACTTCGGGTGCAATTTGCACCAGAATTGCCAATTGCAGCCAAAGTGGGAAAGTTACACAGGTTTAAAGTCAGGTCTAAGACCCCAAGTTTAAGGACCCTAAGTGCATGCAATTATATCACGAGAGCTTAACCAGCTATGAATGTGCAGCTAAGATTATGCAGACTACCAGTATACAGCAAACTGCATCTGTTTTAGGTAATCATTAGCTAATCATTGGCCATCTGGCAAGTGCGCATTTGATCCCTCACCAGACTGAGGGCTTATATGACCCTAATAAGCTAATTACTGTTGCGAAATTGATGAAACACCTTTTAACTAATTAATAATATTGACATTTCACCTCCAAAATGTCTTTGAAAACTGACACCCTTCTGGAGCAAAATGCCTCCAGCAATGGATCCTTTTTCCTTCAAAGGTCTTTACCATGGTGGGAGTTCACAATGTATTTCTAAATACCCCTGGCAGCAACCACTTCTAATAATTTTTAAAGTGGCTGCAGTATTAAAAACCACCATAAAATCAGTCCAGCACATAAACTGTAAGTTCGTACAAGCTACATTGACAGGGTTTGACCTTGAAACTTGAGGATGCAATTTATGCTTATCTTTCACTGCTCAAGGGTTCTCTTTAAAACTAAACTGTAGCCTTTACACCAGTGTGACATCTATCCCACTTTTTATTATAACACACCGCTTAAAGTTCCTAGAGCATAATATGCAGAGAGTGAATCAATCTAAAATGAGAATGCAACTAATAATATTGTATTAAAACTGGAATCCATTACAATTTCACAGGTTATTTTTTCATTCACAACGCAGTACTGTTTGCTACTGCCAGATGACCCGTCAGTTGTAGTTTAAATTACAAGTATATCATAAACATAGATTTATTGCTGAAATGTGGATTGTGCAAAACTACTTTGGATTTTGAACGCTTCCAATCAGTTGTAACAGTTAAAATAGAGATTAAGGTTTAAAGCGTATGTAAAGTATCACAGTAGCATAACATGAAACATTACCAGATATGATATGTCATTGGTAAACTGACTCAAAGTCTATAGTTTTCAGGAGCAGAATGGTTTATAAAATGTCAAGAAATAGAGTGAGAAAACAATGGCTGAAGAGACAGCCCATAATATGAATTTGCATTACTACAGATTACTTATTTTTTTTAATGAAGTATGTGAATGGTCACAGCCATACCAAGGCTGAAAAGAATGGAGCTGGAGACCAGGTAAACCAAGTAGTAGGTGATATTTGAATATTTAAGCAGTGATCAGTATAAACTATAACATACGCTGGTAATCTGAGGTAACTGAATGCCAGTGCTGATGGGTCATTTTCTGATTGAAAAGGTGTAAGGAGTGGTGCACCATAGGAATCAGTGCTGAGGCCTCAACATTTTACAATTTATATAAATTACTTGGATGAAGGGACCGAAGGTATGGTTGCTAAATTTGCAGATACAAAGATAGGTAGGAAAGTAAGTCGTGAAGGAGGCTACAAAGGGATATAGGTTAAGTGAGTGGGCAAAGATCTGGCAAATGGAGTATAACGTGGGTAAATGTGAAATTGTCCATTTTAGCTGGAAGAATAAAAAAAAACACATTATCTAAATGGTGAGAGATTGCAGAGCTCTGAGATACAGAGGGATCTGGGTGTCCTAGTGCATGAATCACAAAAGGTTAGTATGCAAATAATTGGGAAAGCTAATAGAATGTTATTGTTTATTGAGAGGGGAATTAAATACAAAAGTAGAAGGGTTATGCTTCAGTTATACAGGGCATTGGTGAGACCATATCCGGAGTACTGTGTACAGTATTGGTCGTCTTATTTAAGGAAGGATGTTAATGCGTTGGAAGCAGTTCAGAGAAGGTTTACTAGACTAACATCTGGAATGGGAGGGTTGTCTTATGAGGAAATGTTGGACAGGCTAGGCTTGTATCCGGAGTTTAGAAGAGTAAGAGGTGACATGATTGAAACACATAAGATCCTGAGGGTGCTTGACAGGGTGGATGTAGAGCGGAGGTTTCCTCTCATGAAAGAATCTAAAACTAAGGGTCACTATTTAAAAATAAGGGGTCACCCATTTAAGACAGATGAGGAGAAATTTTCTCTCAGAAGATAGAGAGCCTTTGGAACTCTCTTCCTCAAAAAGGTAGGGAAAGTGGAGTCTTTGAATATTTTTAAGGCAGAGCTATGTAGATTCTTGATGAGCATTGGGGTGAAAGGTTATCAGGGGTAAGTATGAGTGTGGAGTTGAAGTTACAATCAGATCAGCCATGGTCTTATTGAATGGTGGAGCAGGTGCAAGGGAATGAGTGGCCTACTCCTGCTCTCAATTTGTATGCTCAGGACCTTACTGTTGGTCTCAGTAATTCTGAAAATCTGATCCCTTATTGTTTTTTTTTAAAAAACAGTTTGTATGTCAAACTGTCAGTTAAACTGATAATGAAAATGACCAGGGAAAAATCATTAACCACAAAAGTAGCTGAAAATGGCTAGTCTTTCTATGGGTTTATTTATTATTCCCTATTTTCCCTTTTCCCAAGCCACTCCTCTGCTTGCAACTTTTTCACAATGGCACAAGTCAAGTAACTTAGTGGAAACACATGTCAACTCACATACTACCATTCCATGCCAATGTACTACTGCAATCCAACTCTTCAGTGACTGATGTAGGATTTTGTCTCAAATATAGAATTTATAAAATGATAAACCGTATTTGACAGACTAACAAATGCATTGGAGATATTATATGGCGGTCATTGTATATTCTGAAATGAGTAAAAGTAATGCCACCCAGAAACGTTAATATAAATACATGACTAAAGATGGGTTACTAAGTAAATGGTAGATTATAACGTTTAAATCATGGTCATAAGCAACAAATGGAAGAGTCTATCCTGCCTCAACCATTAAATGAACCATGTTGTTTTTGCAAACTAAATTAGATTAAAAGTCACATGGAAACCAGCAGAGGAAAGAAAAAGGATGGATATCGAATTAAAGCAATTGTGCCTTAAAATTTTTGTGAACATCAGCATCTCATTTTGTTATGTTATAAATTCCAGCTGTTCAGTCAGTATTGTGCATATGTACTAAATCAAAAGGCAAAATCGTTCTCATTTAGTTAGATTTCAAACACAAGAAAACAGCACATTTCTGAATGATTCATTTTGTCTAGAGATATATCATTTCACTGATAAAGGTAGAATCTACCAGAGTATTTCAATCAAAATGGCTGATTATCTATAACTGCTTTTGGATATAGCCTGACATACATTTTATGTGCAAAAAGAAAATAGGTTAAATATTGTAATAAGGCATAAGCAATAGAAAGTATCTGATCCATAATAGCACTAAATTTCACAGACATGGCACCTTGGAATCCCAAATTTGTTGTAGCTAACAGCTTAAGTGGCACGGTTTGTACTCTGCAACTTTTGCTTATCACAGGTCCTAGCAAGATAATTTCGGTGAAATGAAAAATGATAATGCAGCACAAATCATTTAATATTCATCATCCTATACCAAACTTGAGAAATATGAGAAGGATGCTTTGTAGCCCCTCGAGCCTGATGTACCATTTAATAAAACCATGGCTAATCTACTGAATTCCACTGTCCCACTCTACCCCTATTATCCATTGATTCCCCAAAAAAATCATCACATCAAATAAACATAAATCAGATCATTCTTTACAAAGATTATGCAAAATAATAAATGGTATTAGTACTACAGGATAAATAGATTATAATAATTATGCAATTTCACTGAATTCTAGATTTTTATATTGCAAAATCATTTAAACTCCTTTGAAAGAAAATTAGCACTGATTCCTCTAAATCTGAAATAGAATTGGTGCTAGCATTACTTTGGCACCAAGAATAAGGCTAAATCACAATGATACCAGTGAAGCAGTCCATGTCCAAATGCAGCAAGACCTGGACATTATCCAGGCTAACAAGTGGCAAGTAACAGTCGTGCCACACAAGTGTCAGGCAATGACCATCTCCAATGAGAGAGAATATAACCATTGCCACTTGATATTCAATAGCATTACCATCGCTCAATCCCCCACTATCAACATCACCATTGACCAGAAACTGAACTGGACTAGCCATATAAATACTATGGCTACAAGAGCAGGTCGGAGGCTAGGAATCCTATGGCGAGTAAATCACCTCCTGACTCCCCAAAGCCTGCCCACCATCTACAAGGCAAAAGTCAGGAGTGTGGTGGAATACTCCCCACTTATCTGGATGAGTGCAGCTCCCACAACACTCAAGGAGCCTGACACCATCCAGGACAAAGCATCCCACTTGATTGGCAACCCTTCCACAAACATTTACTCCCTCCATCAATGACGAACAGTAGCAGCAGTGTGTACCATCTCTAAGATGCACTGCAGAAACTCACCAAGGCTCACGAAAACTCATCAAGGGCAGCAGATGCATGGGAACACCACTACCTAGAAGTTCCCCTCCAAGTCACTCACCATCCTGACTTGGAAATATATCACTCGTTCTTTCACTGTGGCTGGGTCAAAATCCTGTAACTCTCTCCCTAACAGCACTGTGGGCGTACCTACACCACATGGTCTGCAGCAGTTCAAGAAGGAAGCTCCCCACCACCTTTGGAAGGGAAATTAGGGATGCACAATAAATGCTGGCCCAGCCAGTGAAGCCCACATCCCATGAATGAATAGAAAGAAAATATTACAGACATTGCAACATTGCTGTGGAAAAGAAATAAAGTAAAAATCGCTTCCTTCTCCTTATACCACCAACCACCATTCCTTTCACTTTCCATTAATCCTGGCCAATCCACATGAATTGTGATATCTGTTACATAAATAAGGGAACTAACTAGCTGACCATACGCTGCGATTCTGTCAAGGAACTTTGTAATATCAAGTATAAATATCCTTAACAGTTCATAACAAAATGTTATGACTACTGCATTCGCTGTCCCAATGCAGTCTCCTTTACATTGGAGAGACCAAACGCAGACTGGGTGACCGCTTTGCGGAACACCTTCAGTCTTTCTGCAAGCATGATCCAGGCCTTCCTGTCGCTTGCCATTTCAACACCCCATCCTGCTCTCATGCCCACATGTCCGTCCTTGGTCTGCTGCAATGTTCCAGTGAAGCCCAAAGCAAACTGGAGGAACAGGACCTCATCTTCCAATTAGGCACTTTACAGCCTTCCAGGCTTAACATTGAGTTCAACAACTTCAGACCATGAACTCTCTTCTCCATCCTCACCCCCCAACCCCTTTTTATCCCTTTTTTCAATATTCATTTTAATTTTTTAAAATTTTTTATCCACTTATTTTTATGTTTGTTTATTTTCATTTGTATTCTTTGTTTTATCCCCATCTTTTATCCTATTTTCAATCTTTTTTCCCAACGTCTCCTTCCCCCACCCCACCCCCACAAGAGCCAACTGTCTCTTGTTCATGCTGTTCTTTCCAGAGTGCTTACCCTTGTCCTGCTATTATTACATTCTGCTTTTTGACCTTAGTGCCCCCATCAGCACCTCCTTTAGCCAGTATCACTATCATTAACGCCCTTTTGTCCTTTTGTCCATGACATCGCTGGCAGTATAAATTTCATTACATTTTTACTTCTCTTTAGCTCTGAAGAGCCATAAGGACTCGAAATGTTAACTCTTTTTTTCTCTCCACAGATGTTGTTAGGCCTGCTGAGTTTTTCCAGCATTTTCTGTTTTTGTGTTATAACAAAATGTAATCGGTGTTGCCCACAGCCATTTGAGTCAATTAAGAAGATAACCTTGAAAGTCCTGGACTTACCATTCAGCATAATTGGATTCTTCATATGGGGCCAATTTCAGAATATTATCAAGATTTCTCAGCCCATGAAGTGTGATAAATGCTCATTAACGTAACCTTTCACAGTGTCACATAATACTTAATATCTTGTGTTATAGTTCTGAGTATTAATCAATGCTAGCTGGATTTCTTGTGACTAGAATGTTTTTTTTAAAAGGCTATTTGCAAAACTAACCTTTTTATAACCTCTACAAGGTATAAAAGGATAAAAAATATTGTTTGATTTAGAATCTCATGTACTTAAACACTGAAAATAATGATACCAATATCTAACGAGGTTGGGCATAAAGGTTTTGAACTGAGGTGTACATGCCTTTAACATGGTGTAATTATGGCAGTATTAATGTACTGTAACATATGGGTTTTATTGAGATGAACCATAAAGGAAAAATATAAAATTTTTAGCTTTCTTGTATGACTACCACATGAAATACATTGCTTCAAAATTGATCCTCCTGACTGTCGGCATCTGCTCTTGGATGACTACACCTTGCTTTACATCATCTGAGGTAGGAATTTTCTAACAAGTACAAATACATGCATTACCACAGTTGCACTCAAGAAGCCTTCATGGTTTGTAAGATTTTATTGAAAGTGCTTGCTTTCAAAAGAGAAGCCAATATGCATCAATAATTTACCTACAGAGAATACCTTATCTCAGTACTATCCTGTCAAGTAACATGAAAATATCACAGAGGGCAGACTAGGATTTAAGAATCATCAAAACAGAATCTTCCTGCACAGCAGGCCATTCATCTTTTTATCAGCTCTTTGAAAGAGCTATCCAATAAATTCCATGCCCCTGTTCTTTTCCCATAGTCCTGCACATTTCTCCCCCAGTATTTGTCCAATTCCCTTTTGAATATCTGGATCCGCTTCCAGCACCATTTCTGTTAGTGCATTTGAGATCCTAATTACTCACTACATTAAAAAAAAATCTGATTATATTTCTAATAATCTTAATTCCGTGTCCTCTGGTTATTGGTCCTGCAGCAGTTCAAGGCAACAGCTCACCACCACCTTCTCAAGGACAATTAGGAATGGGCAATAAAGGCTGGCCTAGCCAGTGATGCCCACATTCTCTAAAAATGAATTCTGCCAGTGGAAACACTTTTTCCTTTTTGACTCTATCAAACCCCTTTGTGATTTTGAACCTCTTTATTAAATTTCCTTTTAAGTTTTCTTGCTCCAAGGAGAAGAGCCCCAGTTTCTCTAGTTTCTCCGCATAATTGAAGTCTCGCAGCCCTGTTGTAAATCCCCACTGCACTCCCTTCAGGGCCAGGTGTCCTTCATGTTTGATGCCTAGAATTGGACATAATACTGAGCTGGGGCTTAACCAGTGATTTACAAAAATTAACATAACTTCCTTGCTTTGGTGCTCTATGCCCCTATTAAAAAACCCAGGATTGCAATTGTCTTATCAGCTCGTCATTTCACTTAGACAGATTTGTGTGTAAACCTCCAGGTCTCTCTGTTCTTGTACCCCTTTTAAAATTGTTCAGTTTAGTTTATATTCACTCGCTTCATTCCTCCTTTCAAAATGCATCACTTCTCTCTTCCCTGTGTTAAATTTCATCAGCCATGTGTCTACCCACGTCTTCCTGAAGCCTGCAATTCTCCTCAATGTTTATGGCTTTTCCAAGCTTTGCTTTGACTTGGATTAAGTTCTTGTTGTGGAGTTCACTAAAGAGCAATTTGAAAATCTTACATTAATACTTGTAAAGATCATGGCCATGCCATAGAACACACACTGCATTGTGCACGCTATCTTTATAACATCAGCACAGTGCTATTGCGTATACGGAATTAATGGAAGTAAGGGGGTCATTAATAACTGAGACATGTTCAGAGCTGAGTAGTAACAGCACATGTGAAAGCCAAAGGAAGGCATGTCAGAATATGCAATTTTAGCAGGACTACCTTATTATAATATTAATTCTAGGTTTGGCATCTCTAGTTGCGATCTCAACTCAAGCATTTAAAGGGCCAATCTAAACATGGAATTTGAAGGAACTAGGAGTTGCAGCAAACCAAAGGAGAAGAGATAGATTCAGATGGACACAGGCTTTGCCAAGATTGAATGGTGCATCACTTGATGTACTGCTAGGCACAGTGATGAGGAGAGAGGCATTTTTCCTAGGAATGCAAGAAACAACCTACTGCTCCAAAGGAGGAGGCATGGATGGAGTTGAGAGAGGAGGTCAGTAGTATTTTGCCATTCTCCAGGATTCAGTACAAGTGGTGTTTTAATGACCTAACCAGGTCAGGAGTGGTGAGTACAGTTGCATATTCACCTACATCTTGTTCATCCCCTCACTCTGCTTTCTTAAGCCTGTTCCTCATACTCAGTTCTTACAAGTGCACCCATGGTTCTGTGTACAGTTTTGATCTCCTTAACTAAGGAAGGATATACTTGCCTTCCAGGGAGTTCAATAAATGTTCACTAGATTGATTTCTATCAGTCTAGTGAACATTACCGCAATATTCTCCGAGGTGAAGTTCAGTAGATTAAGCCTGTGTTTCTTTAAACTTTAAAGAATGAGAGGTGATTACATTTTAAACATAAAATTAATAAGAGGATTAATAGGGTATATGCTGGGAAGATGTTTTCCGTAGCTGGGGAGTCTAGAACTGGTGGTCACAGTCTCAGAATAAGGGTCAGCATTCAGCCATCTTGTCCCTCCTTAAATAAAAGGTGCAAAGAGACTTGAGATTACACTGGGGCAGTCAGAGGGGGAAACAAGTCCAACGGATCAATGAAAGAAGATCTACAATCAACAAAGACTGACCATTCAGGGCAATTTCTGACAATTTACTTATAATACATCTGAGCATTACGTTGCTCAAGATAGAATTATAGAAAAATTGGGCGGAAGTGTCCCAGATTTGCACTAAGTGCAGTAGAATAAGTCCAGCGGGCTGGCCTTATCATGATATGTTGTGTGTTACAATGAGGTTCCCGACATCCGATGGTGGGAAACGTGGCCCGCCATCGGTGGGCTAAATGGACGATCACAAACTGGTTTCACGCTGTCATGAAACTGATCGCACCATGTTGTCCGCTCACGCCGCCGAACACGCCTGACACCGGTGGGCATGGAAAATCCTGACCATTGTATTGTCAGAACACTATTGCAGGTATTATACTTCCATTTAAAATCTATAATTGCATGCTCGATGCAAATGTGGTCATACATAAGGGTTTTTGGGTGAGTCATTGCTTAATCCCCTTGTAATTCACAGGTCAAATGAACTATAAGCCTGGTTACTCAAAAGGCGCACAGAGGACATTACATGGCCCTGTACAACAATGACAACTTTTATTTATATAGCACCTTGAACATGGTAAAACATGCAAATACATTAGTCCACAGACTTTTCAGGCAAAGAATCCTTATCTTTTCTTCTTTTGGTTGTAATTTGCTGTTCGAGACTGAGCTCCAAGTAGACAAGGACTCACTGATCTTTCACAGGTATTAAATCAGTAAACTACTGAGCCAAAAGGGACCTGATTTGTTATTTGCTAATATGAGTGGAGTACTTTTCTCCTTTGGCTTACTGAACCAGAAGTCTTAGTCAGTAAGGAGTACAACTACAGAGTGTTTGGACCTCCTCGTTATAACCAATATATGTACAACTATATCTGATAGTACAGCAATTATTCCCGATTTGTGGAAAATGTCAAACTGCAGCAATTTTGGAAAATCCAGATATTTCTCTAACCATGAAGAAAGTGGAAAGTCATCCTGGATAATAAAGGATCCCCAGATGAGATGGAGATTGCAACTGAATTATTTGAAAAGCACAGGGCACAAAATTATTTTTTGACCTGATTAGCGGTATTATAATACATAATTGAAAATTTATTGGCAGTTGATGGATTTTTAATTAGAAATTTTTAAAATTCACTATCCAGTTTACGGCAGATGTTGCATAAAACGTCAATGATGACGACCTTTAAAATTGCATAATAAAGTGACATTAGAATGTATGGAGAAATTTGATATGCTACACCAGTTATTCGTAACGCCGTATTAAGGAAAAATGAAGAAGAAAATTAGTTCTGAAAATTGGAGAGACAGAATTCTCCAGTGAGAATATCAGAAGTGAAACTGCAGCAGAAAGAATTGATCACATTGAACAAAGATTAAGTAGCTATGGATATGCCAGCAGAACGTCAAATGATGTAACCTTGAATGCTCTCAGCTCAAGAATAAAGGAAATTAAATGGAGTGGGTTATAGGAAAGGAGAGGGATTCAATAAATGAAAAACAGCAAGGAGTTTGTTATAATGATCTGAATGTAAGAAATAAGTGGCACCAGCTTGCATACCACCTTAAGGTCTCTGACTATGGAGAGTAAACATTTAGAGGGATTACAGGCTGATCAATTTAACCAATGCCAGAAATGTCACAGATTAATTAAAGCAAAAGGATATGTACACAAATTTCTTTATAAAAGAATATACTTTCCCTACTTCTCAAAGCACAATGTATTGACTTCATTGCCATACTATAGACAGTAGATTACTGGAAACATTAGAGCAATTTATTTTAAATATTGCATCCTGCTTAATTTTAAACAATATTGCTGAAAAAAAAGAGACATGTCTAAGCTTTTTGCCTTGCACTCATCAGGACACTTGTATTCTTACAAGTTATTGGTATTCTTACCAATATAAGGGGGAAAACAACAACTTATAACGTGTGTGAAGAGAGTGCCGATTGGTTGGCAAGCACTTTCTTCACATACAGTATAAATTGTTGTTTTCCCCTTATATTGGTATTCTTGCCAGTGTTCTGGTGAGTGCAAGATGGAAACCTTCAACATGTCTCTTTTTTTCGCAATACTCAAGTTCTGTACTACCAAATGACTATCTAAACAATATTATGAGGAGTTTGGAGGAATGGTATTACCAATTATTAGAAAGGAAAATCATCTGGAGAAGCAAAGCCTTAAAATTATAGTACAGGATACTAACATCTCAAATCTTATGATTAAAATAAATTACTCCCATCATTATTTTATTGAGGCATTAATCCAAGTTTCTGTTAAATTAGCACAGGAAAAAAATCAGACCAATGCGTTTAACATTCATATGATAGTATTCCACTGCATAATTTCAAGGCTGAAAATAGAATCTTATATCACTTGTAATCATAACTCCAAAGCTCTGTCAGGCTAATTTCAACTTTAGGCACAAGTGGACAATATAGCCTTTTATATACCCTGCCTGACCTTCCTTTCCAATGAAGTCAATGCAAAGTAAAATTGGGTGGTGTGTACAATGGCTAAATTGCCACTGCCTCATTTTTAGCAGTGCTGGAAGTTAAAATCAACCTGTATGTTATTTTTCATTGCTGAATGAGTAATTAGTGCTGGTTTTATCCTGTACGACAGAGATTAAAGAACAAAATGAATTGCATAAGTCTTAATCAAGCTTTTAGGCAACATTAAACTCTGGCTCAAATCTGCTCTCCCTTGTGTCACTGAACAGTAACTTGAAACCAAAGCAGCATAGAGTACAAGGTTTAATGTCACTTTTGTATAACAATGGTACTGCACACTGTTGGATCAACTTGGGAAGTTAGCTTTGCCTTATACCCTGATCTTGCAGTCTCAGCAAAACTGAGGCTGCAGTTGACCAAGGCATGGGGGTACCTGCACCCATTGTGTACAATCCGGTTACATCAAATTTTGAGATGAAAGGGTTACTCCTAACTTTAATAGGAGAGCCTTGCTGAAAAATCTTGGCCTACAGTACACTGGTTAGGCTGCAAAATCCAGTGAATGCAGCTCTTGGTCTGTTGCAGCTTAGCATAGAAGGGGAAGTTGTGGTGGTGGCAGAAAAATAAATTAATGGCTCACTGTGGCACAGTAGTTGGTGATCCACAGGTCCTGCTTAGAGAAGGGTGTAGAAGCAGATTCAGGGTTCAGATACTATGGCAATCTCTCCGAACTGTGGTGTGACTGCAGATTGAGTCTGTTAATCCATAGCTGTGCTCTGTAGGTTGTAGTATTGTAGTCGAGTTTTGCTCTGAGTACAGCATGATTCTCTATTGAGTAACTTGGAAACAGTCTGGAAGGATAGAAGTCAGGAAATAAAATAAGCTCAAATGTTTTAAATAGCATGATAAAAGCAATGAAATATATATGATCCATTCATTAGTAGATATAGAGTTATATTGGATTAAAAATTTGAGCCGCTCATTAGGCAGAGGTTAGGTAAGTGAGAACCAACTATTTTTTATTTTTGTAGCAAATAAATCTCATGTTACAGTTTCTAGCCACATCATTGATGAATCCCATGAATCAAGGATTATATTTATAATTATCGTCACTGTGAAAGTTTAACAGGAACAACTTATATTTCTCAAATGTTGCTGCCAGCAAGCTCCACAAGAAATTCATCAGTTGAAGAATAAATCTCAAGAGATCAATTAGACGAAACATATCCATTTCCAACCAGTTCATGTGACCATGATATATTCAAAATGAATCAGGCCCAAGAATGCTTCTCTCAAAATGCTTGTCATCGCTGCTTTATTGTCTCATAAGTATGTCATATAATTAATTGGGGAAATAGGATTAATTGGGGAAATAGGATTAGACTGTTTCACTTAATTTTCTCTGGCATTTAGAGCTGAGCAACTGTTGTCTGAAAAGGTTAATGAATGCTCTTTTACACTTTTGGAGAGTAGGTTGGCATTCATTCCCTATTACATGCTACTTGCACTCATGTCTGTGAACATTTGAATGCCTTTTCCTTCACTAACACTGATTTCCTTCCCAACCACAGCTGTTAAATAAATAGGCTGGGGAAAGGGAATAGATTGTTTGACAAGCAGAACATTGGCTCACTGATGAATGTTTAAAATCCTAACCTTATTCCAAACCTCAGAAGTAAAGGGGTTACACCACTTGCGCTTAAAGCAATAAATAAATCAGTTGATCTGATTCTTAATATTAATATGATGTGTCCTCAGCACCCAGGATCACAGTAGCTAAATACTTTATGATTTGTGGTATGGTTTCAAGTCCCAGGCCTCAAATATGTTCTCTGCTAAAACTTTCCCAAACACTTTCAGTTTAATGCTGGCTAACAGCATCAAGATGGAAAATCCAAAACAATGGAGAGAGGAAGAATTAAGAATCAGAATATGGGAAGTTTTTCAGCTGTTAGAACCATAGAACACTACAGCACAGAAAACAGGCCATTCGGCCCTTCTAGTCTGTGCCTTGGAAGCCTAAAGGCTAACAGTGATTTTGTGGATTATAATTAATGAGAAGCCCTTAGGAAGATCCACCTTAACCATTGGATGAAGGAGTGTATCCTCAGTTTGACTCGCAGTGTTTCAGTTGTAACCTAAAAAGCACAAAATATGTATCAACTTTATATATCCATGGACTCAATCAGTTGTCTGAATTCAAGTCAGTTTATCCTTCGCATGAAATAAAACATAACAGAACTAAAGTACAACATAAAATGCAACCCATTTCCCAAAATTACACCAAGATTGCTACCCTATTGTTGGACCTTACTTCACAAATGTACCCGAGGATTGTAAACATAACTACTGGTACACCTCCTCAGGCTGAATGTGACAACCAGCATTATTTTCCATAGACCATCAGGACAATAATGTGTCCCACATGATTAGCAGGCTTTGCAGCACTTAACTTCTTACAAACAAATAATTGTACATAAAGTGTGAAAAGACCATCACGCCTGTCAGTTCTCATCCTATCCATTAGACAGTTCAACCTCATGTGTAGACCCTTTGTAACCATTAAAAATGTTAATTCCTGAAAGAGGGAAAATAAGAGAATAAAACAAAAAGTGACAAATGTAGGAACATTGGATAGCCGTTGTGGATTGGATGGAAGCGCAGAAATCTCAGGGTTGCCAGAGTCATGCAAAATTTAACAGGACCTCATTATCAACTCTTCCCTTCCATTGCTTACCTGGCAGCCAAACAGGTTGACAAGCTGGTCAGCTGTCAGGTAGGAAAGCCAGAGATAGAAGGCCACTGTTGGGTTGGTGTCCAGCAATCGGGGATGACAGGGGCTCAGTGGGAGGTGAAGGTGTGGGGAGTTGGGGGTCAAGTTAGGTAATCTCAGGGCAGGCAGCTCAAAACTGGGGCTTAGTGGGCTGGGATAGGCAGTTAGAAATCAGAGGGTGGGGGGTCACCAATCTTGGCAGCAATCAAAAGAAAGGAGGCTGAATGTTTGCTTGAGTGGCCAGAAGGGGAACACCTTCTCATCCTGGCCTGCACGAATTTCCTGGTGTCCGCATGCATATGGTGTTTAAAGGAAGCTATTAAATTAATTTTCTGTGGTTGCAGTATGTCAGGGTAACTTGTCAGTGTCAGGCACAGGTGAAAACAGGAATATTCAATTAGTTGTGCAGCTGCATGAGAAGGACATGCCAGGTCCTTTCACAGTTCAGTGCAGTCAAATCACAAGCGCAGGGAATTTTAAACGTGGGATTGGAATAAATTAAAACCCCATTTTAACCCTATCCAGCCAACATAAACTGCACCAATGGACAGTTAAAAATTCAGACAATGACTCAACACCCCTCCAATCTTGCTGCCTTCTTGTGGGATGTAACTTTAACTTACTCTTAAGAAGCAGTAGAGGATTAGGATTTGAACATGCTGGCTTTGGTTTTAACACCTTTATCGAATGAGGGGCTAAAAGCCTAAAAATCGTGACCTCTGAGCCACCGCTGGCTGCTGAGAGTACCAAATTACATATTCCTGTCCTGTAACATTCTATAATTTCCTAGAATGTACCATATCACTTGAAGAATCTTCAGTTCCCATAATGTTGCACAAGATGTCGCTTCCTATAGCATTTAGTACAGTACTCGACAGGGAGGGCAGGACTTTCAAATAGTTATGGTATGCTCATACCCAATCTTACATAGAATTTTACAGCTCAACCAGGCCTTTACACCCAAAAGGTTTTTGCTGGTGTTTATGTTCCATTCGAGTCTCCTCCCACCTTATGCCTTCCCATCCTATCAACATATTCTACTATCCCTTTCTCCTTCATGCATTTCTCTGACTTCCCCTGAAATGCGTCCATGCTATTCCCAACTGCTCAATGTGGAAACAGGCTCCACATCTGAACCACTGAGTGATGAAGTTTCTCCTAAATTCATTATTGGGTTTATTAGTGACTATCAGGCAATATGGCTTCTGGTAGATTTTGGACCTAGTTCGAACACCCCCACAAGTGGAATCATTGGCCGAAATCTGATCAGGGTCAGAACCTTTCTTCCCAATCCTGGTCCGGCAAATAAAATCCACTTACCTTCGTCCGATTTTTCTGGGCAATCTCCTGATGGAAGATCCCACAAAAAACTCACTCAGCACAGGGAACCTCAGAGACCACAGCAAGGGAAGTCTGTGCAGAAGCCACAACCCCTTTTTACAGTATTAGCTGCTGTATTCTCATAAGTATTGAGTTTAAATGTCCCAAAATCCCCTTTGAAAAGCTACGGAGAGAAGTTAAGGGCAAGGGGGCAAGCAGGGAGGTGGGTTGGGGAGTAGTTGGGTTGGGAGGGGTTGCCAGGCTGGGGGCTACTCAGGTCAGGAGGTGAGGTCGGGTCAGATTGGATCATTAGGGAGACAGGGGTGGGGCAGTGGGGGGCGCACAGTTGGGGAGTCAGGAGGTCAGAGTGGTAGTCAGGGAGTGGGCTGGGGGATCGGGGAGTTGGTCATGTCAGGTCGGGGTGGGGGTGGGGGGCGGTGGGGGGGCAGTAAAAGCTATTGGGTGGTTGGGGCAGGAGGTTGGTCAGTTCTATAGTTACCCGGGAGTTAGACTAACATTTCCCGAGTAACTAGTCAGGCAAGTAAGTCGGAACCGTCCAAAGTCGCAAACTCAGAATTGGAGACTTTTTTTTGGGAGAGCCCCAGGGAGCAGGGGAATTGCCCATTGGAAGTTCAATCTTCCCAGGCAATTCCCAAGAAGTCAATGCATTGGGACTTCCAAAGGGCCCCATAGTGCATCTTCTGGGGTATGTCTGGTTTCCAACTATCCAGTGTTATGACCAGTCCCTGGGTGAGGTCCCCCAATTTGTTAACTTCCTGACCGGCACCCCAATTTTATTATGTTCCCGGGTGAGGGGGAATGAGCTGGCTCCCCTTCCTATTCAACCCCCTCAGTTGGTCACAAGGAGGTCAATTTAAAATCCCCCGTGGAGACTTTTCCCAGTCCAAATGCATTTTTTTTTTAAAAAAGGAGCCAATTCAACCAGGTTTTGAGTAAAAAAAAATGTAAGTTTATTAGTTAATAAAACCCGAGAAAAATAATAAAAACGGACTACACCCATGCATGCCCACACATGAACAAGAAATGATAAGAGTCCAAATAAAAGTTTTAAAAAATGAATCAGTCTTTGGCTTGTCCGTGAGGCATAGATGGCAGTACATTGCGGCCGTCAAGTTGGGTGATTCTGGTAAAGCTGGCTTTGGCAGTTTCAGAGTTAGTTTGGAGACACTTCATTCTGCAGGATGGTTGAAAAGCTGTACTAGTTTCTTTCCATTGTGGCTTCTGCTGAGCTTGGGCACAGGAGGGAGGGCTCATGTGAGAGAGTGCAAGAGATCTTTCACCTGCAAGCTGCAGGAGGGGGTGGTGAGTTTGTTCTTCTGCTTGCTGTCACATACACAGCACACCAGCTTTTTGAACCCATTTTTCGCCCCTGTGCATTCCAGGAGAGGAAATAGTTGTCTTGCATTCATATCAGAACTAGTTATACATTCTGAGATATAAACCAACAGGAGTTGGATTTTCAGGTGACTGCTGAGATGCGCAAATCAGTCTTTTGTCACCACAACCATAGGAGATTAAAGTTCAATCTTATGCATGTTTCCGATCTCCCTTTTGAAGAAGGCCATGACACATTTTCAGGTGTGACGTTCCATATTCTCTCATGATAGGTCTGTCGGTATAATCCACATAGGAATTTTCCAGAAAGTGGCCACTTTACATTATCAGCCATCTTTTACTCACTGGCCTTGCTTGTATTTCTTTAAAAACACACAAGTCTTCCTTAAAAGGTTCATTACACTTGTAAGTAATTTGTAGCTGTAATCTGCTTTTCATGACACCGGAGATAGAAAGATCTGGGCTTATATCTACCTTATCAAATCTCTTCATAATTTTAAAGAACCCTACCAGGTCACCTCTCAGTCTATTCATTTCTGATGGTTTTTAACTTCTCAGTTCTGATATCATCATTGTAAATTGCTTTTGCACTTGTTAAAATATTGGAGACCAGAACTCCAGTACTCCAAGTGTGGCCAAAATTTAACATAACTTCCCTGCTTTTCAATGTTAATAGAAATGAATCCTATTGCTTTGTTTGTACATTTTATAGCTTTTGGCAGACATTGGAGATATGGTATAACCAGCTAATGACAGCAGTGGGAGATTTGAGATCTCTCTGAATATTCTCCTCTCGGAATTGTGTTTCAGGCAACAGGGAACAATACCACCGGAGATCAGCTACATTACATTAGCATATCATTTTGGCTATAGCAGAAATGTTGATTCCACTTTTTGGAAATATTGAAATGGATAGTCTCACACTTTCAATGTTTCTGTCCTTCATGACTTCCCTTAGCTATGGCTTTTATTTCCTGAAGTAAATGAAAATTGCAAATATGTCTTGTTCCAGTCATGTTTTTAAAAGGTTAATTTTTATCAGTTTTAACAGGAGGCCTTTCAATGAAACCAAATAGGGAGAAGTGTTTGTTTCAATTTTTGAAGCTGCTGCTGCTACAAACAATTTAGATTTCCATAAAATGTCAAATAGGTTAATAAATACTCCATGACCCCCACCACCTTCGAAGGATAAGGGCAGCAGAAGGATGAGCATACTATGACATGCAAGTTCCCCCCCCCGAGCCACACACCATCCTGACTTGGAAATATATCACCATTCCTTCACTGTCGCTGGGTCAAAATCCTGGAATTCCATTCCTAACAGCACTGTAGATGTACCTACACCACATGGACTACAGTGGTTCAAGGCAGCAGCTCACCACCACCTTCTCAAGGACAATTTGTCATGGGCAATAAATGCTGGCCTAGCCAGCGATTTTCACATCCCATTAAAGAATTTTTAAAATTGTAGTATATCAGCATATGTTTTTATTGTATGTTGCAAAAAAAAACATTGGTATAACAAAGATTATTTTCCCTTTAGCTACTGGCCTCATAATGGGATGCATGATTTACCCCGATGGCTGGGATTCAGATGCAGTCAAACAAATGTGTGGGGACAAAACGGACAAGTACACTTTGGGAGCATGTTCTGTTCGTTGGGCCTACATCTTGGCTATAATTGGGATCCTGGATGCTCTCATTCTGTCCTTCTTGGCCTTTGTGCTTGGCAACAGGCAAGACAGCCTTCTTCCTGAGGATTTCAAGGTAGAAAATAAAGGTAAGTGATTTTGTGCATTTCGGGCCATGACTTGAATTCATTTGTATCTGAACAAAATCTGGCGTTCTCGCAGGGGATTAATGTGTCTTTAAATCAATGGAGTTGCTAAAAATTAATTGAGGAAACTGTCAAGAGACAAGCCATTAGCAACACATATATTTTAATTAAATAAGATAAGGTTTTAATATCTGATAAGTAGTAACATGTGCCTTGTACTTGCATTTCAGTAGCTCAGTAAGGACAGCTATGCCCTTCAGTCTGTTGAGGCCTGGTTCCCAAGTGCAAATGCAACATTTACATCTTTCTCCTGTGCTAACCATTAGTTTCCAATCTCAAGGGAGGCTCACAGGTCTGCAGGAATACCAAACTTAATTGGCCACCACAATTGCCGAAAAATGACTAACTCACCCTTCATGTTCTTCATTTCATCTTTACGAAGCATTTCTATTGATGTCCCAGTAATGGTTGGGGAGTTGTAGGCCCTTTTAGTCTGTGCATCTGGCTTTATTCAATTTGATCTCCTCTACAATAAGATTGCTGAAGGAAATAAAAGTACTGGCTCAAAAAGAAATCACAAGGAACAAGTGGTGCCATTGGGATCAATGTCATTGTTAATGAAGTCAGTGAGATACCCCCGATATGTCTCAGTCTGCATTCAGTAGTGTTGCCTGTGAGGGATCTTTTAAGTAAATCAATAGCTCAGACAGAAAAGCCTGCACATATCATTTTCAATCCACATCAAATGTCATTTTATAAAGTCAGGCAACATGATTCACTTGAACACTAATTCAAAGGTTGGCTATCATTCTATTCCTTAAACATTCAAAAAATGGTACAATATCTGATAGTATCTAGAAGTAAAATTGGAATTTTGGCATATCATATCCTTTCCTATTGTACTGCTTATTAGAACTCAGTACTAGTGAACACAGAAGAGAATTTTAACTGAGAAAGGAATATTTGAATGAAGTATGAGATTACAGCCAGTTAAGCTGCTTCCCTCAGTTAAAAATTATACTGTGATTGCAAGTTGATTATTGTAAAATAGCAGCTTTGTAATGTAAAAAATAAATAGTCTTTTAATTTGTCAGTGTTGTCACAAAGGTGAGGCAGAGATAGCAGTGGAAGATGAAAGCTCCGACAACGCTGCCTGTAGCTGTTATAAATCTTTTAAGATAACGAGCTAAGAAAAGAATCTAAACTGTAAGTTTCTGGTTATTAACATTAATTTTATATTCCTGCCTTGAACAATGCTGAATTGCTTCATAACAGAGTCACACTGAATTGTTCTCAATCTGTTATTGCTAATATCTTTCAATCATGAATTGTGACCAATCAGAAGTCAGGGAACATTTCCAAAAGCATTTGAATGCTTATTATTCCTCTGATTTCCAAATTCAATGGTAGTTTTACTGTTTAGGAAACAAGACTGAAAAATCTCAAGCATGTAGCTGCTTATCCTGCCAAAATTAGCATCCCAGATGATATTATGTGTGACACCATTCCAATTATATCCAAATTGAATATGTTGAACAACTCACCTGTTGATGCTGTTTGTGTACACAATCACTCAAAAATTCCACATCAGCACCAAATGCAATCTGCTAGAAAAGTCCAATGACACAAGCTTCTGCATCAAAATATAATCACGGTGCTCACTTTCCAGTATAGAGCTATAGCCATCCCTTAACATGTACGGGGCTCAATTTTAACTACTAGATGGGAGATGCAGCAAAGCTAGCAACATGCCTATCCAGGGGTGACAGCAAGCAGGTTGGCTGATTTTAATGGTTGGGCATCATTAGCATGCCATTTGCCAACTGGCCAAAATGGTCAGATCTGGAAAGGTGGCAGGGGTAAGGGAAAAAAGGGAAAGAAAGGAAGGAGGAAGTAAAGAGTAACAGTTCTTGCTGCCTGCAATTTAAAATTGCAGTTGGCCAGGTCAAGACAGGTAAGAAGTAGGTAAACCCACCATTCCATTTTAACTGGCTCCCACTCTGGCAGAAGCCAGGATGAGGGAGTTAAAATCAGACCCTATGTTTGCCTTGCACTTAAGCATTCTAAATCATTAAAGCCAGAGAGACCTAGACATAAGAAAGAACAATTTTATGGCACTACTACTACTCAATCCTGTTTCAAAGCATGAATGAAAACATCAAAATGGAGGTTACGTGGAGAGAGAAGATTATGAAAGCCTCATTATATCGATCCAAATATTTATCTGTTGGCTTCTCAAGAACTTCCCTGTCTCTAAATTCATCTGACCTTTCCAGCTGATCATTAGAAAGGGCAACTGTGATAGACAGGCTAGAGGTTAACAAGCAACTCTCAAAGGCCTGAGATTGCGATTTTGCATTTATTGTTGCAGTTACTTTGATAGGCCAGAGCTGGGCTGTCAATTTATAAAAATGTTCAGGCTGAGATCCCACTCTTTCAAATAACTGTTCATTCCTCATTCTATTGGCAAATAACTGCTGGAGTGCCTCAGACCAAAGGAAGTGGAGGTTTTTACAGACTACATGATTAATAAAAAAAAACTTCAACAGATTGACTAAATAAATGGCAAGTCATAGTAAAAGTTGTGGTGTTTCATTACACACTGATAAAATGTGAACATGTTGCTTACATATGGTCTTGGCCAAGCAGAGCCAAAAAAAAAACAACTATCCTTCCTTATAACAAAGTATGAAAATCTCAGTTCGCCTCCTGGCAGCCAGCACAGAGCACATTTGTCTGGAAAATAACTTAGAAATTTGAGAGAATGGTGTATGGCACAGGGAAAATAAACCAAGAGGAGGGAAGAATTAAAATAAAATGCTAATAAGAATAATGGGAAGTAACAACTTTGGACTCAGGAGTTTCTTCTTGAAGCTTAAGTGATGCTTTATTGTTTGCATGCATGGATGAAAGCCTGAGGTACTACAATGATATGAATAAGTGAAAGGAGATGACTGTAATGGGGGGAACGGTCAGGAATGCAAAGAAGATGAAAATGGGAGGATATATTTAAGCATGTGTGGAGAACGTTCAATGTTTAATGATGAGAGATAACAAGTCATTAGAGACTGTGTAGTCTCAATGAGTTGCCACAGAAGGTAGATTCTTATTATTCAGCAGGTGCACAGGCCTTTTCAATATGCACATATGAATATCACATTTTCCATTGCTGGTAGGGCTTCATGCAGAAACAATTTCACATGAACACGTCTTTAGTTCATTTTGAAGCAGTAAGTAACAAAACTGAACTGGTTTGAGACACTCACGAGAGCAGCTTTGAGACCTTTGTCAATATTGCTATGTTTATTCTTCCTATGACAAAGGGTGACAACAACCAATCTTAAAATAAAGCTGTATATACACAAGGCTTTTAAAAGTGTTAAGTCAGTGTACTTAATGATTTAAGTATTCTATTCTAGAATTATAGTTTAGGCTTTTGGAAAGCACATGTTAAGAAATTGGTGCACCTATAACAAAATGTACTTACCTGGGCTTCCTGAATAGCATACATAGAAAACTGTATTTGGCTTTAGCCAGATAAAAATAAGCCATCTGATGTACGTGACAGCAGTACAACATTTCTTCCTTGGAATGTGAGAATTCTATTTCAGGTACCCCGTACCATACATTATACCAAAGCAATTTTCAGTTGTGACAGATAGAATTTAGGAACATAGAAATTATAATGTCTAAAGCAGATAAGTAAATGCACTTTAGGTAAAATCAAGACAATAGATCATCCGTGGTAGACAGCTCCACTTGAAAAGCGAGCAGAGCCACATAGGCATTGCACTAACTGTCCTCTTTCTGTTCTGTTATTTTATGATAAAGTTGAATGCAAATCTGGGCTTTACATTCTAACTAATTGGAATTCGTAAGTAAATTGGTAAAGTATGTCCAAAAGAAAACATGCTATTCATTCGTGTGAACTGGCGGAAATGGATTCAAATGTGGCCAACATCTAATCATAGAATTTTCACAACTGCAACTTTAGGTGAATTTTCAGCCCTCCAGAACCAGCAGGAGGCCACAAAATCTTTATCCACAAGGATTTAAATGCCACAGGGCTTTCTTCCACCTAGAATGGGAGGGAAGAGGGTGCAAGGAAGCTGTCAGCTTTTAGTCACCTGCTGGCTTCCAGTTTAGTGGTGGAGTGCAGAAGGGCTAGAGCAAGGGAGATCACTACCTTTCTTGTGGAGCCCCAGATAAGCAATCTGGCTCCTTTTTTAAACTTTCCTATGGGGTCTTTGTCTTTCCCATCAGCTGCTGATCCACTTCTGCTTAGCAGGAAAGCTGTAGTGATTTGCCCACTCAAACCTGGTTAAAATGCAGTCATGGCCCTATTGACACTGATATGCATAAATTCAAGAAGTCCCTTGCAGGTTAATGTCAGAGATGTTGGAAAAGAGTCACATTCTGAGTGGTTAAGTAACCTGCTCATTTTTTAAATGTCCACTTTCCAATTTTCTGCTGAGCAGGTCAAGTTAAAATTGATCCTCTTACATCATAAAGATTTTGTTTTGTGCTATTAGTTGATTTGATGATAATGTTATTTCTACTACTAGATAATGACACTACATGGTGTGAATTAAACTAAATGACTTGAAACCACACAAGGAGAAATATCTTTTCATATATTCATTATAGATATATCAAATGTGTTATCATTTGGACCAGCTGGTGCTACCTATTGGAGCCCCTGTGCACAGCATTGCAAAGGCACAAAGGTTTGATCCCTGGAGTTCCTAATCTTAGCTGACTTTACAGAAGAAAATATTAAAAAATGTCAGGTCTCTCCCATAGCTAGCAGAGAAAACGAGAGGCCTATTTATCACCATGCATGCCTGCCATCTGCATTTGTGAACACAATATTGTGGGGGTCCACATATCATGCCCCTATTTGGGGATCGGGCTTCCACGCTTAGAACATATCAATAGCTCAAGCCATTTCATTCAATTATAAACACCTTGTGGGCTGTTTACAGACAACACTCATTTGGCAGCTGTATTTTAGTGGCCAAAGACCATCTTCCATTTTGTGAATATTGGACCAGCTAAATGTCGTAAACAGTGAACTCTCGCAGCTCCATATACTTCCAAGATCATTGTACTCTACCAATTCTGTCCTCTGTGCATCTCCTATTTTCTTCACCCCACCACTGGCAGCTGTGCTTTCAGCTATCAAGACACAAAGCTCTGGAATTCACTCCCTAAACCTTTCCACCTTTCTACATTCTATAAGGTCCTCCTTAAACCTTATCCATTTGACCAAGCTTTTGGTCACTTGTCCTGATATTTCTATGTTACCCGGTGTCAAACTTTGGTTATCGTTTCTGTGAAGGACATTGTGGCATTTTGCTACATTAATAAAAAATGGCGTTTATATAGCATCCTTAATGTCCTTTGTTATGGGATATCTTCAGAAGAATTTGTAGTAGTATCATGATCAGTATTGCATGATGACTGCAGTTAGTCCGAAGCTAGCAGAGATACAGGAATAGTCAGAGGATATCAAGGTAACGACTAGCCACATAAGTAAAGGACCCAGATTTGTCAATGGTTTGCAACAGACTGAAAGATTGTGTGTCTTTGGCAGGCAGAAGAACAAAGTGACCACATTTTATGGATATCTTCCAGTGAGGAGTACAGTCACAATGATTCTCTGCATGGCCCCAGGCATCACTGCATTCGCCTAAATATTGACCAGATTTGTAGGACACAATCTGGTTCACAAAGGGACATGAGATTCACTTATACGAGTGGCCTGTGATGTTGAACTTAAGGAATTATCTCATGGAAAACCATAATACCTGTTGATCTGCCTCAAATTAGGGAGACAGAGTTAAAGGAACAGGTTACAGTCCTCGTTGTTCTTCTATCTCCACTGGTACATTTTGATTAGTACCTATGTATAGTGGGACAGGGGTATGGGGTAAATCATAATTTTTTCCAAATTAAACATAAAATGATACTAAAATCTGATACTCAAAATGCAAAACCTTGTTTGAGAAAGGTTAGAGAATAGCTTTACAGCAAAGATTGGAAGTAGCTATTTTAAGATCCTTTCTGGCAGAAATTGAACAACATTCAATCGCGAAAAACGTATTAGGACCAGGACTGCAAAAAAAGAAAATTGGGTTTGTAGCTCAGAGAGATATGAGCTTCCAGTGTAATAACATTTATACCATTCAGTAGAAGTATAGAAAGCACATGATGGGATATGGCTTTAGGTAAGTAAAAAGATAAAAAGTTTGCTAGTAAAATAAATACTTTAGGAACTATTATAAATCACCTCTATTCACACAATCCCAGGGGCTGTTGATGGCTACTGACCTCAAACTTTTACATAATTACCTTAGGGTCAACTTCAGTAGTTTATAAAAGATAGTTGAATACACAAAGCTCTGAGTGAGTCAGTATCAACAACAACTTGTAATGTTCCAAGCTAACACTTGACCAAATAAATAGTACAAGTGTCAAGGGATATATTGTCATGACAATCGTTATTTCATGCATTCATAGCAGCCAACCTTCCGTCAAACTTTGGAGCCAACTTTAACATCAGTCAGTTCTCACTTGCCATTCAAAGTATGACGGTGTCAGCTGGGACTGATGCTCCCAATCTTGGTTTCTCGAAATCAGTGTTCAGGTTTAAAACAGAAAATTGTGGAAATACTCAACAGGTCTGGCAGCATCTATAGAGAGAGATGCACAAGAGTTAATTTTCAGGTCATGACCTTTCGAGAGGCACATCATAGGCTCTAAGATTTTTGAATGCTGCAATGAAGACTTTGGAGGAGGTGAAGGAAAGGATACCGTGTATCAGCAGGGGGCCAGGTGTGCCCCCAGACAAACATTCAGAATGCAGTGGCAGCAGGTAGCCTTGGAGGTCAAGGAGTCAAACCAAGGACTTGGATGCAATGCCCCAAGAAGTTCAATGACCTCATGCGAGTGGTCAAGGTCAGTGAATGTATCTTCAAATGTAATATTGTACCAACTGCACCACTGGCTCAATTTGACACTGCTGAATTCACCACTGCCCCCTTCAATCACCTACCAACAATCTCTATCAGGCATGACTCATACCTCATATTCACTTCACCTCTCAGTCACAAACTTAGCACTGGTGCCAGCCTCTCTCTCACAGTTTGCACACACTGCAACAGTTCAAGCATGACAAACATCACCCAGAGTGCGTGACAATTTCACTGACTATACCCTCTCTATTGTAGGAAAAGATGGCGCACAACTGGAGGCAGCAGAAGCTAACTGGAGGGGAACAGACATACCTGCATGACTTAACACCATGAAGGAGGCAGTGCTGGCCATTATTGAAATACCCATTGATGAGGCTATGGCCAGCAGCGGGGTTAAAACCATTGAAGATGACGACATCCTCATATCTGATCTTCCTTCTCACATCCAATTTCCCATCCTCCTCATACCACAATCTTACCCTTGTACCTTTCTCCTTTCAGATACTTCAAAATGCAACTTGGTCAGGCAGTGGAGAAACAGCAAGACAACGGTGATGATGAAGGCACAGTGTCACTTGATTTCACACACTCGGCCACCAGCTCAGATACTGATACTACACGTAATTGAGAGGATGCCATTAGATGTGGGATTTGCATGTGGTTCGACACTGAGCACAGTGGCCTGCAGCCAGGTTAGGGGGTAAGAATAGTACAGACGTCAGCCCACCAGAAGGGAGGTCGCACAGGTTCTGCTGCAGAGGGTTTAGTTGAATACTTTAATGGGGCAATCTACAGAAGAATGCTGATTTGCGTGCACAACAAAGTGCTTGGTGCAATGGGATGCCTGAGATCAATATCAGGGAACGTGCAGTCGAGCATCAACTTTGCAAAGAGCTTAGAGCCCATCCTTCCCAGCATGGATTAGTGACCAACTCCATCCACACTTTTAGATCCAACCATGATGCAGCGCCTGAGGGCTGATGGTGCAGCTTCTATTACAGCACAAGTCTTGCCCTGCTGAGGTTGCATCAGGTGGCAGATTCCAGTGATGGTGTCTTTACTATAGCAGAGAAGTCTCATCCATTTTTTCTCACTTAAGTTAAGATAGGAGAATTGCTCCACAGGCATTGTGGGCAGATGTGGCCTCCTGCTGAAAGCTCTTTTCTCCCTTCCATCTACCTCTCTCTTCCAGCAACTTGTTCTGCTCTACATGCTCTGCTCATTTTCTACCAGTGTACACTTGTCTGGGAGCAATTGATTTCTAAGACATCTTGAAGGCAGCAAAGACTCCTACAGCACATGCAGAAGAACTACTGCCCATAGACCTTTGCAACTTTAAGCTATAGAAAACTCTAAACACTTGTGGACCTATCGCAACAGCCATAAGAAATCAACCGGCAACTAACCTGTAAGTAATTGATGATTCCTTTAAATAGTTTTGGCGGTGGGGTCCTTCCTACTTCTGAATGCGTGTTCAGCTATGAGAGGTTAAGAGTGGTGGTTGTTGAAGCATTCAATGTTACATGCCGATTAAAGCCATGATCTTCTTGCAGTGTTTACATCCAGCAGCTGTTCACTGCGTACACACTAATGTCCTCACCATTATGGCATCCAGTGCAGTTCAACCCAGTATGTGTGCACACACTGTGGACAGCATTTTGGACCTCTGCGGGCACTCTAAGCACCCAAAAAACAGACACAAAGAATCCAAATTTCTCCCCATACATGTTTAGTTCTATTATTCAGGCAGCCCCTAGCAGCTGAAGTGCAGTATTGTAACTCCATCCACTGTGTGTATCTGCAAAACGGTTTCACATCTTTAAATTATATAAAATTCCAAGTAGGAGAGTTGACTGCAAGTATTATACATCACAAAAAGTTAACATGCAGGTACATCAGTAATTAGGCAGGCAAATGGAATGTTGGCCATTATTTAAAGGAAATGGAATATAAAAGTAGGGAAGTCTTGCTACAACTGTTCAGAGCATTGGAGAGACCTCACCTATAGTACTGTGTACAGTTTTCATCTCCTTACTTAAGGAAGAATATACTTCCATGGAAGCAGTTCAGAGAAGGTTCACTAGGCTGATTCCCAGGATAACAGCCTGTCTTATGAGGGAAGGTTGATTTTAGATTTTAGAAAATGAGGGGGATAATATTGAAAAAAGATTGAAGGGGCTTGACAGGGTCGATGCTGAGACAATGTTTCCCCTTGCGGGGGAATTTCGAACCGGGGATGTACTTTAAAAATAAGGGATATCCCATTTAAGACGGAGATAAGGAGGGATTTCTTCTTTCAGGGGGTTGTCTTTGGAATTCCCTTCCAGAGATCTCCACTTAGAGGCTGGGTAATTGAATATTCATGGCAGAGTTAGATTTTTGATCTATAAGGGAATCAAGGGTTATGGGGACAAGGGATGCTGTGGTGGTGCAGGCAGGAAAGTGAGTAAGGCCACAATCAGGTCAGCTATTATCTTATTGAATGGCTGAGGAGACTCGATGGGCCAAATGGCCTACTCTTGCTCCTATTCCTTAAGATCTTATAATGGTGAAGCATGAAACCACTACTAATATTGCTTGCACTTTATAAGCTGTAATATAAGTTTTAACTAGTACAAAAACGGGATCACAGAATGAAGGAAAATAGCTGAAATTTATTTGATAAACAGCACATTTTTATAGTGGCAAACTAGAGATTTGCACATAATATGTACTGCAAATAGAAGAGCAAGCAGAAAAAAGCTCATCTCCATTCTTGACGTGTTGTGAGCAACATTTTTTGATGTACAAATTATATGATTGGAGATTGGGAGTTTATATGTTTTAGTCCAATTTCAAGAAGTTGCTAAAACAGAAGTTAAGAGCCTCAATGGTGTGGCTTTTACTGATTAATCCCTTATAAGATCAGGAGACTTAACTCTCAGCTTTATTCACTAATTTACCTCAGTAAGAAGTTTCTAAATATGCATTTAGATTTACTGTTTAGTGGTGATAATTTCAAAAATAATGAAAATTATGAAAAATCAGTATCAGAGGCAAAAAGAAATGAAAACAGATTGAAGGGACAATTGGTCCTAGACCATTTTGTACACTTGTTGGGTAAACTTTTTCAAAAATTGCCATATTAAGGTGAATCCAGAAGCAAGTATAACAAGGGAAAGATAGCACAACATTTTTCTGGGGTCATAGAAAAACCTTTTCCCTATTACTGACCAAGGAGAATGACCATGATCAGCGGGACTTCCATTTGCTCTAGCTATGCCCTGCTGATACTAGTCCAGTTCATTTATATTGGGGAAGGTGGCAACAACCGCTTGTCACAGCAGAGTAAGCGCTGCATCAAAAATGTGGTTTTTTTTTTTAAAACTCAGGAATATTTAAATTTTTGTTGATGGGGCCTGTTCATATTGAGATGGAGAATATGTGAAATGGATAAAAGCAAAATACTGCAAATGCCGGAAATCTGAAACAAAAACAGAAAATGCTAGAAAATCTCAGCAGGTCTAGCAGCATCTGTGGAGAGAGAAACAGAGTAAATGTTTCAAGTCCATATGACCCTTCTGAAGGGTCATCTGGACTCGAAGCGTTGAATCTGTGAAATGGATCTGTGTTCAGGCACAGGACTAACCTTTCCACCACATGCACCTTTTTTTCAGGTCGGACGAAGTTAGAAATAGAAAGCACGTTGGCAATGGGCTTTGCTCTTTCCCCAGCAGGCTGAAATTTTCTGACAGCTATATCTATCGGGGAAAATTGACAGGTGAATGATAAAAACATGCACGTGAGAAGCATAATCTTTGCTATTTTACCCCCTTCCATTTGCACTGTGAAACTTGGATACAAGGTCCGCCTGTAAAGGCTCTGGCATCCAGTGTTCAGATGTTAGCAGATGTGGGGCAGAAGGGAGGGGGAGGGGAGCTTGCGGAGGGGTGCTATTTTCCTTAACCACACATCAAAGGGTCCTTATTGAGATACAAAGTCTGAACCAGGGAGTGCAAGTTAGAATATTTGAATCAATGCCAAATCACGTACAGAAAGCAAAATAAAGGGAGGGAGTTAAAGATGGGATTGCGAGAGGAGACACAGAAACAATGGCCAGGATTTTCAGTGGCCCATTGGTGTCGGGAGTGTTTGGTGGCATGAGTGAACAATATGGCGCAATCAGATTCAAAATGGCGTGAAACTGATTCACGATCGTCCGCCAACGGCGGGCTGTTTTCTCCGCCATTGGGCTCCGGGAACCTCATTGTAATACATCAGCATATTATTAAGCCTGCCCACCGGAATCATTCCCACCCCATAGCCGCTGGATCGTCTGCCCACATCGGCGGGAAAACATGCTTGTGTAGAACACGTCTTGACAAGTGTGATGTCCAGAAGTCGGGACTTAACCACCAGGGCCTTGCTCACATTGCAGACATCTGAGCAGAAGATGCTGGAGCCCAACAGCAATGGGATCCTGGGGGAACGTCCATGGCATGCTGGGTGGATCCTCACGGACATGGCTCTGCTGCGAAGTAGCTCACGGAAGTTGGAAAGTTACCGTTGATGCTCACAATGGATGATAGTTAAGGAAGGTCTAGGAACAGCTGGGAGAGGAAGAGGTGTCAGAAGGGGGTGAGGTTGGAAGGGGGTGAGGTTGGAAGGGGGGCAATGAAGGTGTTGGCGGGTGGAAGGGGGAGACGAGCGGGTAACAGAGGAGAAGAAGGGAACTGGGGAGGTAAGTGTAAGGGGGGGGTGGAAGGTGCAAGGGAAGGAGTGTGGAGAGGAGAGGGGGTCCGGGGGGAGGAAGGGGTGCAGGGAGGGGAGGGAGTAAGGGCGGAGGAAGAAGTGAGGCTGGAGGAAGAGGTAAGGCTGGAGAAAGGAGTGGGGAGAGGGGAGGGACAAGGGATGGCAGAAGGGATTGTGGGGGGGGTGCGGGAGGAGAGGTGTGAAAGGGGGAATGGGTGTGAAGGGGTGTGCGGGTGGACATGCACAGAAGGGGTCAGATAAGTCCATATCTGCCTCCTGGGGTGTGAGCTGAGGGTGGGCATGGTATGGAGAAAGGGTGAGAATGACCAAGGGTAAAGTGAGGCGGTAGGGTGGAAGGAACAATGAGGGTAGTTGGTGGGGTCCCAGTGGCAGACACAGACCCTAGGGGTGGGAAGGAGGTGGTCAGGGAGGTGAATGTGGATGGGGTAGGGTTTTCAGGAAGGAAGGGAATGTGCACATTCACATGGACATCCCTGAAGGAAAAGGGTTGTGGCTGGTAGGTCACGGAGGGGAGGCGGAACGTGATGCCGGGAGGTTGGGGGTCAACTGCAATGGGGAAAAGGAAATGGGTGACCGGGGAGCGCAAAAAAAAAGCAAATCCAGACGATGCTGTCCAAATCAAACATGAAGAGAGAGTCGTGGTGGGCAAGGTCAGGTGCTGGATGGGAGTATGATCAGTGGTTGGGCAAAGATGCAGGTCAGCTCAGATGGACAGCTGGAAGCGAACCCCAGCAGCCACCATTCAAAATGCTCAGGACATTGAGAAGAGTGTAAAATGAGAAGGATCTGTGTGCATGTGAGTGTGCTTGCCCAAGGCTCCGAAAAGCCCTGCCTCTCACACACACTTTTCCCTCCAGAATCACTCACGGACCAGCTCCTCCCTCTACGGGTGACAGAGGATGAGGGTGAAGGGTCACAGGCAAAGAAGACTCGGAGGAAGAGGATAGCCTCTGAGATCCCTTGGTGGATGACCCAGGAGTGTCCACTTTCACTCCTCCTCCCCTCGGGTGCCCAAGGGCCCCAGCCCGACTCCTTGAGGGGAAGAAGCATCTGGAGGGACGTCGGGGTGCCCCATTTCCCCACTCGTGTTACAAATGCAAGAACTCACCCATGGTTACCATGATGGAGCGCAGATCTGCACGCACCTCTGCAGTCTGCTGGGCCAGAGTCTCCATGGCATCCACCATCCTCCCCATGGATAACTCCATGCGCACACGTGGGTACCACTGCATCAGACAGCAGGCAGGCGCACTCCTCTGGCTCGCATGCCACTCTGTTGAGGGCTTCCAACAGCTCTGCTCAATGTTCCCACACCTTCTTCTGACTCTCTAGGATGAGCTGGAAGGCCAATTCCAGAGGTTCTTCATTTGGCTCAGACCTCACAGGTGCCTCCTCCCCAGCAATCCTCTGAATGCCAGGGAGCTCAGCTAAACCTGCCTCCTCCTGCTGCAGACAGGTGCCCGTTCTGTAGCCACCAGATTGTGAACCCGAGCCTGCTCTAGACCTAGGTCCCACCAAGGTGTGTCTCTCTGCATTGGACGGTGTGGGCAAGTGCACAGGTTGTCTGGGCTGCTTATTTCCACCTCTTATTGGCTACAGATGAGGACGTGGATGGAGCTGAGGGACTGGCTGGCTGAGGGTGTCGGTCCCTTGGCAGATCTCCGTGTGAACCAACATAGAGATCATTAGTGTAATGCAGAGTCAAAAGCAGGGGGCAGAGTATTCAGTTGCATTGAGGGAGGGATTGTGTGGTGTAGGATCCTTAGGTGGGTGTTCACTGCCAACCTCACTGTTGCCACAGGCACGGCCCACATCCTCACCAGTCAGCACAATGGCACGCTCCTCAAAAAGTGAGTGAAGGGTCTAATCTGGGCCATTCCACCCCTGGTCTGGGACCACTCCCTGCTGACGTGAGCCAGTTTCTCCTGCATGGGAGCAGATGGAGAGGGTGTGAGGACACATGGCACTGCGTGGAATGTTTGTGCGGTGAGCAGAGTCATGGACAGGAATGAGGATGTGAGCTCCAGAGAATATGAGCCTAATGGAGATGTAAGGGTGTGAGTGGGAGATAGTTACTGTTGTTGTCCCTTGAGGTGTGAGATTCCTGTGGATGTGAGATGGGTTTGAGGGTGAGAGTTGAGTTAGATGAGAAGAGCGAGTTATCCTGGTGGAACAGGTGAGACCATTCATCCTATAGTGACACTGGGTGGCTGTCCTCTTTTGCAGGGCATTGGTGTCGACCACCGCTGCCACCACCTGCCATGCTGGATTGGTGATGCCGCTGCCCATCCTGCAGCCATAGTGGGGGTTGAGGACATCGCATCGGGCTTCCATGGTGACCAAATGGCATTCCAGCGATGTGTCATTAAATCTGGGGGCTGCAGTCCTTTTGCCTTTCGTAGACATCTTCCCTGCATGTAGTCATGGGCTGGGATGTGTGCGTGCGGCTGGACCTTAAATATGGCGCCTGGGGTGAAGTGGCGAGCTGATTGTGTGGCAGGTGAATGACAGCACACCCACCATGGAAACTACATAATTCCCGGGAATGCATAAGTAATGCGGCGGGTTTGGGCCGATACAGCTTGAAATCCTGCCATCGCAGCCGGTGGGTAAAACATGCTTTTACCCGGCCACTACTGCACTGAGTGCAAATCTGGGGCCATTCCACCCAATGTTTTAAAAATACACATTTTTCAATTTTTAAAAAAATCTCCAACATTAAAAACTGAAAGAATGAGACTCTGTAGTTGCAGAAGTTAACTTTCATTGCCAGAGGAGTTAGGAGTAATTAAAACATATCACACCATTAAAAATTCAATTGCATTTGAATAGACAAGCCTTAATCTTTTCTGGCATGTTTAGTGTGTAGATCTATCACACAAATAACCCAACTTAACACCATTCCATGTATTTGATTCCTGGATCTTTTAGTTGCAGGCTGGATTCACTTTAACAATGGCGATCACTGTTAGCCTCACCATTACTTCTTTCACAAAATCTAGGCCAATGACTCAAATACAGGTCTTACCCATAGTACCCATCCTCTCGAACAGCGAGTGCTGGTAATTTAGAACACCCACCCTAAATAGAAAATTTTAAAAGTGCATGTGGGAATGGAAGAAATTTTGGATTGGTTTTGGGATGGGGATCCACTATGGCTGTCAGATTAAAGGTCAGTTCTGGAAAAGTGGCCAGGAACCCAAAACTTTACCCATGCCTTACCTTCTCTGTCAACACCACTTAGACCCAAGCATTTCCAGTATTTTCTATTTTCAATTTAGATAGAAAAGCACAGCTCAGAAGGAATTGGCCCGTGCCTGTGAAGACTCTTTGAAGCTATTCAATTTTAGTTCTATGCCTATGCTCCTTTCCCATAGCCATGCAAATTTCTCCTTTTCAAGTATAAATACAACTCTCCTTTTGAAGGTTACTATTAAATCTGCTTCACTACTATTTCAATGTGCATTTTGGATTGTCACTCACTGCGCAAAAAAACTCAACCTCATCACGGCTTTTTTGCCAATTACCTTAAATTTGTGTGTTCTGTTCAAAATATAGAGAAGCTTTCATGTGGATCTTCAGCTATTGGCTTCCCACAGATCTCCAGGAGCAGTAGGCAGCTGAAGGTACAGCTGTCAGATTTTAAGATGGATGGCCAAGGCAGCCTGCATTTCCTTCGATCTTAGTACCTATGGTCAATCACAAAGTGTTGTGCCACCTAAAATGTGAAAGTGTAACATCAAGCATTTCATTATGTTAAGAATTTTGCATATTACGATAAATCTCAAAACGACAATTACATTACAGATGTGCAGTGACCAATTCTGCGCACACATAATGGTCTTGATTCAGAGAAAGACCAAGTACACAAGTGCAGCGCAATTGTAGAAAAGTGATGCTCTGCTCCCAAAAACTAAATCTGTAATATAAAAGGGTCTTTTAATTTTATTAATGTTGTCCTGGAGCTAAGGCCTCACTATATTTTTATGGAAATTATATACACATCATGGCTAACTAAAGTTAAAAAAAATACTGGGCAAGGGCTTTAAAATGACCGAAGCCATTGCTGGCTATGACTCAAACAAAAGGGAACTTTCCTGGCATTCAGAACAACTGCCACCTCGTTATCTGTAAAGAAGCACTAATGACCCCTGTGACTGCAGATATCAAATCCAAGCAAGTTCTACAAAGTCCATTTGCATTTCTAGGGCTAGACCTGGCCAACAGAGACAAACAGTTTGCATGGACAAAGGACCCTGAGAAATCTTTTGAAATTATTAATGATTGAAACATGAACCATCAAGAATCCAAATAAAGTAATAAGCATCCCTTGTCCAAACCAAAGTGGAGATGTGGGAGACATATCACATGACCCCCCCCCCGCCCCACACACACCAAAAAAAAAACTACCACCAGTTGCAACAACCAGTTACCCGGTCTTGCTGGAGCTGCAAAGCTCAGACTGTCATCTTCCATCAACCAAAACAGCAGCTCAGAACAAGGGCTCGGTCTGGGTCAATGCTTGGCCTCCATTTACACTGTTTCCACTGGAACTTCTATACCAGCACTTACAAGATTATGTGCCCTCCCATCACTCAAGTCATCTCTGCTGGAAAAATGAAATATCCAGCATCAGTCCTCAGCTAGTTTACTCGGTGAAAGAATACACCATTGGACTTTTGATTCTGGACTCTGGGACTCACGTGAAACAATATTTTCTCTCTACTCTTTGCCCTGTACCCCTTTCTTTCTCTAGCCCTCTTTTTTTGTAAGAATGTACTGTGATGCTACATAGTAACACCCCTCCCCCCAACCCGACATTTGTGTGTGCACAAATAAACTAACCCTCTGATTTTAGCCCATCATGAGTTTGCTGTGGGGTTATTAATAAAAATTGGATCTCACCAAAATTGAGAGGTGGGAAAAATACCTCACCATTCAAAGGGGAGATCAAAATTAAAACAAGTTTCTGTTTCTGGACATGTGGAGGGGGGAGAAATTCAGGCTGTTTAAATTAAACCCCCTCCTGTCTGTAATAATGTGCTAACATAAACTAAGCTGTAATAAGGATTCAACATAGTTTATAAAAGGGAGATAAAAAGTTACTTCAGGCAAAACTGAAGTTTTTTTTAAAATGTATTCCTTCACAGGGCTTATTGCATTTTATGCATGTGGTTTTATGTTAATTTTAGAAATTCTACTACACAAGTCAGGTCACAAAGTCAATTACTCATTTATATGGTAATCAGTTCCAAACACCTTATTGAATTTATTTCCTGTATTGCAGATGTGGACAATGCCTAATAAAGACATCAACATTTGTATCAATTATGGTAAGTCATCTATAAAGTCCACACAGTTATATTTGGAACAGAAAATGGCATTCTTGCAGTGTTGGTAGTTTGAAACAGCATAAAATTTTCTTATAGGAGCTGAAGTGCCTATAAAATCAAGCAAAATATTCTAGATACCAGATTTAAACTGTGTGTGAAGCTTTTTCTCTCATTTCAGATCACACCAGTCTTAGTTTATTGGTAAACGGGTATTGCAGCATTTTGAAATGAGGCCCTAGAGTAAAATATTTTTCATAGCTGTATTCTTTTGTTTACTTCCAGAGCTGTTCAGCATGCTTGTGATATTGGATCAAAGAAGCTTCAGTATTCTCCTTAGCAGGTGAATTATGTTGCAGATTCCCGAAAGGAATGGTTAATACAGCAGTTTGTACCTCATTCTGTGGAACTGCATTCAAGTTATAACAGTCAAAATTATGAAATGTGATTTACTTTGATTCATTCATTGGAGGCCCATGCTACACGGCCATAAATCAGAGGATGAATGTGTTACAAGGTTTTAATTCCTGCCACTGTGTTGATACAAATGAACCTCATTAGGAAGAGCACTTGCATTATCATCTTAAGTCCAAACAGAGTGAAGTATCATGGTTCTGTACTGTGTGTACACTGTATTGAATGTACGTATCTTAAACTTTGACAAATAGCTGCTATTCATCTATGATGTCTTAATTCTTATGATAAAAAACTAGTTAAGACTGAATGTTTCAACGCACAAGCAATGTTTTAATTAGATGTGAAGAATTGATGTATGCTTCAAATTGTCACAAGTGAAAAGATCTCATATTACACCATTTTTGAACAAAGATTATAAAGCTGTTTTAATAGGAATAAGGGATTGGTTCTTTCTAATCTGTTTGTAGTGGGTGGCAAAATTAGTTTTAATTAGAATAAGCTATGTGTTACTCCCCTGCCCAACATCTTTCAAAGACAAAAGCTTACCAATGACGCCTGTTAAGTTCAAATGAGATTTGTTGAAGCAGCAAGTCAAATACCTCTGTCTGCAGGATGCCAATTTGGATTGGCAGCCTGAAATCTAATGTCTGCTGGCATAATGAATTTAACTTTTAAAGGCGAGCTTTAACTTACAAGCATATTTAAAATATTTCCTATATAGATCTTGGCTTTAGAAAAATTATTTAAAAATCCCAAAATGTGATGCGAGTTAGGCAAGTATTAGGGCAGTTTTTCACCATAGATTTACAGAAATCTTGCTGTGTATGGAAATGGATAGCTGCAGCTTCACAGAGCTGGTCTTCCTACAAAAATGGTGTTTTACCCATTTACAAACGGGCTATGATAGTCCATTATAACTTGCAATGATTTATAATCTCAGAAAACTACTGCCAAAATAACATGGAACAATGCTGCTTGTAGTTAGGTGTCCGTAGTGGAACAACAACCCACCAGAGAAACAAAATAAATTAAGTTTGTAGTCTATTGTATAGAATAACAATTTTATTGCCTCGTAATGCCTTAGAATTAAGACAATATTTATAAACCAAGAGCATTGCTTTCATGTTTTGACATTTTGACCACCTCACATGACAATTCCTCACAATATACCAGACTGTTAGCTAGTTTAGCATACAGATTTGTTTGCACTTTAGTGATTGGACCGCCACCACAAAATGGACACAGGTAAACAGCTTGGAAGTTGATGCGTTCACTTAAGACAAATGTTTCTTTCTAGAAAGGTCCCTATTCCCAACACAGCAGAAGCTGTGCCAGAAACCTAAACCAAAATTTGGCACTGATTGCACTGTTCTAGTATCTTATACTGGATTATGCAGTAATTTACAATAAGCACTGTAGCATTCTTAAAAGCTTTGGAATTTTACACAATCTCATACAGGAAGCTAAGGACTAACCCAGCACAAGAAAGATGCAACTCCAAAACTCAACAGTATCAAAAAAAAACTTATATTAATTCTATTGTCCCCCTAAGATAGTCTTCTACCAATCACTATCTTCTCATATTTTGGGCACACATTGAATCAAAATTTTGTTGCAAAATTATATAAAAATATGACAAGAAAATCAGACCATTTCAGCAAGTTGTTTTTATTCAAAAATGTTTTAAACTTATTTTTAAAGAGACATTTGTAACTAAAACACAAAATCCTTTATAAAGAACAGTGCCAGAACAAATAAAATATAGGGAACAAATAACATTTTTAAAAATACAGCATTCGAGGGAGCCTGTCAGAGAATGTATATTATGGCTTCTATTTTTTTTATCTATCCTGAAATCCTTGTTCCAAAATGGAAAATGTTAAATCATCTTGGTAGTAACACAAACACTACATCAAGCCTTAGTTGTTAAAATTCAACACAAGATTCAGACAAGGAGACCGTCCTGTAATTTATTGAAAAATATATAAAAGTGCAAAGCTTTAGAAATAAAGTGTACAAACCTTGCAACAACTTGAAATAATGTTGGTAATATATTTGCTATGCATTAACAACTGCGTATTGCACAGCTCCACAACCCTCCAAACCTTTATATGTGTGGATTTGATATCAATTCGGGTTCAGTCATCATGCCAATAGCAGCATTAGGTTTGTTTGTACAGGGTGTCTAGTGTGTGTCCACGTGTCTGTGTGCGCGTGCATTTGTGTGTGTGTGCATTTGTGTGTGTGAGTATTAACCCTGAACCAAACTTCTACAGTAGAGTATCGAGTGGTGTCAAATAAAGCCACATGCTACATGTTAGTTTCTGATTTCAGAGATGACCATTAATTTTACATACTTGTGGTTTAAACCAAACTTCAAAAAATCAATTTATTCTATTAATTCAACATCAAAAACATTTTAAAAGTAGCAAGAATAAAGCTCCCAAAGTTCAGTCCAGTTCCATTTTAGATCCTGCAGGAGGGCAGATTGTTGGTTATTTTCCGATTGAAATAAGACACATCAGGAAATATTCATAAGGCCAAGTCATTTGATTCAATTGTACCCAACACTAATCTATTAGCAAGTAGAATAATAATTTGTAGGCATAGAAAATCATGTATGTTGAATAATACACTAAATACCAGTCGCTGTATTAAATATTATACCTGACCATTTTTCACCATTTCTGAAACTATGGTGCTATATCGAACTTTTAAATTGCTGGAGGAACAGCTTAACAACATCCAATAGGGACAGAAATCATGTGTTCAGCTGCTGTTCACCATTTTTCTTCCTCTTACCCACTTTTTGGGAGCAGCCCAAAGAACTAAAACAAATTCAACTCAACTGCAGTACACAGATACAGTAAGTAATGATCCTGGGATAGGAATACTTTTTTTTATTACTGAAGTGTTCTTGAACAGCATTCTCCCTCTCTTGTGCCAAGACATTTACACTCCACTCCCAATTTCAGTCCATACTTCCAATGCAGATTTAAAATCTCTCAGCCCAGTCGAGAAGGTACACCTGCTGAAGCCTAGGCTGGAGTCAGGCAGGAGAGTTTCTATTTAAATAACACTGGAAGAGCAATGTGGAATGAAAACAGTGGAACTGAAGGGATGTTATGTTCACACAGCACTGCTGCTGGGTTTGCAGCTTTGTAGAAATTGCTCCTGGAGGGAATTAGCCATGAGGAAAATCCGAGCAAGATATAACCCAGGTACAAGAAAATCAGCCTTTTAGCCACAAGGACACAAATTCCTGGTCTTGTATGCAAATATATATGGTTAGGTCTTAGGAAAGTGAATTTAATTAGAGCAGTTATTGAAAGTCTAAGGAATTAACAATTATTAGAATTATGGTTACTACTCATTGTAATATTTTCTCTCTAAATATGAGAGAGATATGGGATAGTGAATACCACTCAAGGCTATGGTAAAAGCCAAACCTTTCATCTCTACCAATACTGGCTAATTGTGTTACCAGCTGTTATGTAACACTATTAAGCAAGTCCAAATGGTTTCAAGCAATGACGGAAAATGCTGGAAACACTCATCAGATCTGGCAGCATCTGTGGAAACGGTTAAACCATTTGGATTGACAATTCCCAAATTTCAGGCATGCATGTGGCTGGCCTAAAGCCTGAAACCCAAAGAAATTGCAACTTAAGTTTTAAAATTTTGAACGTAAAAATTTTAATGGTCAATTAAACGTGAAGCAGTTTTTGGTCAAAACATTACTGGTGAATTTAAGCAGTGAAAAGTCTGCCTCCTACATCATTGTTGTCCACAAAATGTTAATGAAATTCTAAATTAAAATAACCATTCTGGCCAATCATAGTGAATTCCAAAATATGACAGGTAACTAATGCAGAGTTTTGCACACGCCTGTTGAGTAGAGTGTGTTTCATCTTTTTACAAAATTCTTATTTCTCAGGAAAGTCGATTTTTTCCAGTCAGTTTTCCAATGCGTTTAGCACTCAACACAGATCAGTCACATGGTCAGGGGATAAAAGTCCTTCAGAAGTAAGGGCAACTCCCTTTCTTGGTTAAGACCAGAGATAAGTCAATGCATCTAATTCTCACTTAATAGTACAGGTGTAAAAAATGTTAATACACTTAATAAAGCAAATCACAAAATCTAAGACTGCTAGCAATATAATTCATTTGAGTTTAAGATGTTGATTGTGGAAGGGTTAACAAAACACCAAGGAAAATTGCCACTTATTTTGGAACGAGATACAGGATCTTTCCAGTTCACCAGTACCACTAATAAAGGTTTTGATCCTCCGCTTAACAGCTTGTACAAAGGGTAGAACCTCCAATAATGCAGCACTTCCTCAGTCCTGCACCAAAGCACCAGCTGAGATTACATGCTTAAATCATAAAATGGACCTTAAACCAACTTCTGACTCAGGCAAGGGTGCCACTGAGTCAGAGTTCTAATCAGTGATCTTGGTCACAAAAATTTAAATTATATCCATGTGGGTCATGATCTTTTAAAAAAAATTATTTCAAGGGATGTGGGCATTACTGACAAGGTCACCATTTGTTGCCCATCCCTAATTGACCTTGATCTGAGTCTTGCTCTGCCATTTCAGGAAACATTTAAGAGTCATCCCCATTGCTGTGGATTTGGAAGGACATGCAAGGACAACAGACTTCCTTCCCTAAAATGACATTACTGAACCAGATGGGTTTTTACAACAACTGATGATAGCTTCATGGTCACCGTTAGTGAAGCTAGCTTTTAATTCCAGATTTCTTTATTATTAATTGAATTGAAATTCCATCATCTGCCACAGTGGGATTTGAACCCATGTCCTCAGGACATTAGTGTGTGTCTCTGGATTACTAGTCCAGTGACATTATCATTACGCCACTGACTCTGCACGCACACATGAAGTTTATCTCCTCAGTCTGTTCATACCAGCATTTTCAGGAAAGTTTACCAAGTTACTGTTCATTAGTGTACATCAGTTATCAAGAAGACAGTCCTGTACTCAAATTTTAAAACTGGACTTGAGGCCAAATAAAGAAATCCTGGATCCCCAAAGCTGCAAAGAGATGTGAGATACAAATGAAACCGCAAGGTTTTTAAGCCATAGGAAACATTAGTACAGCATCACTGTTGAATAAAATACAAGTGTACACTGTCATGCAAAAGGTGTGCTATTAGTATTGCAGCCAAAGTCACGAGTTACTGATCTAGAAGCATGTTAAAAAACAAACATCCATTTATTTCTCCCATGTACCTTCCTTCACTCACGATACAGGCAAACCAATTAAGTTGCATTAGAAAAATAATTTAAAATTTCATAACTTTATTGCCATTTTTTTGCTCCTTGTAAGTTTTAGTTCACACAATTTTGCAATTTTAATATATGGAATCCTGCAGAGAAGAGTAGGGATCTCGTTGAACTATTTTTCATTTCCTCTCAGCTCTGCAACATTCTTCTTTCCCATGTTTTCTGTACTTAAACTCAAAGATTAAAAAATGAAAATGTAAGCGTGTTTGCTGGTGTTGGAATTTCATCTGTCAATGGTCATTTTAAGTCACAAGGTTCCAGTTTTCCCTAGCGAAACCATGATGTGCATCATGCATGATATAGCCACCAGTAAACACATTTGTGACTGTCAGTTGATTTCTTGAACTTTAATTCTATGATGGCTGGAAAGTGAAGGGATATTACAGATTAACATATCCCTCATGCCTTAAAGATTTGGAATATTGGTTGAACCACTTGTAGCATTGCTATTGATGTGATTAGTTGGCCATATTTGTGTCATTGTTAAATCTTCCAGAAGGGTCTATGGTGAAGTCCATTCTATAACAACTCATAGATGCAACTGTTCTTTTGGTGGGAGACGGCGAAAGAAAAAGAACTGAGAATTGCACCTGATCTGTTTTATTTCAAAATTTACACAATTGGGTTCTTACTGTAAGGAGGAATTTGCAAGGGACCTACAAAATGGCACTGGTGCACAATTTCAAATTTAGATTGATCACTGTGGTGCTTTACATAAGAAGTGCAATTCCAAAAAAGGGAAAAAAAATAAACCGATCACTGCACCCTATAAATGTTGCTGGGATCATATATACAAAGAATCTTTATCAGGATTTCTAACAGGCAATTAATAAAGCAGTTCCAACCAGTATAGAACAGAGTTGTTAAAGCTTGACTATTGATATACCATTTTCAAGCCCATTTCGAAAGGCAGTGAAACCATACCCAACACTGCCCTGCAGTATAAGACAATGTGACAATGATTCCTGCACTTATTTCCTGTACTTTAGATTTGCTAAATATTCATTAAACACACAACCTGGCCAAATGTTATCGGAAGCAAATAAAAGTTCAGCTAGTTGCTTTGGTCAAATGTGATTAATTCAGATGTTCCACAGGATACTTTTCAACTGGAAAAAAAGATCAGCACCTTTTCTGCAGACTTTGGATATAGCACTAGCTAAAAACAGATAGTAGTGTAATCTTAAATTAAATGCCTTTGGTTTATAATGTGTGTTTTAGAAGGCAAATTTTCACTGGAAGTGTTTGGTTGTCATTTCTTCTGGCACTGGTGAGGATCTCTTCCTCTAATTATAGAGAAAATACTTTACAAACGCAACTTCCTTTCATGTACAATATTCACGTAAGTTGTATGCAAAAAGTTCACTTTATTTTTTTGAAATATAGTCTGTTTAGGTAAACAAGCCACATTGCAATGCAGTAGAACACGACCAAATTAATGATTAATTCCAGTTGGTTTTCCTGGACTATGCAGTGAAGCAAATTTTAAAAACATTTTCTGGACAGATGTTACACAAAACACAAAATGGGGAACCTTCATTAGAAAACAGTAATATTTAAATACAATGTTATAATTTCTAAGATCTGCAGTAAATGTAAACACAGAAGGGACAAATGGAAAGGATCAATTTCCTACTATATATCTTATAGCTCTTCCAATAATAAACTCGAGATTTCAAGTACTAATAAGTACTTTGGAACTTCAACAGTCACTGACAGAATGCTTCTTCTAAAGTGCTGTTCCAGGAATGGCAGTTGGGAAGCTGGTAAGTATGAACATATCTTAAACACTCAACTACATGAGTTACTCAGCCATCAACCTACCTACAGAAAACATGGTCAGGAGGCCAAGTGCACAGCCTAGGTCTTAAGCAGGCTAACTTGAAAGCATGCAGACTGGCCACAAGTCATTCCAAAGCAAAAGCAGTTAATTTACTAGATACCTTAATCTCCAATTCAATGATCAATATCCTATGTGTAAAACACAGATAGCTATCTCTTTGGTACGAGTATAAGGTAAGATTTCACGTGGTCTCTCGTGTCATATGCTGATACTTGTAGATTTTACAGTTCCTTGGCAAAAGACATTAAATTTTGAACTACTCATTTATACTCGCACTCATCATATATGTTATGAACAGCACAACTGGTGAATGTAGACTAAATTAGTGTTCATTAGCAGCTAACAATCTGCAGCTATTAATGACTATGCATATTTCTCTGTAATCCAAACCCCCTGCATAATCCCTTTTCCGGTATATATTTTTTTCAACTAAATGTGTAAAATCTGCCTAAAGATTGGAGTAGCCCATACAGATATATTTGTACCTGTAAGACAATGAACCAGGTGCTGCACTAGTTTAAGGAAAGAACAAATATGAATTTGGTTGCTATGAGTTAAGCCAAGGGTGTCTGAGGCATTCTGCTGCAGTGGCTCGCTTCTCTGGTATCAGTTCCAGCATTGGTAACAGGAACTCTGTAAATGTAGCAGCTTCCTCCTGTAGCCATTCATACTTTTCCACCAGCACTTCATAGAGTCCCCAAGGTTTCAGTTTTGTGATGTGCCTCAGCTCACCTAAAGAGATAAACAACATGGTGAGCATCTTAAACATTACAGAATAACAAGCTGAATTACAAAAGACTGTTAACCGAGTTATCATTTTCTATACTGTCAAACTCCCTCCATCTGGCTGTACAAGCACAGCTTAAGTTACACTGGGTCGGGGGCCACAAAGCTCTTCAATGCTGTCAGTATAACAATGGCACAAAAACAGAAGAACTGTGCTCTGAGATGACACTGGCTGTGCCAGATTTCCATTCCGTCACTGGAGATAGAACATTTCAATGTCATCTATAAGAAAGTTACTGTAAATTAGTCTACATGGGAAAGGCACATCTTAACTTACACATCAATCCACAAGACTTTAGTCCCTTCATTTGCAGGCCTCAATTGTCCCTTAAATTATTCCTCTACTGTCCCATCTTGGACTCTAGCTCATGTGTTGATCATATTGTGTATTGATTTCAGTCCTAAACTTATCTTGTACTTTGAATCCATATTCCTCAGCCCTAGATTTGCAATTTAATTTGAAGTAATGATCTAGATTTACCAATCCATTCTTAGTGGTCTCATCTCTCTATATCACCAATTGGATGCATCCTTTCTAGACTAATAAGTTCATGCTTCATCATTCAGTCCTCGTTATTCAGACCCTCAATATTAGGGACCGGCCTTATCATTATTCTTTGCCAGCACACGAATATCAACCTTGGATCTTGGGAACCAGCAGAAACACTATTCATGGTATAGCCCAACTAGAGCGATGCGTAGTTAAGATTATAACTTCTTCTGACTGGTGTGCCATTTTGCAATTTTCTACTGACTTCTGAGTGCTGCTCTGCATTTTCTGGACCAATTAAGAAGCTTAGACTAGTAAGATTCCTAGTTATTTCAATATGCATGAAATATGTCTCACCCATTTTTCTTCCTATGCACAGCACTTTTATACTTACCTATGATAAATTTCATCTCCCAATACAGTGCCCACATATAGATGCAATACATTTAGATTTCCTAAGGACTTTTAATGAAGTACCACAGACTAGTGACTGAAGTCAGAGCATCTAGAGTCAGGGTACAAGTAGCAGAATGGATAATAAGCTGGCTGCAAAACAGAACAGTAAATTAAGGGTAGGTATTCAGGCTAGCAAAGGTTGGGAAGAGGTGGGAAGTAATTTTAGAAGATTCAAAAAAAAACATTGGCTTGTTTCACAAGGCTTTGAATGTCACCTGTTTCAAGTATTTGAATGTTGCTGGGATCACTGTTGTCCATGTTTTACAAAAACTGATTTGGACTCAATTTGTGGACAGTGAATTCGTCATTACTGAGGAAGACTGTGATAAATGAACTTGCAGAATGGGCGTTAATGGGCAAATGAATTTCAATACAACTAATGGGTTAATTTCCAGAGTGATTGATTGAAAAGCAGAAAGTTCTGTTAAACTTTAGACTACACTTGGAGTGCGATACATAGTTCTGAATGTCCATATTATAGAAAGGACACAGAGGCACTGGAGAAGTTGCAAATTTAGAAGGATGATACCAGACCAGGATGACATCATACTCATCAGAAGACTGAACGGGCTCTTTCCTCTCGAAAGAAAGAAATGAGGCGTGACCTGGTAGAAGGCTTGGAAATTGTCAAGCGGTTTGACGTAAAGAAAATGTTTACACTTGTGCAAGAGTCCAAAACTAGGCACTATAAATATAGACAGCCACCAATAAATCCAATAGGAAATTCAGACAGAACTTCTTTACCCAGAGTGTGGTTATGTGGAACTCGCTATCAAGTCGAGTAGTTGAGGCGCCTAGCATAGAAGCATTTAGCAAATGCTATACACACAAGGGAGAAATGAATGGAAGGTTATGCTGATACGGTTGGATGAATAAGGGTGGGAGGAGGCTCATGCAGAGAGCATAAACACCACATGACGTTTTTATGCTGCAAATTCTATTATATATCTTACCTAATTCATTCTGTAATTTCTAAGCCACTTCAATTTCACTGCCCCTCCTAGACTGGCAACATCTGAAAATGTGACCAATTTGCGTAGGCCTTACGCAATTATATCATACACATAAATTAACAGCAATGGTCCCAATATCAAGCTTTGGGGCATGACGCTCAACATCCTCCAAACTCCCTCTGCACAACTTATAAGTCTCATTAAATTGATTGTAAAATTTAAAAATATTTTTGAAATTGTTTAAGGTAGCTTAGCTTGCTGCACTATACACTCAACAATCCATAGCAACATGTGCGACAATTTAAGCTACACAATGTTGAAGGTAGGAGAGAAGTGGAATAGGTCTACAATGCGTAACCTTCTAGTTTTATTTAGTAACAGATCTACAGCAAGAGCAGTGCTGCTTCAATTGAAAGCAAATCAAATTATGAAGTTTGGATACATAACTCATTCTTCAAAATTTCACTTCAAGTTAATAGTTTTACTTAATAGAGCTGCAATTAAAAAACGTGCAAAGTTAGGCCATTATAATCTGAATTTACCTTTGAGGTTAGATACCATGTAACACTTCACAAGTGTGAATTATGTACAATTGTACTGGAAATATTACATACGTAGTTGCTTTCATTACTATTTATTAGGTAGTAAATTGCAGAAGTCCTAAGCTACATCATGCAACTAAGATCTTGGTAGCCCAATTGATCTACATGATCAACAAAATTTCATAGGCCAACACAATGTATGCAACAATTAAAAACTACCAACACTTTACCACATTGAAAAAAATATGGCTCATTAGCAGCATTGAATAAAATTGAACATATTGAAACCTTGTAAGAAGCACAGCAGCTATAATAGTATTTAATAATTACTGTAAATTAAAAACAGATTCCTTAATCATGACTTGGGTTGAGTTACTGAATTGTCTGCCATTACATTTTTATAACATGCATACAAACATCATAGTCTCTCAAATTCACTGCAAGTTAAAAATATTAAAAAACCTTACCCATACGTTCTTGGACATTTTACCTTTTTTGGTGAAAAATTCCTTGGAATATTTTCCTGCGAGAATAAGCTTCCGAGGCATTTTCCCCAGCAGTTCAATAATCAAAGCAATGTGATCTGCATACAGGAATGTTTACAAAATCAAAGCAACAGTTTTAGCAATACAATGCATCCACTGCATTACATACATACTGCCCAGACAGTCTGGGGTAAATTCATTTACCATTTTTCAAACAAAATTAGTATGTTACATCCTTAAATATGGAGTTTTATGATATAAAAAAATTGCTATCCCACATCATATTAAACTTGCAACATTTCCCGAGAACGAAGAAAAAAAGTCAATTAAGTCTATGTGGTTCTACTGGAAGGGGGAAAGTTGTGCCAGATTTTCCTTGTGCCATTCATGCATTTCACTCATACAAAGCCCTTTTAAGTAGACGAGTAAAGGTATTTGAGACAGGTTTATACTGGAATGACCTATATTGGATAAATGTTAGCTCAATTACTAGACAAAAAACTGCAAGGATCTCACACTGCTTTTAGCAATTTCTATAGTAGGACAAGATGACCTATATTAATAGGTTTGACTTTAGTATGCAAAGAAATTGTTAATTTTACCATGGGGTCAGGTTAAATTCTTAACCCGAAGAATTTCTCCCAAGATGACAGAGCGCAGCTGGTTCCAATATAAAAGGGAACTAAATGGGATGTATGTGAGACAATTAACATGACATTATTGAATAGGCAATGCAGGCAAGTGATCAGGTGAATATTGAAATTCTTGAGCAATAAAAAACATCACTATTACAGACATTCAATAGTACATTTCTCAGTGTTAATGTCATTAATCTTCAATGTGTGCAACACAGAACACTGCAGAAAACTGGTGCTGCTTCTGTAAGTGAAGTACTCCTAAGCAAGTACTCCTCAAACAGATTATCTGGCCATTTATTTTATTAAATTGGGACCTTGCTGGATACAAATTGGTTGCCACATTTCCTACATCACAATAGTGACTACTCTTTAAAAGTATGCAAAGACTGCATAATAGACTGCAAAGTGCTTTGGGATGTTCTATGGTGGTCAAAGGTGCTATTAAATGCAAGTCCTTTCCAGTATGCAATATGATCCAGGGGAAGATAAAGTGATGAGAACGGGAATACAATTAGGAATCACAGAAAAGGTAACAGAAATGTGTACTCAACAGCTTGGGGAAAAAAAATCAATTTATAAAGCAGATCAAACCAAATCAGACATCTACTCACTGCTATTAAAGTGACAAAAAACTCAATAGTTGACTGGATTAGAATCCATCAAATTCTCAAGCAGAAACGGATTTTGTACTAACACTTTTCAATTGACTGCCACATTCCGGTAATCTTATTGGCAAAGAGCAAAGCACAAAACAGGTGACAAAACTTTGAAAAGGGTACTGATAGAGTTAGAGAACGTAGCGAGTAGTTATTGACAAATGGCATCAATACAAAGTGGTGACTATTGAGATAACAGAAGAAGTTGTTTATACTCTTAATTTGGATGAATATTAATTATTTGGAAAAAGGAAAACTAAGAAACCTGAGAGGATGTGCATGGTACCAAATTAGAAGATGCAAACAATAGAACAACATAGACTCAGGTTGGTATAAAAAGTGAGATATTGTTCAGAAAAGGGTAAATGTGAAGCTGGGAAGGAAAACAAATGGAGTATAAAATAAATGAAACCGTACATATGAAACATAGGATCAGGAATTTTAGTGCAGTTAGGGATTAATGATCAAAGGTCCTTGTATCTTAGAGGAACAATATAAACGGAATAACGGCTTTGAGTATCATCTACAAGAAATGCTTGTGCAAAAGTAATAAATGACTTAGTAGAACTCCATGAAAAAATTAGGTAGTAGTAAAGTCAGGAAGACTTGTGGCGTACTTATGATGCAGGCAAAGTAAGGTGCACAAAAGAACAAGGTTTCAAGTTATTTGGAGGGCTTGAAAGATAGAGACCAAAAATTACTTTAAACCGGTCAACCACCTGAGTTGTCTGTATATGAATAAAGTCTATTTCTTATAGTCCACCGTTAAGTGTTTTGCGTTTATCCAAACTGTATCGTAGACAACCCTCGTTCAGTTCACAGTTGATCTTTAACAGGAAACACCATTTAAAATCAGTAGCACAGTGACAGTGAAAATAGGAAAAGGATTTAGAATTTCGGGCTCGGCACGATGCTGAGCTCCTGCCACCTTTGTCTTCAAGCTCACTTTTTTAGTTAGGTGTCCTCCCCCTGTTCAATGGATCCTTTCACCCGCCTCCAGTATTCTCCCTCCAACTGGACCCCTCCCTCTGGCCTCTTACCTGCTCTTGATCTTTTCATTGAGAACAGTCGGCGTAACATTGGCCATCTCAATGTCTCTGCTCCTCTTAACCACTCTAACCTGTCTCCTTCTGAACTTGCTGCACTCCTTTCTCTTAGGTCCAACCCTGACTTTGTTATCAAACCTGCCGACAAGGGTGGTGCTGTTGTTGTCTGGATAACTGACCTCTACCTTGCAGAGGCTGAGTGCCAATTCTCAGACACTTCTTCCTACCTCTGGCTGGACCACGACCCCACCACCGAACATCAACCCATTGTTTCCAGGACTGTCACTGACCTAATCTCCACTGGAGATCTTCCCTCCACAGTTTCCAACCTCAGTCTCCCAACCCTGGGCGGCCCACTTCTACCTCCTTCCCAAAATCCACAAACAGGGCTGTCCCAGTAGATCGATTGTGTCAGCCTGTTCCTGCCCCACGGAACTCATTTCTTCCTACCTTGACTCTATTCTCTCGCCCCCTTGTCCAGTCTCTTCCCACCTACATCCATGATTCCTCTGATGCCCTATGTCACATCAACAATTTCCAGTTCCCTGGCCCTAACCACCTCCTCGCCACCATGGACATCCAATTCCTCTATACCTCCATCCCCCACCAGGATAGTCTGAGGGCTCTCTGCTTCTTCCTTGAACAGAGGCCCGAACAATCCCCTTTCGCCATCACTCTTCCCTGCCTGGCTGAACTTGCTCTCTCAATTTCTCCTTAAACTTGTCTTACTTCTTCCAAATAAAAGCTGTGGCTATGGGTATCTGCATGGGGCCCAATTTGCTCGACTCTTAATGGGTATGTGGAACATCCCTTGTTCCAGACCTACTCAAGCCCCCTCCCACAATTCTTTTTTCAGTACATCAATGGCTGTTTTGGTGCCATTTCATGCTCTCATCTGGACTTGGAAAAAATTATCAATTTTATTTCCAATTTCCACCCCTCTATCACCTTCACATGATTGATCTCCAACACTTCCCTTCCTTGACCTATTTTCAATTCTAGTGATAAACTGTCCAATATTCATTACAAGCCCACCATCTTCCACAGCTACTTCGACTACAGCTCCTCACACCCTGCTTCCTGTAAGGACTCTATCCCATTCTCTCAGTTCCTTCGCTTCCGACTCATCTGTTCTGATGATGTCATTTTCCAAAACCGTGCTTCCAACACGTCTTCCTTCTTCCTTAACCAAGGTTTCCCACACTCTGTGGTTGACAGGGCCCTCAACAGTGTCCGACCCATCTCCCACGCCTCTGCCCTCATACCTTCTCCTCCCTCCCAGAATCATGATAGTGTCCCCCCATCCTCACTTTTCACCCCACCAGCTTCCACATTCAAAGGTCATCCTCTGCCATTTCCACCAACTCCAGCATGATGCCATCACCAAACACATCTTCCCCCCAAGCCCCGTCAGCATTTCATAGGGACCTTTCCCTCCCGGACACCCTGGTACACTCCTCCATCACCCTCAACACCTCATCCACTTCCCATGCAATCGCAAAGGGGCAGGTGTTGCACCTTCTACCTCCTCCCTCCTCACCATCCAAGGGCCCAAACACTCCCTTCAGGTGAAGCAGTGCTTCACTTGCACCTCCTTCAATTTGGTCTACTGCATTCGCTGCTCCCAATTCGGTCTCCTCTACATTGGAGAGACCAAACGCAGACTGAGTGACTGCTTTGCGGAACACCTTCAGTCTGTCCGCAAACATGACCCAGGCCTTCCTAACGCTTGCCATTTCAACACACCATCCTGCTCTCATGCCCACATGTCGGTCCTTGGCCTGCTGCAACGTTCCAGTGAAGCCCAACACAAACTGGAGGAATAGCACCTCCTCTTCCAATTAAGCACTTTACAGCCTTCCTGGCTTAACATCGAGTTCAACAACTTCAGACCATGAACTCTCTCCTCCATCCTCACCCTCTTTTTTAAATTTACCTTTTTTTAAATCCACGATCATTCATTGTTTTATCTCCTATATTATCCCTTTTTCTTTCCTTTTGTTCCCAACCACCATTCTTGCTGCCCCACCTCCAATAGGGCCATTTGTTACTTGTTCCATGTTGTTCTTTCACAGAGTGCTCATCCTTGCCCTGCTAGTAACACAATCTGCTTTCTTACCTTTATGCCACTTATCAGCACCTTCTTTAGCCCTTACCACTACCATTAACACTCCCTTTGTCTTTTTGTCCATGACATCTTTATCAATCTTTCCTTAGTCCCCACCAATCGCTGGTCTTCTATCCAGCATCACCTGCTCCACTCCCCCCTTAAACAGTGTAAATTTCATTACATTTCTACTTTTTAGCTCGCAAGAAGAGTCATACGGACCCAAAACGTTAACTCTGTTGCTGTCTCCACAGATGCTGTCAGACCTGCTGAGCTTTTTTTTAGCATTTTCTGTTTTCATTAAGGGATTTATGGTGTTCAGGATCCCTCTGATCCTGATCAAAAGGGGAAAGGTGTGGTTCATAAGTTATCTCAGCCATCCCAGTATAGGATGCCCCTGCTCCTCACCATGAATACTCATGTACAGCCCTGGAAAATACAGAGGGGACACCAGCTTTGAAGGGAATACAAAGATTTAAAGTTGATAAGTGGACTGAGAGGTATTAGGGAAGTTTTCTTTGGAGCCTTTGAAGTGATCTTATCGAAGCATTTAAAATCCTAAAGGGGAAGTCAATTTAGGTTACTAAAATCTCAGCAGTTTGGACAACAATGAATAAAGACAGACCGTTTCCTCTGGGTGTCGGTGGCAGGTGATCATGACATGATCATAACGATGAATGACATCACAATGACAGAGACATCATGAAGCAACTTCAACTGATTTTGCTGAAACTGGCCACAGACAGCTATAAAAAATTTCCTTCAAAAATATATTGCATCCATATGCATAGGAGACAGGAAAGAACATAATAAAAGCTGTACAGCCTCTAGAGCCTGAGCACTTGCTCCACCATTCAATGAGATTATGGTTGATCCCTATCACTGTCAATTCCAGTAGTGGCCAAAAAAAATCCAAATCTTGAATGTACTTGAGACACTTAATACATACATATGTAAATACACTATCAAATTTTAGCAAGCACACTCCAAATGGAGCATTCAAAAGAAATTTCTCATCTCAGTCCTAAATGGCTAACCCTTTATCCCAAGGCTAAGACCCCTCATTTTAAACTCTCCAGCCAGAAGAATCAGTCTCTCAGCATCTACCCTCTCAAAGACTCGAGAATCTTATGTTTCAATGAGATTACAACTCAATCTTCCAAAAATGTCTATTCTGTTCAACCTACTTATAGGAACCAAACGACTGGCCACCGATCTTGAAAGTCCACTTTCCAGACCCTCCCACCAGGTTAAACAGCCTCTCAGCAACTGAAAAGTTCAATCTTTTCCTTCATTTTTTACACAGTAATAATGATATATAGTGTTAAAGGAATGGTTTAACAGGAAATGCACTTATGTCACCAACATATTAGGTGGCACCACGCATGTTAGTCAGGTGCTAGACAGGCACCTAAGCCTCCCAGGGGGAGGGGGGAGTTCTTGAACAAGCTAAGGGAAATGTTAAAATGGTCAAGATGTTTTTTGTTCCATGTACTTTTACCTTTAACTGTACATCATATTTCATAAAACTGACCTTAGATACTCAACTATTATCCATATTTAAAATCACATCAATTCTGGCTTTGACTCATTTTATAAAACATAAAAGCTAGACTACTTATACTTACTACTACTAAACTGTTTGATAAGTGTCACGGCAATGTGGGTCATGCGCAATGTGGAATATTAATCATTAGTTTCACTAGCTGGTGTAATGCCCTCAATTGTTTTTGAAAGGAAAGCTAGAATTGCAAAGACACTGTTTTAAAATAGCTGCAGAAGTCACCTAACCTACAAATTGGTCATTTCTAGAAGCCTCTCAAAAGGAGATTACCAAGGGACATGTCTAGGCATTTCCCCGATGTACTTCACACCTGCCATCGTCTGAAATCTCTGCAAAACCCAAGGACAATGGGCCACCAGATTTCCTGACTTTGGAAACTACCACGAATAAAGGACTAATGAAACTCATTATGTAAGGAGGGTGTTAAGGACCCCCTGTTTCAATGGCATCTTGAACACTGATGATGGGAGATCGAAGCTCCTTCATGAATATGGAATGCCTTGCATTGTAGCCAGCTGTCACATGATCAGAAACCCACTTGTGAAAAGCTATGATTATACGCTTACCTTTTGTAAAAAAAAGTCTGCAGAATGCACCAGCAACATCAAGATGATGACTACAGGCTGCGTGTCTGACATGGAATGTACATTGTAAATAAAAGAATATTAGAGGCACCCTAAGAGTGGAACATACTTTATGGATACAAGTGGAATTTTATTGCACTCTGTAATTTTCAAGCTGGAATGTTTTGTAATGTACTTTTATAAATTTTATGAATAAAGTATATTTTTGGAAAAAAGACTACAGAATGTATTATCTCTCTCTTTCTGCTCATCGAAGGTTCATGGGCCCTACCTCTATTACATTTTAGAATACATCAACTAGATAGAGAATTTTGATCGAAAGAAACTTCAAGTGTCACCATCCACTTTGGAAAAAGGCAGATTACAGTTTAGAAGAGACTGTCCCCAAAAGAAACAACAAGCTTAGAATGGCTGCTTCCTCACTGGAATTTCAAGGCCACCAAAAAGACCTCATAACACATCTAGCTCTTTTCTTACACGCTTTAGCTCTCATCAATTCCACCTCCTTCACCATGTAACACGCGCATGCACCACGATGTGTTTTTACTTTTTTAACAAGTCTTATATTTTTACCCGAGTGAGTTTTTACAATAAAACTAACTCCTTCCTTGTTAACTCGAGAGGTCTGGCTGGCTTATTTCTTTATATTAGCTTTACATTTGATCAAGTACGTTCGAACGTTTGAGGACTCTGGGTCTATACTCGATGGAGTTTAGAAGGATGAGGGGGGATCTGATTGAAACTTACAGAATACTGAAAGGCCTGGATAGAATGGACATGGGGAAGATGTTTCCATTAGTAGGAGAGACTAGGACCCGAGGGCACAGCCTCAGAGTAAAGGGAAGACCTTTTAGAACAGAGATGAGGAGAAACTTCTTTAGCCAAAAAGAGTGGTGAATCTATGGAATTCATTGCCACAGAGGGCTGTAGAGGCCAGATCACTGAGTGTATTTAAGACCGAGATAGATAGGTTCTTGATTGGTAAGGGGATCAAAGGTTATGGGGAGAATGGGGTTGAGAAACTTATCAACCATGATTGAATGGCGGAGCAGACTCGATGGGCCGGATGGCCTAATTTCTGCTCCTATGTCTTATGGTTTAAGTACATACTGAACTGAAAAATCACAATTTTTTGAAAAGTTCAATCTGTCATAACCAAGCTCAAGAGTGGAAAAGGGAGGAATTTATTCACCCTCCGGACTTGCTCGTACCTTAAGTATAAATATTGAACAGCTGTAACATCACAAGAATCAAGATATAGAACTACTTTGGACTGAAATTGCATTCTTTACACAATTAACTAAGTAATCAAGAGCAAAAGCTTTAAAAGTTATTTCTCACTATTAAAAATACATAACATTCATGAACAGTGTATTGAGCAAAAATATTGGGTCCATTTCACATTTGTAGGAATTCTCAACACTCCAAAACAAAATGTGATCTTCCCCACAAAATTATAATTTTGTGAAGTTGACACAACTTGTGCATTCGTTAATAACCAACTTTGAAAATTAAACAAATGCAACATACAAGGATTCAATAAACAGAACATAACCTGCCACACACTATGATTCAAAGGCAGAGACTCCAATATTTCAATTGATATGTTTTTAAGTGTTGTCACATTTATATTATGATTAGATGCAAATAATCTTTACACAATAGATGAATTTGAGCAAATCATTTCATGGAAACGCCAAACATAAATTACTATACATAAAATACATGTTGCACAATTGTTAATGGAAGCTAAATCTGAAGTGACAATTGCAAGGTAAAATTAATATATGTGCACCAGGTCAAAAACTGATTTGTCAAAATTAAAAGCATATCAATGATAATTGCACAAATAAATCTATTACTAAAAAAGGGTGAATTACATTAGCATTCTTATAAGAAAGATAAAAAAGCATACCAATCTCAAATTTGTAGATGAACAGTAATTGATTACAATCCCAACTACCTCTAGCATTAACCATAACCTTTCAAATTACATTAAAGACTTAACAAGAAGAATCCTATCCTCAAGCTGCATATGCTAAAACAACACTTCACATCTCAAAAACTAGGAGGGAAGAGTATGATTAAAAATATTCATCAATGAAAGATAGTCACCTTCATCTCTGGAATAATCTTCACCAGAATGAGGCTCAAACAAATAGTCTCCAGTTGCAAGTTCAAATGCCTTTGGAGAGAAGAAAGGGAAAGCATAATGTAATGTCTGTTTACCAAGGACACAATATATACAAATTTATTAAAATAATTCTGGTTCAAACACACTGGAATTGTCTTTTTTATTTAAAAAAATACATTTTCTGATTTGATATTAATTGGTAGATGCTGAACCTTTTTTAGTTCTCATGTAAATAAAGCAAAGAAAAACAGACTGACTTCAATTAGTATAGCTGGCATTTTTGGATTATGCCTACACACTCTATGCTACTGCAATCCTGAAGATCATAATTATTAATATGCGCTAATACTTTAGGGGAAAATTTATTTTGACATTATCAAATGCAACAATACACAAAAAGGTTCTAATTAAAATGAGAATACAGGTGTTGTTTGTTCGAAATTTCCAGCATTCCATCTTACATACCATGCAAGCAGTGCTCCAGATGTCTGCAGGTGTACTGTATCCAGCACCAATTAGAACCTCCAATGACCGATATTGCCTCGTTTGGATGTCTTCTGTGAAGTGTTTATGCTAAACAAGTACGTAAATTAACATTTATCACAAATAATGAGTCTCAACGGGTTCTTTAATTTAGTTTCCTTCCCCAAAGTTTCCAAATAATTAAGTAGTTCCAGGTTAACCAAGATAACTACTTCAATTAACTAAGGAACACACTTGAAACAAATGTAAAAGTAATTCTGAATCTTAAGGAATGAATTAAGGTACACACTTACAACCCAGCAAGCGTTTCCAAGGTCGGCAATCTTAACTTGTATACCATCTGCATTGATAGGGTCGAGAGGATTGATGAGCAAGCTGGCAGCATCTGATTTTCCTGTGAAACAAACAACCCAGATATTACGTTCTTGGAAACATTCTATATTCACAGAACAAATTAATTTAAAAATTAGGCTGCAATGCGGCTTTTGGAAAGACAGGTGGAAGATTACTACTCTAGATTTCACTAATGTTAGTAGATATACATCTGCACAATGTCTCTCACAACTCGAGTATAAACATTATACAATCACTATAGTTTGAATTAAACCAACACCAAACAGCGTTGACCCAGAACACAGCTGCATGAAAACCCTTGGAAGAGTGTTTCCGTCATGGTGTCGAGTCAAGCTTGCAAGTGCTCCATTGAATTAGCTGGACATGTTATAAATAAAAGCAGAACTTATTTAGAAAGCAGGTACAGGACTCTTGCTGACACACTCACACGCAACAGAATTGGTTGCAGTGTAAATATATCCACTTTTTTTCTTTCTTAGAAATAATGTCTGCCTCCTGACTTCAAATGGAAGTCAGTTTTGCACATTAATTCTGACGAATCTTACATTTGTTCAAAACTTAAATACTGAGTGTCAACAGAAATCAAGTTGGCCAGGAAGTTCTGCAAACTCAAGTCAAAACTTGTGTCATGATTTTAGGCTCATCCATAAAACCTGCAAGCCTTTAAAAATGTGCGGTATATTTGGTTTCTTCCAACTGTCCCCCCGTGATTTGTGCTGAGGCCTTTATTTCCATTTACATAAAAGGTGATGATTGAGATAGGTACACAGGGAGTGATAAAATTGGTTGACAAGTTAGGGAAAAACAGTAAATTGAAAGGAAGAAAGCAACAGGACAGACAAGCTTAGTAAAGCAATTAATGCCATTCAGTGACTGAGGCAGTAAAGAATAGCAGGATAACTCTCAAACACCAAATGCTTAAAATGTGAATGAACAGAGGGATCAAGAGGTAAAAGAAGAGAACCCACAAAAAGCCAAAGGAAAAACACACTTCTAGATTTTAAGTGCAGTGAAATTTTCACATTTGTTGGACAGTAAGGAGTTTTTGTGTAATTCCAGGCACATTATAGAAAGGATATTAGAGCTATAAAAAGCGTATCAATACAATTTCTGTAACGAGACAGAGCAGATAAGCTCAAAAAATTAGGTTTTCCCTCACTGAAGCAGATAGTTGAGGAGGACGCAAAGTAATGTTTGAAAAATTCTGAAATATTGAACAGTGAAAGAGTTTTGTCACACGGCAGGTGAATCCGTACCGAGGAATAATATCCAAGTTTGTTGGTGTAAAATTTGGAAAACTAACAAGTTGCAGTGAAGAATGTATGTAGCAGGAAGACAGGGCCAGGATTACAATTAGTATAAAGGATTAAATTAATTTCTCTCATGCCACCGCTCTCTACACACACATTTATCATCACAAGGCATGAAAACTTAGTTCTCAGTAGCCAACTGCCCATGCTAGAACATCAAGTTTGAAATATAAACTAAACTAAATCCATAACACATCAAAACCCAACACTGTACTCTTACCAAATATTGCTTGTGTTTTATGGAATTGAAAGGGAACTAACCATTGTCACCAGAGCTGCAAACAGAATCTTCCCTACTTCTGTTCTGCTTGGCCTCATTTTCATCCAATGGGTTTCCATCTGAATTCAAACTACAGGTCATAGATTCCAACATTCCAGTTATTAAAGGTCCGCATGTTTCTGAGAAATTACTCTGGTTGTTTTGGTTCTTCCCTGTTCCATTTTGCAGAAGTCCATTTAACATGTCATAAGTACAAGGGAAGGAGAAGTCTCCATCTCTGTATGGTTCCTTAGGCTCACAGTCATCAGTGTTTTGATTAATATCTTCCTTATTTTCTTCTTCACCATTATTAACTTGATCAGAAAGGGGACCAACCTCTACATGTCCATTGCAGTTTAGTGATTCTGTCCTTATTTTTTCAGCAGTGGTAACTTCTAAATGCTCTTGTTCTTTTTCCTGTGGTTCATTTTCATCTACAAATACAATAGAGAAATTTGAAACACTTCTCCTAGTTTACAAAACAAAGCAACCATGCAATTGGACATCAGAGAAAACACTGCCATTTACCTATAAAAAAGGTATTTCAACAAATGGATGCAAATATCACTGGTATATGCCAGTTTTATGTTCAACAAGGCATTATTCAGAATTAGGAAATGAACAAATGTAATGAATTTTAATCAAAATAAAAGGACAAGAACAGGTCACAATATCAATAAAATAACTATATTTTAACTTCACCAATGCCAGTGTTTAACTATAACCAGCTGTTAAGTATGCTCCAACATTTAAAAAAATTGAACAAAAAAGCTTACCAACATGACATAAATGCAATCATAAAGCAGGAGAACCAGTCAATGTCAAGGCAATGAAAAGCCATGGAATCCATGTGCATTGCATTACAGAATTCTGGAACCAATAAAGGTCCATACACATTTTAATACTCCAACACTTAAAGCACTCCAAGAAAGCAAACAATCTTTCATATGCCTCAACATCCAAATCGCACTAAAAGCAATTTAACTGAGCAGACAAAAAAAAATCCTTACATTATCCCGATAGTCAACAGGTTTCCACAAAAGCAGCTTACATTTGGAATTGTGCACAAAAATTCATTAGGTGGAACTTATCTGAAGCACAGAATATTGTATTTTCCCTTTGCATCAAAGGTTTCCTTTTAAAATGTTTGGTAAAAGTAACATAGGAGGAAGATACTAATTTCTAATCTCCTAGTCTAACAGTAGTTGTTTTTTGATTATTCCAAGGATGCCACAAACTACCTTGTTCTTCATTGGCCATATTATCCACTGTTTTTTCCATCTGCTCTATGACATGTTGAGTCTCTTCATTTTCTGGCCCTCCATCCTCACCATCCTCCAATCCTTGCTCCTTATCCATATTTCCTGCTCCACGTTCCAGCTCTTCAATTTCTTGCATTCTTTTCTCCAATAACTCTGCCTGCCGCTTCTGCTTTTTCTTGAGTTTCTTTTTCTTGTTCCTGGACATTTTTCCAACCTGCTCAAAAATGCAATATTTAGGTTTACATGAAATATGCACCTGCTTTTTAAATCTGTTTGATTATTTCAATAATAATTCTCGCTCATCTGCAAGCATATCAATGGCCAAAAAACTTCACAGATTCATAATTAAATGAACTTTCCTTCAAGAACAAAGCTCCACCAATCTGTTGCTGCATTCCTTCTTCCACTTTTGCCTCCTCGCAATTTTATTATTAGTGCTCCAATCAGAATGCTATCAGCTGACAATTTCCCAGTGCCCACTTATTAGCAGCTTGTACAGTTCACCCATATAGCAGCTTTGTCAATTATGAAAGCCTGTTTACCTTCAGCTGGATTTGTAGAAACTATAATCATTTAAATGTTTAGGCACTGTACTTGAAAATTGTAACTGGAAATTGTAATTGAAAACAGAAAAATGGATCTTCTGTTGTTTAATGGACTGCTGAGCTGAGTGCATGTTGAACATACCTGTTGACTAATATGTCTGACCTTAATTATACTCCTTTTGAGCAAATGTAGGATTTGGCAGTTTTACACAGATACTATTGCAATTATAAGTACATTTTGAAATGAACAAACTCGGCTTGAACAGTTCTTTTATAACGCGTAGACTCTGCACTATTCTACGAGATACACTGCTGTAAATGCCAGGTGCTTTAAACAAAAAACATGGACTTAGCTAATGCTATTTAAATACTCAGATGTCTGACCTAGAGATAGCAAGCTATGAAATGGCAGCATAGAGGTTGGGCAGAGCAAACTGCTTTTAAAGTCTAAAATGTTATTTTTTTCTAATGAAACGAAATACCAATATTGTGACCTATATTGAGATGTCACTCAAACTTTGAACAGGATAACTTGTAATCTACATTCTCATGTTGTAGAATTTGGCTGCGTTTCCTATAAAAATCAGCCTGAGGTGCCACAGAATTCAAGAGCCCTGGGTTATTTTTAAATGCGATTCCACATTATGATATTAAATTGTTATAATCAAGCTGAAATTAATAAAATAATTTGGTTGAATGTGGTTCATGTTTAAAATCTTTATGACTTGACCCAACATAAAATGATGCCAGAATCCTAACTGGTTTACATTGAGGGAAATATGCATACAAGTCCAGCCAACTTTGAACAAAAGTGCTAATTATAATCCAAAACAATAGCATTGCCTTAAATTTGGTTTCTATTATTTTGTTTTTGAAAATATTTGTTCAGAAGTCTCATTGATCCTATTTAGTACTCTGGCACCATTTAAACAAAATGTTCAACTTGGCTACTAATAATTATGGCCTATAAAAGGATGATGAATCTTTAATGTTCTTTTTTCAAAAAAACCTGCTTTATGATATGTCTGAATAATGAGAAAATTAAAATTCCACAACAGAATCTAGAAGTTAGAGTACTTACAGGTTTTGGCTGCGGTGCAGTGCTCACTACAAGGGAAAAATAAACAAAAATTATGAAGATAAAATATAATTTCCTAAACTTCAGCAGATGTGCTGATCAAAGTCTCTGAAAAGGAAGCATCCCATACACAGCATAGGAGTAAATCAAATTAAGAGAGCAGAAAGTCAAAGACTGCTTTCCCTTAAGATAGTGACAGTGACTTGGTCCAAAAACACCACAAAAAAGCACAGTCCTCTTGGCCAATTTGGCTTTTGTAAGTGCAACTGAACTTGGTTAAAACAAGATAAAGTGCTTATGAGCAGAGTGATAATATTTTCATAGCAGCGGCACAAAAGGACAGGAAGATTTTGGACTTGTCAGGCATTCTTCATGTGAAGACTTGTTTCCCTTTTCTAGATAGTACAAGGTTAAATTCCTGCAGTATTTATCAGCCAATATGCCTTTCCATATGGATAGAAAAATGAAAAAGCAGCATCTGAGGTGGAGAGGTAGTTTGGAGAGAGTTAGAATATTAGGTACAACTTCATGTACCTCGATTATAGGTTTGAAACAATTCAGATCGCTAAAATAATCCCAATGATTAAAGGGATATCATTGAACTTTTAAGAAAAGAGGCTGGCTGGTCATCAAGAGAGAAAAGGTTAAGGAGATGTTCTGTCGAAGCATTCGTAATTAAAGGATTTGAAAATGAACAGTGTAAAACTATTGCTGCAAGTCAGTGAGTTGAAACAGGCACATAAAATGCAAAATTATTAGAAGCATAAAGGGAAATGCCAAGAGTTTTTTTTTTTCCCTTTTAGTTACTGAAACTAAGTTAATTGTGAAATTTAAGAGGGAATTGGATAAATTGTTGAAGGAAAATAAAAAAAAGCATAGAAAAAGGCCTGGGAAATGAAATAAGTATTGAAAGTTTGGATAATTGCCGCAATGAGATGAATGGTCTTCTCCTAAATTCAATTTCTACCATTGCAGTTTTGATAAAAACTTACCTGCAGAACCAGATGGTGGAGGAGCACCAGCTTTTTGCCATTCTGTTGCTTCTGCAGCCAGGCGGCGCACATAAGCCTCATTCACACACAACAGGATATTTTCTGGTTTTATGTCTGTATGGATAATCTTGCACTTGGAATGTAAATAATCCAGTCCTTGAAGGACCTTGCAGGAGTTAAAAGAGTTTGAAAAATGTTACACGATACCAGTGCATGTTCACAAGTGAACCCTAATTCTCTTAACGAAAAGTGCACACATGGAACTTTTGATGTAGGTTACACCCTTGTAACCACCATTAGAATGCAAAGCAACACCTGAAACTTGAAGCTTTCTTTCTATTCCAGATGTGGGTGCATTTGTTATTCACCATTTTGTAAATCTTCAAATATTAATAAGCCTTTCTCTACACTTAATTGTATGCAAGTTTATATCGCCTACAACTGATCAACAGTGGCAAAATCTTCATTGCACAAATAGAATGGAATTTTATCCTGCAAATGTGATTGTAATAAAACTCTTCTTACTCATTTGTGTAACCAAATTCTCTGAAAAAAGAAACACTTAACACCAGAAGTCTCAAAGCACTTTAGGGCAAAGTAGCATTTCTTGAAGTATAGTCACTGTTATAATGCAGAAAACACAGCAGCTAATTTGAACTCAGCAAATGCTCACAAAGAGCAACATGGTAATGACGAGATAATCTGAGAGTCAGTTGAGGGATAAATAAATATTGGCAAAGGCACCAGGGATAATCCCATTGCTCTTTGAATTAGTGCTGTGTGATCTTTTATTACCACTCAAAGAGGACAGACAGGGCCTCTGTTCAACACTGCATCAAAAAGACAGCACCTCCAACAGTAGTGTTTGCTCAATACACCAGAGTGTCAGTTCCGATTTGTGCACTCAAGTCCTAGAGTAGGGCTTGAAGCCCGACAACCTTCTGACTTAGGTGAGGCTGGTACCACCTGGGCCACAGCTGACACTGACTGTTGTATGCATCTGTGTGAAACCCCTTCAAGTTTCAAAATTCTGAATTATATAACAAACTACAAAATTCCAAAAAAAGGAAATACTTTATATTTCATTAAAGTCAGGCATAGATTCAGAGGGTTCCCCCACCCCCATCCATCTTGCAATTTTAAGCTTGGTTAGCAAAAAAAATCACTTAACTAGATTAACCTGATCAACACTACATTATTTACATTTCCTCATATGTGAAGTAATGAACATGCAAACTAAATAAATATTTATTTTAAAAATTGGAACACTGTAGCCCAGAGGCAGCACTACTGCAAACATTTCAAAGAAATGTGTAGTAATGTAAATACTAAACAGCTCATTATAGATTACAATACAAAATCTACAATGCTGTCTAAGTTTCTGCCTTTTACACATTTTCAGAACAAACTCTCAGCTAGCTACCAAGGGCTTTAATATGTAACAAATGTAGCACAAGTTGTTTGATATTGTCGAAGGAAATATATTTCCATACTGGTAATCAGAAAAATGAACACAAACTAACGAAGATTACCACAAGAGGGAGCACTATACAGCAAAAAATTGTCAGCTACTGTTGCATTTTATTTATTAATTCAATTAGCTTTCCAATAAGGCCCCAAGCTTATCGATTTGTAGATCCTCCCATTTGTTTCATTTCCTTACAACTTCCTTCTTTAAAAAGCACACACTTACTTGTCGAATGATGCTTTTGACACAATTGATAGGAAGTCCCTGGTAGTTTGATTTGATGATCCACTTCAATAGATGATGACCTAATACCTCAAACACCATACAAACATCTTGAACTAGGTCAAGGATATGTTCTAGTCTTGGATCTTCAGATGCTGGTTACAATTAGCACTAAACCAAGGATGTTATTCAAACCAGGAAATTTATATCATTTAGATAAGAACCCTCCAGGGGAACAATTACTTAAAGAAGAGAGTCAATTTCAGTGGCATGTATTGAGCTCACATTTAGTCAAAAAATTCCAATCTTCCAAAGCAACCCTGAAAATGTTGGTCAGGCACGTTATACAAGAAAGTACTTTCACAAACACTGCCCAAGCGCCATCAGCCCTTCGCAAAATCCAGAATAATTTTAAACTCTTTAATCTCTTTAAACTGCAGGCTATTTATTGTTTAATACAAGATGAGTTTGTGCAATGTCTAACTAGTTCCTAATACACGCACCTAGAGAACATTGCTGAAATACTGTTCATGTGGAGGGTAAGCAGCAATGTGTACTGTTTGGGCTGAAAGTTTGTTTCCATGTTCTTACTTCTGTGGCAATCAGAGAGGCCGAAATATGGCTAGGAAATGGAAAAGACCGCACACTGGTAGAAAAGTGGTTGCTTTTCCGAGGCATGCTGTTGGGACAGTGTAGAAGTGATCTGGCTGTATTAACTGATTTAAGAGTGTTTGACATTGCATTTCTGAAATGAGGTGTTCCTTCCCATCTTGATGGGCACAATTTATATATTAAAAAAGTTGTGTTTTTTATATGACAGATTAAATGTGATTATATCAGTCATAGAAGTAAAATCAGAGCTACACCAACAGGCAGTTCTGGAATATGGCCATTGTTTGCTTCATAATAGTTAACTATGCTTCACAACGCACCAACGAAATTTGGCTTTGCAATACTTCGAATAAGCCAAAGCAAGTTAATGCAAAGCATTGCTCAAAGCAACATTTAAAAAAACTACGATCATTCGAATGACAAAACTAGATCAACTTTCAGCATTCTTACTTCCCCACTGTCAGTAAAACGAATCATACTTTCAACCAAACAGCAAATATTCAAATGTAGCCCTTAGCTCCAGATTAACAGAGGAACAGAAAATCAGCAAACCAGACAAGAAGAAACCAGTCAAGGCAGGGAGCTCACTCAGCTACTCAGTCTTAATAATACAATATATAAGCGTACTTAAGAAATTAAGTTTTATCTTGGCTATCCTTGGATCAGTGTGTTCTTAACCCCAACTAGAAAGGAGGCATTGGTGGATCTGGTGCTGGGAAATGAGGTGGGCCAAGTGCTTGTGGGAAACATTTGGACAAGAGTGATCATCGTATCATAAGGTTTAGATTAGTACCAGAGAACAGCAAAGAACAATCTAATATTAGAACTTCGAAATTGGAAGTGGGCTAATTTCAGTGCAACGAGAAAAGGATCTAGCCAGGGTAAAATGGAACCAGAGAGCAACGGGAAAAACTGTAAGAGCAATCACTGATCTTAAAGGAAATAATGCTTCAGGTACACACTAGATACAGTCCAACAAAGGGCAAAAGGCAAGGGAGTCAAAAACAGGGTTCCCTGGATGACTAGGTAAATGGAAACCAAAAAAAGGTTGCATGCTGCATGTCAGGTGAGAAATAAAAACCAGGTCAAATACAATAGGTTGAGAGGGAGAAGAGGAAAATAAGACTGGCTAAGAGTGACTATAAGAAAGGAATGGCAGTCAACATAAAAGGGGACCCAAAAAGCTTCAATCAGCATGTAAATGATCAGGTAGTACGAGGTAGAGTGGGTCCTATTAGGGGCAAAGGTGGTGATGGATGCTTAGAGGCACAGGGCAAGGTCAGGGTATTTAAGTTCTTTGTATTGGTGTTTACTAAGGAAGAGGAACCTGCAAAAATATCAGTTGCTGCAGAAATAATAGAGGCAATAGGCAGTGCAAAAAAATTGAAAGCGTGGTGGTACCGGACAGACTGGTTCTGCTGAGAGTAGATAAGTCTGTTCCAGGTGGCTTTGCATCCCAGGCTGCTAAAGTGGGGATGGAGATAGTGGAAGGGCTTATCTTGGTTTTTCCAACTTCCCTAGTTGTGGGGGTGGGCAGTGTTGGCAAGAGATGCCAGATGACTGGGGAGTAGCAAATGCTTATTCAAGAAAGGGTGTTTGGTCAGTCCTAACAATTACAGGACAGTTAGTCTAACATGAGTGGTTGGAAGGTTTTGGAAACCTTAATCAGGGTAAATATCGCAGCCACTTGGAGAGGTTTGAGTTAATTAAGGACAGCTGACATGGATTTGTAAAATGCAGATAGCACTTGGCCAATCAAATTGAATTTTTTGATGAGGTTAACAGAGAAGCTTGATGAAGCAAATGCAGTGGATCTTGTCTATATGGATTTTTAAAAAAGCATTTGACAAGGTAGCACATAAAAGGCTGGTTGACAAAATTGAGGCTGATGAAATAGGATAGGAGGACCATTGTGCAATTGCAAAAACATTGACTTCAGGACAGAAAGCAGCAAGTTATGATAGATGGTTGCTTTCAGACTGGAAGGTGGTAGACAGAGGTGTCTCCAAGGACCACTGTTTTTATGCTACATAAATGACTTGTATCGTGGAATACAGAGTAGAGTTCCAAAATTTTCCAAACTTGGGGAGGTGTGGCAAACAGACAGCATGACACCAATCGACAGGGCATAGGTATTCTAGCAGAATGGACAGCTAAGTGGCAGACTGAATTTAATACAGAAGTGAAAGATTAAGCATTTTGGTAGAAGAGATGGAGAGAGGCAATATAGACTTACTGGCACAATTCTATAGACTATGCAGGTAGGAAGGAACCTGGCAGTACATGTGCATCAATCTTTGAAGGTGGCAGGACATACTTTTTCTTTATTCATTCATGGGATGTAGGCATTTATTGCCCATCCCTAATACCCTTTAGAAGTGGTGGTGAGCTGCCTTCTTGAACCACTGCAGTCCCTGTGGTGCACCTTCACCCACAGTGCTGTTAGGAAGCGAGTTCCAGGATTTTGACCCAGCTACAGTGAAGGAATGGCGATATATTTCCAAGTCAGGATGGTGGGTCGCAGCAAGTTCTGGAACCCAAGTCTTCAGTATGATTGTCAGAATATTATCAGGGCCCTTAGCCTTTGCAGTAGCCAGTGGCTTCAGCCGTTTCTTGATATCATGTGGAGGGAATCGAATTGGCTGAATACTGGCATCTGTGATGCTGGGGACCTCTGGAGGCAGAGATGGATCATCTACTCAGCACCTGGCTGAAGAATGTCACAGATACTTCAGCCATATCTTTTGCACTAATATGATGGGCTCTCCCATCACTAAAGATGGGGATATTTGTGGAGCCTCCTCCTCCACTATGCTGTTTAATTGTCCACCACCATTCACAACTGGAAGCAGGATTCACCGACAAATGCAGCAAGACCTGGACAATATCCAGGTCTGCACTGGCAAGTGGCAAGTAACATTCGTGCCACACAGATGCTGGGCAATGACCATCTCCAACAAGAGGGAATCTAACCATCGCACCTTGACATTCAATGGCATTACCATCGCTGAATCCCCCACTAACAACATCCTGCGGGTTTCCATTGACCAGAAACTGAACTGGACTAGCCATATAAATACTGTGGCTACAAGAGCAGGTCATAGGTTAGGAATCCTGCGGCGAGTAACTCACCTCCTGACTCCCCAAAGCCTGTCCACCATCTACAAGTCACAAGTCAGGAGTGTGATGGAATACTCTTCACTTGCCTGGATGAGTGCAGTTCGAACGACACTCAAGAAGCTTGACAAAGCAGCCTGCTTGATTGGCACCCCATCCACAAATATTCATTCCCTTCACAACCAACACACAGTGGCAGCAGTATATACCATCTACAAGATACACTGCAGGAACCCATCAAGCCTCCTTGGAGAGCATCTTCCAAACCCGCAACCACTACCATCTAGAAGGACAAGGACAGCAGGTGCATGTGAACACCACCACCTGGAAATTCCCCTCCAAGCCGCTTACAATCCTTGCAAATATATCACCATTCCTTCACTGTAGCAGGTCAAAATCCTGGAACTTAATCCCTAACAGCACTATGGGTACCTGCACCACATGGACTGCAGCAGTTCAAGGCGGTAGCTCACCACCACCTTCTCAAGGGCAATTAGGGATGGGCAATAAATGTTGGTCTAGCCAGCAAAACCCACATCCCATGAATGAATTTTTACAAATGTGGCAGGACTGCAGAGCTTAGATCTTATCTGCTGGTTGTGAGGTCACTTAGCTCTGTCTATCGCATGCTGCTTATGCTCTTTGGCATGCAAGTAGTCTCAAGCTGTAGCTTCACCAGGTTGTCATCTCCCTCATTTTTTTTTAAGCTATGTATGGTGCTGCTCCTGGCATGCCCTTCTACACTCTTCGTTAAATCAGGGCTGATCCCCTGGCTTGGCTGCAATGGTAGAGTGAGGGATATGCCAGCCATGATAACAGATTGCGGTTGAGTACAATTCCGATGCTACTGATGGCCCTCAGCACCTTGTATGTCCAGTCTTGAGTTGCTGGATCTATTCAAATTCCATCCCATTTAGCATGATGCCATACAACATGATGGAAGGTATCCTCAATGTGAAAACAGGGCTTCGTCTCCACAATGACTGTGCGGTGGTCACTCCTACCAGTACTGTGATGGACAGATGCATCTGTGGCAGGCAGGTTGGTGAGGATGAGGTCAAGTTTGTTTTTCCCTCGGTTCTCTCACCACATGTCACAGACCCAGTCTAGCAGCTATGTCTTCTTGCACTCGACCAGCTCAGTCAATAGTAGTGCTACCGAGCCACTCTTGGTTTATTTTCAAGACAGCTCCTCAGTATTTGGTGATAGACATTGAAGTCCCCCACCCAAAGTGCATTCTATGCCCTAGCCACCCTCAGTGCTTCCTCCAAGCGGTGTTCAACATGGCGGAGTACTGATTCATCAGCTGAGGGTGGGGCAGTGGTATGTGGTAACAGCAGGTTTCCTTACCCATGTTTGACCTGATGCCATGCGACTTCATGGAGCCCAGAATTAATGCTGAGGACTCCCAGAGCAACTCCCTCCTGAATATATACCACTGTGCTGCCACCTTTGCTGGGCCAGTCCTGTCGGTGGGTCAAGGCATACCCAAGGACGGTGATGGTGTCTGGGACATGATCCGTAAGGATGACTATGTCAGGCTGCTGCTTTACTAGTCTGTGGGACAGCTCTCCCAATTTTAGCACAAGCCTTCAGATATTAGTAAGGACGACTTTGCAGGGTCAATAGGGGTGAGTTCCGGTGCCTAAGTCAATTGCGGGTGGTCCATCTGGTTTCATTCCTTATAGACTTTCTAGTGGTTTGATACAACTGACTGGCTTGCTAGGCCATTTCAGAGGGCATTTAAGTGTCAACCACATACTTAAAGTAAAAACAAAAAACTACTGCGGATGCTGGAAATCCAAAACAAAAACAGAATTACCTGGAAAATCTCAGCAGGCCTGGCAGCATCGGTGGAGAAGAAAAGAGTTGACGTTTCGAGTCCAATGACCCTTCAACAGAACATACTTAAAGTAATTAGCGAAGCACACCAGATTTTGGGCTCCATAAATAGAGGCATGAGTACAAAAGGAGGGCAGTTATGTTGAATTTTTATAAAGCTCCAGTTAGGCCCTAACTAGAGTATTGCATCCAGCTTTGGTCACCACACTGTAGGAAAGGTATGAAGGTCCTCGAGAGGATGCAGAGGAGATTTATCGGAATGGTTGCTGCTTGGGATTTAGTTACGAGGTTAGGTTGGAATGGCTAGGGTTGCTCTCTCCTTGAAGCAAAGGAGATTAAGGGGAGGTTTGACAGAGGTGTAAAAGATTATGACAGGCTTGCATAAAGGTAGAGAAGGAAAAGCTTTTCCCATTAGCTGATGGTACAAGGACTAGAGTAAAAGGACTAGGGGACAGAGACTTAAAATGCTGGGCTAAAGATGCAGGGAGAATGAGAGAAAAAATTCTTATGCAGCCAGTGGTAAAGACCTGTAACGTGCTGCCCACAAGGGTGGAAACAATCAATGATTTCAAAAAGAAATTGTATGGGCACTTGAAGGAAATAAACTTGCAGGGCCTCAGGGTCTGAGGGCAAGGGAGGGGTTGGACTGACTGGACTGCTCTGCAAGGAGCCAGCTTGGACTCGATGGGCCTAAAGACCTCCTTCTGTGCAATAAATGGCTTTATGACCATTGTGAATACAGCCCACTGGTTTAATTTCATTAAGCTGAAAATGAAAACTGTTTTTCAAAAAAAAGGATACGGGATCCATTCACTCCAGAAGTTTTGAAGTCATCCAATAACTGAACCACCTTCTCTTTATTAGGGTCATTGGGGTCACTATTGCGAACCTGAAAAAGATGACCAAGAAATTATATTTTCTCATCTAAGTACCATTCTATCTACATAGACACTGGTTTAACACAGTAGTAGAAAAATTAAGTGGTATTTGTTCAAACAGAACAATTATGAACACAAAGATACAAATCCATACCACAACTATAAAAATGGTCCCAGCTGTTTGCTATTTCAGATTATTTTGCACATAATGCCACTTCTGTTCATAAGGATATGGGCTTATCAATGCAAGCAGATTGCTTATACTGCCCAGGAGACAAAATATGTGGAACAAGCTTAAGTCATAACAATTACATACTATTAGTCTTTTGGACCTGCTGCATCTATAAATTAATAGCTAAATGCTTATTAAATCAATGAAAAATTCAAATGATTTTTAAGAAGTGCTTTTCAATACAGAGGCCCAGGCCCTCAAGGAATCTCTGTTGGATCAGGTCTATGCTGTCATTTATCAGTAATATTTTGAAGTACAATTAGGTATGTTGTCATAGCTGTTTTTGCTATCTATGCATTTCAAGAGGAAAGGTTTAAGTAAACAAAAATGAAAATCCTGTCAGATCGCTGCTCACATTCTTGTTGCCAAAGTTGATATATTCAAAACACATTTCTAACGATGCCTTTCAAAATAAAAATAATTTTTCATAAAAGTTTAATTATAGATGCTTCAATTAAAATAATAACGGTTGTAGAAAAAATAAATGTCCCCAGCCTTTCAATTAACTTGATAACCTTGCATTGTTCATAGTAGACAATTTTGCCCTGAGCCTGTCCTGCCATTTAAATTAGATTAGAGCTGATCTGTACCTCAAATCCTTCATTCCAATTCTTGATAGCTTTAGCTAACAAAAGGTCATCAGTCTCAGGCTTAAAAATTGCACCTATTTTAACATTAGTAAGCCTTTTGGGACAGGTGGCGGTGGAGGTAAAAGTTTCAGATTTCCACCAGCCTTTGGGTGAAGTGTTTTCTGATTTCACTCCTGAATGGTCTAGCTCCAGTTTTAAGATTATGCCCTCTTGCTTTTGACTCCCTCACCAAAGGAAATAATTTCTCTATCTACCCTACTTAATCATTTTATTATTTTAAACGTTGATTAGATCCCTCTCACCCTTCCAGCAAATTAGTATTGTATGCCTTCCAAGGGCAAAATATCCTTTAAAGGTTCAATGCTCAAGACCAAACACAGTACTCCAGATAGTATCTGACCAAGACTCTGTACAACAACCATGCAAAAGTTAGACTTTGAGAAACAACATATTGTACCTTGATTTACTTGTAAAGTTTTGCTGTATTAGTGAAGCTCACGTGCAAGACCCAAAAGTGAAGCATAGATTTTTTTCTTAAAAAAAAGTGTTTGAGTAACAAGTTCTCTTCAGTTGTGAATGTGTAACTCCTTGACTTGCATCTGGGTCAGCAACTTTTACCAAATCATGATATTATAACTGTATTGGTAAGTGCCGAAAAAAATCCTACCCTAGGACTCGGTACACTCCAAAGTTCTAAGATCTGTATCGCATGGAGTTCTGGCTCATGGGGTAATAGCTAACTACATTTTAAAAATCACTACAAAATGTAGAGTATTCTTGCAACCTTAGTTGTTCTTCTGACCTGGTGTGCAACTGCCAGAATTTCATATGGTACAAGTTCTGGTTATAGTTGCCTCCATTTGTACCTGGACAGGCCACCTAAATTTCTTTTTTGGAAAACTATTCAACTCAGATCAACCCCAATGCTTCTCACCTTTTCACTGCCATCAGAATAAACAGATCTCTCATCTAAAGTGGCGTAATCAGTAGGTTAAGAAATTCATTGTATAACTAGAAATAATCACCAAAACAATGAAATCGACCTGCATGGCCTGTCATAATGACTATCAACAGGGCCATTGTTAGGGGTCAGGTTTAGAAATCTTTATTATTGATGCCGTTGTCATTAGAAATGTTCAAAATAAAAACCTCATACTTACTGCTTTCAGTAGTTTGATTTCATCCAGGGCAGTTTCTGTATAATGTTCAGCACTTTTGACAACCTTCATGGCAACAAACCTTTTCCCTCTAAATTAAGAGTAGTAGTTTAATACTTGTTTCAATACAAGGATGATGTAGAAATAATCTTCCATTTTTGATCATAATAAATACAATTAGCAATCTGCCACATCCCAAGAGTGTCTTAAGTTGGAGTTCTTTTAAAAATTGAAAACGTCTTGTGCTTTTGTTTTAATTTCAAGTACAGATATACACAGGAAACTTGAACCTCCTCTCCTACTCAATTTCAACTGACCCAAACAAAAAGCGTTTGGATTTGTTTCAACTGGTCAGTCACCAGTTATTTTAAGGGTTGGATGATGATGGACAAGATACCTCTCACTTAGCTTTCACAATTGTGTCCAAATCTTGTGTGTATTAGATGAGTCAGTAGGACATAGCCAGAGACAGTTTTTGTAACCAAGACAACATATTAGGGCTTCAAAGAGTTTGCAGACTTTCCCAAAATCATGAGTCAGATGCATCCAGGCAGCTTTCTATGAAAGCAAGATCGCAGCACTGCATTTCTTATAAACAAAGTGTGAAGTTAAGCCATGCAGTTGTAGTGATCTGCCAACAGTCAGACTGTTAAATACGGTTGGTCTGGACTTGTTTAAAAAAGACACCATTCACACTTCGATCTAGTGCCATTGAACTCCACACCATAAAATTTGCCAGTAGTAATCAATTGCACAAATTGCTTAAAATTGCCAACATGAAAGCTACCACAGAAAAAAGATAGCTAGAGATTTAAATGGCTTAGTTAGAAGTGACTTACTGAATATCCCAACATAGCCAAACTGTGGAAAAATGGCCCCATCCCAGCTTTCGAATCACATGGTATCGTCCATTAAAAAGATCGCCAATCTTGACATGATGATATCCACCTGTAACATCCAAAGAGGACAATGTATGTTGAAGTATCAGCTATTAAAACTTGAAGAGATCTGTACTTAGGTTTCATTGTCAGTGATTTATAAAGTAAAAGAATGTGTTCTTACAAAAGATCGAAAAGTTAATACATCAAGGGATTGAACCCAGGGCTTTTGAAGTAATGTGGGGAAATCACATGAAGATGCCCATTAAAATAGAAGATATTGAGATAGACATCATGTCTGCTCCCTTCCCAAAACTGCATAAAACCCATAAACTGGAGCCATTACACAAATTAATTTTGGCCTGAAGCCAAACTGAAACAAAATACTTATTACTTACTATTGGGGTAGAGGTTCCAAAAAAAATATATACTGCTTTGAAAAATATTCCAATATATTTAAGAGTGGTAACTTGGTGCAGTTTCATTAACACAGCTGAGAATGGGTTTATCACAAAAAAATACGTTTTTAATCACTGAGTCAATCCACCACTTTGAGTAGCCAGTTTTAGAATGGCTAAAAATGACTTGGAATAAAAACACTTCACTCGTCATATTGGAGTACATCAGTCAGTTCTTTAGTAAATGAAACAAAAGTCCAAAGATTTTTTAAAAAGCATCTAATGCTATCTTTATGGTCAAAATTTTCAGCTTAACTTTAAAGAACATCTGCAAAGGGCTTCAAACGGATGCAATTAGCTGAAGTTCAGTGACTAATTTGTCCTGGGGCGTGGCCAGCTTTGTGGGCAGGACCAAATACTCTCAAGTTCTTTGAGAGATTACAGAAACCCTACTTGCATTAATTTGTGCTGAAAATTCCAATCTTTTGGGCTGATTTCACCAGATGTTGGGTGAATTGCATCAAAAAAGACAAGGCCAGTAACTTAAACCTATGCAAGAATTATTTTTCAGCTGTGGTTTGTATGGTGGAATTCAAGAAATAAAATGCAATGATTCTTGCCCCAGTTGAAATAGAGAAGTAGCCTGGGGGTACAAACTGCAGACAAGTCCCAAGGATCCTCCTCTCAAGGCCCCAACTTCAATATAGCTTGTAATTTGTTAACTCCAAGTCAAAAGTAACACCAATGTATCATATCCCTATATTTTCTTGTTAGAAAAACAAGTTCGCACAGACTCAAATAGTAATGATATTGCTCGTGAAGAGCTAAATTAATTGAGAACTAGTAGTCATGGATTAACTGGATAGAGTTTACAAATGTCCTGTTGTACGCAAGCTATCAATGGGAAACTCCCTAACCACCCACATTAGTCATGCAAAATTCAAATAGGTTGGGTTTTGCCTCCTGCACAAATAGTAATACAGCATAGTAAAACAGTCAAGTTTAAAGTTATGAAGATGACAAAGCAGTGAAGGGTGGAAAGGTACACAGCTGGTGGTACTTCATGAAATCTAGAAGCAAATTTCACCTTATTAAAAGGAAATTACGGTAAATACAAATCTGGTGGAACATTTGACGATATCTACAAATTGAACTGCTTAATTTTAGGTATTCTGGATACCTCCAAGCTTCTTCAATATTTTGAGTCAAATTTCTGTGCTTTCAAAAACGATAGATCATTAATGCGAGATGTGTCATTAAAAACATGCTTTCCAGATGGCAGCATGGATCAGGGTTTATGCGACTGGCTAATATAACTCGGGCTCAAAAAGTTCACCAGAATGGCACCTTAATTAATTTCTTCAGACGTATTATTACAGCAGCCATCTATCTCAAGAGGTGATGCTAGAAGCACAAAGCAGTTGTTACTTTCCATGCTGCAACATCGAGAGTCACTTAAAAGCTGAAATCTCCTGCACCAGTCCTCATCAGATGGTACTGCCATAAGTCACAGGGTCAGATGATGAAATTTATGCAGTATTAATGCACGATCCTGGATACCATATACTTTAAAAAAAAAATCAACTGTATGAGCAGATAGGAAGGATCTATTGCCGTTTGCAGTGGAGTCAATAACCAGGTGGCAGAGATTTAAAGTATTTTTCAGAAGGATTACAGGGGAGTTGATTAGAATGTTTGCCCAGAGGGTGCTGTAAGTCTGAAACTCTGTCTAAAAAAGGTAGTAGAGGCAGAAATCCTCAACGCAACTGAAAAGTGCAAATCTATTCACTTGGTATGCTGTAACCTACAGGGCCACAAACCAAAAGCTGGAAAGTGGGATTATGCTAGATAGCTCTTTCGGCTGGCAAAGGCACGATGGCCTGTATGATCTCCTTCTGTAGCCATAAATTTATGTTTTAATGGCCGTCTCACTTTTAAAGATTTCTCAGCTTATCTGCTCCCTTTACATTATTTCTGTTTAATTTCCATTCTTATACATTCTCCCATTATCACCTCAAAATTTCTCTCCATGAAATTTCATCTGACACTTCCCACACCTGACCAAGCTACTAACCACTTCATCATGGTCCGAAGCCACTTACGGGGGTCTTCTGCAAATGTTAATATTGTGCTACCAATAACAAGAGTCCAGATTTTATATTAACAGCACCTGGGGGTCACCACCGGTTACTTTTAGTTCAAAACATCCATTATTCACTGCATCCTTTTGCCATCTTAGGCAAAGCCAGGCTAATTGATTTACAATTATCCCTTTCTACTTTTTTAATTGGAGATACTACAAAGGAAACCCTCCCCCAATCCTCTGGCACACCTTTCATACCTGTACTGTACAAGTCTTTACTTCCTCTTACTTAGCTCAGCATTCTAGATCAGAGATAATAAGGAAAGGGTGGGGGAAAAAAAAAACAGACGTTGCCTTGGAATAGACATGTATATGGGGTGTTTGAGTCAAAAATTCCATGTGGGATAGAAATATCAAACATACTATTCAGGGTTAAATGATGCCTCCAGGGAGTGAGGGCACAGGCGCAAACCAGTAAACGACAATGTGGCTTGACATCAAACACTTTTTGATGCAAAAAAAAAAAAACAGGCAGGCAGCAACCTTCTACTAGGATAACAGAGGCATAAATTCTGGAATAATTCCAGAGACAATAGTTGTGATGAATGAAGAGGGGCATAGAGAAATTGGAGATTTAGGACTGAGGTGAGGAGAAACTTTTTCACTCTAAGGGTGGTGAAACTGTGGAATTCTCTTGGCTGTGGAGGCCAAGTCACTGAATATATTTAAAAAGGAAATAGATGGACTTCTGGATTCTAAAGGCGTCAAGGAGTATGGGGAGAGCGTGGGAATATGGCATTGAGATAGAGGATCAGTCATGACCATATTGAATGGCAGAGCAAGCTCAAAGGGCCAAATGATGAACTCCTGCTCCTATTTTCTGTTTCTATTTTAAATCAGGTAACTGAATGGCTGCCTTGATTTGTACATTGTGATCTCAAACTGTTGATGCCAATGGATCTTGGTAATCTGACATAGAATGTATCAATGAAGCAACAGTGCCCAAAGACACCCCTTTGCAAACATTTAGTCCCAGTAAAATCTAACAGCTGAGTTATTTGGTCTTAAATGGGCAGGCCACGTCTGCCGCATGGATGATTGCAGAATCCCCAAACAGATTTTCTATGGGGAACAGTTTCAGGAAAACGGCATCAAGATGGTCAATACAAAGGATACGAGGACACCCTAAAAAAGAGCCTTACATACATCTGCATTGCAGACCACCTCTCTTAGGCTACAGGGTTTTCCACATCAGCCCACACAGAGGCAAGTACTGAAATTTAGTTCATCATATTTCAAGGACCATCTACACCAAACTCGCATCATTTGACATGCCCAGAGGAAGGCAAAAGGTGGCAAAGCTCTAGAAGTTCCCCCAAGCACCAACATCAATTGCCAGTTCTGTGGACATCCATGCCAATCCTGCATCAGACTCTGCAGCCATTACAGGAAGACGATGAAATCATTTACAGCTTGGAGATCCTTGAACAACAAGTCTACCATGATGTTTGGTCTTCATGGGCTGTATTGATATGGCTTGTGGCTATAAAGAAACTCACCTTTACAATAGTCACTTGGATCTTCTTGTTCTTCATCATCAGACCCCAAAATCTCATCCTCTGGCTCTTGTGCCTCAGACTCTGTCGTAGTAGGATGGGGTCTTTGTTGAGGCTCAGGCCTGCAAATAACACCCAAGAGTTTATTTGCAAATTACTCCCATGGAGGAATTCCACAGCTGCAGTTAAACTGTTTTAATCTACCCAAGTTTTGTTTTTACAACTGATAAACATCAACGTTTCTTGTGGCGACTTACTTCCTACAAAATAAATTTATTCCTTAAAAAGTACCACTTTTTTTTAAAAAGGAGTATAGAACATGTTAACATTCGGAGGCACTCGTACACAAATTACAGAAAGCTAATGTGCAGATACAGCAAGTAATTAGGAAAGCAAATTGTAGGTTAGCCTTTATTGCATGGAATTGCAGTATAAAAGAGGAAATCTAGCTACAATTATACAGGGCTTTGGTGAGAGTATAACTGGAGAACTGCATACAGTTTTGGTCTCCTTACCCAAGGGAGGATAGATTTGCCTGAGGAGATGGAACGAATGTTCGCTAGATTGATTCCTGGGATGAGAGGGAAGTCCTGCAAGCAGAAATCGAGTAAAATGGACCTATACCCTCTGTAGTTAAGAACTCGAGATGGCCTCATTGAAATGAGCAATGCTTAGCATCTATCCTGTTGAGGCCTCTTAAGGTATTGTTTCCCCTGGCTGAAGAATCTAGTCTCAGGATAAGGGGTTGACCACTTTGCACTAGGATGAGGAATGATTTCATCATTCAGTGAATTGCGAATATTTGGAACTCTCTACTTCAAAAAGGGCTATGGGCACTCAGTCATTGAATATATTCAAGACTGAGATCCATAGGTTCTTGGGCATTAACAAAATCAAGGGATGTGTGGATGGGGCAGGTAAGTGAGTTGATATAATTCAGCCATGATTTTATTGATTGCCAAAGCAGGCTTGAGGGGTCATACTCACACTCCTATTTCTTATATTCTCATGTTCCTAGCTGAAGGCAGACACCACACCTTTATTAGCGTGCTTCTTTTGAAATAATCAAATAATAAAATCGATGCCATTACAAGTATGATTAGTAGATCTGCTGTATCTACAAGTTTTAGCTTGTAATACAATGATACAATGCATTGGAAAACCACAGTAATAAGTTTCAGCTTCAATTATGTTGGTGGATTACCTTAGTGTCCCCTTTGAAAAAGAGCATAAGTGATAAGAAGCCATTCCCATCTTGGTATTACGTGGTGAAGCATGTTTCTTAGATACAGCTGACTGCAGTGTTTCTCATTTTTTAATTCAATTTGAATGCAAGCTACTGTATGACATCAGAAAATATAAAGATTTTTCTTTATTCTTTCATGGGATGTGGGCATCGTTGGCTAGGCCAGCATTTGCTGCCCATCCCCATTTGCCCTCGAGGAGGTCATGAGTCACGTTCTGAAACCGCTGCAGTCCTTGTGGCGTAGGTACAGCCACAGTAATGTTAGGGAGGGAGTTCCAGGGTTTTGATCCAGTTACAGTGAAGGAACAACAATATAATTCAGTGTTCTTCAGTGCAAGGCCGGCAAGCCAGTGGCTGCTCTCACTGACGTTAAGCGAGGCACCCCGGCCAATGGTGCAGTGCTATCAGAGCAGAGCTTTGGCACCGTCAGCCAGGGCCCGGAGAGCAGTGTGCAGTCCTCACTTGGGAGGAGGAGATGCTGGCCGTGAGGTCCGGGGCCCCTTGGAAGGAGAGGCTGGCTCCAAAGTCAGTGAGTGAGCCACTGTGGAGCAGAGCCAAAGGTCATGGGATGGGGTGGGACTGAGGGAAGTGTGTGCGCACACATGAGTGGGGCTGAGGGTGTGCACCCAAGTGTGTGCGCGTACGCTACTGAGAGGGAGAATGTGTGGGGCATCAATTTGTATCCAGGAAATGGGCCCACTCCTTCAGGAGTGAGCCGATTCTGACAGTGGCCTCCACGCAGGAAAATGCCACCTGGCATTTCAATGCAGTTGGCTACTGGAAGTGTTCAAGCTGCCATTGCAGTAGAACATACCAGGAGTGCACCACCAGCTCATCAGGAAAGAGAAGCACAATCTGCAAGTAATTCCCTCACTAACACTGGGGCGTGGCCAAATCAGTCCCATAGAACAATGCACTCTGCTTTTTGATTAATGTCCTTTCTTCCTTTGTGTTATTGCATTCAGGCAATGGCCTCTATTATAGAAGTTGATGTGGCTCTCACATTGCAGGTTTTTTTGCTAAAGTGGCCTTTGCTTGAAAAATAGTGAAGATTACTGATATAGTTCCAAGTCAGGATAGTGGTTGGCTTGGAGGGGAAGAAGCAGGTGGTGATACTTCCATGCATCTGCTGCCCTTGTCCTTCGAGAGCGGTAGAGGTCACAGGCTTGAGAGGTTCTGTCCAAGGAGCCTTGATGAGTTGCTGCAGTGCATCTTGGAGATTGTACATACTGCTGCCACTGTGCATCGGTGCTGGTGGGAGTGAATATTTAAGGTGGTGGACAGGGTGCCATTCAAGCATGCTGCTGTGTCCTAGATGGTGTCGAGCTTTGAGTGTTGTTGGAGCGGCCTCATCCAGGCAAGTGGAGAGTATTCCATTCACACTCCTGACTTGTGCTTTGTAGATGGTGAACATGTTTTAGGGAGTCAGGAAGCAAGTTACGTGCTGCAGAATTCCCAGCTTCTGATCTGTTCTTGTAGCCACAGTATTTATATGGCCGGTCCAGTTCAATTTCTGGTCAATGGTAACCCCCAGGGTGTTGAGAGTGGGGGATTCAGCGATGGTAATGCTATTGAATATCAAGAGGAGGTTGCTAGATTCTCTCTTGTTGGAGGTGGTCATTGCCTTGCACAAATGTTACTTGCCACTAATCAGCCTAAGCCTGAATGTGTGTCAAGTTCTTGCTGCATTTAGAGACAAACTGCATCAGCATCTGAGGAGTCACGAATGGTGAACATGGTGCAAATCATCACCAAAAATTTCCCCTTCTTAACTCATGATGGAAAGGAAGGGTTTTTATTTTTATTCATTCATGGATGTGGGTGTCACTGGCTTAGCCAGCATTTAATACCCATCCCTTCTTGCCCTTGAGAAAATGGTGGTAAGCTGCCTCCATGAACCACTGCAGTCCATGCAGTTTAGGTACATCCACAGTGCTGTTAGGGAGTTCCAGGATTTTGACCCAGTGACATTGGAGGAAGGGCGATATATTTCCAAGTCAGGAATATGTGTGGTTTGGAGGGGAAATTCCAGATCGTGGTGTTCCCATGACTCTGCTGCCCTTGTCCTTCTAGATGGTAGCTGTCATGGGTTTGGAAGGTGCTGTCTAAGGAGGGTTGGTGAGATCCTGCAGTGCATCTTGTAGATGGTACATATTGAGGGAGTGAATGTTTGAGGATGGGGTGCCAATCAAGTGGGCTGCTTTGTCGCTGTCAAGCTTCGAGTGTTGTCGGAGTTGCACTCATCCAGGCAGCTGCTTCAGCCTGGTCTTTCACACCGATGTGCTGGGCTCCTCCATTATTAAGGATAGGGATATCTGTGGAGCCTCCTCATCCGGTTAGTTGTTTAATTGCCCAACACTATTCACAATTTCTTTTAAACTCTGTACCTTGATACTAAACTGTTTACATACTGTATGTAAAGCAGTAAATCAATTTAGTGCAGGCACAACCTGCATTAAATACATTCAAAATTCAAGCAAGGTATCTTTGCCCCAGTTTGCCATTTTAATTTCAAGAGCATCTAAATTACAGTATTCATTTCACCAAGAGTAAAGGCAACAATATCTGCTCTATGCAAATACATAGCCACAATAAGACTGTCTATTTCCACCTCCATGACATCATCCAACTCCACCCCTGCTTCAGCTCAACTGAGGCTGAAGCCCTCATCCATGCCTTTGTTACCGTTACACTTGATTATTCCAACACAGTTCTGACTGGCCTCCCATCTCCACTCTTCATAAACTTTAGCTCATCTACAGCTTTGCTGCCCATATTCGAAGAAGCACCAAATCCCTTTCACCCATCACCCATGCTCGCTGAACCATATTTGCTCAACCTCCATTTTAAAATTCTCAACTTCATTTTCAAATGCCTCAATGCCCTCGTCCCTCCTCCTCTAACTTCCACCTGTTCTGCAACAATCATTTTTAAAAAAAAACATTTGTTCATGGGATGTGAGCGTCGCTGTCTAAAGCAGCATTTATTGCCCACCCCTAATGCCCTTGAGGTGGTGATGAGCTGCATTTTTGAACTGCTGCAGTCCATGTGATGTAGGAACACCCACAGTGCTGATAGAAAGCGAGTTCCAGTAATTTCACCCAGCATCAGTAAAGGAACGGCAAGATGTTTCCAAGTCAGGACGGTGAGTGGCTTGGAGGGGAACTTGCAGCTGATGGGGTCCGGTTCATCTGCTGCCCTTGTCCTTCCAGGTGGTAGGAAACTCGGGTTTGGAAGATGCCATCAAAAGGAGCCTTGAGTCGCTACAATGCATTTTGTAGATGGTACACACTGCTGCCACTGAGTCAGTGGTGGATGGGGTGCCAATCAAGCAGGCTGCTGTGCCCTGGATGGCGTCAAGCTTCTTGAATGTCGATGAAGCTGCACTCATCGAGGCAAGTGGAGTATTTGCACTCCTCCTGCCTCTTCCACTTCCCAACTTTAATTGCTCCATCATTGGCAGCCATGCCTGCAGCTGTCAAGGTCCTAAGCTCAAATTCCCTCCCGAAACCCCTCCACTTCGATAACCTCCTTCAAGATGCTCCTGTGAAGTGCCTCGAGACATTCGATTATATTAAACGTATTTATATAAACACATTGAACCACTTCCTTTAGAAGCGCAATTGAAATTTTAGTATTTTATTCTTAACTATCTAGTGATATGGTAATAAAGCAGAATTAAACCCTAACGTTAGATTGTTAACTCTTAAAACATTTGGGACATGCAGAGTAAGGCACAGTAACTTACCTAATTTCCACAAAAACTAAGCCAGTTATTCCTCAATCATCATTTGAAACATTTAATACATCAACTATTATACATCTCTAAATACTCACAAATCTAAACTTTTATAGAAGCTGCATCCAACAAGATGATAATAGAATAGCAAGTACTGTTATGTTTATTGGTTACAAACTGCTTCATAAAATGCATAAGCACAATTCCCTTCCATTGCATGGTATTCTGATCAGACTAAAAACATATCTGCTCAGAGGTCTCTAAATAATCCCTTTATTCCACCATTCCTAGAATATAAAATCTTATGAGAAACTAGCTGCACAGCACCACCCAACCAGAAGTGCAACATTTCCAGCCACTGCAAAGTCCAACTAAAGAATTTAAATTATTCCAAATTACTGAGCATGTCTAAGCACAAAATGCTGCTTTTTGTTAAAAAAGGCTATACTTTTCTTCACCCTCCAAAAAGATCTGTCATATTTCAATAATTTCACAAGCAAGTCTTCTTTTATTACCAGAGGTGAAAAATCTAACCCGGAAGTGCAATGGTTAAATTAATGAAAGACCATCTTAAGGAGACCAAAAAAAGAAAAGCAATTTTGAAACCAATGATTCATTTGCAAGCAATATGTATAAGTGTTCTGGGAACAGTACATGCACTTTGCTTTCTTCTTCCTAGATGCTAAAATGTACATAGGAAGCATCAATTTTTATTGGGTCACTTGCCAGGTTTAAAAATTGTGCATTTGATAGTTTAAAAGTTAATCAAAGCTTGTTGCAAAAAGGTATGTAAGCAAATAACTGCCTTCAAGGTGAAAAGTCCTCAATTGGGATATATGAGATTTGCTGCACCAAAGACCTTAGGTTATCATAGAAACATCCTTGGCCTTCAAGGCTATTGGCTCACCTATAGGTGGAATCTATTTTCCGACATTACTAACTTTATTCTAAATCAAAATCACTGGAGAACAGCCAACATTTAGTAGCTTAAATTGCTACAACATGCTTATAGTTAGTAAACTGGGATTCACTCAATTCAGAGTCTTAAAAGAAATGGCTGCAGAGATTATGGATATTTGATTGTAATCTTCCATCATTACCTCTATTCTGGAAAGGTCCCAAAGGATTAGAAAGTTGCAAATGTAATGCCACGACTCAAGGAAACTAAAGGCCATGTCTAAAGACAACTGTCATTGGGAAAATACTGGAACCCATTAAGGAAGCAGTAGCACTATATTTAGAAGATCATAAAACCATTTTGACTCTGCTTGGTTGTATGAAAGGGGAATTCGATCTGATGTATTTATTAGAACTCTGAGGATGTAACAAGGTGGTGGATAAAAGGGAAACCAGTGGATGTAGTGTATTTGGATTTCTAAAAGGTGCCACATGAAAAAGCTTTCTGCACAACCCTTAGTTTTAGGGGTAATATATTAGCATAGATAGAGAATTTGCTGACTAACAGGAAACAGAGTCAGGATAAAAGGGTCATTTTCAGGTTGACAAACTGTAACTAGTGGGATGCCACAAGGATCAGTGCTGGGGCCTCTACTATTTATAACCTATATTAATGACTTGGATGAAGCCAGGATGTATTATATCCAAATGTATTGACAACACAAATATAGGTGGGAAAACAAGTTGTGGGGGAGGACACAAAAGGGCCTGCAAATGGATATAGATAGGTTAAGTGAGTGGGCAAAAATTTGGCAGATGGAGTATAATGTGGGAAAATGTGAGATTGGCTGCTTTGGTAGGAATAATAGAAAAGCATATTATGCAAATAGAGAGAGACAACAGAATGCTGCAGTGGAGGGTTCTGGGTATCCTCATACACGAAACAAAAAATTAGCATGCAAATGCAGCAAATAATTAAAGGTAAATGGAATGCTGGCCTTTATTGTAAGGGGATGAAGTAGTCTTGCTACAACTACAAAGCACATTGCCGAGACCACAACTAGAATATAAAGAATAGAAAAACAGAATATTATCTAAATGGAGACGGACTACAGAGGAGAGATCTGGGTGCCCTGGTGTATGAATCACAAAAAAAAATAGTATGCAGGTACAGCAAGTGATTAGGAAGGAAAATAGAAAGTTGGCGCTTATTGCAAGGGGAATGGAATATAAAAGCAGAGAAGTTCTGTTAGAGTTGTACAGGGCATTGGTGAGACCATGACAAGATTCCTTATTTAAGAAAACACAAAATTATATTTGAAGCAGTTCAGAGAAGGTTCACTTGACTGATTCCTGGAATGAGGGGTTATCTTATGAAGAAAGGTTGGACAAGTTGGAACTGTATCCATTGGAGTTTACAAGAATGAGAGGTGATCTTATTGAAACATACAAGATCCTGAGGGGCTTAACAGACTGGATGCTAAGATTCCTCGTGGGGAAGACCAGAACAAGGGGACAGTTTAAAAATGAGGGGTCTCCCATGTTAAGATAGGGATGAAGAGAAATTTTTTTCTCAAGAGCGTCGTGAAGTGGCGGGACTCTCTTCCCCGGAAAGTGGTGAAGGCAGGGTCATTGAATATTTTGAAGGCAGAGGCAGATAGATTCTTGACTAACAAAGGAGTCAAAGGGGTATCAGGAACAGGTGAAAAATGGCATTGAGGCCACAATCAGATCAGCCATGACATTAATGAATGGTGGAGCAGGCTCAAGGGGCTTAATGGCCTACTCCTGCTTCTAATTCATGTTCATATGTAGCACTGCATACAGTTTTGGTTTCCTTATCTAAGGATTTGCATTGCAGGCAACTAGCTTGATTCTTAGAATGAACGGGTTGTCTTAGAAGAAAGTTTGAGCAGCTTGGGCCTGTGCTCATTGGAGTTTAAATAATTTAAAGGTGATCTTATTGAAACATAATATTCTGAGGGGGCCTGAAAGGATAGATGCTGAGAGGGTGTTTCCCCTAGTGGGGGAATCTGGAGTTAGGGACACAGTTTCTGTAAAGGGGTTTCCTATTTAAGGAGATGAGGAATTTCTTTTCTCAGAGGCTTGTGAATCTTTGGAATTCTCGACCCCAGAGAGCTGTAGAGGCCAAGTCATTTAATATCTTCAAGGTTGAGGCAGATAGATTTTTGAACGGCAGGGGAGCCAAGGGTTATGACGAAAAGGCAGGAATGTAGAGTTGAGGTCAAGATCAGAGTAGCTTATGATCTTGTTGAATGGCAAAGCAGGCTCAAGATGCCGCATGGCCAATACAGCTTCTATTTATGCTTTTCTTCGGAGAACATTCATATCATGCACCATAGCATAACTTACATATATTTAATGTCCTGCCTTACAGATGTGTATGAGTTTATTTGCTACTCTATCTTGCCAGCTGACCATGAAGCAAGCTGACAGAAAATGGTGAATACAGGGAGACACAGAGCAAAACATCCCTAATTATCTTCCAAGCAGTTCTGTTTTGTAGAACCAGGTCCTCTAGACCTAAATTAAAGGTTCAAAATTTAATTCACAAAAGATGATTTTCAACCTTTCACAATCTTAGAAACTTGTAGCAGCAAAGTCAGATATTACCACAGTAAACACGAAAGCTGTACCGTAAATTCACTGGCTTATAAAATCAAGAGCACAGAAAACTAATACCTTTCAGAAATGCTCTCCAATGGCTTAGATAACTCACAATTATAGATTGGTATAAACAGATCCTCATTCTTCTGTTTCTTTCACCTCTAACCTCTTAAATACAAAAAATTGTGTCATTCCACTGCAGGCAGGGAACTAGGGCAGGGAAAACTGAAGGGGAGACATTAGTCTCTGATGACCCCTTTGAAGAAAATTTTCACCTGTCATTTATGCAGCAGAATAAATTAGGCAGTACTTGCAATTTTGCTCTAGTCAAACTTTAAAGAACACAACCATACTGCAGAAAAATTTATACAAGGCAATTGCAAATATGAGTCCCAATTAGGTAAACCAAAGACATACTTCTAAAGTAGAAATGTCACTAATACTGCCACATTATGTTGAATAAAAGTAAATTGTATACAATTATGATTAACATGATAGACTAAAATGTGGTAATCATTTTTGGAAGAATATTTTATTTAAAAAATCAAGCACAATGATTCGTAAGAGTATCAAGCTTGACAGTGCAGTGAGGGAAACTAAAACATGGTACAATCGAGACTGATTCACTCTAGGATTTATGACTTGCCGAATATTTTCAGCCTGACATTACTACCCTTCTTCCTGGTTTCCCCCACCCACCTATCATTACTCTTCGTTTAGTGTGGTATCAGAAATAAGAAAAAAAAGCAAACTGCATGAAATTTCTCAGCAGGTAAGTCTCCCACTCAAACAGCACTTTAAAGTATAGAGAAAAAAAACACAACTTTGTAAAAACCAGCATTTTTTGCTTTTATATTGGAGGACAGTAGTCTTCAGGACTGATGCAATTCCCTTCAGTCGGTAATGCAACCAGTTTGGAACATGTTCATAATTTCTTTATTTCAGTTCCAAAGTTATTTCATGCAGCTCTTTGGTTCTGGAGGAGCTGGATCATTTCTACTAATTAATTAGAATTTTTCAAGCAGTGAGTCTAGATATGATCTGCCAATGTCAAATGGCAGATGCTTTCTCCCCTCAGAGTGACTTTAAATCCAGCGTTAATAAACAAATTTCTTCCTATTTATGCATACATGTAAGAACCTTGAAGCATAAACCTGCACAAAGCAGCACTCAAAGTTAAAATCTAAATTTAGATTACCACTATCATTTTTTTCAATTTGATTTTTTTAATTTAAAAAAATGCACTTGCTTTGAAAATTAGATTGCTACAGCATTGCATTCTGAAGCATTACCACCTCAAATGGTCCAGAATATTTCATGGTTCAAGTAACTGGAGATTTTATTCTACCTTGTGCGATCTACACATGGTCATAACAGCAAAATGTGATTTTTCTGGAATTTTGCAGCATTTGTATTTTTTTTTTTTTACAAAGGCCACTGGAAGTAAGCAGTGTGATGTTTTCACCTGTTTGTCTGTCTGTAAACTATATATCTCAAAAAAAACTAATGGACAGATTTCAATGAAACATGGTACACAAATAGGAAACAAATAGGGTATGGCCCAAGGAAGAGCTGATTAGTTTTTGGTGAAGTTGCAGGCCCAAATCCTGGAATTGTTTTTTTTTAAAGAATTTGTAAGCATTGAGAGATAGGGCAAACTATTTTTTTTTTGAAAAGTACATTGTGGGTTGCCCTATTTAGAATTTTGCTGATTGGTTTTGAATGTTGTGGGTTGGACTCAGCTGCTGTGATTGAATTTCTTACAGCTGCTAAAGTGTGAGCAGAGTTTTTAAAGAGCAGATTGTTGGATGTGGATTGGCCTGGAGCTTCCTCAGTGAGATGGAAGCTCTGAATAAAAAGATTTTTCTTCACCTTTATAGTTACAGAACATCAACCAGGCAGGGAAAAGCCTCAAGGAAGAGCTGTGTGATTTTAATAATGCCCAGTTAACATAGATTGGCAGAGGTATGCACTCTGAGTGCCCTCTTCATTTGTTTGATTATGCTTTCACCTCATTTCCTGAAGGTAAAGACTCAAGCTAGGGAACAGTGCCTGATTCACATTAACATCTCTTTATATGCAAGTCTAGACAGGGAGCACCAATGGGCTATTCAAAACCCTGAAAGATGAAAGAGACACATGGTTAGTCAAGCTCAAGCTTATCTTCAGTTAGTCAATACGCTTACTTTTTTTTAGGACCAGCTGTTGATATCAGAAGCGGGTACCCCAGTGAAATATCCCATTTCTAACCTTAAGTAACCCCATCGTTACCACCACTGGCAAAAGACCAGAGTCAAATTTGAGATGATCAGTGTTGCATCAGACAGTCTACACAGTGGATGGAATAGCCCAGTCACACAAGTCTATAATCTGACCCAATCCACTGAATGCAGAATTAATCCTACACATGGCGTAATTTCGCAGATGTGTTTTAGTTTGTACACGTGAGTTACATTTGAGTACAAGAAGAATCTTGATATCTACTTGAGCAAGTCAATAAGTGGGCAAGAAATCTTCCATTTTAACAAACGTGAAAAATGTCTGCAAGATACCAGCAAAGGAGCTGAAGATTGAGTTCACTATTTTTTAAAAAACCTTTCAGCATTGAACTTTAGTTTGACTAAGAAAGTAACTACCTAGTGCGCGCGAATGTGGGTTGCAAAGGTCAAGACGCAGGTTTTCCTTTTTAAATTTTTTTTTACATCTTCGCTTGGGTAAGTTTCTGACTCAATAAAAACCAATTCCTTTTTGTTTTAAACTCAAGAAAGCCTAGTTTCTTTACAACCAGCACGTAAATGGTTAAGCACAGACTGAGTGAATACCATCATCCTTCTAAATTCACAAAAAAACCTGTTATTGTCAAGACTTGGAGCAGTAGGATAGGGGTGTCATTTGTACCCCTCCTCACGTGGCCATAACAACATTTATTTTTCAAAAATCTTGTAACCTACCTGGTGGTTCCGCTACAGCAAATTAAGAGAGAAAGTTAATATTTCCAGACTGAAATTTGTTGATGCAAACCAAATAGTATTTTAAATTATTTAACGAGGCTTTAAAGCTTCATCTTTGCCATCACCTAAGTTCCTGTTTACTGCTCTAATCAGTCACCCACTCAGTGCTCATGGCCTCCAGCTCAATGATCAAAATTCCAATATTTTGAACTAAACATTGATCCACCTCACCCCTCCACCAAAATAAAAATCTTCAAACTGAGTTTATCCTAATCATGTTCACCACACTGCTGCCACTTCAGATACAATTTATGTTCTCAGCATCATGTAGACATTTTGTGTTTTCATCCAATGTGTGCTTCTAATGTCAAAGCATATTAAACAAATGTTCAATAATGCAAATTATAATTTGCCAACAATTCGGTATCCCCTTTTGTGGCGTAGAAAAGAAAGCAATATTAAAGACACACGACTTGTATCTGGATAGCGACAATCTATAATAATGCTCGAGTACCCCCACCCCCCACCTCTGCATGAAATAAAATTGACAAGCTTGCAACACAGCTATAAATAAATACAATACATAGAACCAACAAAATGCTAATGACCAGGGAACCAGAACAAATTGATCAATGAATGTACTAGAATCAACCGACAAAAATAGCAATGTCGGCATATCAAGGCTGCATTCTTCCCTCCCAGGGAATAAACCCAATAAAAGCAAGCTCACGTAGCCTTTTTCTAACAAGCATACAAAAGCTTAGCAGTTTTGCACACCTGCTTGTGACTACTAAGGTTAGTGCTTACATGGAAATGTAAACACTTTATCAAAACACTGTTTTCCCCACAGTATACCTGATCAGAATATCAATTATCTGGTAATGCTAAAAAAAAAGCAGCCATGAAGAGAGATATGACGGGAAGCCGCAACTATAAACCAATATCCATTTTACTTCATATTTCCCATAAAATCACTTACAATCTATTTGTATAATTATCTAAAAGAAGCAAATGCTGGCAATTAAAAAGGTTCTGTCCCATTTAATATCATAATTTGAAAACTAGCTGTACAAGCTGTAGAAAAGCTTCAACTTAACAGCATTTTAAAATGGTTAACTTACATACAATTTATAATACCTGCATGAAGCTCTGATACCCATTGACAATGGCAACCCTGAAGTCAGATCAGAGATTCTCTGTAAAGCCATCGACAAATATTTGAGCTGCCTCTGCCAGGGTGCACTGCAGGCAGTGATCAGCTTTCGAGCTGCCAGTCTTCCAAAAGCACAAGCAGCAAATACTCCACCACCTAGCTGCAGAAAGACTATACTGCAATGCAGGTGAGCACCCTCAAAGTTTAACACCAACCATTTTATTTGTATTTATTTGAGACACAAACATTATATGGTGGAAGAAATACATCCCATCACCATATGGTGCAACAAAGTAACAAATTAAAGTCATTATTAAAATAGCCAAATGAAAATGCTGAGATGGGTAATGCAGTGTATTGCACTCCTGAATTTGGACTGATTTATTTTTTGTGAGGTAGTCAGATGTTTCCATCTTCAAAATAGTGAAAACCATGTAGTGCTGGGGAGGGCCCAGGCAGCATTACCCTCTCTCAAGTGGCCACCTCATACCTCAATGCGCTTGCACACAAGCACGCAGTGGGTGCTCTGCTCTGGGAAAAAGCCCAGCACACAAGCTCCAATTGTCCTGGAATGAGAGCCCAGGTCTATGTGGCCATTTTTTGTGGCAGCCAGGGTGCATTCTGGATGAAGTAGTCTGCCCTCAGCTACACTCTTGCCCTCCCATGCAGGTGCTGGCCAACTAACTGAAGGGCTAGGGGAGCCGTGATGGCGGAGCGAGGAGGCCAGGAGGAGCGGTGGTTTCAGCAAGGCCCAGGACAGCTGGACTGTAAGGTAGGGCCAAGAGGAAACATATATTGCTACTTTCGCAGCCCCCCTGAACTCGTCCTCAGCGATATTAATCTCCAAACCTCCCATGCCCCCAGGGTGAGTAAGTGTTGGTGAAAGACCGTAGCAGGACGTAAACTAGGAGGGTATATAAAGGGTCAGAGATGGGGCAGATGCAATTCAATTCAGAAAAAAGTGTGAATGTGTTACAAGAAATCCGATTGCCTTTTGGACTGGCTAAAAGGGGTTATCTTTGCTCCAATAGAGTTAGGAAGTGTTGGAAATGTTCAACACATCTGGCTGCATCTGTGCAGAGAGGAAACAAGAGGTCGGAAACCCCTCGCAAGAACTAGTTCGGGTCGTAGACCCAAAGTGTTGACTCTGTTTCTCTCTCCACGGATGCTGCCTAGCCTACTGAGTATTTCCATCTGCAGTACTTTGCTCTCCTATTATATATTCCACATCGGGTCTATGTTTCAATTTAAAATCAGAAAATATTTATCACAATACAAAAAAAGTGTAATTTTGCTGTTAAAAAGGGCCTACTTGTGTGAATAGAATAGAATATTATTGCAGGTCAATTGGTTGGTGCTAACTTACTGGAAAGTTTGCCATTTTAACTCCTGGTTTCAATTCCAAGAGTAATGTACCAACAGAATTTGTCACTGTTAGTACAAGATGTTCTCATTTCTACATGGGATTGTTGTTTGCAGTTCTTCTAAGGTTCAGGTTTTTTGGATGTTGCTGCCTAAATATTGCATAGGACCAGGTTCAAATAAGCAAGAGTTGGTTGCATAATATGACCATGCTGTGTGTAATTGTCTGACAAAGCCATGGTTGTAAAGTATATCATACTGAAACTTAAGCTTTTGATGGGCTTTATAAATAGGGAAGAGAGTGCACAAACCAAGAAGTTTTGTTAAACCTATTTAAAACTGCCCCCACCGTGACTATGGCTCCCAATTGGGTGCCCAGAAAGGATGTAAGGGGGAGAGTTAATGGTTGTGGGGGGAAGAAGTGGGGATAGGAGGCCCAGAAGTAAGAAAAGCATCAGGGCCTATGGTTTCACTTCCTGGCCCTGCTACTGGGCTGTCAGATGGGTTGCTAATCAAGTAGTAAGGGATGCACTGCTGGAGTGGTGGTCTTCATCAGGACACTTGTGTGCTTCAACAGCCAACAAAATATAGCACTGAAGGAATTCTGAGCACAAGTTTTCCACCCTCTACTTTATAACTAGCAGCTTGTTCACTTACATTGTGAGGATAAGAAGCAACCAAAGGAGGGACATAAAGCAACAGAAAAGAATTTACAGGTCGAGTCAAAGTAACAGCTCAGACAAGGAAATGAGGTGTGGCAAATCATCTCCAGAGTTATCTCAGCTTTTCAACCAATGAACTTTTAAATGGAACTAAATAAAGACTTACAATATCTGTGCTGTGATTGATTAGTGTGATTGATCAGTATAATTGATCAATAAGCTAAGAATCTGCCTCATCTTCCATGTATTTCCACCTGCTTCATTGCATGCCTTTGCCCCTCACCGAGTGCCAGATTATTAGAATAACTAATATCTATAGCTTTTCTTTCATATAGAGAGTTCAATGCTTTACAGAGCGAAGGGAGAAAAAGCAAATGAAACATGAGGGAATACGTTGGAATGAAAAAATGTTTCTGGTGACATTTCTGAAAATGGAGGGGGAGGATGGCAAGTTATACTTAGGAGGATGTACACATCCTGCTGAGGAAAGAGTTCCCTCGGCTTCAAGTGCCCTCTGGTACTTTGTACAAGTAGCCATTCTTAATATACAAGCATAGATGGTGCAAAGTTAGTTAGTTATTGGGTTTGAGAGCAAACATGGATGACTCTTTAAAAAAAGCACAAACTTGCTTTGAGGAGTAACTGAATAACAGGTCAGGTGCAAAAATCCCAGCCATTTCTCCCCCCCCTCACAAACCCTGTAATTGCAGAGACCAATTGTACTGCCCCAACTGCCTTAAGATAACCTCGACAAATTGAGACTAGACACTTTCTCCAAACAAGTAGTTATTATTCTGGGCTGTTGCCATTGTGCACAGACAGATAATTGTTCCCAGTGTCTGACTCAAGAACATTTTTGGCAGAGACCTGGAAGCAGGTAATGGTTTCTGATTTCTTGACAACGGAATGGTAAATTTTTAAAAAATGGATAGGAAGTCACTCAAAAGTAAATTCTTGTGGCTTCAGAATAAGGAGATGAAGTGTCAACATAAAATGGTGAATCACATTTGAGAAACCCATCTCAAAAGATAGGCTTTTGATTCCTGATATGAATAAGCTAAATATATAATCTGACCTAGTTTTTAAGGAATTGAGTTTAGAACATTAAAGTCAGCGTTGTTTTAAACAAGCAATTCTTACCCAAATATAATAGTAAATTTGCAATAAGTACTACATCTTGCTCCAACAATATTTTTATTGATAATTTTTATATATTCTAATCTGATCAAATGTAGCTGATTTTACAAAACTAAAAGTAGTACAGGGTATTGTATTTACATATTTAAAAGTGACCACAACAGTTCAGGTCATTAGTAATTAAAATTTCAATGCTCTTATATTTAAAAGGAACTTTTAGTATGCAAGAAGAGGGAAAGTATAAATCCAAATTCAAAAAATAGCTTTGCTTCTGAAGGGAATTCTGGATGCACAACTGCAGTGGTTATATTCAATGTTTTCCTTCTTGCAATACACGGATGCATGCAAGAACAAAAACAAATTTTAAACACAGCCACTAGTAGAATGAACAAAGCAAAAACATATTATTCACAGTAATGGAAGCACCCCACGGAACAGAAATGCCACATCAGTACTTGCCTTCTTTGCCCTATTCCTGCCAAAATTAGCTCATGTTGGAACATGAAATCTATCAGCTCATCATCCACATCAAAGTTAAATGGCAGTGATCCATTACAATCAGGTGCCAGACTACAAAGATGGTTCACAACTGTTCCTTTGTGGCAACTGCGCTTCCTCTCCAATGGAGCATACCTGCCCGAGTCAAAACGTTGTGCATTCAAGCCCCACTCCAGAGACTTGTACACATTTTAAACTGGCATTTTAATGCAGTACTGAGGGAGTACTGCACTATAAAAGGTGTCATCTTTTGAAGCAGACACAAAACTGAAGCCATGTCAGATGTGCATAACAAACCCGATTACACTATGAAGGTCAGCAAGAGAATCACCTCCAGCGTTCTTGCTTCAACCAATACCTTTCACAGAATATCTAGTCATTCATCTCACTGTTATTTGGGAGACCAAGGTTGGCTGCCATGTTTTCCTGTATACATTATTTTGGCTGTACCTCAAAAGTCTTGTAGTGCTTTAGGATATTTTGAAGTCATGAATGGTGCTACATAGTGAATGGTCCTGCCATAGAAAACTCAACAACAGTTTGGGTGTTACATTGATCTGGGGTAGAAGGGAGCTGTTCCAGTGGGATGGTCTTCACTTGAACCATGCTGGGGCCAGTGTCCTGGTGAATCAAATAACTAGGGCTGTAGAGAGGGCTTTAAACTAAATAGAGGAAGTGGGGGAGGGTTCTGGAGACGGGGTACATAGTCTTACAAAACAAAGGGGTATGGCAGCTTTGCAGGTATTGATACCCAGAGTGTGACAGGAAGGGACAGAGTGTACAAACAGTTTTTAAAAAGCAGCAAATAGAGTCAAAGAGGAAAAAAAATGGTGAAAAGGCAAAATTAATGGCTCTTCACCAAACACACGCAGTATTCAGAACAAAATAAAGGAATTGTCACAAATAGAGGTTAATGGGTATGGTCTTAGACATGGTTACAAGGAGATCAAAACTGGGAACTAAATATTCAGGGGTGTGTGATTTTTCAAAAGGACAGACAGGAAGGAAAGGGTGATGGGGTAGCTTTGTTAGTATGGGACGGAATAAGTAAGATAGCAAGAAATGATCTTGGATCGGAAGATGTAAGAGTCCATATGGGCAGAGGTAATAAATAACAAGGGGAAGGCGACACCGGTGGGAGTAGTCTATAAGCCCCCTAGCAGTAGCTATACTGTAGGACAGAGAATAACTCAGGAGATAATGGGGGCATGTAAAAAAAAAAAGGCAGTACATTAATCATGGTTGACCGTAACCTTCATGTAAATTGGGAAAATCAAACTGGCAGAGGAAGCCATGAGCAAAAATTCAGAGTGCATTCGGGACAGTTTCCAAGAACAATATATTGTGGATCTGACCAGGCTATTTTGGATCTGGTAATGTGCAATGAGGCAGGTTTAATAAATTATCTCAGAGCAAAAGATCCCCTAGGAAAGAGTGACCATAATATGATAGAATTTAGCATTCAGTTTGAGAGTGAGAAGCTTGAGTCGGAAACAACTGTGCTAAACTTAAATCAAGGTAATTACAGAGAAATGAGGGCAGAGTTGTTTGGAGTGGGCTGGGAAAGAAGTTTAACAGAAAAGACAGTTGTTGTACAATCGCAGACGTTTAAGAAAATATTTCATGAATCACAACAAAAATATATCCCAGCGAGGAAGATGGATACTAGGGGAATAAACCAACCATGGGAGTTAAGGATAGTATCAAATTGAAAAAAAAACATACAATGTGGCAAAAATTAGTGGTAAGCCAGAGGATTGGGAAAGTTTCAAAAACCAAAAGATGACCAAAAAACAATAAAGAGGGAGAAAATAAACTTTGAGGGTAAACTAGCAAGTAATATAAAAACAGACAGTAAGAGCTCCTTTCAATATATAAAAAGGAAGAGAGAGGCCAAAGTGAACATAGGCCCCTTAGAGAATGAGGATGGGGAAATAATAATGGGGAACCAGGAAATGGCAGAGGAGTTGAATAAGTACTTTGCTTCAGTCTTCACGGTAGAAGACACTAATAGCATATCATAAATACTAAATAATCAAAAGGCGGGGAAGAAATAAGTACAATAACAATCACTAGATAAAAAGAACTAGGGAAACTAATGGGGCTAAAGGCCAATAAGTTCCCTGGACCTGATGGGTTGCATCCTAGGATATTAAAAGGAAGTTGCTACAGAGATAGTGGATGCACTGGTGGTAATCTTCCAATAATCCTTAGATTCTGGAAAAGTCCCAGAGGACTGGAAAACTGCCAATGTAACACCCTTATTTAAATAGGGAAGGAGACAAAAAAAAAGGTAACTAGAGGCCAGTTAGCTTAACATCTATCATTGGGAAGATGTTAGAGTCTATAATAAAGGATGTAATAGCAGAGCATTTAGAAATGCAAATTATAATCAAGCAGAGTTAGCATGGCTTCATGGAGGGGAAATCATGCCTGACAAATTTATTAGAATTCTTTGAGGAGGGAACAAGCAGAATAGATAAAGGGGAGCCAGTAGATGTAATATATTTGGATTTCCAAAAGACGTTCGATAAGGTACTGCACATAAGGCTACTTAATAAGATAAGAGCCCATGGTGTTGGGGGTAGTATATTAGCATAGATAGAGGATTGGCTAACTAATAGAAAACAGAGAGTTAGGATAAGGGGGGCATTTTCAGGATGACAACCTGTAACTAGCGGAGTACCACAGGGATCATCAGTGCTGGGGCCACAACTATTTGCAAAATACATTAATGACTTGGATGAGGGATGTGAATGTACTATTGCCAAGTTTGCGGATGACACAAAAACAAGTGGGAAGGCAAGTGGTGAGGATGACACAGAGGGACATAGACAGGTTAAGTGGGCAAAAACTTGGCAAATGGAATATAATGTGGGAAAATGTGAGGTTATGCACTTTGGCAGGAAGAACTGAGGAGCTGAATGTTAATTAAATGGAGAAAGACTGCAGAAAGTGTAGCAGAGGGGGATTTGGGGGTCCTTGTGCATGAATCACAAAAAGCTAGTATACAAGTTCAGCAGGTAATAGGGAAGGCAAATAGAATGTTGACTTTTATTTCAAAGCAAATGGAGTATGAAAATAGGGAAGTCTAGCTAAAACTATACAAGGCACTAATTAGGCCACACCTAGAATACAGTGAATGGTTTTGGTCCCCTTATCCAAAAGATATACTGGCATTAAAGGCAGTCCAGAGAAGGTTCACTAGGTTGATCTCAGGTATGGAGGGGTTTTCTTATGAGGAGAGGTAGAGTAGGTTGGGCCTGTACTCATTGGAGTTTAGAAGAATAAGAGGCAACCTTGTTGAAATATAAAAGATTCTTAGGGGGTTTGACAGGGTGGATGCTGAGAGGCTGTTCCTCCTTCTAGGAGAATCTAGGACCATACGGTATAATCTCAGAGTAAGGGGTCGCCCATTTAAGACAGATATGAGGAGGGATTTCTTCTCTCAGAGGGCGGTGAATCTGTAGAATTCTTTACTGCAGAGGGCTGTAGAGGCTGGGCCATTAAGTATATTCAAGGTTGAAATAGTCAGATTTTTAATCAACAAGAGAATCAAGGGCGATGGGGAAAAGGCAGGAAAATGGAGTTGAGGATTATCAGATCAGCCATGATCTCATTGAATGGCAGAGCAGATTCAATGGACCGAATGGCCTAATTCTGCTCCTACATCTTATGGTCCTATGATCTTTTGTCACTGCAAGCTATGGGATTATCTGCGATTTTAGGATGCTGGAAGAAATCTTTACACTTAATTTGCTGTAATAGATGTCTGATGTTATCATCACCATAATGTAAAGTGACATCTGTGGATCTGATTTTTTTTTAACATATTGTAAAGGCAAATCATTAAGGGAAATGTACGAAAGTTAGTTTGCTGCAGTTGCCCTTTTGGAAAGTTTACCTGGAAACAATTGAATAAATGTCATTGTGTGCAAGTAATTATTTTCTTAAATGTAAATTTAAAATCTAGATTTAAAGTGATTGAGGGTCTCAGTTACTGCTTACTGCGGTTGTTTACCTGATGGAGACCAAAGAAGAAGCAAACTTCTGGCATTGAATTTAACATGTACATCTGTGGTGAGCTGTGGTAGGATTAGGCAGAGTCATGGATTTATGAAAGAGAAATCACGTTTCACAAACCTGCGAGTTTTGTGAAGATGTAACTAGCAGGGCTTAGAAATAACAATGGTCTACCTACACAATAGCAATTTTTAAGCTGGGAACATGAGTGATAGAACCATAGAATTAGACAGCACAGAAAAGGGGCCATTCAGATCTTTGGTTGAGCTAGTCAATTAATCTCACCCCTCACCCACCCTCTACTCTTTCTTCATAGCTCTGCATTTTTCACCCAAGTATTTATACAATTCCCTTTCAAATGTGAGTGCAGAATCTGCTTCCACGCTATCAGCCAATACATTCCAGATCGCAACTCACTGCAAAATAAAATTTCCTCATGCCACCTCTGGTTCTATCACCGTAAATTTGTTCTCTTGTTACCAACTATTCTGCAACTGAGAGTTGGTCTTTCCTCCATCAAAAAAATTCCTGATTTTATACTCCCCCATTAAATCTCTTAAGCTTATTTTTTCAAAGGAAACCAACACCAGCTTTTCCAGTCTCTTCACATAACTTGAAGCTCTTCATCTCTGGTACCGTTCCAATAAATCTCTTATGCATCTCTTCTAAGGCCCCAACATCCTACTGGTGCCCAAAATTGTAACAATACTCCAGTTGAGGCCTAACCAGTAATTTATAAAAGATTTAGCATAATTTCCCTGCTTTTTACTCTTTGCATCTACTAAAGTCAAGGATCTAAAATGCTTTAACAGTTGTATCAACTTGTCCTGTCACATTCAAATATTTGTATGCATATGCCAAGTACTTCTGCTTTGCAGAAACTTTAAAATTGAATCATTTAGTTTATATGCCTCTTCTCATTCATCCCACCAAAATGCAGTAAATTTTATTTACCATGCATCTGCCCAAATCTGTCTATGGTGCCTCTTCAATATCCAATAAAGTCTTATATAACAGTCATGGTTCTGTGGGTAGCATTCTTGAAATCTGAACACTGACTGAGACAAATGTCAACTCAGGGACTGAGCACAAAAATTCAAGGCAAACACTCCAATGCAGTACTGATGGGATTCTGCATTGTTGGAGGTGTTGTCTTTCAGATGAAATGTTAAATCAGCTTGCTCAGGTGGATGTAAGAGATCCCATGACAAAATTTCAAAGAGCAGGGGAGTTATCCGAAGTGTCCTGGCCATTGTCACATTGCTGAGAGAGTTTGCTGTGTGCGACCCGGCTGTCACGTTTCCTACGTTACAACAGTGATTATATTTCAAAAAGTACTTCAGTCGCTCTAAAGTGCTTTGAGACGTACAGTGGACATGAAAAGCACTACAAAAATGCAAGTCTTTCTTTCAAGAATTTTTAAAATCGGGTTCCAGTCACGAATTCATGCTAACCATTTTTTTTTAATAAAAAGGTTGAAAAGTTAGACCATACGCAGAACTGAGGATGTAAGCAAATGGACTGTGGATATGTCAATCTTGGGAGTATCATTAATTTGCACCCAACATATGTTTTGCACAGAATCATTTTGTTCAATTCCTTCAAAAGGTACATGAGAATGGAGCCCACCAAAATTCGTCTCCAAACATACTAAAAATAGCTTAATTTCTGAAACAAGTTTTATTTTTACACAACTGGGCACGTGCTGCTGAGATTCTCAGGGAGTTTCAGTAAATAACAGTGCATCAATGAAATTCTAGCCCAATATATAGTATTGATCCAGACTAGGGTAAGAAGGCACAATGCCAGAGTGCAGTTAACTGTGAAGATAACTATAACAAATTCAAGAGGATGTAGACAAGTTAACTTGGCAGGAGGGTAGATGAAATGTGATATGGAGAAATGAGAGGTGGTAGTGAGAAAGAGTGTGAATGAAGAATTATGTCCAAAAGTTACAGCTTTGAAAGCAGTAAAGGATAGACGCCTAGAGCTTCATGTATATTTAAACGAGTTCAAATAATGAAGCTGTAAAATAAAAACATAGAATCTTAAGTGTTATAAACTGGGGCACAGAATACAAAAAGCAAAAGAAAAAATTCTAAGCCCACGCATATTATTGGTTCAGATGCAACATGTGGTTGTGTTACCTTAAGAATGATGACAAAGCTGTAGGGATGGTGAAGAGATTCATTAGATAATATTGTCCCTCATCTGTGGTGTTAAGAGAAATTGAGTTCTGAAAAGGAGATACGATGGTAGTGCTCCAAATGTTTTGTGAAGGCAAACAAAGAAATATTTCCACTGTTTGATCAGTCAACAACCAAAGGAGATTTAAAATCACCACTGAAAGATTAGAAGTCTTTTTTACACACAGAGGGTTGTTTGGATGTGGAATGCTCTACCAAAAATAACAGTGGGTGAAACAGTAATGAAAGGGAAGTGATAAATACTTTAGAAAGGTGAAAAGGTACAGGGAAACAAGAAGCAAATGGGACTAAGTGGATAGCACTTTCAGGGAGGCAGCACAAATGCCATCGGGTTTGTAAAATTCCATGCTAATGATTTATTTTACCTAAAGTTCAATCAATATGAGGCACATAAAGAATAGGTAGGACTTTTACGCAATAGCAAACTGTCCCACTTTGTCAAGCAATCTTGTTCTAAGTGATTCATCACTTTGGGCATCAGCACAGGTTTCAGTCCTGTAGCCAAAACTTGCCTGGTCTATTAAATGCAATCTCGTTCCTTCAATAATTTGCACAACCAGCCTTGGGCCAGTTACAGATACTGCATTTTAAGGAAAGCAGTCAGCCAGAATGCTGCATAAATGCATCCAGAAATCAAAAGAAACATTTGATCTGACTGGTTCCATTATAAATTAGCATTCACAATACAGTAAGATGCTAATGATAAGTCACTTCATTAGAGTTTGCTTCCAAAATATATGTATTTAATTATTTTGATTGCAGAATTTTAAATTCTTAAAACAAAGGTGTTAAAAAACACACTCTGGCCTCTCATTTCATTTCAATCAAATCTCAGCTTTCAGCCACTAGGGCTTCAAGCAAATCTTTCTTTCATTGAGAAGTTATGTAAGCAAATGTTATGAATATTTCTTGGTGGATATTTCTTCAAGATGTTCATTCCACTCAGCAAATTTCACAAAACTGTCACAAATAGAAACCATCTGAGTTCTTTAGCTTGACTTTGTGTAATGCTAAACTGGCCATTTAAAAAAATACACACAGTAACATCCTCAACATAAAGTAAAGTAAATCTCCAATAGCAGGATGCTAAACAAATTCATAATACCTTCAGTATTAAATTCTCTTAGATAATAGTCAGTACCTTGAATCCAGAAACAAAATGTGACAAGTTTTCCTTGCGCAGGTAAAGCTAGAGAAATATTTAGAAGCTACAAGCTAGTAACTTGGTCGCATTAAGTCCTAATTCCTGATGTCAGCCACATTTAGCTATAATTCCAACTATGTCCAGGTTCCAGTTGCTTTCTACCTCTTCCACCGCACCACCCCCACATAACTATGTAGATTTCTAGATTCTTCAAATATCCCCAATAATGGAGGAGCTCAGCACATCAAGTGCAAAATACAAGGCAGAAACTATTGCAGCTATCTTCAGCCAGAAATGCTGATGGATGATCCATCCTGGCCTCCTCCACTGGTCCTCAGCAGAAATGCCAGTTTTTGGCCAATTCAATTCCATTCATGCGAAATCAAGAAATGGCTGAAGTCACTGGATACTGCAAAGTTTATGGGCCCTGACAACATCCCAGCAACAGAACTGGTGACTTGTGCTCCAGAACTAACTGTGCCCCTAGCCAAGTTGTTCCAGTACTGTTACGAAAGTGGCATCTACCCAGCAATGTGGAAAATTGCCCAGGTACGTCTCGCCACAGAATGCAGGATAAATCCGTCCTAGCCAAATTCCACCTCCATCGGTCTACTTCAATCATCAGCAAAGGTGATTGAGTTGTCAGCAGTGCTATTAAGTTGCATTTACAACAGCAATAATCTGTTCACTGACACTCAGTTTGGGTTCTGCCAGGGCCACTCAGCTACTGACTTCATTATAGCCTTGGTCCAAACATGGACAAAAGAGCTGAACTCCAGAGGCGAGGTGAAAGCGACTGCCCTTGATATCAAGGCAGCATTTGACTGAGTGCGACATCAAGGAGTCCAGGCAAAATTGAAGTCAATAGGAATTGGGGGTAAAACTTTCCATTGGTCGGAGTCATACCTGGCAAAAAGCAAGATGGTTGTAGGAGGAAAATCATCTCAGTTCAAGGGCATCACTGCAGGAGTTCCTCAGGGCAATGTCTTAGGCCCGACCATCTTCAACTGCTTCAATGACCTTTCCTCCATCATAAGTTCAGAAGTAGGAATGCTCTGCACAATGTTCTGTACCATTCGCAACTCCTTAGATACTGAAGCAGTCCACGTCCATGTGCAGCAAGAGTTTGACAACATTGAGGCTTGTGCTGCTAAGTGGCAAATAACATTTGCACCAGACAAGTGCCAGGCAATGACCATCCCCAATAAGAGAGAATCCAACCAATTTCTACAACATTTAATGGCATTACCATTGCTGAATCCCCCACTATCAACATCCTGGGGGTTACCATTGACCAAAAACTGAACTGGACTAGCTATATAAATATTACAAAGAGCAGGTCAGAGGCTGGGAATTCTGCAGAGCACAACTCACTTCCAGACTCCCCAAGGCCTTTCCACTGTCTACAAGGCACAGGCAGGAGTGTGATGGAATACTATCCACCTGCTTGGATGATTGCAGCTCCAGTAACGCACAAAAAGCTCAACACCATCCAGGACAAAGCAGTTTGCTTGACCAGCAGCCCATCCATCACTGATGCACAGTGGTAGAAGTGTATACCATATGCAAGATACATTGCAGTAGCTTGCCAAGCCCTGTTTGACTGCACCTTCCAAATTCTCCATCTCGCCACCTAGGCTGATAGGGGCAGCAGATACATGGAACATTGCCACCTGCAAGATCCCCTCAAGCCACACATGCCATTCTGACTTAAAACTATGTCACCATTCCTTCACTGTCACTGGGTCAAAATCCTGGGAGTCCCCAACAGCGCTGTGGGCGTACCTACAACACACTGACTGCAATGGTTCAAGGTGACAGCTTATCACCATCTTCTCAAGGGCAATTGGGGCTAGGCAATAAATGGGCTAGATAGCGAAGCCCACATCCCATGAATGAATAAAAGTCTCAGCAACACTGTATTCAAGTCTCCCTGTCTTCCCACCTACCACAACTGAAATTATTTTAGCTTTCAGCCAATAACATTCAATCCAAAAACAAAGATCACTAACAGACCATGGATAAAAGCAAAATATTGCGGATGCTGGAAATCTGAAACAAAAACAGAAAATGCTGGAATAACTCAGCAGGTCTAACAGCATCTGTGGAGAGAAAAACAGAGTTAACGTTTCCAGTCTGTATGACTCTTCTTCAGAGCTCTGAAGAGTCATACAGACTGGAAACGTTAACTCTGTTTTTCTCTCCACAGAAGCTGTTAGACCTGCTGAGTTTTTCCAGCATTTTCTGTTCTTGTATCAGTAACAGACCGTGTTGATACGAGTAGCTATAGCAATAGCTTCAGGTTTCTGCATAATTTGGTATTTCTACATTTAAAATAGAAAAGATGTGTCTCAAGGTCAGGCAAATTTCCCACCCTAAACAGTTTTGCCACTCTATAGCAACAAGTTATTGATTCAAGTTTTATCCTTGTCCGAGTAAGTCAAATTAAAACTATCAAGTCAACATTTGAAGAGCTTCTGTAAAATTCAACAACTTATGCTACACTAAGAAAAACGTACATTTGATAATGGTACTTCAAAAAGGAAAGGCAGACATTCACAGTAGCAAGAATGCATTATATATTAAAGAGCCAAAATGTTTCACTGATTTTAAGGAATGTTTTTCAAATCTGTACCTATCACCACCCATCCTGAGAAATCATTTATCTAATGAGGCTGATGCAAGTCCCTTCACACTTATAAAAATGCGAATATGAAAATTGTGGAATAGGGCATGCAAACTGACTGTAATGCAGTAGTTACAATATTGTCAAATATATTTGTTTCCTTTGTTAAAATAAAAGTATATCTGCTCATCAAATTACATTGAAACAAGCTCAGACAATCTTATGTACAAATTCTAAGATTCCAGTCATGAAGAATGTAGCATAACTGGAAGCAGGTCTGAACTTCAGGAGATCACAATCACTATGCAGGTGTATTGCCACTGTCTTCCCAACTTTACTGTAAATAAAAAAAAATGCTATTCTTGCTAAACTGCTTTGCCAGATCGGAAGGCAAGCAGCATGGCAGTAGTTTGAAAAGGCTTATTCAGTGCATGGTTCTTCCCCATAGTTATACAAAATTCCTGAGGGCATTTTCTCCAGTAAAGTGTGATATCTTTCTTTGTAACTGAAAGATTGCTCTCGGAAATAATATTAATTAGAATTGGTACAAATAGTAACGCATAAAGCTTATTTAAAGCAGAAAGAGCCACCACAAAACAGAGACAACTAAATGCTTAGCTGAAAAAAGAATCTTTATTGTAGTTTGGGTTGATCAAGGCTAAGTGTGTTCATTCTGGGGAAAGGAACATTTTTCATTTCAAGCATATGATTGAGCATAGAGAGCTTTATCGTGCCTGCATACATGTACCCAAGGCCCTCTCATCCGAAAATGTTTTAAAACATTTTCCACAAGCGATTTATTCCCAATCACAGTCAATTCCCAAACAAACTCCCCAATAGTCTCAGAATTACTTTTTGTACTCAGACCTCACTTTTTACTGAATTTTGAATTCAACTGAATTAGAGCAAAGTATGAAGTTACTGTACTAGATTCCATCAATAGGACAATCATTCTCCCGGGGTTGCTGCAGGGTGACTATTAACAGAATTTTATAGGTAACACATGAGCACTAAGAAATGCACAAATGTAATACCAAAGTTAACTTTTATGATTAGAGCAGCTAGATTCAGTCTATATTTTGAGGGATCAATACTTGTCAATTCCCCATGTCAATGCATGTTTGGAGGCAATTATTTTAAAAATATACATTGTCCTCATTTCATATTTTTTACTATAAATTCTTAGGTCTACATTTAACAACTTGTCACAACTTGTAACTGTGCCCTCCTGTCAATTAGGCTGGCAGAATGACTTAAATTAACAGGTTTGGAGCAGAAAGGTAGTGAAAGAAATCCTACGGTGTAAAGATACAGGCTAAATTGGGAGGCGGCAAGAAGACAGCCAAGTCATGCTCTCATTCAAAAGGTGAAGGCTGGAATAAGTGGGAGCTCAATAAAACTTGCCCGAGGGCATATAATGGTTGCAAACAGAGGTAGGTTAGGGTCATCAAATTGGAAGAAGCAGGCATTAGCCTGATGGTGAAATAGAAGTTTGGAAATGTGCTGTGACAGCCCAGCGTTGATGATGAAATAGGAAATTGCCATCATAAATGTTAACCATTAAACATCACCACAAAAGTGGTGCTCAAAAGTAACAGGAAGAAAGGTTTTGGTGACAGAAAATACATGTGCAAGATTTTTAACATCTAATGGAATCACAATCAGAAAAATTAGTCTTGCATGTTTCAGTGTAGTCTCTCAGAACTCGCTTTGATTTGTCTTCAGGGTCCAAAAATTTAGAATTTTTTTTTAAAAAAGAGAAGCATCTTTCAGGGAAGTGGCTCAGGAGATTGAGATTTTTTTTTGCTTCATGCAGATGACATATCTGCAACATGACTATCAGACAGGTTTGATAGATAAGCTGGTTCTTTTCGGTCTAATGTTTCCCGATGTTCTCCACAAAATAGTCATTGCCCAAAATACAAGATACGAGAGGTAACAACAGTCTTTCTCATTCTGCAATACAAGCAAGCACTGGTCCTTCTTCCGCCCATGAATTAAGATATTTCTTTGCCAGGAAAAACTTAATTTTATGAGCTTTCCAATGGTCAGTTGGTAGTGAACTCTTCAATGTCGTGGGTCAGGAAACATCAAAGAATGAGATAAGGTAAATTGTGCTTGTGTACATTTCACAAAATCTTTGCAACAAAGCCCAGAGACTTGGCCCATTCTCATTACTATTTTATTTATCCTTGTTTTAAGTTCATTCAACTGCCCCTTGACTGATTTTTAAAAAAAATTCTACATCTCTCGCATTCTGTCACTTTGTTTAAAATGTCCTTTGCGTCTTAGTTAAAAAACATGTAGCAGTTCATGATTCTAGCACAGTACCCAAAAGACAGGCAGATTAGCAGCCCATTGCGTAACTAATACTGACTGTACAAAGTCTCAACAAGACAGGTCATCCAATGTTGTGGGAGCTGTGTGCCTCAGAATCCACACAGACCAATTCTACAAAGGTGTCAGGTAATTTATACAATCTACAAGGTGCGAGAAGTGGAATTAGAAAACCTTGAATAATGGACATAAACTCCTTCCAGCTTTACCCGCAAAAAGTCAAATAAGAAAGAGTTGATTTTTTAAAAATTCATTCATGGGGTGTGGGCATCGCCAGCAAGGCTGCCCATCCCTAATTGCCCTCAAGTGCTTGATTGGCCATTTTAGAAGGTAGTTAACTGCATTGCTGTTGGTCTGGAATCAAATGTCGGCCAAACAGGGTAAGGATGGCAGATTTCCTTCTCAAAGAGATATATTTTTTTCTAATCAAAGAGATATTAGTGAACCAGGTGGGCTTTCCTGACAATTGATGGTAATTTCATTGTCACCATTACTGAGACCAGCTTTGCATTCCAGATTTATTAATTGAATTAAAATTTCACCAGCTGCCATGGTGGGATTTGAATCCATGTCCCCAGAACATTAGCTTGGGTCCCTGAATTGCTAGCTCAGTCACAATGCCATTGTCTCCCCATTGAAGATCAATCATGAAGATCAGTCGCCAAAAGTTCAATAGTTAATGGGTAATCACACTTTGAAGTTTGTACAGCTGAACTGCTCAAAATAGCCATCCCACTTAATATGGCTCAGTTCATAGCACCCTCGCCTTTGAATCAGAGGGTTGTGGGTTCATGTCCCACTCCCGGAAACCAAGAACTGTGATTGTACTCGAAAGAGTTGCAATCTGTGACTGTTGATAACTCGAAAAGAATTTTTAAACAGTACCATAGTAATAGATGCTGATGGTAATAGAGAATGGCTAGCACCATTTACCAGATACAGGCTGCTGTCTGGGATAAACAGGCAGTGTAAGTGGTGGGGTTGTATCAGTTAGCAGATCGCCACTAAGCTCACTGCTAAAATTCTGTGTAGTTTAAAACAGTTTGCATCATACTGACAGGTTACAAGCAGTTCAACTGGCTATTAAACATAATCTGCTCAGGAGAGCCCGAATTACAGGCAGTTGTTGTCAAATGAGGTGGTAAACTAACCAACTTTGTGTTCATGTCATGGAGTTTGCTGTTTACTGGTGCCTCCTCAAATGACCAGTGCAGATCAGGATATTGACAGCTTCCAATCTGAACTCTGTATTGACCTCTGTGTGGATTCTGACGTACACAGCTCCCACAACATTGGATGATCTGTCTTGTTGAGACTTTGTACAGTATTAGTAGCTCGTGGTTAAAGCTGTGGATTAAGGCCTACCACCAATTTGATTATATAATCCAAGTATTCAACCCTTAAGTGCAATACTGAGGGAGTGCCTCCACTGTTGGAGGTGCCATCTTTCAGATGTGATATGAAAACCGAGGTCCCTAGTGCCCTCTCGAGGGGACACAAATCATCCATATTTGATGAGCAGGCAAGTTCTTCCTGATGTCCTGACCAATATTCATCCTCAATCAACATCACTAAGTTATTTCATCATTATTTCATTGCGGTTTGTGGGACAGCTAAACAAAAAACCCATAGGGCTGACACTACGAACAAAGAGCAGGGCAAAATGCCCTCATGAGCCCAAGGAATCCTGGCTGGAAGAAGCCGGGCTGCAGATGCTAAAAAGGTCAAAATCGGGCTGAAGGAAACAGGAGCCAAATAAAAAAATTAAGTTGGCTGCAGGACTGAACAGACACAGAGATAAAGTCGAAAGGAAAGAAACTTTTACTGCAAGGGAAATCCCCTGCAGTAAATCTCTGTAATGAGGGAGCAGAGGTTCAAAAGCAAATGACTAGATGGGTTGCTTTACAACAGGAGGCACCCCTCTCATGTCATAAAAATTCAATGGACCTCTTTCACCATAAATATTTTTACGGTGTAGAATTTAATCATACTAAAAGATATATTATGTTTTACTTAATGCTGAGCAGCAACTCTCTCAAGACATGCAGGCATCTTAAAGAATCATACATGCATGTCACGCTAAATGCTCATCCTGACTCCATTATGGTTTAGAACACTGTCATTAAAGGTGGGTAGACTATCACTGAAGCTGACAAGAGTGCTGATGAGAGCGAGTGTGTTGACAGCTGTACCAACTCTCTTTTCTCTTCCTATCTGTTACTAGGTGAGCATGTTTGCTCAGACCAGATAATGTCTCCTTGACAACACGGCACTGGACCGATGTCTATGTTCCTCTGGGGTCAATCGGCAGTCTCAGATTCCTCATATCCTGTGCAAGGTTGGGGACAGACTAACATTGTACTCGTGTCAGCTGGTAACTCGGGCTAGAAGGTAAAACTGTGCATCTTTGATACTAACATATGGGGACAAGCAAGAAATTTACATTAAATTGTCCGTGCAAAGGAGACAGTGAGCAATAGATAGATCTGTGTGACCTCACCATCACCATCTCTGTAATCTCCTCTAGCCCCATAACCAGGTTATCAGTTCTCCTCTAATTCTGGCCTCTTCAATCCCCTGATTTTAATTGCTCCACCGAGTCCCAAGTTCTAGAATTTGCTCCCTAAACGTCTCGGCCTCTACTTGGTCGTAACGCTCCTTAAAAGGGATAAGGAGAAACGGTTTCCTTTGGCGGAGGGGTTGAGATCCAGGGGACACCGATTTAAAGTAATTGGCAAATGAATCAGGTGCAACATGAGGGAGAAGCTATATTTATGCAACGGTTAGATCTGGAATGCACTGCCAGAGTGTGCGCTGGAGGCAGATTCAATCGTGGTTTTCAAAAGGGAACTGGATAATTATCTGAGGGGAGAAGATTTGCATGACTACAGCGAAATGCAATGGGTGTGGGATTAGCTGAGCAGCTCTTTTAGTGAGTCGGCACAGGCGTAACGAACCAAGGGGCCTCTTTCTCTACCATTACCATTTCATGATTCTAAACAACTTGAAATTGTCACAGAATCCTAATGGGCCAAGAACTGCTGTTCCACAGCACTACCTGGTGAAAAAGGAGCCTGAAGCTGCAGTGATAAGCAAACATTTACATAAATATATCTACATTTTAAATGCTTATATGGGGTTGGGGGGGGGGGGGTGCTGGTTAGCTCCACTGACTACAGTCTGGATCAAATCAATGCCTTCTGCATTGGGTTCAATGCCCGCTCTAGCTGAAGCAGACTCAGGGCCTACCTCCTCACTCTACCCATAGTAAAAAAAATCACAGCACTAAGCTTGCTGGTCATTTGTGTTCGTTTCACAGGCTGACTTCTCAAAGGGACAGTGCAGGAGAAGACAGGGGTGCAGCAAAACTTCCAGCATAGACAATCATCTGTTGTGGACAGGGTCAAAACCAATTGCTTAAGCAAGGATAGTAGGGCAGGGGCTAATTGAACCAAGGCTAGGAGCATAATTTATTCCCCTTTTTAAAATCATACAAAGGAATTTACAATGGCAACATTAAAATAACAGTATCCAGTTTGTGGACAATGCCTATAAACTTATCCAGCTATAATTATATTTCTTTGCTAGTATTCACAACATTACTGTTAGGATGTAGTAACTGGAACAATAGGTTTATATGGTCAGTTCTATTATCAATGTGAACACAGGACTTTATATGGGAGATAAAAATACAAGAATAGAAAGTTAAAAATTCAAGTTGAGAATGATTCCAACAAATAAATTGCTACAAATTAAATATTAGCATTTTGACAAAAATAGTTTCTCAAAATACTTGACTGCAGATTCACCTTTAAAAAAATATGCTGCTACAATTTCAACATCAAACTAATCACCATGCAATATTGAATCAAGAACTTCAGAATGATTACTGTTGCTTTCAAAAATACTGGTAGATATTAAGGCAAGCTTAATGCAGCAATTAGAACATTTAGCCTCTTTTCCTGCTTACAGTAAAGAATTACATGCTTCCAAGCGACATATTCCAACTTGGCCAAAACAAAAAAGAAAATCACTATTTTGCTGTTGGCTATTTAGAACAAAAAGGCCAGATCACATTTTGAGAATGCAACAGTTCGTACTTGCAAACTACTTAATACTCTAACTTCCTGAAGCAGAGCTCCTAAACCTACAAGACAAGAATAGTGCCCAACTGTTAACTGAAGAAAAAAGCAAAATACTGATGCTGGAGATCTGAAACAAAACAGAAAATGATAGAAAAACTCAGCAGGTCTGACAGCATCTGAGGAGAGAAAAACATTGAGTTAACATTTCGAGTCCATATGACTCTTCTTCAGTGCTCTGAAGAGTCATATGGACTTGAAACATTAACTCTGTTTCTCTTTCCACAGATGCTGTTAGACCTGCTGAGTTTTTCCAGCATTTTCTATTTTTGTTAACTGAAGAAAATGTGCAAAAGATTAAAATGGGGTAAAAGGAGATCCATTTTTTCATTTTCACATTTGGTAATTTAAAATTCCAAGTTAATACTGCTGTGTAATTTTATATCTTTTTGAGCTGGTTTCAAATCAGAAATACAGTACAATAAGGCAAGAGTGCTGTGAAAAAGGTCATAAAGGCAGCTAAACTCATTTTATCATTTGGTTTCCTGAAAGGGAGATGTGAAATTGACTTACGGATAATATTGTCCATGAAACTCTTGAAAAAAAGCAGCAAAAACAAAATCATGCAACAGAATGCTGACTGTAATAAATTATGCGTGGGAAAAAGTGACTTCAGTAGAGTAGAACACAGTAAATTATGGCTAATCCGCAAATATCAAAACATAAATAAAGTACTCAATATTCTAAAAACATGACCCATGGCATACATGCTGAGACAGCACTAACTTAAAACTGATTTAAAAAATAGGAAAACAAACAAAGTTTAGGAATAGGGAGAGAAAGACTGCAAACAGAATTTTTGGTAAGCAAATTCCCTTCAAGTTACACTCCTTGTTTTGAACCAAATTAATTAGACCACGGTCAGCCATTTCAGTGAAGGAAAACATGAAAGTTGCTCTACTGCATTCAATAGTTCTTACGTCAACAACCTGCCAATTAAGCATCAGCCAATCAAGTATCTGGCACAACATATATGCTAAATTGAACACCACTGCACTAAAGAACAAATTCAGAAATCCCAGTGAAAATAGCACCAGAGACAGAAGGCTCGCAAGACTGCATGCAGATAATTTCTATAGATTCAACAAAGTCAACGATAGTACAAACTCAAATGCCAGGATCATCATGATTAACATATACTGGGGAATCCAGATAGCTCCTGCTCAAATTTGAAGCTCACCTATACCTCCCTGTAAATCCAAGCCAAGAAAAAAAATACTAACAGAGTTGGGATAACTGCACTTGAAAAGCAGAAAGGTTGGCTTATTTGGAGTTTGAGACAAGGTCTTCCAAGTCTAGACATCTTGGAAATAAATGAAGAAAAATGTTCAACTTGGAAGTGTCAATCTGAACATGCCTAAAGTATGCCAACCCTCAAGTCTGTGGCATGTTACAAGCACTGTGTCCACAACATCACAAGGGACATAGAAAGAAGTAATCTTTCACACACGTACTTCCACATCCATTAGGCAGCAGGTTGAAATTTATGGTCAAAAGTTTCAATATCATACTACGTGCACATTGTGGTCAAAGATCAAACGGTCACCTGAACATACCTTTTTGAAGCATGATGTATGGTGGTATTGGGGAGCACTCTCTGCTCTTCAAAATGCAAACACAGTAATCTCTTGATTATGGAACCTAACTTGTTCCCAGAAAACAGCATAGCAAACAGGAAAAACTTCCAGAAGATAACAACAAGGGTGAGTTACGTTCCTGACACGGCTGCTCCTCCAGGCAGACACAGAGGTCACTCAGTGGTGGAGAGCAGGAAATGGTGGAGAAGTCTCAGCTTCTACCTCAGCCCTGATTGGCAGCAACACAGACACAGAGAAGGTGAGCAAGTGCCAGGCCCAAAGTCCGGGATTGCTACCAGGCCCAGAGTCCTGCCTTTACTGGCGGTTAGCAGCCAGGGCCCCAGGAAAGTCACAAGCCTACTCCAGCCAGAGTTGCAACTGGGAGAGCCTGGAGCAGCCACAGGCTAACAACCCAAGCAGGGATAGTGGGGGGCAGGAGCAGAAAGATTCCATCCTGCCAAGAATCACTCAGGAATCACAATAGCAGTCCATTCAGTCCCTTGAGATTTACCAACCACACCAAACCAAAAACTGAGGTCGCAGCTGGCAGCACTTAGAGAAAGTTCATTAATATGAAACCCACTCTAAAACAAAACAAGTTATTGGAAAACACTCTGATTATTGTTTGTACATTTTGTGGATTTAAGGAGAAGACCGTCCTCAGCTATGGACAGGCAACAAGTACTAGTAGTGGCTCTCACAGCTCAAGAGAACTCAACCAACAAGAAAGAACCCTGAAAATAGTTGACCAACTGAGGACATTTGAAAGCTTGGCAGCTTCAGTCACCATCATACTCTCAGAACTGCAAAAGTTTACAGCAAAAGAGATAGCCAGTCTACTCATCTTGTCTGCCAGCTCTCTGTTCGAGTGATCCAAACCTAATCCCATTGCCTTCCTCACCCCAAGTCCTGATGCTTCAAATAGTCATCCACTTTTCCCTTAAGGTAGGTGTCACTGCCTCAACCCCACACATTCATTGGTAAAGCATTCATTGTTCCAACAGCTTCTGAATCAAGATATTTTGCCTAACTTCTGCCCTGTGAGGATTTTAAATTGATTGCCCCTTGTTGCCAAGTCCTCAACCAGAGGATCTTTTCACCATCAAAACATTCACTTTTCCATTTCTTTCTCAAAGCGTTAAAAAAAATTTTAAATGCTCAAATTTCCTCTGTTCCAGTTGAATTAGACTAAGTAGCTCACTTCTCTCCTTAAAAGATGAGTTCCATCTCTGGTAATTTTACTCTATATGCTCCAATGTCTTTCCTATAATGGAATTTCAAAACCACACAGTGCAAACTGTGGCTTAACCAATATTTTGCACAGAGTTACAAATGCAAGGTTTTATAATAAGTTTATGTTGTTTTGGGATGGAGTCTTTAATTTGGGATAAAATGGAGGAATGAATGGGGTCATTTGACCTTTCTGGATTCTGCCCGACAAGCTTGATAGCTTTGGTTGCTCAAGGTTACAATGATGCCCTGGTTGTTTTACTGGGAAGAAGGTGCAAAATATTTACACCTGTAAACAATGACCCAGACAGATATGGTGACAGTGGATAGCATCAAGATGATATAATGTCTATAATGTTATTGGAAATTATTTGAAAATAGAGTTCTAGTTGTGTCTGTGTCTTAATTGGATTAAAGCCAGCTGGTCTAGAGTCTTTGACATATAGACGAGAAGTTAGTTTGAAATGTTAATTAGGTAAATATGGGGACAATTTGCATTTTTTCTTTAAACAAACTAGCGTAACTTGGATTCAAAGACGGAGTGAAATATTACACTTAACCAGGTAAAGCTCAGAAACAGCGTGTTTGTTTATTTTTCCCAAGGATTACTCAAAGTGGGTATTATGAAAGGGTCGCAACTTTGGAAGAGGTATAAGTTCAAAAGATATCGTGACACAATGAAAACGTGCATGCAAATAGGAAAATATGTATAAAGGAAGAGAAGGCTGTTGGTAAAAAGGAGGGGGATTCCAGGATCTAAAGCCTCCAGCCTGTAAGCCTCATACCGCTATCTACAAGGACCCAGAGCTGAAAGAAAGTCATTTTGAATGCTACTGCCCAGAGTGCGCTTTGCCAGCAGTCTGTTTAAATGTGTTTTAATGTTGTATTAACGGAGATGTAACTAGGTGTCAGATTAATTAGGGGATTTTTGTAGTTATTATAGTAGTAATTTGTAGACATATGTATGTGCTTACAATCTTTCTTGTATTAATAAAATGTTTAATTTAGTTTTATAAAAACCTCTTGAGACTTGGTGGTCTTACTCCTACTGAATTCAAAGCCTGCATCTCAAAACATACAAATTGCAAAAACTGGTTTTGACAATTGTTTCAAGTTTCCCTCTGGGACTTGAGCAGCCCAGCATTTACCATTGAATGTGTCACAGTAATAGACTGTTAGTTTCCAAGTCCCAGGAAGATGCTAGGAATGCCAGGTTTTATAAACTATTATACTTTAAACTGCTTATTTAATTTCAAGATAGAATGCAGTTAGGAGTGTAAAAGATAGCTAATCAGCATTTCTACCTGGATACATTGCCACAGAGATGGGCTTTGAGAAAAGAATCCATGGGAAGCCATTGTAGGATCAGATTACAGGTTTTCCTAACAACATCACTGAACAATGAAACATAGGAGAAGTAGGCCATTCAACCCTTCGAGCCTGCTCCGCCATTTCACAAGATCATGGCTAATCCTGATTGTGGTCTCAACTCCATTTACCTGTCAGCCCCCAACAGAACCCTCGAGTCCCTTGTCTGTCAAAAATCTAATCCAAGTCAGCACTAAATACATTCAATGACCCCCAGCCTACAATGCTTTCTGGGGAAGAGAATTTCACAGACTAACAACCCTCTGAAAATTTCTTCTCATCTCCACCGTAAGAAAGGCGGCCTGCCTCTTCAACCTGCCAGCCTAATCAAAAGGGCCGGCAGCTCTGCAGCCGCGACAGTATCATTGATAGAGCTAGCCATGACGGAGGCTGCAAGGAGATAGAGAACACACCTCCATATTGAGGCACCCTGACAGGGTAATTGAAAAATTTCTGTGCCAGGGTCAGTTGGTCAGGCAGGCACAGGCAATCAGAAGGGAGACCTCCCTAGCTGTGGTGTCAGGAGCAAGTAAACACTTGCTTCACCTGCATACTAACTTTACATGATTCATGTACTAGGACACCCAGATCCCTCTACACCACCGAGTTCTGCAATTTTCTCTCCATTTAAATAGTATTGTGCTTTTCAATTCTTCCTGCCAAACTAGACAGGGTCTAATTTTCCCATATTATACTCCATCTACCAAATTTTTGACCACTCACTTAACCTGACTACATCCTTTTGCAGATCCTTTACCTCCTCTTAACACCTTACTTCCCTACCTATCTTGGTGCATCAGCAAATTTAGCTACCATTCATTCGGTCCCCTCAGCCAAGTCATTGATATAAATTGTAAATAGCCAAGGCCCAATGATCCCTGGGCACTCCACTATTTACAGCTTGCCAACCCAAAATGATCCATTTATCCCCCACTCGCTGCTTCCTGTTCGTGAACCAATCCTTAATCCATGCTAATATGTTACCCCCTACACCATGAGCTCTTATTTTTTGTAGCAACATTTGACATGGCACCTCATCAAATGTCTTTAGGAAATCCAAGGACACTATCTACTGGTTTCCTTTTATCCACCTTGCTTGTTACTTGCTCAAAAATCTCCAATTAATTAGTAAAACACTATTTCCCCTTCACAAAACCATGCTGACTCGGCCTGACCACATTATGATATTCCAAGTATCCTGCTACAATCTCCTCAATAATAGATTCTAGCAATTTCCTTATGACAGATATTAAGCTAACTGGCTAATAGTTTCCTGCTTTCTGTCTCCCTTCTTTCTTGAATAAAGGCATTACATGTGTTATTTACCAATCTGCTGGGACCCTTCCAGAACCTAAGGTGTTTTGGAAGATTATAACCAATGTATCTACTATTTCTGCAGCCACTTCATTTAAGACCCTAGGATGCAGACTATCAGGTCCTGGGCACTTGTCAGCCTTTAGGTCAAGGTTTTCTCGGTAATTTTTCCCTGGTGATGGTGATTGCCAATTGCTCCATTTCTTTCATCTCTTAATTTTCAATTATCTTTGGAAGTTTTCTAATTCTTATTCAGTGGAGACAGACATTTCCTTATTTTCCATTAGAGAGAGAGTCTGGGGAATTCATAAAGGACCCACACTCACTTCAGTTACTCTTTTCCTTTTTAAATACTTGTAGAAACTCTTACCATCTGTTTTTACATTTCTCACTAGCCTTCCCTCTAATTTCTCTTTTTGTTATTCTTTGCTCGTTCTTAAAATCTGTCCAACTTCTGACCTATCACTCACCTTCACAGAATTGTAGTGTTTCTTTCAATTTGATACTCCCCTTAACTTCCTTATTTCCATGATGAAGCAGTCCCCTCAAACAGCCTTTTGTGTTTACTGGGATAAATCTTTGCTGAAAGTTGTTATATCACCTTAAAAGTCTGCCACTGCATCTCTATTGTCCCACCTTTTAATCCAGCTTCCCAGTTCACTTTAGCCAACTCTACCTTTATTTCGGTTTAAAACACTAGTCTTTGACACACTTCTCACCTTCAAACTGAAAATGAAATTTTATCATATTATAATCGCTGCTGCCAAGAGGCTCCTTTATTGAGGTTACTGATTAATCCTGTCTTAATTGTACATAACCAGATCTAGGATAGCCTGCCCTCTGATGAGCTCTAGATTGTACTGCTCTAAGAAATGGTCCCAAACACACCCTGAACTAATTTCCCAAGCTGCCTTTGCCCAATGAAAAAAGTGAAGTCACCCATGATTATTGCAGTACCTTTCTAACATGCCCCATTTATTTCTTCCTGTATACTTTGTCCTGCAGTGTGACTACTGTTAGGCCTGTAAGCTACCCCCACAACTGATCTCTTACCTTTCCTGTTTCTTATCCGAGCCTCTCAGACAGGGAACTGTAAGGAACTGAGAGGGGGCGAGCCGAGAGATATGTAGACAGCAAGTCTCTATGGTTCATAATGTAAGAACGTGGGTGGGAGCACGCACTTGGATTGATGAGTCCAAGTTCGTGAGGATTTAAATGAAACTGGAAGATTTACCTAGCTTTGGTTAGAGGGAGGGATCTCCAGGGTAAATCTTACCATGAAAGCCAGTTCGGGGATTAGAAGTTATCTGACTGGAAAAGGAAAAAGAGGCAAGCCCTCAGTAGCTAAGAATCAGTTTGGATTGGCTCCAGGAGAATAGAGTGTCTACTTAAGGGTCAATGCAAAGTATGAATGTAGATGGTGATTTTCAGTCATTTTAAGTGTTAAATGGGGGAACCTTTCTGTAGTTTAGAGTATAAGTTGCCTACTAAAATAGTAGTTAATGTTGCATTTAGTTTTAGTGTTACTTTAAAAGTCTTAAAACTTGAAGCCTTGTCATGTGATCCTTTTAGCCAATTTAGTTCAAATTTCTCTTTAAAAGTTACCCGTCTCCATGTTCATCGTAACATTTATTTTTACTTTAAGATAAAAGCAAAAAACTGCAGATGCTGGAAATCCAAAACAAAAAAAATACCTGGGAAAACTCAGCAGGTCCTCTCCACAGATGCTGCCAGACCTGCTGAGTTTTTCCAGGTATTTTTGTTTTTATTTATTTTTTACTTGTTTGCACTTGGTCTCTGCTCAATTTTAAAACTCAAATTTTTGCTTTATTTAAGCACTTCAACTTGCGCTTAGTGATCAGCCCAAGTCTTCCAGTTAAACTAAATCTTCAGCGTCTTTCTATTGAATGTATTACTTGCATTCCTCATTCCCTCCACCACACTGCCCACAATATATTACTTCCTATTTATCTGTATTAAATTGCATCCATCACTTGTCTGTCCATTTTACTAACCAGTCTACATCTTCCTGAACCGTTTTACAGTCTTTGTTCAAACTTAAATGTTTATTCCGAACAACAGCAGTACATTCAAAATTTTACCTTGCAACTCTACCCAGCTATGTTACATATCACCATAGTAACATATGCACTCATGACCTTTTTCTAGGAGGCTTGCAAGATGATACCACAAGCACCAGAGTACATGTAGAATCCAGCACACCACAATAACATCTTTCACATAAGTACTATGACAGGAGTATCTAAGTGTTGGCCAACTCCCAAGCCTGGATGTGAAGGATACAGGAGACTCGGATGCTTAGGTAGAGAATGTTTATTGCCTACCACAGAGCTGATTTCTCCCCTCTAACCCACCAGACAGCCAATGCTGCCCAAGTCTTCCTTATATACTCAATTGAGTATGATTAACAAATCAACTCCTAGCACCTGTTCACCTTATTACCGTCAAGTATTTAACATTCATTAAGGAGAGCCTATGAGAAGCTAACAGATTTCCCTTTTTTCTTTAAATTAAATTGATATGCATAAAAAAATTCATACAAAATGAAAATACATGTTATATTATACAGTCTCTGACATAATCCAAATTCCTTTCTTAAAAAAAGTTTAACATGAAAATTTCCATGTTGTCATAATCCATTATAATACATGGCGTCCCTCTTCAAGGATATTCAACAATTTCTTTGGACGAGCAGTTCTTTTTGTGAAACAATCAGATAACTGGTGAATTGTGTCAACCCATTTAATTTTGGAAATTTCCTTCCTTTCCAACATCTCTTTTATACTCACAGGATCAATCTTCAACCTCTTTTCTGCGACATTCTTTGTTGAATGGACATTGCTCTCTCTGGGACAAAATTATTTATGTAGCATCATGGGCTTATTTTTCCCTGGTTGTCCCTTATATAGGAGTTCCTTTAAAATGCTCAATAAATATATAGCCATATCTGTTGCCTCCACCAGCGGAAATGTCTCTGCAGCTAAGGTGCTTTCAAATATCCTCTTTATCTTCTTCAATTCCCACGCTAATAGGCAATATGTATCATTTCCTCTCACTAAAAATATCATGAATTCTGCTGTACTTGAATCATCATCAGGCAGGTTAGTGGGTGAGGTGTCACTAAAATTAACTAATTTTATCCCTTCCGTGTCACCAACGTCTGGAAATCTGATTGAAGGAATTAAGTTCAGTAGAATGTACTAAGTCTAATTTGCTTTCAGTGCTCCCCCAATAGTAGCATATTTCAGCATGGTGCTCAACTCTAATACAGCATAGCACGCATCCAGCCTCGGTTGCACACACAACTAGTTTAACTGCCCATTAAGCTTCTTAACTGATCTGCTTCTTCCTTGGTTGTGGAGTCTTCCTTTTGCGAAGACCTAGCCCGGTTTATCAGGATCCTATTAACATTCTCTAGGTAAGACTGTTGAATCAAGGTTATTCCCAACTTAGTCTGCCTAACATCCAACCCTACGTGCTTAAAAGCTCCAGAAGTCAGACTTCCAATTTTGAATTCCTTATTAAATTTTATCTATTACAAATTTCCAAAATCCCGCAGATCAGCTCCCCGCCACCCCCACAGGAAATCATCTACGGGCAATAAGAAAATGCCCGCTAGTTTTCCTTCATAATACATATTAAACATTGCTGGATCTACATTTAGCTGAACACAACCAGCTTTAAATAAAAGACAGACATAACTAAAAAATACCAAACCACCGATTCATCATTTTGCCCGTAAACACACTTATTCAACCTCCATAATTTCCCTTCTGTATCTCCAGCTCCTTTTGGAGGCTTTAAAAATGTTTCTCTTTGAAATTACTCCCCTTGCAAAAATGCTGCTTTGACGTGGATTTAGATTCCCAAGAGTATGTCGATAGAAGTGCTAGGAAAATCCTCAAGCTTGCTTTTCCTGCTGTTGGGGAATCTGCTCTTAACCTCCTGGTCACCCAGTTGTTCTTCGAATCCCTGAACCACCAGTATTTCCCCTACTAGATCTCCTGTCCCTTTCTGGACTGCGGCTACTTGACTCATCGTTCCTGTGACTAGACTTCCTTTCATAAGTTCTTGATCTTTTCCTTGGGCTATGATTACCATTAGGCCCACCATCTGAGCTTACACTATGTTTCCTGGATTTCCACTTCCTTCTGCCAATCCATAGATCTGATATTCTGCCCCTTGTCTTGTACATTCAGCCAGTTTTTGTATTTCCTTGGGGCCTTTCCTGCCCTTCCTGCTACGGTGGCTTTGTTCCACTCACTAGCCCCTTTTGGCATATATATCCCTCTAGTTCCAACTTTCAGTAGTTGACCTTTGTGACAAATTGCCCTATCCTGGTCTTCACTATTGCTTGGTCTACTCTCAGTTGGTGCATTATCTGTCACAATCTGTTGTTCGTACATGCAAGGTACCTGATGCATCGTGTTTCCATCATTTGTTCAGGTTTCATCAATGTGTAATCAGTGTCACTAAGTCACATGGAATGTACTCTAACAGCTTGGTTAGCATGTCGCAAGATTAATCGCTTTGCCTTCAGTGCCCATAACTGTCCCAGGCCTCTCCATTCTTTCTGCCCTTCTCTTTTATAGTGCACCATATCCCTGTGCTGAAAATGCATTTCAGACAGCCTGATTCGATACCCCAAAGCTCTCCTGATTTTTTCTGAAGCTTCCACCTTAATAAATGCTTTCCTCCTGGCATGCATGCAAATGCTCCTCAAAAATGCAACTTATGGTAGTCCCCTGCAAAGCCAGGGGGTGTCACACATTTTTGAAGGTACCTTTGGATTCCTGCCATAAACTAATTGATAAGGGCTGGAGCCCCCAACAACCTGAAGTGTTTTTTTTTTTTTACATGCACTGCCCACACTATAGCAGTTGACAAGTTAAAAGTCGGTTGGTCTGCCAAAATTTTTCAGAGCATTTTGTCAATCACGGCATGATTTTCTCATAACCGATTACTAGACGGGCTTTCTGCTGTTGTGTGCATTGCAACAATATTCAAATTTTCGCACATACTCCTGAATTCCTTGTTGGCAAATTCTCCTCTACTGCCCGTTAAGAATTTATCTGGTGCTCCCATCCCCGTTCCTACCCACCTTTCCATTATTTTAATTGAATAATTACTTTTGTCTTTGCTAAAAATTACCATTGACAAGCTAAATCTAGTCACTACTCTATAAAATGTAGAAGAAAAATATTTCTTTTATCTTTTACCTTGAGGTCCATAACTACGGTTTCATTTGAAGTCTCACCAATGGAAGACTTACTACTGGTCATAATGGCGTCCTCCTACACTTTTTACAGATACCACATTTTTCATTAATATCCTCAACAAGTCTAGTGTATTCCCCATCCAGTGACCCCCCCCCACCCCGCCACCACCACCACCACCAATCCCCCATCTTTTAACAGAATCTTCAACCTATGGCCAGAGGGATGTGTAAATTGTTGATGCAGTTTTGTAATAATTTGCTTCTTCTCACGTAAATCCTCATCTCCAGCTGCCTTTAATACCTCTTTAACATTCTGTCTAGAGATTACAGGATTTAAAGGAATAAAACAATATCCCGACTGTGTAAATTCCAAATGTACAGATTTTCCAAAGACTCCTCAGGTGACTCTAACTTCATTTGGGCCTTTTCATTGAAGGCATCCTTAACAATAAAGATATTTCACTCGATACATCAGTACTGATAAAGTAATTTACCCCTATTTTACTCGGAATTACTTTCTTTTTAGTGATTTCAACATGTTACCATCGCCAAATCTAAAACAAGTAGAATTGTCATATTCTTTGACTTTACTCCGGTCTTCCTCAAAAAATCTATGTAACAGTTTAGCCAATTCACTCCACATACCGTGGACGTACACCCACTATCTAGAACTGCGCAATTGATTGAGTCTGCAATTAGGATACTCATTACAGGACTAAAGCTTTTGGTCACTAACATGATTCCTTCTGATTGGTTGGTATCGCCCTCCTAGTCTTCCGTACCTTCGATGCCATGTGTCGTCTCAGAAACTCTTTCACTTCAGGAAATTCAACGCATAATTATACATAGATCCACATCTGAAGCACTTGTAACCACGGAAGAGGGGCAGACAGTCTGGCCGGATGACCTCCTCAGTCACCTGCTGCCTGGGCCTATTGATGGCCAGCCTGGCCAGGCCCAGGAGCAGGTTCACAAAGAAGTATTCCACCCTCCCATTATTAACAAATCAACATCCAGCACCTTTTTACCTTATTACCTTCATGCACTGGTTATTTTAACATTCAGTAAACAGAACTTATTAGATGCTAACAATAAACAAAAGATTACACACCATATGCTACCACAAAAGGGATGCAATTTGCAATCCTCCAAAAAAACTAATTTCCAATTTTTTGCTGCCCATATCCTAGCTCACACTTAGTCCTCCTCAACCATCAGTCCTGTACTCAGGCCTATATTTGGATCTCAGCTCGTCAACACCTACGTATTGTTTAACATTTCGAGGGCTGTTTTAAAGTAATTGATCTTGGAAACTAGCAGATTGAAATATCTGGCATATTATTAGTGAGTTCATCAAAATTCCGAAGCTTGTGTTCAAATCCCTGCACAACATCACCCTTCTCCACTTCTGTAACCTCCACCAGCCCAATGATCACCAAGGACTCTGCATTACTCAAATTCTGGCCTCTTGTGCAATTCTAATCACCTATCCATGCTCCCTGATCATTTAGAACTTATGAGTAGGAAATGGGTGGTGCAGTTAGACAGTGGAGCCAGAATTGTTCAGGAAGGTAAGTCGCCCTGCCGCCAGGGCCAAAAGTGGGACCCGACCCTGCACTGGCAAGCAGCCAATTAAGTGGCTGCTGCTGGAACTGCCATTCAATTAATGATGACAGTCTGCCACCCAGAACCGCTGGCTGGCCCAGAGGACAAGCAGCTCAACAGTACCACTGATAGAGGTGGCCGCTGCTGAGGCTGCAGGAAGGAGGTGCCTTCATGTTAAAGTATTCTCAAAGGCAAGATAAGCTTTTTTATTTAGTGCTGGGATCAGGCAGGCAGGTCCCAGCAATCAGGATGGGTTTAACCGACCAGCAGCAATACCACATCCATGTGGGGCAACCATGAAGGAGCCCCTCACCATTCCCCCCAGCAACCTAAGAGGCCACTTTACCTAGGAGTCTTTCCATGCAACAGCTGCTCCTCCCAACACTAGTAAAACGTTGGAAGGGGTGGGCAGTGGGTAACAATTGACCAATAGTTTTGTTTTTCCTTCACAGAACGTGGGTAACGCAGGCATGGCCAGCATTTGTTGCCCATTCCTAATTGCCCTCGAGAAGATGGCCTTCTTGAACTGCTGCAGATACACCCACAGTGCTGTTAGGAAAGGAGTTCCAGGTTCTTGATCCAGTGACAGTGAAAGAATGGCAATGGTGTGAGACTTGAAGGGGAACTTGCAGGTGGTGTTGTTCCATGTGCCTGCTGCCCTCGTCCTTCTAGGTGGTAGAGGTTGGGGGTTTGGAAGGTGCTGTTGAAGGAGTCCTGGCGAGTTGCTGCAAGGCATTTTGTATACAGTACACACTGTTACCACTCTGCATCAGTGATGGATTAAGTTGGTGGATTGGGGGGGGGGGGGGGGGCACGTGGTAGTGAACAAGCAGCCTGACTTGTCCCAGATGATATCACTGCATCGAGTACTGTTGGAACTGCCTTACCCATGCAAGTGGAGAGTATTCCATCACATTCCTGACTTGTGCCATGTAGATGGTTAGACAGTGGGTGATCAATGATGGTAATGCCATTGCAAGTCAAGGAGAGATGATTAGATTCTCTCTTGGAGATGGTCACTGTCTGGCACAAATGCAAGTTGCCACCTATCAGCCCAATCTTGAAGGTTGCCCAACTCTTGCTGCATAAGGCCATGGACTGCTTCAGCATCTGAGCTGTGAATAGTACCAAACACTGACACTGTGCAATCAACAGCCATCCCAATTTTGACCTTATGGAGAGAAGATCATTGATGAAGCAGCTGAGATGGTTGGGCCTAGGACACTATCCTGAGGAACTCCTGCTGTAAAACCCCCAACAACCATCTCCCTTTGTGCTAGGTACGACTCCAACCAGTGGAGTTTTCCCCAATTCCCAACTGACTCCAATTTTGCTCATGCTCCGTGATGCCACACTCGGTCAAATGCTGCCTTGATGTCAAGGGCAGTCACCTTCACCTCACGAGTTCAGCTCTTTTGCCCATGTTTGGGCCAAGGTTGTAATGAGGTCAGGAGCAGAGTGGCCCTGATGGAACCCAAACTCAGCGTCAGTGAACAGTTTTTGCTAAGTGCCGCTTTATAGCACTGTCGACGAACACAAGAGTAAGAACATTAGAAATAATAGTAGGCCATTCGGCCCCTCAAACCTGCCCCATCATTCAATAAAATCATCGCTGATCTGCTCCAGGACCCATCTCCTCTTTTGTGCCAGCTTCTCATAGCCCTCAACTCTCTGATATTTCAATAATTTATCTACCTCCTCTTTAAATACTTTGTGATCTAGCCTCCACAACTCTCTGGGGTAGAGAATTCCAGACATTCACTGCCCTCAGAAGAAATTTGCATCTCAGTTTTAAATGAGTGTTCCTTTATTCTGTAAATAAATAGCAAAAGCAGCATGCAATAGAGCTAAGCGATCCCACAACCAATGGATCTGATCAAAACTCTGCAGTCCTGTCACATCCATTTGTGAAAGGCGGTGGACAATAGTAGGAGGAGGCCCACACATATCCCTATCCTCAATGATGGTAGAGCCCTTCCATCACTTTGCTGATGGCTGCATGAAGGCTAATAGGGCAATCATTGTCTGGGTTGGATTTGTCCTGCTTTTCGTGGACAGGAAATATCTGGGCAATTTTCCAGATTGTCCTGTTGATGCCAGTAGTGTAGCTGTACTGGAACAGCTTAGCTAGGGGTACAACTAGTTCTGGAGCACCCAGTACTACTGCCAAGATGTTGTCAAGTTCCACAGCCTTTGCAGTATCCAGTGCCTTCAGCCATTTCTTGATATCGCATGGAGTGAATCGAATTGGCAGAAGACTGGCATCTGTGATGGAGAACTCAGTAATTCTGGCTGAAGATGGCTGTAAATGCTTCAGCCTTGTCTTTTGAACTAATGTTCTGGGCTCCCTCATCACTGAGGATAGGGATATTTGCAGAGCCTCCTCCTACTGGTAGTTGTTTATTTGTCTATCACCATTCACGAATGGATGTGACGGGACTGATCAGATCCATTGGTTGTGGGATCACTTCGCTCTACTGCATGTTGCTTACGCTATTTTGCATGCAAGTAGTCCTGTGTTGTAGCTTCATCAAGTTGTCACGTCATTTTTAGGTATGCCTGGTGTTGCTCCTGGCATACTCTCCTGTATTCTTCATTAAACCAGGGTCGATCCCTTGGCTTAATGGCACTATAGAGTGAGGGGATAAACCAGGCCATGAGATTACAGATTGTGGTGGAATACAATTTTGCTGCTGTTGATGGCTCACAGCACCTCATGAATGGTCAGTTTTGAGTTGCTAGATCTGTTCTGAATCTATCCCATTTTAGCAATGTGGTAATGCCTCACAACACGACAAAGGTATGCTCAGACTGGACTTTGTGTCCCCCATGACTGCCAGTGGTCACTTCTACTTATACTGTCATGGACAGATCCATCTGGGACAAGTAAATAGGTGAGGACAAAGTCTAGTTGGTTTTTCCCTCTTGTTGGTTCCCTCATCACCTGCTGCAGGCCCAGTCTGGTAGATATATCCTTCAGCCAGCTGTGTCAATCCACTCCTGTTGATGGACATTGAAGTCCCCCAATTAGTGCATTCTGTGCCCTTGCCATCCTCACTGTTTCCTCCAAGTGGTGTTCAATATGGAGGAGTGCTGATTCATCAGCTGAGGGAGAATGGTAGATGGTAATCAGGAGATTCCTTCCACACGTTTAACAAGATACTATTAGACTTCATGAGTCTGAACTCAATATCGAGGGCTCCCAGGGAAACTTCCTCCGACTGAGTACCATTTTGCCCCGCCTCTGCTGGACAGGACATCCCCAGGGAGGGTGACGGCTTGAAAGGGATGCTGGCTGTGAGGCACGATTCTGAGCATGACCATTCCAGGCTGTTGCTTGGCTCGTCTATGGGACAGTCCTCCCAGTCTTGGCACATGCCCCTAGATGTTAGTATGGAGGACTTCACAGGGTTGGGTATGCAGTCTGTCATTTTAATTGGCTGCCCAACTTCAGTCAGTGGGCAGCTGAGGTCCCCACTACTGGTAATATCCCACACTGACAGGAAGACGTCAGGATTCTTCCCCCGGTGCATTCCACTGCCATTTTACAAGACCTTCCCCCTCACTTTCAACCCATCTCCAGAGGGCGAACAAAAGCTAACAGATTGAAAATCCAGTGTTAAAGTCCAGCCCCAACTGAAAGTGGAACATCTCCTAAAAAGCCAAATGTGAAATGAGTTTCAACAGTTTCAAATCTGGTTCAAAGTGTCGGGGGGTAGTGGAGAAACTCAGCCTCCAGGACAAACATTCAAATGCAGATCTAATTTGCAATGTTACTCGAGGGACCACAGGTTGGCTAATGTGAAATGCAAAAAAGTGTTACACTGGTGCAGGAGAGAGAGAGAACCCTCTTCTGAAGTTCGGGCAGAGCACTGAAAGCTTTGTTCTGCATCTAGCTGTGCTACAACTGACCTAATAAAGTACTGGACACCCAGGCAAATGTCCTTCATTTTGAGCAGTAGAAAAAGATTGTTATTAAGAGAACCAGAACCCAAAATTTTTATGCCTCATTAAACGTAATCTGCCAGATATCTCAAACTGCTAATCTCACTTGAAGATTACAGTTACTTTAGAATAAACCTCCACAAAAATTTTATATACAATAAGTAGTGCTTCTAATCAATAGAAACCTTTCCCAACTTAAACATTCAACAAGTAGAAATTGATCCACTCCCATAAACTTAACTCCTGGGACAATGAAATTTCGCAGCAGTATATCCATAGTTCCAAGGTCTTTTCTATAAATACAGTAACTTGGCATATGAATAGGAAGCTTGCACTTTGTTTTCCCATCACACAACTTTCATATTCAAATCTAATTTAAACAATTACCTAACACACCAGTTTTACAATGTCCAACAGGTATACACTGAAAGCAATATAGTTTCCTAAAATCCAAGTTGGATGCAAACTCATTAATAATGAATGCACCAAGTTGTTTTTTTCCTTAAATGAGGCAAATCCTTGGTAACATTCAATTTTCCCCTCTTTCCCCAACTCCCAAGCCAGTGGATGACCAAGTAATTGCATGGATGACTTCAAGTGTTGACAAGCTACTTGATCAAAAGTGATAGCACAAAAACTTGATCCTGGCTTCACCCAGAATATATTTTTCAGGAGGATCATTAGAAATCCATAATCTAATGTTGTAGGAACAAGAACTCTTTCTTCCCCTTCCCATCGCAGGATGCAATGTCAAAAATTTGGGTCACTTCCGAACAATTAGTTCAAGGCCATCGCTAGATGTCACAGCAAATTATTTGCATGCACCCCCAACAAACAAATTTTATACAGTAACTTTAAAAAAGGGGTGTGTGTATGTTTGGGGTTGGTGGCAGGGGGGGCGGAAATGTAATGACAGCAGGTCACAATATTGTAGCACAAAATAATGTAGTCAAAAAGCAACTGATTTAACATGGCTGATTAAAATAGTGACGAACAGTAGGAGTTGCCCTCTTAAGACAGAGCAGCAGTAAAGGTTACCAGTGAAGTCGTCAGTTTCAAGTGAAAATTGCCCACTCTATTTTCTGTCACATCATGAAAGCAAGACACTTTCATTTCCAATTTAAGATATTTCCTTTGAGTTTACTGTATTGTAGAACACACTAGAAAGCATTAAGGGAACTAAGTACAGAACATTGAGAACCATGTTTACAGGTCATTCGGCCCATTGTGCCTGTGCCAGCTCTTTGTTAGATCAATCCAAAAGAAATCTTCCTCTTTTTCAAAAGTTTGTCCAATTTTCCTTCGAGATAAATAGTCCCTGCCTCAACCACTTTGCACTGTGACAACCACTTTGTAAAGACATTCCCTCTTTTCACCTAACAGAGGATTTTCAACACACAAGATGAGTATTTGTTTCGATTCCATAAAAAGGAAATCTTAAGATGTTTTAGTCAGATAAACGATGTTGACTGACGTTGCATCTTTTATCTTCTTGCCTGGTATTTACTACTTTGTACCCGCAGAAGTATTTGTTCCTTATTTCACTTTTGCCCAAAACAAAATTATATTATCTTCAGATACCACAGCAATGAGATGAAGCAAAAATGCTGATGAGCATTTATTTTAGAAAATTTTCTTGACACTTTATTCAAAAAAAATCACCAATGAGTAAAAACAACCCGATGGAGGACCGAAAATTGCATATACCTACCATTATTGAGAGCAGTAATCTAAGCTTGGCTGGTTGACCATGACCACCACAAATGGGGCCAGCCTCAACACATGGGTAACAGGACTTATCAGTGGCTTAAGGCAAGCTCTACTAGTTGCTAAATGCTTATGAATCACACAGCTCACTAGAGTCTAATAAACAAGGCTATGAATTGACAAGATGTGGCAAGTTATCTTTCAACAAGATATCAATAAGACAGATTTAGAAGCAGCACTAGCAAATTATTTATACATTAAAATATGGCAGTAATCAAATAATAGCAGGAACAATCAAAAACATTTATATAGCTCAGTTTAAAAAACTGAAAATGATCAGTTGAAACTGCTTTGTGATGTCACTGACATTATGATCTCACGTCATAGAAACAGATTGTAGCTTGTAACCATGAAAACAAAAGGGTTATAAAGAGATCTATTCATCAAAAGCAATAGCCTAAAAGATTACAATAAACTTTGGTGCAAGCCTGTTGAGAACATACAAATCTGTTTCTGCTAGCACTGTTTGACCCAAAGCAGTGTCCCAAACTTTATCACAATACTTATTTTGAGCTCTGCAACATTAACCACCTCCACCCCTACCTTATCCTCTCTGCTGCAGAAACTCTGATCTAGACCTGGATCATCTCTAGACTTGACTTTTACAATGCTCTCCTCACCAACTTCAAGACCATCACCCCTTACCAAACCCATTTGTTTAAAACTCTTATTGCCCAAGCCTACCTCACCCATTATTCAATTAATCAAATGTAAAATACTTGATCTAAGTCCACAAATTATTCCAGGGCTTCACCCCATACTTCTAAGTATTGTTCCCATCTTACATTTCCCCTCTTATTTTCTGACTCAGGCTTCCTGTGGATTTCACCCTTCCCTTTATTCCACATTTGGCCACCCCAACCCTCCCATCAGGAACTCTCCAAAAGCCCTGCAACACTTTTGTTGGCTCAGTGAAAACTAACGTAAGGTCTTCAGACAATGGGAGCTTAAAGACTCAACTGCAAAACCAAACAAAATAAAAAAGATATTTACACTAGTCAGCCTTTTCCTACTCCAGATTTCACACCACAGAAGACCCATATTCTCTTACTAGATGATTCAGCAGCAGAAATTAAAATATTAAAAGATTCTCCTACAGGAAGAAAGAAAGAGGAAAAGGAAGGAGGAAAGTTTATACAAATTGATTAGCTTTTTCCAATTCCAAATATTAATATTACTTTTTGTCGATGGAGCTGAATAAACTTCAGAAATAAAAACGGTCAAACTTATCGATCCTATGTGGATAAGAAGCTCATTATGGGTGGCACACTGAGCACGTTTAGAGCACACCCGCCCCACCTCCAACGAAACACGCACACACACAGCAGACCAAACACAAAAGAGTCCAAACCAGAGGCAGCAAAAAAAAAAAATATCCGGCCAGCTCCCCTCTCAGTGCGTTCACTCGGGCAACAAGAGGCAGAATGGAAGCTGCCGGGAAGGCCTGGGCCGCAGTCAGAGCCTCGGCCTTGCGCTGCCAATGGCTCAGGGCGAGAGAGTGAACGGCCCCAGCTCAAAAACCACCAGCACTCACTTTTTCAGAATCTTCTCCTTTTTGATTCGGCTTCGCTTTTTGCGCGCCTGGAGAGCCAGAACTGGAAGAGAGAAAAAAAATTACAAGACAGAGGATTAGAGCGGAGCTCGAGGGTCCCGAAGACGGTTATTCTGCCCACCCCTACACAGCGGGTTACCGCTAAAAAGCTTCCCTCACCTTTTCGGGAGCTCATGTTGGAGCCGGTTCCTCACAGACTCGCCGCGCAAGCGCAAACCCACGGGCTTTTTCTAACGTCCTCCCCACTCGCGGCCTGCTGTTCCGACCTCCGGCCGTCAGGTGGGAGGACACAATGGCCCGTTGGCGCTGCCGCCCGTTCATGTCACCGGCTGCTGTTCCGACCTCCGACCGCAGGTAGCGGACCGAACGGCCGGCCGGCCGGTGACGTCACCGACATGACGTGACGTCATCGCCCTGAGAAATGCGCCGTTCGATCTCCCAATTCTCCTATTAAAAACAGAAAATGCTCAACGGGTTAGGCAGCATCTGTGGAAGGAAAAATTACAGAGTTCGTGTTTTTTTTTTAGGTGAATGATCTTACATCAGAACTGGAAAAAATTTAGAGATGTAATAGATGTCCAAGGTGAGTGGAACTAGGACAAAAGGAAGGGCTGCCATAGGGTGGAATATTGGAGAGATTGGATAACAGAAGTGTTAGTCTTACAGAGCCAAAGGGAATAGTGATGGGCAAGAAAAGATTGTCCAGAGCATTTGTGCTACTGTCTGAAAGTGAAGATAAGAGAAAAGCCAAAACATGAAAAGGAAACAAAATAGGGGGAACAGAATTTACAGTCTTAAATTGTTCAACTCAGTGTTCAGCCTGGAAGGCTCTAATGTGCTGAATTGAAACATGAGGTGCTGTTTGCTTACGTTGAGCTTCACTGGAACAGTTGCCAAAGGCTGAGGACAGAGATGTCAGTGTGAGAGTAAGGTGGAGAATTAAAACGACAGACCGCTCGAAACTTGGGGTCATGCTTGCGGACTGAATGGAAGTGTTCCGCAAAGAGGTCACCCATTCTGCATTTGATCTCCCCAATGTAGTAGTCAGAGCCTCGTTAGCGCAGTAGGCAGCGCGTCAGTCTCATGCTCTGAAGGTCGTGAGTTCGAGCCTCACATGGGGCACTTGCTTGTCTATGAGATGGCTTTTTGGAGGAGCTTGTCGTGGAGCCCACTAGGGAACAGGCAATTCTAGATTTAGTGATGTGTAATGAGGCAGATTTGATAAGGGAGCTTAAGGTGAAGGAACCCTTAGGAGGAAGTGACCATAATATGATAGAATTTACCCTGTAATTTGAGAGGAAAAAGCTGGAATCAGATGTAACGGTATTACAGTTGAAAAAAGGCAACTACAGAGGCATGAGGGAGGAGCTGGCCAGAATTGACTGGGAGATGAGCCTAGCAGGAAAGACAGTGGAACAGCAATGGCAGGAGTTTCTGGGAGTAATTTGGGAGACACAGCAAAAATTCATCCCTAGGAAGAAGAAGCATACTAAAGGGAGGACGAGGCAACCATGGCTGACAAGAGAAATCAGGGACAGCATAAAAGCTAAAGAGAAAGCATACAATGCGGCGAAGAGCAGTGGGAAACCAGGGGATTGGGAAGCCTACAAAGACCAATAGAGGACAACTAGAAAAGAAATAAGGAGGGAGAAGATTAAAATATGAAGAGATAGTGGAGGCATTAGTGATGATCTTTCAGGAATCACTGGAGTCAGGGAGGGTCCCAGAGGACTGGAAAATCGCTAATGTAACCCCCCTGTTTAAGAAGGGAATGAGGCAAAAGACGGGAAATTACAGGCCGATTAGCCTGACCTCGGTCGTTGGTAAGATTTTAGAGTCCATTATTAAGGATGAGATTTCAGAATACTTGGAAGTGCATGGTAAAATAGGGCAAAGTGAGCATGGTTTCATCAAGGGGAGGTCATGCCTGACAAATCTGTTAGAATTCTTTGAGGAGGTAACGAGTAGGTTAGACAAAGGAGAGCCAATGGATGTTATCTATTTGGACTTCCAGAAGGCCTTTGACAAGGTGCCGCACAGGAGGCTGCTCAGTAAGATAAGAGCCCATGGTGTTAGAGGCAAGGTACTAGCATGGATAGAAGATTGGCTGTCTGGCAGGAGGCAGAGAGTGGGGATAAGGCGGTCCTTCTCAGGATGGCAGCCGGTGACTAGTGGAGTTCCGCAGGGGTCAGTGTTGGGACCACAACTTTTCACTTTATACATTAATGATCTAGATGAAGGAACTGATGGCATCCTGGCTAAGTTTGCAGATGATACAAAGATAGGTGAGGGACAGGTAGTATTGAGGAAGCGGGGAGGCTGCAGAAGGATTTGGACAGGTTAGGAGAATGGGCAAAGAAGTGGCAGATGGAATACAACGTGGGGAAGTGTGAGGTCATGCATTTTGGTAGGAAGAATAGAGGCATAGACTATTTTCAAAATGGGGAGAGAATTCAGAAATCTGGAGTGCAAAGGGACTTGGGAGTCCAAGTCCAGGATTCTCTTAAGGTTAACTTGCAGGTTGAGTCGGTAGTTAGGAAGGCAAATGCAATGTTGGCATTTATTTCGAGAGGACTAGAATATAAAAGCAGGGATGTGCTTCTGAGGCTTTATAAGGCTCTGGTCAGACCACATTTAGAATATTGTGAGCAATTTTGGGCCCCGTATCTCAGGAAAGATGTTCTGGCCCTGGAGAGGGTCCAGAGGAGGTTCACGAGATCCTAGGAATGAAAGGCTTAACATATGAGGAACGTTTGAGGACTCTGGCTCTATACTCGATGGAGTTTAGAAGGATGAGGGGGGATCTGATTGCAACTTACAGAATACTGAAAGGCCTGGATAGAGTGGATGTAGGGAAGATGTTTCCATTAGTAGGAGAGACTAGGACCCGAGGGCACAGCCTCAGAGTAAAGGGAAGACCTTTTAGAACAGAGATGAGGAGAAACTTCTTTAGCCAGAGAGTGGTGAATCTATGGAATTCATTGCCACAGAAGGCTGTGGAGGACAGGTCATTGAATGTATTTAAGACCGAGATAGATAGGTTCTTGACTGGTAAGGGATCAAAGGTTACGGGCGAAGGTGGGAGAATGGGGTTGAGAAACTTATCAGCCATGATTGAATGGTGGAGCAGATTCGATGGGCCGAATGGCCTAATTTCTGCTCCTTTGTCTTATGGTCTTATGGAGACCACATTGTGAGCAATGAATACAATAGAATAAGTAGAAAGAAGTACACATAAATTGCTGCTTCACTTTGAAGGAGTGTTTGAGGTCTTCGATGGTGAGGAAAGAGAAGGTAAAAGGGTAGATGTTGCATCTCCTCTGTTGCATGTAAAGGTGCTATGGAGAAGAGATGGGATGTTGGAGGTGATTGTGGAGTGGACCAGAGTAACACAGAGGGAACAATTCCTTTGGAATGCTGAAAGGTGGGTGGAGGGGAAGATGTTTCTGGTGCTGACATCATGCTGGAGGCAGTGGAAAAGGCAGAAATGATCCATTGAATATGGGGGCTGGTGGGGTGGAAGATGAGGACAAGGAGAACCCTATCATGCTGGGAAGGGGTGAGAGCTGAGGTGTGGGAAATCTGGTGGACATAGCTGAGGGCCCTGTCAAATCTTGGTGTGAAGGAATTCTCAGTTGAGGAAAAAAGAAGGCATCTCAGAAACTGTGGTGTGGAAGGTTGCATCATGAGAACAGATACAATGGAGAGGGAGGTACTGGGAGAATGGAATGGAGTCCTTACAGGGTGTTGGGTGTGAGGAAGTGTAGTTGAGGAAGCTGTGGGAGTCAGTGAGCTTATCATGAATATCAGCTGATAACCTATAATATAATCTAATAACCATATACATCATGATCCTATAATAGTCACAATTGTCTTCTCATTTAGAGGAAACACAATAATTGTAAAAGTAATCACTTCAGCCATAATAGGCATGCTTTTTCCATATCCTAATTTCTATAGTCATTTTATGTACCTATCTATAGTTTTATGCATTGTAAAATATTCTTATATTGTAAATCTAACTTATTACTTGCAAGGAAAATTGAATAAGTGTTTTGAAACATAGAAAAATTTATGTTGCAGAAAGAGGCCTGTCATCCCATCGTGTCCATGCCAGCTGAAAAAGAGTTTTCCAGCCTAACCCCACCTTTCAGCTTTTGGTCCACAGCCCTGAAGGTTGCATATCCAAGAGCTGGATTTTACGGAGCACCATGGTCTCACCCCCGGCTAAAAAGTCAGTGGGGAACCTGCCCATGGCAAGAACGGCTGCCCTACTGTCATTATGGCCGTTAATAGGCTGTAGGTGGGATTTCTACCCCTGAGAGACACTACGTCCTGCCTTAGCAAGCTGCTGGCCAGTCAGGTGGTTGGCAGCTCTGTAGTCCCAGCAGCAACGGAGATTATCACTGGAGCCAGATGCCAAGGTAAATGGAGGGAATTTCACCGGGGTCAAGCTGGCAGGCGCCACCAAGGGGGATGGGGGGAGGCCAGGTTTGAGAGACCAAACGAGGAGGGTAAGGGGGGAAGTGAGATCTTGGGAGGGGTGCCTCTTATGGACACAGGGCACCCACAAAGTAGATTTCCCCCCCCACCCTTGCTCAACACCAACCTGTGCAGCTAAAGCTGCCAGGCTACTTGCTTGGCGTGGGGGTCTTCCTGCCAAGGGTAAAATAGCAGTGGGAGCAGGATGGTGGCCATTTCGTGGACTCTTAAGCACCTCAGAAGGCCCAAAGGCAGGCAGGATGATTGATACCATCCCCACAAAATTTCACACAGGCTGGGGACAAGTGGGTAGGTAGTGGGAAGGCCACTTGCTAGCAGGGGAGTGTAAAATCCAGCCCTATATCTTCCCTCCTCGGAATGTGTTTTTGCTTCTTCACTGGTAGTGGAAGCAGTAGTTTATTGGTCATAGCTCTCTTAATTTGACCTCTCTGTCCTCATTAACTAACCTCCCTTTCCTCTCCAATTCCTTGAAAGTGTTGTGAGCTCCCAGATCCCACATTGTGTGAATCCCTCAAATTAGGTTTCTATCGCTCCTATAGTATTGAAACAGCCCTAACAACCTAAATTCATTAGTCAATCTCTACCTGTGACATGATCTATTAACTCTCCTGTCCTCCTGAACCTCTGCAATATGTGATATGAATGATCCTTGCATCTTCCTCCAATGCCAACTCAGTTGTACTCTGTCTTCAATTACTCCACTCTTACCTATCCAATCATAGCCAGAGCATCTTTAGCAATAGCTTCTCTTGCCCCTCCTGCAACATCACTGCAAAATTGTCCCAAGGGTCTACCTTTGGCCTCCTAGTCCTCATTTACATGCTGAACCTAGTGATATCATCTACATACATGGAGTTAAATTCCACATGTATGCTGTGGACATGCAGATATATCACTTCCCCATCTCTCTTTCCCTCATCCGCCTTTCTCTCCTTTTCTATGCTATTAGATTGCTTGTTCAACATCCAGTTTTAGATGAGCCATTACCTCCTCCAGTTAAACACTGGGAAGTCATGGAGCCATCAAACTTGGCCTTGACACAAACTCCATAGTCATGACACCTACTCCATCTTCCTCTCTGGCTACTGGTTCAAGTTGAAACAGACTGTTCACAACCTTGGCATCCTGTTCAATCTTTTCTGGGTTTCTAATCACATATCCTCTTCATCACAAAATCCATCTTCCAACTCCATCAGATAATCACTTCCCTATCTTGGCCCATCTGCTTTATATGTGCCTTAGTCACTTCCACACACAACTGTTTCAAAACGCTTTTCTGTACAACCACATGTCCTGCACACCATTAAGTCAAGCTTATTCAAAACCCTGCTAAATGTATCCTATCCCACAACTACTCGCTCAACACCCTATATTGCTGACTGATTCCCCAATGCCTCAAATTTAAAACGATTATTTTTATGTTGAAGACTTTCGTAGCTTTACCCTTTCCTCTGTAACCTCTTTTAGCCCTTCAATCTTTCATCAAACTCTCCATTCACTCACTCCAGCCTCTTGTGCATCTGCTGGCAATGAGCCCCACTTTTGGCAGTCATGTCTTCAGCTGTTTAACCCCAACACTGGAATTCCCTCCCCCAACCCCTCTGCCTGCCCATCTCTCCTCTCTCCTTGAACCACCTCCTTAAATCAGAGTCTTTGGCCCAGTTTTTCTTCATACTTCCTAATATTCCCTTGTTTACCTTGACGTCTTTTTCTCCTAACACCTTTACAAAGTGCCTTGAAACATTTTCTATATTATAGAAGTGTTACAGAAATGTGATCTTTGCTGTTGCCATTCATGTTGCTATCTTGTCCTTGAAAAAGAAAGCAAAAAGAGACAAATTATCTTTTGTTACCCTGACAAGCAGTAATACATTGTTCTGAGTGCAGTTCAGAGTGCAGTCCAAAATAATTGTGATGACCTAGGCATGCAGTTCCATACCATATAAAGCTTTTTTGTTGGATTGAAAGAATTTAAGGATGTGACTGTAGTCAAACTCATAGTGGAAGCGTAAAGGACATTGCATTATCTCATTGACAATGATGTTAAGTAATTCAAGGAATTTAATTCAGTGTGAGGAGGAGATAATTGTACACATACTTAGTACAATACATTCTTAAATTGTGTGGCTAGCTACTCCATCCTTGATATGGTTAGGCCATTACACTTTTTCAACTAGTTGTGTGTCAGCATTGGAATTGGCACTCACTATCCCAACCAATTCCTTCCACAGCCCCTGACTAGGCCTACTTATGACCTGCTTTATTCAGTTCCAAACAGGGTCTTCTTTCTTTGCCTGATCACATACAGCAGCACTTTCACAATTATATCTGAGAAGCTGAGCTTGGATCTCTCTTACCTCTTTATTCTTTCATGGGAAGTGGGCATCGATGGCTAGGCCAGCATTTATTGGCCATCCCTAGTTACCCTTGAGAGGGTGGTGGTGAGCCACATTCTTGAACCGTTGTAGTTCGGGGTGTAGGTATACCCACAGTGCTGTTCCCACATCTTGCATCACACAATGCTGTGTGATGAACAATATATGTATTTTTGTGTTGAGGAAGATTGTGATTCCAGTTTCACTTTATTTTTTTTTATGAACCTTAGCGCCTAGAAGTCTGGGTGGACCTGTTGCTGAAAGGCCAGCTTTTTGCGGTTTGTTACATACATTTTTAATGAGGTTTTACAACCCCTGATGTCAAAGACAGGTGTTAAAAAAAGGTTAGAAGTTTAGTGATTTTGGAAAAAAAACGCACTAGAAAAAACTGAACTTTTGCCTAGCAACAGTGCTCAAGTGACAGGTAGACAAAGGTAGACAGGAGTTGAGAGGCAGTTCAGTCAGTGGGTGTCAGGGACAGAAGACAGGAATTTTAAGCTCTCTGATAAGAAATAGTATAAGGTTACTGAGAGACTGAGTCTAGGGAATTCGAGTTTGCACTGCAGTTGATGCAATAGTGAGTTTAGAGTGTGGGTTTGGGTGTCTCAGGAAAAGATACTAGTTGGGTGAAAAATATTAAGTGAATATTCAGAAATTCACTGGAAGAAAACTGTTTGCAACTGCTCCAGCCCAAGCAAGAAGACCTGGCATCAAGATAGTGGTAAATCTGTACTGGGTTTTGTGTCTAAGGGGATATTGCTGGGGTAAAGGAATATTGGGAAATTGAATCGTTTTCTTGTGTTTGTATTGAGATCTTTCCATCATTTTATCTGGTGTAATATAGTTCATTTTTTCCTTGTTTAATAAATATTTGATTCTTTGTTAAAAGTTCATCAGTAAACTCCTGTGAATTTGTTCAGAAACTTTCCTCCATGGTTTCTGAAAATATAAGTTAGCATCTATCAAGCCAAGTTTCACTCAGGTCTGACTTGTCCAGTAGTAACATCAGCTGGGATCATGACAAAGCGGGGGCTCTTGTGGGAGCAAAAATCCTTGATTTTCAATGGGATCTGTGAATCCTTAAAGAAATGAGTATGTGAAGGTACTGGGCATGGGAACAGGATTTGCTGTGAAGTATATTTTGTTATGATATGGCAGGTGGTATTTGCCAGGCTGACCAAATCCACCAGGGAAACTTGGCCACGCTATCACAACGATTTTGCAATTTGTATTTATTACAAGAAGGCTGGTACACTGAAGTCAGAAGTAATGAGTCCACTACCACCTTTAGAGATTTTAAAGATTAAATTAAAACATTTATTAACAAAATAAGAAAAAACTTAAACACACAAGATTACAGTTACACAGTTAAACAGTTCCCAAAAGTTCTACTTAACCAGACTCCCTACCACACACCCCCTTTTAAAGCAACAGTCCAAATAGAATCCAAATTTATAAAAAATCATCCAGCAATATTACCACAGGCACCCACTGGATTAATGGACTTCCAAAGGTTTATAACTCAATTTTGGTTACTGGAACAGCAAACTTTTCTTCAGGATGGCTTTCAAGGTCTCACATGGCCACACCTCACACAGCCTTCCATCCTCATTTAAATACATTTCTCCCTTTTTGATCTGTAAATCCCTTTGTTTCAACTGCCTTTAGAAGTTACTTTTCCCAGAATATAAAAATCTTTCATGTTATCATAATAGCCAGCACTTCTGGGGAAAAACCAACGTAATAACCTTGCCTTCATTACCTTGCAAGTTGTAAACATTTTCCATGTCCCTTTGAAAATCAAACACTTCTCCACTTATCTAAAAATGCAAATTTCATTCATGCCGTATCTGCTGACCTCACCCTAGCTTTACTCATCTCCATTTCAAATGCTTGTTTCACACTTCACTTCTTTGATAATTTAAAACTTGCAGTCTAATTGTCTCTAGTTTAATTAAATTAGCCACACACACAGAACCATACACACAAACACACACACACACACACACACACAAGCCTGCTTTAAAATATCCCACCATAATATTAGGAAAAATATGATAGTTCCTTGACACCGCCATCCTTATGTAAAAATGAACCATCATAATTTTAAAAGACGGTTTCATTTTCTCAACCAATTTCACGTTATTTACTATTCTTATTTGTATACACAAAATTACACTACCAGGTGCATGCATTAACATGACAATACAAACAAATCCTTTGTATCAACAGAGGTCATTTCAGTCTAGTGTCCATATTTCAAATGTCCAATTTCCTTGGAACTTTAAACCCTTGACAACACATCTGCAATTAAATTTTCTCGTCCAGCCACATATATAATCTGTAAATTAAACGGTTGCAGTAATAAACTCCATCTGAACAGCCCTGCACTTCGGTTTCAAAATTTCTTCAGAAATTTTAAAAGACTATGGTCTGTATAAACAATTGTTTCCAAAGAATTACTTGCAACATAAACCTTGAAATGCTGCAACGCTAACACCAGACTTAGAGACTCTTTTTCGATAGTTGAGTATCTTTTTTGATGTACATTCAGCTTCTGTGAAAAATATCCTACCAGCTTTTCAGTTCCTGTTTCATCATCTTATAATAACGCAGCACCAATACCCAAATCACTTGCATCAATTGCCAACTTAAACCGCTTGGCATAATTAGATACTGCCAAAATTGGTGTGGTAGTCACCACAGTTTGTAAACTGTGAAATGCCTCCTGACAATCTTGTGTCCTTTGAAATTTCTTGTTCTTTTTCAGTAGTTCAGTCAATGGACCAACCACACTGCTAAAATTTGGCACAAACTTCTGGTAAAATCCACTCATGCTCAGAAATCTCAAAACTTCCTGTTTTGTTGTAGGCACTGGGAAATTCACAATGGCTTTTACTTTCACATTTCTTGGAGCTACCTGACCATGTCTAATGGTTATGGCCTAGATATCTAACTTACGCTTTTGCAAATTCACTCTTAGCCAAGTTCACCACCAAATTAGCTTCTTGTAGTCGACTAAATAGTTCTTCCAGATGTTGTAAATGGTTCTCCCACTTTTGACTGAAAACTATCAAGTTGTCAATGTAAACAGCACAATTGCTTAGCCCTGCAATTACTTTGTTTGTCAGTCTTTGAAATGTTGCTGGTGCATTCTTCATACAAAATGGCATAACTTTAAACTGATATAGTCCATCTGGTGTTACAAAAGCCAATATCACTTTTGCTCTTTCCAATAATGACACTTGCCAATATCCTTGCAGCAAGTCAATCTTTGTGATAAACTCTGATTGTACCACTTTCTCAATGCAATCTTCCAACCATGGAATAGGATATGAACCCACTTTTATCACTGCATTTATTTTTCGATAATCCCCACACAGTCTTTGTGTTCTATCCAATTTCGGCACCATCACAATAGGTGAACTCCAGTTACTGCAGCTAGATTGATGTCATTCTGAAGCATGAAGTCAATTTCTTTTTGCACTTGAGCTAATTTTACTGGATTTAATCTATAAGGATTTTGCCTCATTAAAACTGAATCTCCCACATCTAGATCATGTATAGCTAAATTTGTTTTTCCCAGCTTATTCCCACAAATAGCTTTGTGTGACTGTAATAGCTTTTCCAAATCACTTTGACACTTGTCTTGAAGATAACTCAATATTACATTTAAATTTTTAAGTACCCCCTTATTGTCTAATTTGATTAGAGGAAATGAATTTCAGAATCCTTCATTTCTACCTCTTTCTCTTCATCTACCACTACTAATACCTCCTTTTGGTTATCTTCCCTGTCAAAGTACTTTTAAAGCATATTTACATGACACACCCTCTGCTTCTTTCTTCTATCTGGAGTATTTATTAAATAATTTACTTCACTTCAATCCTGTGAGGCCGACTAAACCTTGCCATTAATGGTTCACCGGACACTGGTAACAAAACTAACACCTTTTCCCCAGCAATTAAACTATGAACTTTGGTCCTCTTCCCTGCCTTTGTCTTCACCACCTGCTGTGATATCTTTAAATGTTCCTTTGCTAACATACATGCTCTGTTCAATCTTTCTCTGAGTTTTGTCACATAACCCAGGAGAGTAGTTTCTAAACTCTGACTCAGTAGTTTCTAAACTCTGACTCAGTAGTTTCTAAACTCTGACTCAGTAGTTTCTAAACTCTGACTCAGTAGTTTCTCCTGATTCAACTTAAGTGGCCCCCTTACCTCATGACCATAGATAAATTCCTGTCGATTCATTAGGGGCATCCCTAATAGCAAATAACAAGAATGGAATCCTCCAATCCCAGTCCTGTGGATAGTCTTGACTATAAGCCCTCATCGTAGTTTTTAAAGTTTGATGCCATCTCTCTAAAGCACCTTATGATTCAAGGTGATAAGCTGATGACTTAAGCTGTTTTTATCCCAAGCTGTTCATTACTTCCTTAAATAGCTGTGACATGAAATTCAAACACTGATCCGACTGTATTTCTTTTGGTAAACTATATCTTGTTAAGAAAAAATGGTCAACTCCTCTACAATTCTCTTTGCTATAATATTTCGTAAAGGTATCACTTCTGGAAATCTTGTCAGCAAGTACTGATTTTCACTTTTGGTCTTTAGGTAGGGGCCCTACACAATCAGTTAGGACCCTGGGAAAAGATTCCTCAAATGCTTGAATTGGAATTAAAGGTGCAGGTTTAATCATAGCTTGAGGTTTTCCTGTCACCTGACATGTGTGACATGATTTACAGAAATTGACTACATCTTTATGCAGTCCAGGCCAATAAAAATGTTGTTATATTTTCACCTGAGTTTTCCCAATTCCTAAATGTCCAGCTGTTGGAATTTCATGAGCTACTCTCAAAATTTCATTTCTGTATCCAGATGGTATAATTATTTGATGTACTACCACCCACTTCTCATCTGTTGGAATATGAGATGGTCTCCTTTTCCTCATCAACACCTTACCTTTTAAGGTATAATATTCTGGAATACATTCTGTCTCTGTTTTTGAATAAACTGTCTGATATAACTGCTTTATTCGTGAATCCTTCTTCTGTAATTCTACCAATTTAACTGAACTGAACACTTCCGCCTCATTCTCTTCAACCTTCTCTTCCTGCACAATCTTTTCAAAGATAGATCCAGCTAATTGGATGTCAGCATCCTTCCTCTGAGTTTTAGATCCCTCTTCTTCCTGTTTCAATCTGTGAGTTTATGATCTTGTTACTTCACGATCTGGAAAAATCCAGGATGCTGTTTCCGCAGCACCTCTGTTGAATGCATCTCCACAGGCTGCTCGACTACAGTAGACATCACCAACATCTGTGACCAACTATGTCATTACCTAAGATAAATTGAACTCCTGCAATGGGCAATTTTCCTCTACTCAAACAACCACCTCACCTGTTTTCAACTTACTCTTTAAACTTACCTTCCACAATGGAATATGTTTAGCAACTCCATGAATTCCACTTATTACCATTCTTTCTTGCGATACTTCCTCTAGACAACAAATAGCACTACTCAAAACATTAAGGACTGACTAGCCCGTGTCCCTTAAACTTTTAACACCTTTGCCTGCTCCACCATGTACACATGGAAAGGCTTTCCCTTCACACACAAAATCTTTAAACATTTCTGTAACCTGCCCTTATAATCTCCCTTGGGTAAATTGTGAACACATTATCTACCACTGATTTTTCCTGCTCCACCTGTACACAAACCACTGGTTTTCCTTGCCACTGAATCTCAGAACCCATAGTACTCTTATTTTCAGAACTTTTCTGTGTTTCAACTACTGCAATAGTTTTTTCCTGTAACCTCCAACACATTGACTTCATGTGCCCCACCATATTACAGTGAAAACATTTACATCTTCGAGAGTCAGTTCTACCCTCAGCGCCTTCCTTTCTGGTCTGAGGCAAAACTGCATGAAAATTTCTGACTGTTCCTTCTCTTCCCTGACTAACCGCCTTCCTCTTACCTTCCCACTTTCTATCCTTCTCAGATTTAAAAGGGTGCAGATAAAATGGTTTAGATCTATTGACTAGCTCATAATGATCGGCTATCTCTGCTGCTTGTCTAGCTGTTTTAATTCTCTGTACTTTCATATGAGTTCTAGCTAGCAAAGCAATTGAATCTTTAAATTCTTCCAAAAGAATTACTTGCCTAAAAGCTGCAGACATTGTCTCTACCTTTAATGCTTGTATCCACTGATCAAAATTACTTTGTTTTACTCTCTCAAACTCAATGTAAGTCTGACCAGGCTGGTTCCTTACATTCCGAAATTTCTGCCTGTACGCCTCAGGAACCAACTTGTATGCACCCAAAATAGCCTTCTCCACTGTCTCATAATCCACCGATACTACTTCTGACAGCGATGCATATACCTCATGAGCGCTACCTGCCAACCTACACTGTAAAAACAATGTCTAGATTTCTTGAGGCCATTTCATTTGTTTAGCTATCTTCTCAAACAAAATAAAGAACACCTCTACATCCCTTTCCTCAAACCTGCACAAATTTAAACATCACCCCACTGGGCTTTGGGTTAAAAGTGGTTGTTTCTACATCAGCATCTGAAGTTTCTTTTTTAACTTGCAAAGTTTTAAGTTGATAGTCTCTTTCCCTTTCCTTCTCTCTTTCCATTGCTAACTTCTCCCTCTGGAGGTCAAGTTTTCTCATTTCCATTTCTCTTAGAAATGCACTCTCTTTTCCATTTTCTCTCTCTTTTACCTCCAATTCAAGTTTTTTTCATTTGCAACTGAAGTCTCACTACCTCCAGCTGTGACTCACTAGTTCCAGGTATCCCTTCCAGTTTCAAATGCTGGGCTATTATTTCAATTATGACTGCTTTCTTTGCCCCTGCAGTTAATGTTAACTGCAACTTCCCTGCCATTTCTGTTAACGGTGCCTTGGTTTACAAAAAGTAACTAATCAGGATTACATCTTCTACTCCCAGAAAAGCCTTTACAATTGTTAAAGACATTTTTGCAGCCTAACCACTTTAAAATCCCTCAACACTAGCTCCTGACTTCAGTGTTCTTCTCATACTCGTAGCCTTAAGATTCACCAACTCCAAGCCAATCAAGGAATTTTTAAAATCCCACTAAGAGCCCCCAATTTTGTTATGATATGGCAAGTGGTATTTTCCAGGCTGACCAAATCCACAAGGGAAACTTGGCCAGGCTGTCACAACGAGTTTGCAATTTGTATTTATTACGAGAAGGCTGGTGCACTGAAGTCAGAAGTAATGAGTCTGTTACCATCTTTAGAGATTTTAAAGATTAAACTAAAACATTTATTAGCAAGAGAAGAAAGAACTTAAATGCACACAAGATTATAGTTACAATGTTATAACAGTTCCCAAAATTTCTACTTAACCAGACTCCTAACTGCACACCCCCTTTAAGGCAACAGTCCAAATAGATCCTAAATTTATTAAGTCATCCAGCAATATTACCACAAGCACCCACTGGATTAATGGACTTCCAAAAGGTTTTTAACGCAACTTTGGTTCCTGGAACAGCAAACTTCTTCAGGGTGGCTTGAAGCTTTATCCCCAAGTCTGTTTCACATGGGCACCTTTCAAGATCTCACACGGCCACACCTCACACAGCCTTCAATCCTTATTTAAATATATTTCTCCCTTTTTGTTCTGTAAATCCCATTGTTTCAACTTGCCTTTAGAAGTTATTTTTCCCAGAATATAAAAATCTTTCATGTTATCATAATGGCCAGCACTTTTGGGAAAAATCAACTTAATAACCTTGCCTTTTTTATCTTGCCAGTTGTAAACATTTTCCACGTCCTTTTGAAAATCAAACACTTACCCACTTATCTAAAAATGCAAATTTCATTCACACCATATTTGCTGTCCTCAACCTAGCTTTACTCATCTCGATTTCAAATGCCTGTTTTACACCTCACATCTTTGATAATTTAAACCTTGCAGTCTAATTGTTTCTAGTTTAATCAAATTAGCCACACACACGAATATATAAGCCTGCTTTAAAATATCCCACAATAATATTAGGAAAATTTTGATCGTTCCTTGACAATTACACTGGTTGGAACTCAAAAATGGCTTTACCTGTTGCTAAGACTTTTCTGGGAGTAGAAGATTATTTGAAATCCTTGACTAAGACTGAGAGTGTTGGCAGATAAATTGAATGTAGAGATAAAAGCAAGATCTCATAAGGATGATATGATTAATGTAATTACCCAGCATTTAGAATTAAAAGGAGAGAAACCTGAAATTGGTGTCTCACAGCTAGAGTTAACTAAAATTTAGTTAAGAATGAAAGAAATGGAGATAGTAAGAGATAGAGAAAAACAGAAGCTTAAACTTGAAAAAGAAATGGAAATGAAAAAACTTGAGCTGGCAAAAGAGGGAAAAGAAAAAATGGACATGCAAAAACTTGAGTCTCAAAGAGAAAATCAGACAACATGATCCAGCTAGAGAAAAGCTTGGAATAAAACAAGAAAAGAGAGATAGTGGTTCAGAGGATGATTCTGATTCCATTATGGAGTTGATTTAACTAAAAATCTTTGATTAGTGCCTAAATTTACAGAGGATAGAGCTGAAAGATATTTCGCCTCATTTGAAAAGATAGCTGCGAAGTTGAAGTAGCCAAAAGATGTGTGGACCTTAATATTACAAAATGCTCTGTCGGGTACAGCTATGAATGTGTACACTCTTCTGTCAGAAGAGCAATCTGCAGACTATGAAGTAGTTAAAAGGGCAATACTCAATGCTTATGAGCTTGTTCCTGAAGCTTATCAATTAAAGTTTAAGACCATGGAAAAACACCAAATCAGACATTTGTAGAATTTGCTAGGGAAAAAGAAATGCTGTGGGATTGGTGGTTTTGATCACTGAAGTTAGAGAAAAATTTTGAGAACCTGAGGGAAATTATGATTATGGAAGAATTCTGAAATAGTACTCCAGCAACCATTTAGATGAGCATCAAGTATCAAACTTATTTAGATGAGCATCAAGTATCAAAGATCTGAGAAGCAGCAGTGTTGGTGGATACCTATGATATCTCACTCAGGTAGTTACATGTGGGGAAATGTTCATATGGGAATCAACAGGAAAATTGGAGGAATAGAAAACCTGGTGATGGAAAGTTAGTAGTTCAAGGAAACGTATAGAAGAATGTCAAACTAATAAAGGAGATAGGCCAGAAACTAGAAGTGATATAAAGAAAATAGTATGCTTCCATTATAATAACACTGGACATACTAAGCTAATTGCTGGAAACTAAATCGGACACCTATTGCCGTAGTAGGAGCGCTTAAGGAATCTTCAGGAAAGTCTGTACTAGAAAAGAAAATGGGTATTAAAACTGTCGCAGCTCATGTTTGTTTTTAAGTTTTCAGGCCTTCTGTGCATGCACTGGCTGGAGAATGCGCAGTTTGTTGATTTCACCGTCTTCGGGTCAGGAACCAGCCCTGCCCGCATGCGTAGAAGTAAAGTTAAAAAGCGTGAAACGGCAGGTCAGGTGACCTGAAGAGTAGTGCCATTGCGGAGAAGGTGTCCCGGGGAGAAGGTCCAAACCAAGAAGAAGAGCAAGGGAGTGGGACATCAAGAGGCCCCAGAAGACAGTCCCAGGTAAGGGACAAGGACAGAAATCAGAAACTGATTCTATTAAGTAAAGTTGAGAGAAAGGAGCAGAGCATTAGGCTCCAAATTAAAGAGAGAGAGCTGCGGGGAACAGACTTGAAGTAAAGTGGGTTCAAGAGAAGCCCTGAAGATCTGAGAGGGCAGCCCAGGATTGGTGACTTGGTGCTGCGGGCCGTAAGGGAAAATATACCCTTTGGAGCAGTGGCGTTCTGCTTGGCATAGCCTAAAATCTGAAATTGTGCTTGGAAGGTGAAGCTTGAGTGTAAGCAGAGCTCCAGGGGAAAGGAATCACCGAAGGCGAGATTGAAACCCCACAGGCGGATTCCTGTTGAAGCTGTCAGAATGGGACCGACTTTTGGAGAGAATTCCAAGGTGAGTTCTTCAGACGTGGAGATTAGAAACCCTCATGAGAAAGGCAGAGTTTCAGTGAGACCAGTTGGGTCATGTTGTAACAAGCGAATGGGTGGGTTGTTGAGAAATCCATAGAATCTGCTTTGGTGGCATCTGTCACTTACAGAGTGTGGTGTGTCTGACCATAGTTCGCCTGTTAATTCATATGTATTGCATACTTACCCTGAGTATTAGAGTATAAGATAGATATAGTAAATTGTTTTATCTTTCTGAATTTGCATGTGTCTGTAAAGATTTAGCTGGGCTGAAGAAATAGTGGATATCTGAGTAACTTTCTTGGGTTTGTATTGAGATCTTTCCAGTTTTTTAATGCATGAGTGTGGGTTAATGAATGGCTGAGTGAATGGATGGATGAAGTGGGTGGGGGTAGGTGGGTGAGTGTATAATTGGGGGTATTCAGGTGGTCAGGAGGTAGTTGCGTCTGGTCGAGGTGGGAGTAGTTGTGTATACAGGGCGGTCGGTGGGGAGGGGGTGGTGATTGGCAGGTCAGTTATGGAGCTACCCAGTTGTTGGACAAGGTTTTAATCTGTCTAACATTTTCTTGGTAACTATCCAGGTAAGTACCATGGATATGTCCGAAGTCTCCGACTCTGGCTCAGAGTCAGAGACGCTCACACAGGGGAGCAGGGGAATTGCCCATCAGAAACTTAAACTTCATGGGCAATTCCCATGTAGGCCTGCATGTCAAGATTCCCATAGGGTCCTGGCGCACACCTTTGGTCATACATCCAATCTCCAAAGATCTGGAGACCAGAGGATTTGTGCCAATATTGATATAGTTGAGCACAGCAAAGGGCAAGGTAAAATGTGGTGTAGCAATGATAAAGTAAAACATAGCGATATCAGTCAACAGGCTAAAGGTGATGATTAGTGATAATAAAATCAGAGGAGGATAGCAGTTTGCCTAAGCATGGTAGCAGTAATGCAAGTGCATTTCAGACAGAGTAGTGTTCTGCCAGATTTGATTGTGTCTTAGAGAATGTTATTAACACATCAAACGAGTTGGAACAGTTTTTGAGTACCTTTGACCAAATATGGTATAATACCAAATCTAAGTTGACCTGATTTGTGAAAATGGAACATGTCTGCAAACCTATTAATGGAAATACATCTGCAACAATAGGTTTGTCATACTGGGACAGCAAGCTATCCCAGAACAGCTGGTCAGAATACTGGGGCAAGTATATTAAAATTAGGACTGTCATGGTCAAAATTGATCATTATAATCATATCAAATGCCTCCTAGACCCAAAGCAGAAAACCAGTGAATGTGCAAGAAGGAAAAGGACACATCCATTATTTCACATACCTTTTTTCTAGCAATAGAATTCTGCACATAAAGATACATTTTCTATCGGTGGTCTACTGAAGATGATAGTAGGCCGTCTTGTGGAATTGCTGTAGCAGTTTGATATAACCAAGTGGCTTTCAGAAAACAACTGTGACTTCCAGTCCTCGAGATTTCATTTGCTGCAATATTGCTGCAATATCAGTGAAGTGTTGCTTTCTTACAGGCATCCATGAAGCATGTGGCAGCTTCACTGGAGTCTGTAGATCCCAATTTAAGAAGCAGCTGTGGTCCACCTTAACACAAGCACACACAGCTCGGGTGACAATTGGGAAATAATAAAAAGCAGCCTGCATTGTTGCTTCATATCTCTCAGGAATTTTAGGATGGATCAGCCATCTTCTGATCAGTTGGGACACAAATCCAGGGCTTAGCGGAATGCTGATGGCTGGAGCCAACTTGCCTGATACTGCTGATCCTCAGCACATCAACACATGACAGGACTTTGGCACCATTCTTTTAGAGCTCTATATCGGTGGAATGTGGGAGGCAATAACACACTATCCAGACTGTTGGCAGCCAGCAATTGTTCTGACAGGACCAATCTACCATGAAAGGCTGGGCCCACCTCAGCCCCGTGATCCTATTGTCAAGCAAGAGCAGTCAACCCCTTCTCACAATACTTGCCTTTAGGTTGCATCTAGGAGAAACATTAGAATAAATGTAAGGAAATACATTCCTAGGGGTAGAACAGTGTTAGCAAAAAGTAGCTTGGCTTGTGCTCACTTTAGACTCCATTGCAATAACATATAATGCACAACGACATTGTGCCTTGTTAGTCACAGTGGTTAGAATCATACAAGAAATGGCATGTTTATTTAGTGGTAACTTATTCACTCAGATAATGATTGTTGCCAGAGTTACATGGGGCAAAAAGTTGACATTGCCATATTATAGGAGTGGTAATTGACTGAGGGAATATCTCTTTATTTAAAAGTGGTGAGAAGGAAGTAAGGCCATGGTATCAAAGGTAGACTATTTTATATAAAGGAATTTAGTGTAAGACATGGTCTAATGTCGCTTGCAATGGTTACTAAAGAATCCATTGAGTCTAGGTCATCATGATGCTCTCCTCCATTTAGTTATGGCTCCAGTGCAGCAATGTCAAAGTCCAGTCCAATTGAGAATCGGAATTGTGAAGGACACAGTGGGCTACAATTATAAATGACACGGGACGGAATTTAATGTGTGTGCACCCCCACCACCCCCCGCCCCACCCAATGCTGAGATTTGGTGATGGGGACATGTAATTGGATAGGAGGGTGGTGATTGGGGACCCCGCCACCTACCCGTCTCTGCCCTAGTTAAATCCGTGGCGAGACTCCGTGACCTTACCGCTCTGATGCCAATTAAGGGCCTCCTCCCACCTCTACTGGTATTCACCCAGTGACAGTGGGGGATTTGCCATGCGGGAAGCCCAAAAAGCAAACTGTATTTTGTGCACTTCCAGGGGAGGTCCTTTGTTCAAAGGCACTCGGTGCCTGATCGAGAGACCCGACATCAGGAAAGAGGGGGTGGGTGGCACACCCACTGAGAGCCACCCCTCTGCTCTTGCTGTTGACACACCCTCCTCCACAACCCCCACCCATGATTCCCCTCCTGCCACCTGTGGCCTGGGTCCATCAACAATCCTGGGCCTTGGGTGAGTGCACGAGCCAACGACTCCATGGTGACGATGCCAAGCAATTAAAAGCTGCTGGCTTCTTTATGTCCTGAAGCTCTCAGTGGGAGAGAATTCCATCACTGGTGTCCTATTTGGTACTCAATGTGACGCACCTTCCCGAAAAGAGGCAACACAGGGCTCTCACCAGCTCTATAGCCGGCTCTCACCAGCTATACAGCCAGCCATCATGTACATTAAATTCTGCCCACAATCTCCCCAGTCAGCAGGTTTGAAGGCAGAGGACTCCATAAAATCCAGCAGGTGGCCTACAAGCCACCTACCTGCCCATCCAGGCCTGTCTGGAATTTTACAGGGTTGGGCTTGGAGTTGGGTGACCTGCTGCGCTTGGGCCTATTGAGGACCTTAAGTGGCCAATTACTGGCCATAAGGGCCTCATTCTACTGCCATCGGTACTTTACCTGTGGCAGGGGAAAACCACACCATGTGGGAAGCCTGGCAGCTTTAGCTGTATGAGCTGGTGTCAGTAAAGGGGGGAGGGGGGGGATACACCTCCTTTGAGGGCCAACTGGGCCTATCAGAGGTACTCCCCCGCCCCCCCCCCCCCCCTTTAACCCTCCTGATTTGGCTTCTTGAACCCATCCTTCACATGCCCCACCTCCACCCTTTGCCAAGGCACCCAGCCCCAACCCTTGACTTGCCTGGGCTCCTTGGTGTGGTGGGACTGCCTGTAGTCGGATTGACCTACAGCTCTCTAAGGCAGGACTTCATCCTGAGATTGGGGAAACTGTCTCATCTTAAAAGCATTTAGCGCTGCTCCCAGCTTTAAAATGCTGCACAGCAGCCATCAGAATCATGGGCAGACTTCCCACCGACATTTAGCCGGGAGACATGGGGACCATAAAAGCCAGATCCATGGTACAGAATCCTCCTGACTTGTCCGGGAGTGAAAACCCTCTGATAGCTTGATGGACCTCGATGACCAATTATAAGCCGCCTTATAAGTCGTCCTCCACTGCTGTTTTGGCCACTCTTCATGGGAGCATTGGATTATGCTTTATCACCTAAAAACTATACGTGTACCTGATGTTCTTCCCTGGTGAGATCAGAAAGGATGAAACTATTGTGATAGCTTGCAGCAGATAAGGTGGTGACATATTGAATTCTCTGTATCTGCATATTCAGGAAGTGGAAACTCTTCCTGTTGAGATATTTGAGGAGGTGTTCTGTGGAGGCATCAAAAATAGGTTCCATCAGTTGCACCCTGTGCCTGGGGAAAGCTGGCAACTTCATGAACCTTGCTGTGATGCCAAAGGTGACGAGTTCTCAGCTCTCCTGTTAAGTTTATTCACATGATGAATGCATACCTGCATTGCACTCTGGCAGATATTACAAAGATCACATGCCTGCTTTCCTGTACCATAAAAGATGAGTATGGTGATCACCTTGAAAACCACACAGAGTGCAGTGCAGTGCAGGCAAATGAGTATAGCTGCAGATCCTCTTGTAGTAAGTGAAGAGTTGCCCTTTAGTTCCTTTGGTGAAGTCTACCATTCTTCGAGACCTTATCTCGTACATTTGTATGACCTGTGCTGCCTGAATGGTCTGTGGGAGTTCGGGACAGGGAATAATATCTGGATGGCTGTGTTCCCCCTTAAATGCTGCCTGATTATCCTTCTGCTCCTCTTCTGTGGCCATTATAACAGCATACAATAATATGCTTACAGAGAATATCGTAACTACTGCTGAGAAATCCTGTCTGTGGATAAGGATTGGAAGCAGAGTAAAAACCTGCTGGTGGTTTGACCCTATCAGGAGCAGTGAGAAACAAGCCCATATAGTAAGAAAGAAAGTACTGCAAAAAAGTGTTTCCCCAGAGTAAAAATTGCTAATAATTCTCCCCAGACACTTCAGGCTCAGAAATTCTTCACTTCTGTAGCTGTGCCTTATAACTCCCAAAGTTACCCTCAGTAATCTGTGTGCATAAACACTAGAAACACTAAGCAGCAGTGCCACAGGCCTCAATTATAATATATGTAAATAAAGGCATTCGGGACTTTACGGCTTGATTGTAAGAAGAATCTAAAAGCATGAGGAAATGCAAAGGGAGTGATGTTGTGGTAAAAACCCGATGGAAATAGTTATGCCCAATTTTACTTCCACACAATGTTGTTTTAGATCATGCACCAAAACTAACCTTGGAATTGCAAGCCCAAGAAGCTTAAAGATAAAAATTTCATGAAACAATATTTTGAGTTTTCTTATTGCAATCATTTAATTATCTTATGAAAAGACCATTATTGAGATGCTACTTCACAGTATTGCTGCTACATGCTCCTTATCTTGCAGTGTCTTATTGAAGGGGAAACACAAACAGTCAATCAAAATATTAGTGGAGTATTGCTCAGTTTGTAAAGAAGCCACCATCAAATTTCCTAGAATATCCTCTGTTAGTGGCAGCTGTGTGTTGGCTTCCTGTGAAGAAAAGTAAACAAAACATGTAACATTCTGTCTAAAATACAATCTCTTCCACAACCCAAATCATTCAGTTTTTTTCTGAAGGACATAATTCCAAAGGCCCAGTCATGCCCAGCTCTGGGATAACATGTGTGTCTCAACAGCCAGGAGCATGTTAATCCGATGGGGGTGCATCACATCTAAAATTGACACTATCCTCACTGTAAGCTCACATATAAGTACTTAATGGCAGAGAAGAGATCAAGATCAAGAATGTTAATTGATTGTATTTGCTTTCACATGGGTAAAAATCACAATGCAGTGTCCTGCTACGATTTTAGCAGAGGTTTCATAATGGAACAGAGATCAAAAGTTGGAGCTTCCTAGCACACATGATTCAGTAATATATATTTAAAAACCCATAATTTTCCTTGGACCTTCTGCTGCTAAGTCACCATTACTTCACTGGAACTGCAACAGAATATGGCTTCCAATACATTTTTGGTGAAGTTATGGCGGTGCAGCAACAAGTAACAGCAGGATCATAGAATGTTTACCAACCAGGTCTTTCAGAAGCGCAAGAATAAAATCTCCATTAATTTGAGCAAATATACTTTTTTTAAAAATAAAGCTCCAATTTTAAGTCGGGACAATGCTGAGACAGTTGCCAAACCATCCTGATCACAGCACTGAGGCTGGGAAATTTTGACTCCCAGGCTTGATTTGCATGAACCTGAGCAGTTACTTTCCTGAAATGGAGAGAAGCTACAGCGGGCTGGTGGACAGGAGCAGCATGCAATGCCACAGGAAGCTGTTGGTGGGTACTAAAGGAATGATCTCCAGCGCTGAGATAAGCCACAGGGAAAGAATAGTGGCACAGCTTCACAATCAGTGGTGAGGTGCCAGAGCATGGAAACTTTAACTTTCCTTGTAAGGCCATTGGTGCCCGATATGCATCTTTAAACAAAGACCCGCCAGATACCTGAGAGTGTCCTTTCTGCCTCCCCAGAAGAGCATGTTAAAATGGAAGTTGGTGGAAAGGGAGCATGACATCGCCAGACACTGGTCTGCCTATGGTTTCCACTGGACAAGCAGGGTTAAAATCTCACCTTACATTTTGAGTTATGCCTAAATTTTCTTGATTTAAATGTCAATAGCTACAAATGAAACTCCATAATGTTGCTATAATTTGATGTGGGATGGAATATGATACCTCAGTATTCAGTATCACTTAATAACAAAATTAAGCATTAAAATTAGTATTATTGTAACTTCTTCCTCCTTCTGGATGTTTAGAAATACTTTTTAACGGGCACTTTTGAAAAGCTTTGCATAAAAGGTCCAATATAATGAAGCACCATATGGAAATGGACCATTTGCTGATGTCAGGTCGAATTTGTGAATGCTATTTACATGTGGGCAATATATGGCAATGTTCATTTGCTTCTTTTCACCCCAATCAAAACAAATCAACCATTGCATGTTGGAATTCTATATATGTCCCTTTTCTGTTTTATTTCAAATAACTAACTATTGAAGCATGGGCATGTTGGGGGGATGGTTGGGGGTGGCAGGATGGGGGAGTCAGGGACAAAGAGATCCTACACCAGCAGCTAAGCTTGCTAGGTAACACACATGACAGAAATAAGTACATGCAAAATTCACAGAACTGATTTCTCACTTATTGTTCCATCAATGCTATGAATAGATAATTTTGCTGGCGACATCCAAAGTCTCGGGGGAGGTCTTTCACATAAATAGTGAGCTCTGGGTTCCAGCTCCTCGGATGCACAACCACAAATATCTTTATGCACTCTATCCTTTGCTATTTTCCTACGAAAAACGTCTTCCGGTTGTTGCTCATCTGTGCCCAACCAACAGCCTCTGTAAATAATTCAGAAAATGTAGCAAAAAAATAAGTTATATGTTCACAGATGTGATTTGCCAAGACCTTAAATGTTTTGCTTAGTTACAGCATTTCTGATGTTGCAGAAAGTCAGCACCCACCATGCCAGCCAGTAATATATTCCACAGTCTCACTACTCCCTGGGAAAAGATTGTCCAAAATCCAGTCTATCCCCATTCTTACATAGTTTAGATTCATGTTCCTTTGTTCACCCCAATATGTTAAACTGCAATAATCTATTTATTGTTGCTCTATCCAACTCTTTCATTATTTCATAGACCTCTGTTAGGTTGCTTCTGCTCTGAAGTGAGGAGACCCATGTCCTTAAGCTTATCTAAGTAGTTAAGGGTATTAAAGCCAGGAGTTATTCCCATTCATCCCCTCTCAGCCTTTTCCAAGGCTATCATATTACAAAGCATGTGAGGGAACCAAAGCTGGGTGCTGTATAATGACAGAATGTTGTCCTTTGATTTATACTGAATGATTCCATAAATACAACCCAATATTGGAGTATTAGACACAATTTTGGACATCACACTTCAGGAAAGATGTAAAGGCCTTTAGAAATAGTGCAGAAGAGGTCTACAAGGATGTTACCAGGGATGATGGACTTCAGTTATAAGCAAAGATTGTAAATTCCAGGACTGTTCTCCTTGGAATATGGAAGGTAATGAGATGGTATAGTAGAGGTTTTTCAAGATAATGAAAGGTTTTGGTATGGATAGAGAAAAACTGTTCCCTCTGGTGGGTGGCTGGGTCAATGACCAGACGTCATAGATCCAAAATCATTGGCAAAAGATCTACTGGGGACATAGTTGTTAGGATCTGGAACCCTCTACCTGAAAAGGTGGTGGCAGCTGATTCCATAGATAGTTTTAAAAGGATATTGGACAGGTACTTGAAGATGAGGAACTTACAGGGTATGGATAAAAAAGCAGGGATGATGGGCCAAATGGCCGCCTTCTGTGCTGAATGGATGCACGACAATACCTGTTGTCTAATTTTTCTTTATTTGTAAATGTGGGGATGACTATGAGGGATAGGGTACATTAGATAGTGATACAGTAAAATAAACAAAAGCAGAAGAAGGAAAATGTAGTAAAACTGGATTGGGGAAAATAATAGAACGAAGAAAAGGCAAGTGCCTTGGGTAGTAAAGTTTTTAAAAATATATTTAAAATTCATTGCAAGTGCATATTTGAGCTCTGTTTGGATAATATGTGCTGCTGAAGCTAGTTCTGACTTTACTGCTATCATTTTAATAGTTACTTCAGATTCATAATGTGTGTGGTTCTGTCACCTTGGGATGAAACCCCTACAAAAAGTTGGCACGGGGACAAAATATGACTTTCTTATTGGAACATTTGGGGTTGATGCAGGTCTTGAAGAACAGTTTATTGTGCAACTAATGCTATATTTACTGTAATTAAGAGTCAGCTTTCATTTGGCAGGCTTCTTCTCTCCAAGCCAGAAAATTATGGGCTCAAGCTCCGTTCCAGAACTTGAGCAAGTATCCTAGGTTACTATTTCACTATAGCATAAATGGGAATGCTACATTGTCAGAAGTGTGGCACTTCAAAGGCAAAGGTTAACTAAAGTCTTACTTATCTTTTGGTTGAGTGCTCTTTGGTACAATTTCAAGAGTAGGGAATTGTCTTGACTAACATTCTTTCCACTACCAAATATAGCTTAATGAGGCATTGTTCACTTTGCTGTATGCAAACCACTCCTTCTCAAAGGCAATTAGGAATAGACAATAAATGCTGGCCTTGCCAGTCATGTTCACACCCAACTAATGAATCTTAAAAAAAAATCATGCCTCAAAATATTTTACATACAATGATTTGTGTTATATGTAAATACAACAGTGATTTGCCCATAAACAGCCAAGAGAACAATTAAGCTATATTTGGTTGCTTGGTTATACAGAACTTGAATATTGCCGAAATAAGAGAGACATGCTGTTGAAGCTTTTCATCTTGCAATCATCAGGACAGATGCAAGAATGCCAAATTCCAAAGGGAGCAACAATTTATACTGCATGAGAAAAGGATGCTGATTGGTTGGCAATTCAACTCTGGTTGAGCTGGTGAATACACCAGGAAACTATTGGTTCCCTAAGCTTTTGTTTAATTCAAAAAATGGTACAATGCCTGTACATGTTTCTTTATCCTGCAGAGGATAGACCCCTGTGTATGAATATATGTAGCTTCTAATAAACATAAGTGAGCTATGTTGCGAACCCAACTGATAATACTAAATTGGTTGTTAGCGTTATGCTAATCACACTTGGGATTATCCAGCCTAGCGCTGCCCAATCACGGAATCACATCGAATGTTAGACATTATGCTCTGAATTTTGCAAGCACAGACTGGTTGAGTACAGTCAGTTCTCTGCCCATTGTGAGCAGCTGAAGGGACGTGTTATTTGATACAATTCTCAAGTCATTAGCTATATTTGATGAGGCTGATTTTCCAGACACGACAGATGAAGCACAGCAGAAGTATGCTGTCCCTGAATGCAGTTGAACCCAGCTGTATTTCTGGGTTCAATTTATTAACATAACTCTTGCATGCGGTTGTTATAGGAATTCCTTTTGGAATGGACATGTACCCAAAAATGAGAAACAAAAATAGACCATTTCCCGACAGCAATTGGATCAAGGACTTTTTGGCTGCTGTCCAAAAAGAGCAGACTGGAGGTCTACAGCCTTTCTGACTTTACTCGCTGGCCCAGAAATTGAAGGACTTAGCAAGGAGGTTTATGGCAGGGCCATCTCCGATTGTCTAATCTGTATGTATTAGGAGCAAACTCAAACCCAGTTTCAGTGGCTGCTGCAGCATTTGAGTTTCTACCAGGCAGAGAAACATTAAAATTATGCTGCAAGCAATTTTGAAGTCTCACTGGAATTCTTGAAGATAGTATGGGAGAAAGGTGTCACCAAAATGGAAAATCAGCCAATTACATTGTTCTTTAATTTACGGTTTGTCCTACATCTTCACATTGTAGTTAGGTTCAGCTAGTTCCTTCCTTTGACTTGTCTACAGTGCAGATTAACTAGATCGATCTTTACATTTGTCTTCATGAAAAACAGTGGGGGTTTTTTTGGTCTGTGGGAACTTTTGACAAGGTGGCACAAAACTATATGAATAAAGGACCTTCATAAAGTGTTGCAAATGCTATTTCCCCAAACTATGTCTTGGAAATAATGGATACAAAAGTGTCAAAATTAATCTCAAACCATTGTGAACCCAATTGTGAATGCCTACACTACAATTAGAGTATTTTTTATTAAAGTTTGAATGATAGGGTAACATGAAATTTATTTGTCTTACAACACACTTACCTCTGAGGATCACAGGTTGCTTTTTGAAGAAGTACCTCATTCTTATGTTTCAAAAAATCTTCTGAATGATTATAAACAGTATTAAGATGAAGATCCAGACTGTCTCTAGGTGCCTGTTAGAACAATGTACAGCCTTCAAAACTATACAGACAAAGTCAGTAACTTGACTGTGAACTGTAGAAGTGTTAATTAAAAGAAATGTTTTAACTTTAACTAATATTCAAGAAGATGCTTTCTGCATATTTACATTATTCTGCTTCATAATTAATGAAACTTAATACCAAACATGTTTTGGAGCTATTTCGGTGATTATCTTCTCATCCATTCCCAGGGACCACTTAATCTCTGGGAGCAAAGCAGAGAAAAATTTGGGTAGGACCTTGTTATGCCAAGATTTTGCATTCCCTCAGGACTTCTGGTGCTTCTTGGAGTGGGCATGCTGGGTTGCACCTATAACAGGCACAAGCATGTATAATATGGAAAGGATATCACCTCTGCCCTCACTTTCATCTAGTTATGCTGGGCAGATATCCATAAGAATGTATATCAGCAGATGTTCCATTCAGCCTCAAACATTATCACTGCTGCAGCCATTACACTTCCATCTCTGTATCCAGAGATGAAACCTTTTCAAGAGATGGGCTGGCTTCTCAGGTGCATGAGCTGATTTAAACATCCTAAATGTACAAATACAGGAGAGTTTTGGTGAAGTGGACTGCATTTTGACTGTGCTCTGCATGACTTGTGCTTAAGTGATGTGCGTCGTTGGATAAAAATTGTCCCTATTATTTAATAGGAAGCACAATCACAGAAGGATATTCAGCACACTAAGGCAACATGGAGAGTTATTTTTCACTTGGCAGGCTTTTAGGCAGGTGTTCAACCATAATTGTTTTCAATTACTGCCCACATGGTAAAGCTATAAGATCATCATCAATAAACCTAATAGAAAATTCAAGAGAACTGTCTTTACCCAGAGAGTGGTTGGAACTTGGAACTCGCAAGCACAAGGAGTAGTTAAAGCAAATGGCATTGATGCATTTAAGAGGATGCCAGATAAACCTATGACAGAGAAAGCAATAGAAGTTTATGTTGACAGGATTAGGTAAAGAAAGGTGGAAGGGGGTTTCATGTGGAACATAAACACTGGCATGGACCAGCTGGGCCAAATGACCAGTTTTTATGCTGCATGTTCTACGTGAGAGGTAAGCATGTGATACCATCCTGAGATGCAACATCATCATGAAACTCCATAACTGCTATGCCACTGGTACTGGTAGTAACTCTGCAAGGCCATTGATTTGCAGGAAAACAAATGGTGTCCAAGAGATTATTGAAACTCTGAGAGATGCCTCTCTATGTCCAAGCCTCAATGGCTTGGAGAGACAACCAGAACCAATTTGGTTCCCAAGGATATATGGCAGCAGATCAAGTCTCCATTGCAGAAGATATGACTATGTTCAGGTCTTATGCTGCAGTTCAGTCTGGAGATTCTCCATGTTGTAGGTTGGACAATGCTGCACACACCTTCATCAATGTAGATGACAGAATCGTTGCATTGACTTGTCTCCTGCTGCACATTCTCAGATCTCCAGCATGCTGCACGCAGGTTCCATGCTATGATAACATCCTTTATTAAAAGCTGGACTTTTAAAATCTGTGTCCATAGTCTCCTTACCCCAAGGCAGGCAGGTCCTAACTCTCGGGCCAGAAGTATCTGTCACCCTATCTTTCATTCCAGCTCCTGTGCACAATCATATTCACCATATCAGTCTGGAACACTAACTAATGCCCTTTTAACCAACAGTTCAGAGTCACCTATTCGCTTGTGCATCCTGTTTTAAATATAATTCATGGAGTAGATTTTGACTTTGTGCGATGGTCTAAATGGATAATAGGGAATCAGCAGGCCATTATACCTCTCCTCTGATTTTAGATGTATTGAAGTCAATTGGATAAAAATCATAAGATACGTAAAGGAAACTGCTGATTTCCTATCATCTGTATTACGTTGCCCCACAAAGTCAAAATCTACCTCGTGTATAACCTGCGAATTCAGGATAATGAAACTTAACTGAGTGCATCTAACCAATAAATGACTTAATTATTTTGTTAGAGAGAAAGTTTTACTGTTGTTTGAGCCTATGTTGGAGAATCAATATATTAAATATTCTGATAAAAACAAAAAGCTAAAAGCTACTGCGGATGCTGGAAATCCAAAACAAAAACAGAATTACCTGGAAAAACTCAGCAAGTCTGGCAGCATCGGCGGAGAAGAAATCAGTTAACGTTTCGAGCCTTCATGGCCCTTCGGCAGAACTGGAGCATAGTTAGAAGAAAGGAGAAATATAAATTGGTTTAAGGTGGGTGGGGGGGGGGGAAGAGACACATTGAGGGTGTGGTGTGATGATTGTGGAGATGAGCAGGTAATCAAAAGATGTCACAGACAAAAGGGTCAAAGAGGTGTTGAAGGTGGTGGTCTTTGAGAAAAGTGCTAATTAAGAATGGAAGACAGGATATTCAAAGTACAGCTCTAGTGGGGGTGGGGTGGAAAGACTAGAGGTTTTAGTTTTAGATTTAAAAATAATGGAAATAGGTGGGGAAAGAAGAATCTATATAAATTATTGAAAAAAAAGCAGGGGGGGGGGGAAGAAACGGGGTGGGGATGGGGGGAGGGGGAGTTTAAGATCTAAAGTTGTTGAATTCAATATTCAGCCCGGAGGGCTGTAAAGTGCCTAGTCAGAAGATGAGGTGCTGTTCCTCCAGTTTGCGTTGGGCTTCACTGGAACAATGCAGCAAGCCAAGGACAGACATGTTGGCAAGAGAACAGGGTGGAGTGTTAAAATGGCAAGCGACAGGGAGGTTTGGGTCTTTCTTGCGGACAGACCGCAGGTGTTCCGCAAAACGGTCGCCCAGTTTGCGTTTGGTCTCTCCAATGTAGAGGAGACCGCATTGGGAGCAACGAATGCAGTAGACTAAGTTAGGGGAAATGCAAGTGAAATGCTGCTTCACTATTCTGTTTAGCTTTGGTCACCAAGATATTCAAACCATGGAGGTGGTTCACTAAAGAAACACAAGGCTGTTTCCCGGCATCAAAGAATTCTGATTGGATGACCTTCAGTGGGCCTAATTTGCATTGATCTTGTGAGCAACCTCCCAGAACAGATTCTAGAATTTCACTTTACAGATAACAGTAAGTTACCAACAAACAGAACCACCTCCATAGTAAATGGCTGTCACGTTTTACTGCAAAATTTCATGTATCCTATACATTTTATACCTTGGGATTATAGAGGTAAATTCCTTTGTTTGCACTTGACACAGTTCCTGCTGCATTGAGTCGATTCCATGGATCCTCCAGTTGAGCTAAATGAGTTGGTTTGAGATACTGATGATCCTGTAAGAAAATGAGAATGCAAAACATCAAGGAGGTCACAATCTTACCCTTTAATATGTTTGCTGATAAAAAATATTTAACATAATTATCTTTTGGGGTGATCTGTGCATGCTCCTTTTAGAACTACAATCAGGTTTGAAACCAGATCAGCTTAATTGGATTAAATTTCTTCTGCTAAGTAACTGCAAAGCCTAAGTTTCATATTTTTTGGCAGTTTAAGCCCAGTTCTCAACCAGTGATCCTTTTCATTAACTAAAATAATGAGAAAAATTGATATGAACTAAAACGATTGTATTTTCATCAATAAATCTAATACATTTATGCCTGTCCAGCACTATTGACACGAGCTGCTGGAACTCTGATCCTTCCACACAGAAGAGAGCTGCATGTCATGTTGTTAAATGCATACAAAGGTCCTCCCTGAATATTTAGATACGGCAGGTGGCTATGTTCATACTGACTAAAGATTTAAATTACCTCCAAGAAGATTTAAAATATTTACAAGAGGTCTAAAAAAAAATGCCAGGACGCTCTTTGGTTTTTTTTAATTAATTTATTGGATGTGGGTGTTGCTGGCTAGGCCAGCATTTATTGCCCATCCCTAATTGCACTTGTGAAAGTGGTGGTGAGCTGCCTTATTGAACCACTGCAGTCCATGTGATGTAGATACACCCACAGTGCTGTTAGGGAGGGAATTCCAGGATTTTGACCCAGCGACAGCGAAGGAACAGCGATATATTTCCAAGTCAGGATGGTGAGTGGCTTGGAGGGGAACTTCCAGGTGGCGGTGTTCCTATGTGTCTGCTGCCTTTGTCCTTCTCAATGGTAGCGTATGTGGGTTTGGAAAGTGCTAAGGAGCCTTGGTTAGTTCCTGCAGTGCATCTTGTAGATGGTACACACTGCTGCGACTCCGTTGGTGGTGGAGGGACAGATTGACACCCCTTCCACAAACAAACATGTGGGCTGCTTTGTCCTGGATTGTGTCAAGCTTCTTGAGTGTTGTTGGAGCTGTATCATCCAGGCAAGTAGAGTGAATTCCATCACACTCCTGACTTATGCCTTGTAGATGGTGGATAGGCTTTGGGAAGTCAGGAGGTGCGTTACTCGCCACAGGATTCCTAGCCTCTGAGCTGCTCTTGTAGCCACAGTATTTATATGGCTAGTCCAGTTCAGTTTCTGCTTTAGCATTACACTGCATTCTATTCTATTCCATGTATTGTCAAACTCAAGAAGCACAAGATTATGTGCTCCAGGAGCTACGTTTCACTTGAGAGCCAGGTGGAGTCCTAGCTCCAGATTAATATTACAGCCTTAAGATCAGTACAAAGTGTTATGACGTGGTAGATGATATGTGCCAGGTGGACCACATCCACAAGGGAAACTTGGTCGTACTATCACACCGGTTTTGCTATTTGTATTTTTTATGAGAAGATGTGTGCACTGAAGAAATGAATCCACCAAGACCTTTAGAGATTTTAAAAATTGAATTAGAATATTTATTAACAAAATAAAAGATTTCAAACACATACGTAAGACTACAAATTACTTACTAGTGTAACAACTCCTAAAATTCCTAATTAACCTGACTCCCTGTTACATACCCCCTTTTAAGGCAATTGTCCAAAATGGATTTTAGATTTAAAACAAAACCAGCAAGTTAACACAGTACCCACTTGACAGTGGAATTCAAAATGGCTTCCCCAACTTCAGTTACTTTACATACTAGACTTATGCATAAATGGCTGGAAGCTTCTTGAAGGGTGTTTCACACACTCTTGTTAGATCTTGCATGGCCTTCTCCTCACATAGCCTTTCATTCGCCTTTATATATGTTTCTCTCTTAATATGTAAATTATTTTGTTCCATATGTCTTTGAAACTGTAACTTCCTCATAATATAAAAACTTCCACGTTGCCAATATTGTCAGTAACCTTTGGGAAAAATAAACACACTCCATTGCCTTGCTTATCTGGCTATTTGTAAACAGACTAACATATCTTTGAATCCAAATAATCTCTCCATTTACCTAAAATAAAAAGGCAAATTCCCTCACACCTTATATGCTATGCCAGTATCCATGTTTACTCATTAGCATGTCAAGCACATTTCTACACCTAGCTTGTTTTGATGATTTCAAGCTTGCAGTCTACTTGACTCCAAATGTAATTAAATCACACAGACCCAACCACCTATACTTACACCCATAAACCTATGTCACAATGAACCAGAAAAATATTATGAAAATTATTATATTTTTGTAACAAAAGCAATAATAGCCTAATTTAAGAAAAAATGTTATATGCAAACTAACTAAACTCAAACTAAAATTTAATGTGCAGAAATAAAGATTTAATCCTAGAACTAATTTTAGTTTCAGGTTTAAAGAAGACTGGAACAGATGCTGGAAATCAAAATACAGTCATAAAATTTGAGTTCTGATTCTGGTATCAATTTATTATTTTTCAGTATTCTTTGTTAGTTATGTGAGAAGTGAAGCAAGAATTATAAGATTTAATGAAACAAACATTTTTTTAAAATTCTTAGAAATAACATGGAAACATTTCCCCACAACATAAAAATATGATTGCAATTTTAGAACAAGGGAAATGGTGTTAAAATGATGCAAAACTTCTTGTTTAAATATTCGCTGATTGTAGGAGAAAGGAAAGGCTGAAGGAGGGAAGGTGGCTAAATTGTGGGAATCCTCACCATTGACAAGGAGCTTTGCTGCTGGTGCACATTCATGTCCATTTGGACATAGGGAAGAGGAAGAACTGCCAGGAAGCAGCTTAGGATGAATACTGCAACAGAAGAAGGTTCAGGCAAGTATTAATCATTACAGTACTGATAAAGCAGGCCAGAAGGTGATATATGGAATACCTTTCTGACAAGATTTTTCTCATTTTTGACTAGGATATAAGAGGGATTTTAAGACACTCCCAGACATACAAGTAGTACTCAAATTTTGCACATACCTGAGCATTATAAAAAGTTAGGCATTGTTGAGTAGAAAAATGATTGGCAATAAAGACCAAACTAAACTTCTCAGCAGCTTTATTAATGAATGGGAGACTTCCATTAAGGGGCAGATGTGATCCTGCCAATGTAAGTATTGGATAAAGAAGGATTGAATATGGAATGATGAAAGAAAAGAAGACTTGTATTTATAAAGCAATTTCCATGACCTCAGGATGACCCAAAGTGCTTTATAGCCTATAAGTGAATTGCAGCCATTGTTGTAATGTAGAAAACGCCGCAGACCATTTGTAAACAGCCCGTAGGTAGGTGATATAAAGAAAGTTGAATGCAGAGCAGAATCAGCACCAAAAAAGTGGATAAAGTTAGGAAGTACGTCATTCACTGTAAAGTGCTTTCAGACATTGAGTGATTGTGAAGTGCTACATAAATGCAAATCTTTCTTTTTTTTATATCAAACAGTTTGAGTCATTTTGGTTCATCCAAGCTGCTTTAATAAATTGATTCCTTTCTTAACTGTGACTGCTTTCTCTTTAACAATTACTATCCATACAAAATACAAAAGGGATGCATTGCATTCAGAACTTGGCGATAAGCGGCATATATTATCCAAATTTGCAGACAACATATCAATAATTTTTAGGCCACTGGTAGAACGTATATTTGGTTTGGGGTAGCTTACTTTCAGTTTTAAAGGAGGTGGTACAGGGGGCTCTCAGGTGGCGGATCGATCATTGACATTTTTTAAGGAGGCTGCATGCCTCTGTTTATACAGTGTCTTAGTCTATAACTGTTGTTGGCCATGTTTCCCAAACCTCAGGAAATCTGGCAGTTAACAGAGACAAGAAGGGCTGGATCCTTCAGGTAAGTACTTTAGAACACTTTTTTTTCCTGGACCAGTCAGAGCAGGAGTGTTTATGCCAAGCCCATCAAACTGACCTGTAAGCATTCCCCAACCATCTTCACCATCTGCCCCCATCATCAACTCCCATCATTATCACAAACCCTCCCCCTCATCACCAGCACCCCCATCGTTGGTCCCTGTTGTCACCTGCAATCTCAGAGTATCTCCTGATCACCTCTGATCTCCCTGGTGATCTCTGACTCCTCCCTGACCCATGATCGCTCCTTCAGAAACCCTCCCCTCCACATCTGGTCTCCCCAACGTTCCCCTTGAGCTTCAACCACCCCGTAATCACCCCTGAAGCAATGGCCTACCCACCACTCCACCTGCCATTTTACCTCCAATAATCACTAAACCTACACACTTCCAGGATATAGCCTCATGCTGCAAGATTTCCTGGCTGGATAGGTAGCCAAGCCTGTCAACCCTGATCTTAAATTTGTTTTCTAATTACCATAGTCTCAGATCAGTCTCCTCTTAACCTTCTTACCTCTGATGAAATAAGCTGCAGTTTAATTAGTCTCTCTTTTTAATTAAGCTCTAGTCCCTTTTATCAACTTAGTGAATCTCTTCTGTATCTTCTCCATGGTCTTGGGATCATTCCTAAAGTAAGGTGCCCTAAACTAAACATACATTCTACCAGTGGGCTAAAAATGATTTATATGGGTTTAAAATGCCAAGTGTTCTTGACTCCCTTATTTGTAAAATCTGGGGTCTGCTTTTCCTTCTTACAGATTTTTTTTATCCATATTAAAAGATCTGGGAATTTGAACCTCAGTCTCTGCTTCCTTTCAAATGTTCCCATTTAGTGCATATTGTCTCTCCTCATTTATCCCCCCAAAATGTGTTGCCTCATCGTTTTCTGCATTAAGTTTCCTCTAACATCAATTCGTCCCGGATATTAATTTGTCTATTACTTCCTAAAGTCCCTTATAATTTTCTTCACAGTTAACCACACTCCCTATTTTTATGTTGCCTGCAAAGTTGGATAGTGTAGTATGCAATGCATCCTTTTTGTAGTTTGTATAGATAGTAATTATGTTGCAGGGAGCAATCACAGATAAGAAAGGAATCAATTTATTAAAACTACTTGGAGGAACCAAAATGACTCAAACTGTTGGATATAAAAAAGGAAGGACTTGCATTTATATAATCATTGTATGTCTGAAAGCACTTTGCAGTGAGTGAAGTACTTTTGAAGTGTAGTGACTATCATAATGAAGGAAATGAAGCAGCCAAATTGCACAAAGCAAACTCCCACAACAGGAATCTAATAATGACCAGATAATCTGTTTTTTTGATTTAAGAATAAATATTGGTCAAGGCAGCAGGGATACCGACCGCCCCCCCGCGCAGCTTTTGGTTTTCTTCTAAATAGTACTGTGGATCTTTTACATCCGGCGGAGCAGGCAGATGGCACCACAGTTTTAACGTCTCATCCTAAAGACAACACCTTCGAGAGTGCAGCACTCCCTCAGTGCCACGCTGAAGCACCAGCATTGGCTTCGTACACAAACCTTGGAGGAGGACAACCTTGTGATTGCAAGAGTGCCACCCATTGATACCCCGAGACAGCTACCGGAGCATTGCTTAAAATGTTAATCCCGTGTCCAATTTTTATGCTCAGTAACTATTCGACGGACGTTGAAAAATAATGTCAATGACTTGAATGTTCGGTGGAGGGGAAGGAAGCTGAGCTACGGTCTGTATCGTTACTCGGAGTGCTTTTACTGACTTAAAATGGAACGTTCCTGCATATATTTCACATATGAAATCGTGGATTATTCAGTAACTTGCTGCATATTACAGGAATTAATAAACCGGCAAACATTTAATAGAATGTCCATGTGAACGTCTCCAGATAAAAACCGTAATGCGTCCTAGCAGTTTTGCATATAGATATCTTGTATGCCATGCGTATTTCGTGCCAAAATGTGTGTATCAAAAATACAAAGAACTGATGAAATGCCGAATTTACTTTAACAACGCCGGCAAAATTGTCTAATTATATCCAAAAAAAAAGGAGAAATCCGCAATAAGATGCAAGGAGCAAATTTGCATAGTGCGTGGTAATGTAAACTTCAATATTGTTGCAATACCTGCGTGTCCTTTTTCCGACCTCTGAAATTATCATCGTTTTCAAATCTTGGGAAAGGGAATGGGTCTCTGGTTTCAGGCATTTTTTTTCAGCGAGCTGGCGGCTGCTGCAGAATTCTGACGGGCAGAAATCTCCCTGACTTAATGTAGTTGCGTTGTGACTTGTTTATAGTGTTACAACCCGTTGCTAGGTTATCACGTTTCAGAATTTCCATGGTTACCACGTGTTCTCTCTGCTGCCTTCTAGTGAACACAACGAGGACTTGCTGTCCACATCTCTACAGTTTAGGAAAGTGAAGGACCAGTAAAGACTACTATCAAATGGTCCCTCGGCAATGACGCCCCAGCCAAAGGAGATAGTCTATCCTTGTACAGTCACCTTATGTAACAAAAGTTTGATTAAAAACCCTCTTCATGCTTTCTGGCATAGTGGAAATAACACAAATATTTCAAGTTTATTCTCAACTCCAGCTTCTCATCCTCAAATGGGATAACTTATGGATTCCCTATGTCATGAAACTATCATATTTTTCATTATATTATTGTGGTTTATTGTAAAGTAGGTTTGTGACTCTGTATGGCTCTGCCTGTGTGATTTAATTGAATTGGAGTCAGATAGAGTCATAGAGGTCTACAGCACAGAAAAAGGCCCTTCAGCCCATCGGGTCTGCACCGGTCACACAAGTACCTAACTATTCTAATCCCATTTTCCAGCACTCGGCCCATAGCCTTGTAGACCATGGTATCACAAGTGCACATCCAAATACTTTTTAAATGTTATGAGGGTTTCTGCTTCTACCACCCTTTCAGGCAGTGAGTTCCAGATTCCCACCACCCTCTGGGTGAAAAAAATCCTCCTCACATCCCCTCTAAACCTCCTGCCCCTTACCATAAATCTATGCTCCATGATTATTGATCCCTCCACCAAGGGAAAAAGTTCCTTCCTGTGTACCCTATCTATGCCCCTCATATTTTATACACCTCAATCATGTCCCCCCTCAATCTCCTCTGCTCCAGGGGAAATAACCCCAGTCTATCCAATCTCTCCTCATAACTAAAACTCTCCAGCCCAGGCAACATCCTGGTAAATCTCCTCTGCACTCTCTCTAGTGCAATCACATCCTTCTTATAATGCGGATTCCAGAACTGCATGCATTACTCTAGCTGTGGCCTAACCAGCATTTTATACAGTTCCAGCATAACCTCCCTGCTCTTATATTCTTTGCCTCGGCTAATAAAGGCAAACATCCCATATGCCTTCTTAACTACCTTATCTACCTGTCCCGCTAATTTAAGGGACCGGTGGACATGCACACCATAGACTGCAAGGTTGAAATTATCAAAATAAGTTAGGTGTAAAAGGCATTTGAAATGCTAATGAGTAAACATGGATGAGGGCAGCATGTAGGGTGTGAATGAAATTTGCAGTTTTAGATAAGTGAAGGGGTTGTTTAGGTTTCAAAAAGGATGATAGGATGTTTACAACTAACAAGATAAGCAAGGCCAATCAGTTTGTTTATTTTTCCCATATTGGCAACGTGAAAGATTTTTATATTATGGGAAAGTAAATTTCTGAAGACATAGCGAACAATGAAATTTACAGATTAAAGAGAGAAATATATATAAAGAAGGATGGAAGGCTATGTTGGGGATAGGGGGTGGTGGAAAGCATGTGAGATCTAAAAGGACTATGGAAAACAGCCAGTTTTGCAGAAGTCTGCTCTGTCCAGTAACCAAAGTTGGAGAAATGCCTTTGGAATTCCACTGTCAAGTGGATGCTGTGGTAAACCTGCTGGATTGCCTATCTAAATTTAAAATCTATTTTGGACTGTTGCCTTAAAGAGGGTGTGTAGTTGGGAGTCAGGTTAATTAGGAATTTTGGGAATTGTTATAGTATTAAGTAACTGTAATCTTATGTATATGCTTGAAATCTTTTCTTTTGTTAATAAATGTTTTAGTTTAACTTTTAAAATCTCTAAAGGTGTTAGTGGACTCATTACTTCTGAATTCAGTGTACAAATCTTCTGGTAATAAATATAAATTGCAAAACAGTTGTGATAGCATAGTCAAGTTTCCTTTGTGGATTTGGACTGCCTGACACACATCACCTGCCATGCCATAACACCTAAGTATTTGTTAGCTAAGGTCAAGTGAATGAGCAAAAAATTGGCAGATGTGAGTATAATGTGGTTATAAGACTGTCCACTTTGGCAGGAAGAATAGAAAAGCAGAATATTATTTAAACTCCAATGAGTATAGGCCTAACCTACTCAACCTTTCCTCATAAGACAACCTTGTCATCCCAGGAATCAGCCTAGTGAACCTTTGCTGAACTGCTTCCAATGCAATATTTAAATGGAAAGAGACCACAGAATGCTGCAGTACAGGGGGATCTGGGTGTCTTGTACATGAATCATAAAAAGTTAGCCAGCAGGCACAGTAATTAGGCAAATTGAATGTTAACCTTTTTTATAAGGGTATTGGAGTATATAAGTAGGGAAGTCTTGCTACAGCTGTACATGGCATTGGGGGGATCATACCTTGAGTACTGTGTACAGTTTTGATCTCCTTACTTAAGGAGGGATATAATTGCATTGGAAGCAGATCAGCGAAGGTTCACTAGGCTGATTCCTGGGATGATGAGGCTGTCTTATGATGAAAGGTTGAGTAGGTTAGACCTATACTCATTGGAGTTTAGAAGAATGAGAGGTTGTCTTATTGAAACTGAAAAGATTCTGAGGGGCCTTGACAGGGTAGGTTCTGAGAGGATGTTTTCTCTCATGGGAGAATCTAGACCTAGGCAGCACAGTTTAAAATTAAGGGAGCTCCCATTTAAGATGGACATGAGGAGAAATTTCTTCTCTCCGGAGTTATTAGTGCTTTGAATTCTCTTCCACAAAGAGCGATGGAGGTTGGGTCATTGAATATATTCAAGACTGAGACAGATTTTTGATCAACAAGGGAATTAAAAGTTATGGGGGAGCAGCCAAGAAAATGGCCACTATCAGATCAGCCATGATCTTATTGAATGGTGAGTATGCTGAATGGACCAGATGACTCCCTGCTCCTATTTTTTATGATCTTATGATCTAATGTAGGCACTAGTTCTTTTATAAAGGAAGATTTCCATTTAATTAAGGCCTTTCACAATCTGTGTTGTATTTTATGGTTGTCTAAGGAAGAGGTTCAGAGGTTTAGAATCTGAGTAGCAACTATTTATGTGGAACTTAATTATGTACAGGTATACAAGACAATAGGCTTCTCCAGTCCAAGCCATGAGCTTTCACCATTCAGACTACTATCAGATGACTACTAGTCATGTGACTCAATTTACACCATCTTGTGGGTGGTCCTGTTTCCCTAGTCCCACATTAACCCTTTCATTAACCCTTTCAGTCCCGAACACTCTAATACTATACTCGGGGGGGGGGGGGGGGGGGGGGGGCTGAATAATACGCTCTGAGGTCGAAAGCCTTCCCTACTTCACGGAGCGTATTATGAGGCGGGATGACGTTGGGCGCCATGTACAACATCATCATGCTGGTTTCAATAATACGTCAGGCAGGTGGGTAAAAAAGATGGTAAAAACAAAAAGCTAAAAGCTGCTGCGGATGCTGGAAATCCAAAACAAAAACAGAATTACCTGGAAAAACTCAGCAGGTCTGGCAGCATCGGTGGAGAAGAAATCAGTTAACGTTTCGAACCTTCATGACTCTTCGGCAGAACTGAAGCATAGTTAGGAGAAAGGTGAAATATAAGCTGGTTTAAGGTGGGGGAGGCGGGGGGAGAGAGAAATTGAGGGTGTGGTGATTGTGGAGATAAGCAAGCAGTGATAGGAGCAGATAATCAAAAGATGTCACAGACAAAAGGATCAAAGAGGTGTTGAAGGTGGTGATATTGTCTAAGAAAAGTGCTAATTAAGAATGGAAGACAGGACACTCAAGGTACAGCTCTAGTGGGGGTGGGGTGGAAAGACAAAGTTTTAGTTTTAGATTTAAAAATAATGGAAATAGGTGGGAAAAGAAGAATCTATATAAATTATTGAAAAAAAAGGGAGGGAGGAGAAACGGGGTGGGGATGGGGGGAGGGGGAGTTTAAGATCTAAAGTTGTTGAATTCAATATTCAGCCCGGAAGGCTGTCAAGTGCCTAGTCGGAAGATGAGGTGCTGTTCCTCCAGTTTGCGTTGGGCTTCACTGGAACAATGCAGCAAGCCAAGGACAGACATGTGGGCAAGAGAACAGGGTGAAGTGTTAAAATGGCAAGCGACAGAGAGGTTTGGGTCTTTCTTGCGGACAGACCGCAGGTGTTCTGCAAAGCGGTCGCCCAGTTTGCGTTTGGTCTCTCCAATGTAGAGGAGACCGCATTTGGAGCAACGAATGCAGTAGACTAAGTTAGCTAAGTTAGGGGCAATGCAAGTGAAATGCTGCTTCACTTGAAAGGAGTGTTTGGGCCCTTGGACAGTGAGGAGAGAGGAAGTGAAGGGGCAGGTGTTGCATCTTCTGCGTGGGCATGGGGAGGTGCCATAGGTGGGGGTTGAGGAGTAGGGGGTGATGGAGGAGTGGACCAGGGTGTCCCGGAGGGAACGATCCCTACGGAATGCCGCCAGGGGGGGTGAAGGGAAGATGTGTTTGGTGGTGGCATCATGCTGGAGTTGGCGGAAATGGCGGAGGATGATCCTTTGAATGCGGAGGCTGGTGGGGTGATAAGTGAGGACAAGGGGGACCCTATCATGTTTCTGGGAAGGAGGAGAAGGCGTGAGGGAGGATGCGCGGGATATGGGCCGGACACGGTTGAGGGCCCTGTCAACGACCGTGGGTGGAAAACCTCGGTTAAGGAAGAAGGAGGACATGTCAGAGGAGCTGTTTTTGAAGGTAGCGTCATCAGAACAGATGCGATGGAGGCGAAGGAACTGAGAGAATGGGATGGAGTCCTTACAGGAAGCGGGGTGTGAGGAGCTGTAGTCGAGGTAGCTGTGGGAGTCGGTAGGCTTGTAATGGATACTGGTGGACAGTCTATCATCAGAAATTGAGACAGAGAGGTCAAGGAAGGGAAGAGAAGTGTCAGAGATGGACCATGTGAAAATGATGGAGGGGTGGAGATTGGAAGCAAAATTAATAAATTTTCCAGGTCCCGACGAGAGCATGAAGCAGCACCGAAGTAATCATCGATGTACCGGAGAAAGAGTTGTGGGAGGGGGCCGGAGTAGGACTGGAACAAGGAATGTTCCACATACCCCATAAAGAGACAGGCATAACTGGGGCCCAGGCGGGTACCCATAGCCACACCTTTTATTTGGAGGAAGTGAGAGGAGTTAAAGGAGAAATTGTTCAGTGTGAGAACAAGTTCAGCCAGACGGAGGAGAGTAGTGGTGGATGGGGATTGTTCGGGCCTCTGTTCAAGGAAGAAGCTAAGATGGTAACCTGCCCGCGTTATTTAAAGATCTATATAAAAGACAATTCAGCTAATTAACTACCCATCTCACTGCAATGATACAGTCAGAAGGTAATAATACACCTTCAGGCTGAGGTTTATGACAGGTGGGGAAACCGTTTTTTAAATAGGCAAGCTTGTCTGGGCAGGTTTTAAAACTTCAGCTGAGACAAGAGTCTCAGCCTTGCAGTGCAAACTCCATTGCCTGCAGGGACTGCTCATTTCAGTGTGCAGATTGACATTTTGGATATTTTTTTCATGAGGAGGAATCTCCTCTCATTCAGGGTGGGGCCTTTTGATTGTTCACTGAATGTTCCCCTGTCCGTAACCCGGGGTGAGGGGTGAAAACCCTTGGAAACAGATGGGGATTTAGGTCTCAGTTGGAGCCACAACCTCCAGTGAGGAGGAGAGATGGATTAGGAGGAGGAGGAGTAGGGTGATAGAAAGATGGGAACACAGGTATGCTCAGGATGCTGTGGTTCCTCAGGAAGGGGACAGAGCACCACTAGACCTTGATGGTCAGGAAGAGCCCAGAAGCCCTCATTGGAGGCACAGATTATTATTCACAATGAGAGGTTGTGTTGGAAGAATTAATCCAGGCTGGCCTTTTGGTTCAAGCTTGATTTATTTTCAAGACGACAGCTCAGTGTTACTGACTTCCAAGTAGCTTCCATGCAAAGCATTCCAAATGTTTCTTTTTATTCTATTTAGATAGGATAATTATGCCCATCACCAGTTTAACTAGCAATTGTCTTTAACAAGGTGATTGCCATGCAGTGTGATTATTTATACATTGACAGATTCCCCTCTTTTTAAATCAAAACTTTGGGGGGAAAAAACTTAAACATTGTTTTTAAACAAACAGAAGGAAATAATGCCACATATTTCCACATCTATAGTTCCTGTACTTCCTTTACCAAATATGGAAATATACATAAACAATTATAAAACGAAAATAGTTTTCTTTTCATTTCATCATTGTAACATCAGGCACCCTTCTTCCAATGCAATTAGTAATTTCTTAGAGCAGACACTTAATTTTGTAAAACAGTCTGATAGTTGGTGACTGGTGTCAACCCATTGTATCTTAGAGATCTCTCTTCTCTATCATTTCTTTTATGCTGGCTAGGTCTATGCTTAGCTTTTCTTCGGTGACACATTTTGTGGAATGAACGTTGTCCCAAAGAGACCAATTATTAACTTAACATTCTATGGGCAAACTTTTCTCACAATGCCCCTTATATAATATTTCTGACAGTATGTTGGATAAGCAAACCCCCATATCTAATGTTTCTACTAAGGCCAGCGTTTCAGCAGCTACGGTACTTTTCAATGCCCTTTTTATTTTCTTGGCCTCCCAAGCCAGCGGGCAACATTTATCATTCTTTCCCATCAAGAATATGATAAACCCTGCTGTGCTAGTGTATCCATCTGGAAAATTGGCATGTGAGGCATCGCTAAAAATGACCAGCCTCATATCTTCTGGATCACCCAAGGCTGGAAACTTGAGCACACATCTCTCAGAATTTAATTTTTTAAGTGTTTTATTTGCTCTCAGAGCTTGCTCAACTGTAGCATGTTTCATCATTGTACTCAGCTCCAACACATCATAACTAGCGTCAGGCCAAATCTGAGTGCACAACCAGTTCAACTGCCCATTTAAACTTCTCAACTGTTCCGTTTCTTCCTTGGCAGCAGGATCCTCTTTTTGTGAGGATATGCCCCGAGTTATTGGGATATGATTAACATTTTCTAGATAAGATTGTTGATTCAACATCACTCCTAACTTGTTCTGCTTAATGTCTAAACCTATGTATTTAAAAGCTCCTGGAGCCTGACTTCTGACTTTGAATTCCTTCTTTATCTCCTCGATTACCCATTGTTCAAATTCTACAGAGCGTCCCTATAGGAAATCATCAACATACATGACAAAGATTCCAGCTAGCTTCTCCTTATGGTATCAGTAGAACACCGCAGGGTCTGCCTTTAACTAAATGCAACCTGCAACCTGAGGACAGACCTCATGGAAAAATACCAAACTCTTGATGCATCATTCAACCCATAAACACACTTGTTCAATCCATAGCTTTCCTTCTACATCCCTGGCTTCTTTGGGTGGTTTCTAAAAAACTTCCCTTTGAAATTTCTTGCCCTGTAAAAACGCAGCCTTTATATCAATCAATTTGCACTCCCAGAAATAGGATGCCAAAATAGCTAAAAAATATCTTCAAACTCACTTTTCCTACAGTAGGCAAGTCCATTCTGACATCCTAGTCTCCCTTCAAAGCCTCGGGCTACTAATCTCACTTTGGCTTTATATGTGCCATCTGGGAGTGCCTTCTCTGTACAGATCCATCTGTGGGATAAAGCTGGCTGTCCTCTGTCAGGTATTTCAGAATATACCCCAAATTCCTTCCAGCTTCCTAACTCTTTCCATTTGGCTTCCTTTATCAGCTTATTTTCCAATATATTAGCAGCTACTAGAATCTCTCGGTCATAAGGACTTCTACTTTTATTGAGATTGCTGGCTTGCTCTCCAGTCCTCCTTGTTAAGCTACAGCCTCTACTCACCTTCCTCTCCCTTTCTGGACTGTTACTATATGATCATTCTCCCATGTGAGCAGAACCCCGTTTGCAAGTCCATGATTTTTTTCTAGGGTCATGACCACTTTCTGGTCCACTGTCTAAACTCACTGCGCTTTCTGGGTTTCCACATCTTTACCTCGGTTTGCTAGTCTTGACTCCTGTCCTTCATCCTGCACATTTACCTAATGTTTCTATTAACAGTGGCCTTTTCTGTGCTCCGTATGATAGTGGCATCCCTCCACACACTGGCCCCTTCTGGCATGTATGTTACCTTTGTTCCTACTTTGGGTAGTTGCCCTTTTGGATGAATAGCATTGTCCTGCACCTCAGTATTACTTTGTTCATAGTCAGTCAACCCTGCATCTTCCGTCGTCTGCTCCTCATAACTAACGTGTGCGTGTGTGTGTGTGTGTGTGAAGTGCATGGTGTGCCTTCTTGTGTTCTATGTCCTGTTTGGAACCTGTAAAAGGTATAGTCAGTACCAATTAGCCGTGAAGAATGTACCCTAACTGTTTAATTGCCGTATTGCACAATTACTACTTTCCCATCACTCCCTATTACCTTACCAGGTCCTTTCCACTCTTTCCAGCCTTCTCTTTTATAATATAGCATGTCTCCTTGTCTAAACTGTATTCCCAATGGTCTTATCCAATGCTGTAAGGCTCGCCGAATTTTCTCCAAAACCTCAGCTTTAATAAAAACTTTTCTGCCGGCATGCAAAGCATTCAGATGAGCAGAAAAGGTGGAGCTAATGCTAGTCCCTTCTAGAGCAGGGGGAGCATCCAATAACACCGACGGCAACTTCACATTTCTTCTGTACACCGACTGGTACGGACTGTACCCCACAGCTATTTGCAGAGAGTTCTTTGCGTGCACTGCCCATGGTAGTGCCGTTTGCAATTTATAATCTGGCTGATCAGCCAATATTCAATGTAAAATGTCTATTACTGCATGGTTTCTTTCACAAAGACCATTACTAAACAGGTTCTCAGCTGCAGTGTGCATAACTATGATGTTTAAATTTTTCGCACATATCTCAAAATTCCTCATTGGTGAATTCCCCACCATTTTCTGTGAGGAACTTTGTTGGTGTTCCTAATCCTGTTCCTACCCATTTCTCCATGACCTTATCGACAATGGTCCTTTTGTCTTTACTATGTATCACAGTGGATAGGCTAAATCTGGTTGCCATATCTATGAAGTGCAGTAAAAAAAAACCCTATCCTTGTCCCAAACTTTCAAGTCCATTGCTGCTACATCGTTAAACTTCCTGGCTATGGCAAGCTCACATAGTGATGTTTTAAAATATTTAAGGCAGATTTCACACTGAGCAGTGATTTGTTCAATAAGGTCATCATATCCTTTATCGATCACCCCCACATCTTGAAGTAAAGAAGCAGAGTCTTCAGTTTCTGTGGCGCCGGATGTGCAAACTGTCTATGTAATTTCCAAATGATCTTCTTTTTGTCCACCAAATTCTTATTCTCAGCAGTTAACAAAACTTCACGCACTTTTTGATGAGAAATCTCTGGCTTTCTTAGTGGCAAGCAGTAATGGCCTGACCGAGTAAAATGTAAATCCACATTTTTTTCCAAACACGACTGCTCTATCATTCTTCATATCTAGCGTCATCTGAGCCTTCTTCATCACAGATCGACTCAACATTAACGGTGTCTCTGCTAGAAACCACATCAGTACTGATAAACAGGTTGATCCCTGCCATCTTACAAAGGAGGACTACCCGTTTGGAGGATGTTAATGTATGGTCATCTCCGAACCTGAAGCAGGTAAAGCTTTCATACTCCTTGACCTTCCGCCAGTCTGCCTCATTGAGAGACTCCAGATAGCAGTCAAGCCAGTCCATGCCACGCTGTCCAGAACTGCATAGTTGAAGGAATCTACCATCAAGATACTCATCACCAGATTCAAACTCTGTGATCAATACAATTCCATCATGGCAGTCACCATCATCATTTTCAGTTTCAGATGAAACTGTCTCGTGGGTCACTTCAAAAATGCAATTCCTTCGCTGTAGGCAGTTCATCGCGTAAAGATACTGGGAATCACGCCGAAAACACCGATTTAACCATTCCCCGTGCATCTTTTGGGCTTAAACGCCTCTGGTCACCATCCCAGGCACACTTTTTGTCCCGAATCTCAAATTGGCTAGGCTTACGACAATTTACAGACCTCCTGTCATTAACCCCATCTTTGTATTGGTATCTTCATCTATTATTTGGTCGACCTCGAAATTCAGCCACCATTGAATCCTCTACCCTTTGTTTCACAGCATAGTTGTTCGCATTTGCTAAGAAAGTGGCAGGGAACAACTGTTTCCCCAGAAATTTTTTCAAGGCAACAGCCATTTGATCTAGGAGAGGTCCTTTCCCCCAGAATTGAACCCCTGTTCGTACTAAAAGACTATCAACATGAGAAATGCGAGCACAGTCCAGTAATTTAAATGCCAATACCGATTCCGGAATTTCAAGTTCAAATCTTTGTAGTCTCCTGTACCATTTATCAAAATCCATGATATATTCTTCCATGGACTGATCATCTGATTTCCTAAATCTATCAAAGATTGTCCAAGATTCATATGCTTCCAATAACTCATCCTTTTTGTAAAACTTATCCAAAAATTGTAACAGAAGGTTCAATCCCTCTTCATGATCCAAATCATCCGCTTTCCACTCTGAAAATACCTTACTCCTTATCGTACTTTTGGCTGGTAATGATAACGCCAAAGCCATGCTTTGCTTCTTCCAGGGTATGGAAGTAACCCAGGTCTGCATTTCAACTTCAGCCTTCCATTGCTGATAAGGTTCAGACTCAGAAAAAATTGGTGGATAGTCAAAGTTTGCGATTTTGCACCATCCTTCCGCCATTCTGTAACTTAAATTGTCAGCAACAGTACACTTCTTTTCCTTCAGAGGATGAGACAAAAAACTTCATATACAGCAATCAATTAGCAAAGCTTAAAGTGCATCCTCGGCTACCATGTTATTCATAATGAGAGGCTGTGGTGGAAGAATTAATCCAGGCTGGTATTTTGGTTCAAGCTGGTTTATTTTCAAGACAACCCCTAAATGCTACTGACTTCCAAGTAGTTTCCACACAGTGTTCTAGCTGTTTCTTTTTATTCTATTTAGATGGGATAATCAATGCCCATCACCTGTTTAACTAGCAATTGTCTTTAACAAGGTGATTGCCATGCAGTGCGATTATTTATACAAGATGAGCTTATGCTGCCCGTAGGGTATATCGGCAGCAATTCAGCTACCTGCAACTGAGTGAGATTCAGTACAGAAGAAGACTCGAGCTTTCAAGGGCGACTGTGACATCACAAGTGCCGCTAAGTTGTGGTTTGCTGTGCATTTCATAACATCACCATCCAAAGAGGAGATGCCCTGGAACTTGATGATGTGCCAGATGGCAGCCAATCCTCTGAGGATGAGGGTGATGATGAGTTCAGGGATCATGGCATGGCTCATACTGAAGGCTCTGGCTATGATCGAGTGCATGGCTGTGACACCTGGGACGCCCTAATATGGCAAAGGTTTCTCTAATACATCTTGCCACTGCTGCAGAAGGGGTTTAGTGAAATGTTGGTCCTCCTTTTCACGGCACTGGGCATGGGCTGGTCACATTGAGCATATGCTGCACACAGGAGGGCGTCAAGGGTGGCCTTACTGAATCTGGAGACAGCTTTTCCCCTTCAAGAATGCCTCTCCCTTCACTCCGATGGCACAGACATCTATGCATGGAAATATGAAACAAATGTACAACTCCTCAATGCCAAAAGTTGGGAGATTTGCTGATTTTTAAAATTTCTGCCACCTATGAAGATTGACATGGTTGGCAGAGATAAACCAAAATTTAAATAGACTTACCTCGCCAGATTGGAAAATGTATAAATCTTCATTATGTATAGTAGATGCGCTTGATTGATCATCTGATGGGTGACCTGACACTGACCATGCCAGAGAGCCCTTTAAAGTGCTAGCTGTTACCTTGTTCCAGGTCACAGCCTGCAGCCTCGGGGGTCGGACATCCTGCCCTCCAGCTCTTATTGGGTGAGATGACAGTCTGTAACTCACCCTTGACGCTAATTCGTGGCAATTACCATGTTATCAGGCGCGCACCGACGGCGGGCCTAGAAGCGGAACGTCTCCAACTTCCAGGTACGGAACCAGCCGTCGGCACGCAACCGTATTATTCTGTCCAGGATGTGTCAGTGTTTTACAGCCAGTGAAGTACTTGCCCCCTCACCCCACCTACTGTTGTACTGTTGGAAATACAACAACCAATTGGTATCCAGCAAAGTGTCATGAACAGCAACAAAATAATGACCAGTTGATCAATTTTTAGTGACATTGGTTGAAAGGTAAATATTGGTCATGAAATGGAAAGAAAACACCTCATTTTCTTTGGAATAGTGCTATGGGATTAACATTCCTGCTAAACTGCATGTGTACAGCCATGCAGCTGACTGGAGGGTCCAGCACAGGCCATGCTCAATCATGCATGTGCACAGCTGCACTAAAAAATGTAAATAAGGCACACATTGAAAAAACTAGCCTCACGCAACAATTAAGTTTTAACGGGAGCATTGCATAGGATCCTATACTTCCTGCTGAGAGGGCAGACAGGGCCTCAGTTTAGCATCTCATCCAAAAGGAAGAACCTCTGACAGTGCAGCATTCCCTGACTGCTGCATCGAAGCATCTGCCTAGACTAGATGCTCAAGTATCTGGAATGGACAATTGTACTGTAACTGTCTCGCTCAGAAGCAAGAACGCTACCAACTAATAGCTAATATAGATTTGTATATCTTGTCAAACAAAATGTTGTTCAGTTCATTTTTAAATTTGGTGACAAGATTTCACTTATGTTCTATTGAAGATCAAATAAATGGGAGATGGTCATGGGCAGAAGTCAGATATGCCCAGATAAGTGAAATTTAATACACATGACAAAATTAAGAACCGAGTCTTAGCCAGCTTTGCAAGCAGAAATATTTCTTGTAGTCTTCCATATTTACATTATTTACTACAACAGCTCTTGCCACATTCTATCTACAACATATAAGTTTTCACCATTTTTATACCTCTATTTTTCTAATTTAATAATATAAATTTATGGTTAAGATATCATCACTGTGGAAATATCATTTTTATTTTCACCAATATTCTGCCTTCTGAGTGATGTAAATAATACCAACAGGGACTAAGTGGACAAGATTTTGCCTAAAATTGTTTTTCAATTGCCATTTTTAAAATTAGTAACTGAAGTTCATAATGTCCAAAATAAGGGTAAAATAAGGTGCCTCTTCCACCACTCACCTCGTACCCTAAGTTAAAGTAATCTTGATAAATAAATATTCATCCAGGTATTAGCTAGCTGTGCGTGCATGCGCGTGTGTGAGTGTGTGCGTGTGTGTATGTGTGTGTGTGTGTCAGCTTCCAGGGAATTGCATCAACCTTTTCACACACAATTTACCTGAGGGACAATGCCAGTGATGCATTTGGACCAAAATGGTCAATTTCTGTCACATGAGCTGCCTGTGGAGGCCTTTCTGAATTATTCAGATGAGGCCCAAGGACCAATTTTCATCAATCCTTAGGCTTCTTGCTTTGGGTGCGTGCTGCCTCCTCAGTGCTGCGTCTGGGCCCAAAATACTTCCTGCTTCATAATGTCGATTCTGATGCTATTATACATTGAAACAATCCAACACATTTTCCATTGTGAAACTTTTTTTTAAACTTCATTCAGTCAGGGACAGAAAGAAAAAAGCCAATAGCAGGATACATCATAGATAAAATGCTTCACTTTTTCCATGGTAATTTTGGGTCAATTATATTTTAAGCCTTCTTTCTAAATGAATTTTCAAAAGAAAATAGTTTGACTCAAAAGACTAGGAATATTATTTCTAGGAAATATGAGAACTATTTTATGGAATCTATGTTCTGGGTCATGTAAATATAGATACTGTAAAGAACAGCTTGTGGAATTAATTAATACATCATGCATGCAATCTAGAGAATGCAGAAAAATATTTCTGGCTGGGAAATGGCAGTAATAATTCCCTTATACAAGTGAAAAAGTATTAATTAATTTCAGAGACACTTATTTGATTTGGATGCTGGGAACTCTGCTTTTGAATAGGGTTCTGGAACACCAAGACTGTAGCTTTTTGGATGTAGTGAGCAAACTTTTACATTCAGGTAATTCATTTTAAACAAGCATAGATTCAACGTGCCAAGATAGTACCTAGGAGCTGTGGAATGGCGTAGCGTAATTGAAAAGACTGCCATACTGCTGAAGGAAATGCATGAAAAAGCAAACATGTCACACGTATACATTGCAGATCTTTCAGCATCTGAAATAATAGTCACAACAATGTTTCAATGAAACAGAGAGAAATTTAATGAATGGTTCCCAGCTGTAAACACTAACCTATCACTTTTCTTTTAGGTAGAGATTGACATGGTGCATTTCTAGCATTTACTATAAAGCTTTAAAACTGGAATTTGTGTATCTTCCAGGGTCTGTGATGGAACCCAAAGGTGCTGTGAGGTCTGATTTCTGTCCATCTCAAGCTGCTGTATCTTTGAACACAGTGTCTCAAGAATTCCATCTCATATATTTTATATTTTTGAAAAGTTTTTCTCACCTGAGCATGTCATTTCCATCCCTGTCTGCTAAAAATGTCTACAACAATAGTAGTTTCATTTGGGTGGCTGATTTTAGGGTTCAAACTTTAAAACAGAGGGTTCTTGATAGAACCAATTTGCACACAGTCCCATACACAGAAGCATTTGAAACCCACTGACTTAATACCCATTCCATCAAATCATAGTTACAGAAAGTACATTTTAAAAATATATATCTTAGCAGCAATGCCATTTGAAAGTTAACAGAAATTTAGTCCTCATCGGGTTAATACTAACAGGTTTATTTTTGTAAAAGCAAAAAACTGCAGATGCTGGAAATCCAAAACAAAAACAAAAATAAAAATACCAGGAAAAACTCAGCAGGTCTGACAGCATCTGCGGAGAGGAACACAGTTAACGTTTCAAGTCCGTATGACTCTTCAACAGAACTAAGGAAAAAAAGAAAAGAGTTGAAATATAAGCTGGTTTAAGGTGGGGGGTGGGGGGGTGGGACAAGTAGAGCTGGATAGAGGGCCAGTGATAGGTGGAGATAACCAAAAGATGTCATAGACAAAAAGAGTCATACGGACTCGAAACATTAACTTTGTTCCTCTCCGCAGATGCTGTCAGACCTGCTGAGTTTTTCCAGGTATTTTTGTTTTTGTTTTAGGTTTATTTTTGTGTTGATGCATACCACCTAATATGAACCATGACCTTGTCACAGCATTACCTAAGTTGTTGAATGTGCAAATATCCAAGCGGATCTAAGCAGGTGGGAATCTCTTGTTGTTGCACCTGCCATGATTAATACCCAAAAAAACTGTAAATAGGAAAAAGAGCAACTTGTCAGAAAGTAGAGCTTGCAAAACTTATCTATTTTATGTGACTACACTCTGCTAGTTGATGTATTGCATGTATATTAATTGAAAATCAAAAAGTGCTAAAATATTGAGTGCAGATAGAAATGCTTTGAATTTCAGTTTGATTCATTTCATGGAAGGAACCATACTAGTTACTTAGGTTAAATTAAGTGCAATTAGATTGAAGTTATAGTTTTGATTTGATAATTTTGCAGTGTATAAATCCTAATGTTTATATTTCTACTATGTTATGACTCCTCTTGATAGTGCAGTGGATAAATGCACGCAATATGGTACTAAGCTATACAGAGCACAGAAACAGGCCATTCAGCCCAACTGGTCTTTACTGCTATTTAGCTCCACACAAGCCTCCTCCCACACTACACCATTTAATCCTATCTGCATATCCTTAAATTCCTTTCTCCCTCATATATTTATCTGGCTTCCCTTTAAAGACTCTTTAATATAACACATGCAAGTGCCACAATCTAACCCTGTTGGCAAAGTGGCTTCTTCTGTAATCTTTATTGAGTTTATTAGTGGCTACTTTATAATTATGGCCCATCATTCCAGAATATAATAATGTTACTGATTACTCATAAAAGCATAAGTGATTGATATTTGATGTATAGCAGATATTAGAGAGTCACTGGTTTTCATGTAATTTCATGAGTTTTTCAGAAACATTGAAGTGATCTTCAAATATTAATACATTTTCATCACAAATGACCATTGAGTTGATTGGGTTGAATAGGTAAAGCTTCGAACATTTGATTTTCTTAATTTGCTTTCTCTTTCACTTCAGATATTTGGTACAGTTGTACTCAGTGACTTACAATCTGACTCTCAACTATAATATCCAAACATTCTTCACTGAAATACTGAGTAACAACAATGCACAAATATCTGATAAGATCTAAAATGTCAATTTACTTGAACTTTAACGGTTTAATCAACAGAAGTTTACAGATAAATGTTTAACCATTCAATTTTGATTTGATAATTTGCAATGTCAAAATCCTAGCATTTATGTTTCTACTGTGTTATGACTCAGTGTACAGTGGATGTGCACTACTCAATATGGTACTTACTAAACTACAGAGAACACAAAATTACTAGGTTTGATTTGTGGACTGTGCGGATCTCAGATGAACCAACAGATACAGATGTTAACATTGGCCTCAGTACCGCCGGCATGAAAAGGGAAGATCCTGTGAGGGTTCTAATCCAGACGGATATCTAGTCACCGTAGCTGGAAATTAGTATATGTGAGATATCAGATGAGGATAGGCTTTAGCTTGGTTGATAACCCACCTGTTTAATAGCTCGCTGACCCTAAATATTCCAGCTCACACATAGATAATAGTTACTTCATATGAGGAAGGGTGAGGTGGAAAATAGGAATGTCTGGAAATATCAGGCATTGAGATTTAAGCCATTTGATTCAGAGTTTACAGGACAATAGCAGAGTTATTTTCCTGACCCTGATGTTAATCTCTTTATATTGTGTTCTTGTGCTTTTTAATTGGATATAAATACCAGTAAGCATGGTTACAGACTTGTTAGGGGATATATTAATTCATTTTGCCAGAGGATTATAACATTTGGTGACCTAAAAAGGAAAACTGGCGTGTTTCAAGATTTGCCTTTAAATCTAAATTTCATTTGGTGCACCCCTTATAATCTACACTGCAGCTATAGAAATATATTGCCAATCATATATGATAACCAAGGAAAATTACTTTTATGCAGGATTTTGGATCCATCAGAAGATAGCCCAGCATTTACCACAATATGTATTCATCTCTGCACCTGTGCAGAAAAATGCGGAAATTTGGAATTTGCTGTCTGATTCGCCTCTGATTCCACAAGCTACACCGACACCTTACTGATCGACCTTGAATTCCATGTCAAGGTATGAAGTTACTTTACTTACAAACTAGTTGACCATTAAATACGGCAGAAAACATTAGGACTGATGCAAACAATCCTAAGTGAATTTTTGACAGTGTGATAAATCACAATTACTGCTAAACAACTTCTCTGGTCAAAGGAAAAATAATTTTACAAGTGTGCATTCTCATTATTCAGAATATAATTATTGTTGGAGATTTTAAAAATGCTAAAAATTATTTATTTTTATCTTCTGTCTTTTTTTTTCTCTCTCCCTTTATCCCAACATTATTTCCCTTTCTTTGTGTAAGTGAATTTTTAGCAGTGTAAGAAATCACAATTACTAACAAATAACCTCTCTGATCCTAATTTTTTTTTTACAAATGTGGATTCTCATTCCTTCAGAATATAATTATTATTGGAGATTTTAAAAATGTTAAAACTTACATTTTAACTTTACTTTGTCTTTTTCCTCTCTCCTTATTCCCACTTCCTTTCCCTCTCTTTCTTTCACTTTCTGTAAATGACTTTATGATGAATTAAGTATTCTAATTTATACCTCTTGGTTTAGACCCTGGATATCTCCGTGAGAATGCTTCAATCTGATTGGTTGAAGAGGTATGCTGTTGCTTGCCCTGCTCATACATGCCACAGAGCCCCAGTAGAGGGTGCTAAACTGAAAAGGATCTTTGATAACCATGGGAAGAATCCTCCCCCCATTGGGGGGAAGTGCAGGAGCGGGCGCATGCAGGCGCGCCTCTGATCAGCACCCCCAAATGGGGGCACGCTGCCATTTTATGTGGGTGGGCCAATTAAGGCCCACCCAGCGTGACGTCCGCCAGGAAAAGCTATGCGTTCCCTGTGCAGGCGGGGTGGGGGGGAAATCCCTCAGCCGTGAGTGTGCTGTTTCACGCATGCATGCGAAAGAGCGCACTCATCTCCCTGAGGCTAAGTGCTGCCTCAGAGAATCGGCGCCAACTTCAAAAAGGGTCAATGCAGAAAAATAAAATTTCCCTGACATGTCCCCTCATGTGGCACTTTTATTCGAACTTTTATTAATTTTTTTAAAAACGTACATGAAACCTCATCCTGCCTGTGGATGAGGTTTCATGCTTTTTCTGAAGCCCGCCAGGGCTCCCAGCCTGCCTGCCATCCTTAAGGTTGGACGGGCAGGTCCATTAACTAGTTGAATTAGTTTTTAAATGGCCTCAATTGGCCATTGACAGGTCGGTGGGTGCACAGCTGATTTGGCTGCACCCCCGCCGACCTGAAAATTGAAATGACGCGGGGTGACGTCGGGAGTTCCGCCCGACGTCTTCCCTCATCATTTTACGTGTCGGTGAGCAGGCCCCGCACCCTGCTCACCAACCTCAATATCCTTGCCCATAGATTGCTGCTCAATTGCCCATGAAAAATGTGTGGGGAGCTGCAAGCATAATGAATATTGAGTGCCATGTCTTCACTGCTGACTGCATAATTCAGGCCAATGAAGTATGCATGACAAAATGCCTTTCGACTCAGTGGGTCCATTCTCTCCTTGTGTCTTTTACATTATTGTGAATTCCATTCAACTTATTTAGTCCTCTGAGAGGGGTGACTAATCAGAGATAAAATTCCAAACTCTGAAAATTCTTTCTCAATCCTCAGAGGGACTTCTGTGAAAACTTCAAGATAACAGATTAACATCACAAGCTATGAAACTGTATATGATCATTTATATATGTCCCCATGTTCCCACCAAGACCAGCATCATGGTGTTCCAATGAGCATAATCATTCAATATTATAATACAATACTCTTGCATTAATATTGATCATCTGTGTTCACTAACCTTCTTAACCATCAATTTCTTTCTTAATCAAACATTTGTCTAGTCATGTATTTGTTTTCTTTATTTGTATTGAAAAGCATATACAATTAATACATCATACAATGTATTGATTTATTTAATAGGCAGCTGACAACATGTAAAGAAATTCTTATGGCGAAACAGCAAATATATGTTGTGTGGCTGAGGCTGGGATTTTCCACATCTGATCGGAGAATCTCACGAGAAGGCCCTAGTCGTGTTTCCCGATGATGTAAATCCAGGATGCGATTACCCCCTCACCTGCCAGTGGTGGGCCATGTTTCTCACCATCGAATGTCAGGAACTTAATTTTAATAAATTTGCACCTCATTATTTTGGCCACACACCAGAATCATCCTCCCACGTCAAATTTAAATCCCACGTTGGTGTGATTTCACAATGGTGTGATTTAGAACTGCCTTTAAAAAGCGTGCACCTGGCAACCTCAACTTCGAGGGGAACTCGACGGTGAGTGCACACAACTTTGTGCAGCACTCGCCATGGTCCCAGCGGCTCCGCGGATTCAATGAGGGCACAGGCAAGTTTCCACAATGGTTTCTTTGTGGTGCCAGGGCAAGGGCAACTGTGCCAGGGAGAAGGGAAAAAAGGGAACCTCAGGGCAAGGGCAACAGTACAAGGGGGAAGGGGGTGAAGGGACCATTGGGGCAAGGGTGGCAGTGCTGGGGGGCAGCACCAACTGAAGTTTGAGCACAAACACATGTGAGGTGGGAGGGTGGTGGTGTGGGGGAAGAAAACAGCCGGGCTAAAGGCAAAACATGTCAAAGATGAGCACTCCATCGCAGCTGAGAGCATTTAGCTTGAGCTCAATTGAAATGCTTGGAGTCAGCCTAGTCAGCCTAGCCAACTCCAGCATGATGCCACCACCAAACACATCTTCCCTTCACCCCCCCCTGGCGGCATTCCGTAGGGATCGTTCCCTCCGGGACACCCTGGTCCACTCCTCCATCACCCCCTACTCCTCAACCCCCACCTATGGCACCTCCCCATGCCCACGCAGAAGATGCAACACCTGCCCCTTCACTTCCTCTCTCCTCACCGTCCAAGGGCCCAAACACTCCTTTCAAGTGAAGCAGCATTTCACTTGCATTTCCCCTAACTTAGTCTACTGCATTCGTTGCTCCCAATGCGGTCTCCTCTACATTGGAGAGACCAAACGCAAACTGGGCGACCGCTTTGCAGAACACCTGCGGTCTGTCCGCAAGAAAGACCCAAACCTCCCTGTCGCTTGCCATTTTAACACTTCACCCTGTTCTCTTGCCCACATGTCTGTCCTTGGCTTGCTGCATTGTTCCAGTGAAGCCCAACGCAAACTGGAGGAACAGCACCTCATCTTCCGACTAGGCACTTGACAGCCTTCCGGGCTGAATATTGAATTCAACAACTTTAGATCTTAAACTCCCCCTCCCCCCATCCCTACCCCATTTCTTCCCCCTCCCTTTTTTTTTCAATAATTTATATAGATTCTTCTTTTCCCACCTATTTCCATTATTTTTAAATCTACAACTAATACTTTGTTAGTCTTTCCACCCCACCCCCACTAGAGCTGTACCTTGAGTGTCCTGTCTTCCATTCTTAATTAGCACTTTTCTTAGATAATATCACCACCTTCAACACCTCTTTGATCCTTTTGTCTGTGACATCTTTTGATCATCTGCTCCTATCACTGCTTGCTTGTCCCCACAACCACCCCACCCTCAACTTCTCTCTCCCCCCGCCCCCCACCTTGGAGTCAGCCTAGTCAGCCTAGCCAACTCCAGCATGAGTTATATTTATATTTATATATATATATATATTTATATTTATATTTCACCTCTCTCCTAACTATACTTCAGTTCTGCCGAAGGGTCATGTGGACCCGAAACGTCAGCTGTTTTCTTCTCCACCGATGCTGCCAGACCTGCTGAGTTTTTCCAGGTAATTCTGTTTTTGTTTTGGATTTCCAGCATCCGCAGTAGCTTTTAGCTTTTGTTTTTATCAAGTAGTTGTGCCCACTCAAGCAGCACTAATTCCTCACAGTGCCGATGATTGCTCCTCTACTGTTAACTCTTTGCACGCACATGTCAAACTCGAATGAGTGCTATGGTGCTGCAGAACTATTGGGCGACTGGGCAAGCTTGAGGATCCTCTTTGGAAAAGTGCCCATCGAAAACTAACAGAGGGATGTGCTTCTAGTCCCTTGCATTATGTTTCAGTTGACACTGAAAAGTCATCTTCATAGTACAAGCAAACCGCGAAGCCTTGGAGTCCGGGCTAGGAAAATGTCTGCGCCTGAGATGAGAGTTCAGGATGCAGCCAAGTGGCCGAAGCTGTTGCCACTCAGTCATGTGGTGTGTGGCGGTGCTGGGCGTGGACATGGTGAGCCTTCATGCACACTAAACATTGGACACCCATGTGGTGGCCTGGTTTCTCCGGCATGTGTTAAGGGGCCTTGAGAGGCAGCCGCAGGGCATGACTTGAGCAAGAGTAGTTCTGGGTGGATGGCCCCGGGGTTTACACCTGCTGATCCTCCTCCCTGTGGGTGCCTGAGGACCCCTAGTTGATTCCTTGAGAGGAAGGGGCAGCTGGAGTGAGCTCGAGATGCCCCCTCCCCCCTGACTCTCATGTTGCTTGCAAGCGCCTCAATGATGGAATGCAGCTCTTGCAGCAGTGCAGGACCAATGTCCTGGACCATCCTGGACCATCCTACCAGTGTTTCCCTCAGTGCATTGGCATGCTGGCGCTATCATCTCAGACTGAAGGTGGATGGACTCCTCCATCATTCCTTGCAACCTGAGGAGTGCAGTGGACATCCCTTCCTGATGTTCCCGAACTTGCCTTTGCATCTCCAGTAACTGAGGTATGACTGAGTCCAGAGGCTCCTCATCTGACTCGCACACACCAGATTCTGACCCCAAGGCTATTCTAGAACTAGGTCCCACAAACGTGTGTGTCTCTGTGCTGGTGGAGGGTGTGGTGTGTTGGGTCTTCAATGTGAGGGCGCTGTGATGGGTCTTCAATATCAGTGTCTGTGGATTCCTATTCCGTGGTGTCCTCAGGTCTGGAATGGAGGACCTGGCTCGTGGACCCCCTCGGCTGCATCCCAGATGTGCCTGCAAAAGCAAGGAGAAATAATCAGTGCATGGCAGTGTCCTGCGGAGCAGGGGACCTGACTCACAGCATGATTGTCTGATGGATGTTGCACTGCTGGATCCTCACTTGGTTGAGCACTGCCGACCTCACCATCAGCACAGGAACTGTCCAGATCATTGCCAGCCAGCTGGATGGCTCTATTTTCAATTTTATGAGGACCTTGATATCGGGCATTCCTCCACCACTCTGCAACCTGCCCCTTTTATTGTGTGCCAGCTTGTCCTGCATGATTACAGATGTAGAGAGTGTAAGCAGGACACCTGCCAGGCCAGATGATAAGTATGCCTAGCATGTGTGGGTGCTGAGTGGTGCCATGGATGGGATGAGGACATGATCTGCAGGGCAGATGAAGATGTGTGCGAGAGTGAATGGTGATGTCCCTTGAACTGGCAGTGGATGAGATTTGAGAAGAGTGACTTACCCTGGCAGAATGGAGGAGATCAGTCATCCTCTTTCGGCACTGGGTGGTTGAGCAGTGGAGAGATCAGAACCAGCGCAAGTGCGGGGAAGCTTCAAAAAGTGATGTCAGCACAAAGGTGAGAGCTGATTGGTGAGTAGTGACAAAGTGTTTTTCTCCAGTTTAAAATAGATTAAACTAAGGAAAGGTAAGGGTTCTAGTTTTTATTTAAAGTACATAAATAATTTAACATTTTTTTACTGTATGTAACTTAACGTAAAGTAAGGGGTTTTTTCAACTAGAGGCATGGCAGTGCAGCTCAGTCCTGTGTTATGTCCCACCTGCAACAGGTGGGAAGTCCTAGATGCTCCTTGCGCTCTGACCGACCACATGTGCAGGAAGTGCCACCAGTTATAGCTACTTGAGCTCTGAGTTTCGGAGCTTGAGCGGCAGCTGGAGGCACTGAGGTGCATCTGCAAGGCTGAAAGTTTCATGGATAGTACGTTTTTAGACGTGGTCACCCCACAGCTTACGGAAGTGCAGACAGAGAGGGAATGGGCGACCATCAGTCAGAAGAAAGATGTCAGGCAGGTAGTCAGGAAATCCCCAGGGTGCATTTCACTCGAGAACCATTTTTCTGTGTTGGAAAACGGTGAGAGTGATGGTTCCTCTGGAGAGTGCAGCCATGCTCATGGCACTGTGAGTTGCTCAGCAGCACAGGCGGGGAGGAAAAAGAGGGGAAGAGCAATAGTGGTAGGAGACTCAATAGTAAGGGGAACAGACAGGTGTTTTTGTGGCTGTATACCTGACTCCAGGATGGTATGTTGCCTCCCCGGTGCCAGGGTCAAGATGTCACTGAACAGCTGCAGGGCATTCTAATGGGGGAGGGCAAACAGACAGAGATCATGGTACATATTGGTACCAATGACATAGGTAGAAAGAGGGATGAGGTCCTGCAAGCAGAATTTAGGGAGCTAGGAAACAGATTAAAAAACAGGATCTCAAAGGTAGTAATCTCTGGATTACTTCCGCTGCCACGCGCTAGTGAATATAGAAATAGGGGGTCAGTCCAGATGAATGCGTGGCTGGAGAAATGGTGCAGGAGGGAGGGCTTTAGATTTTTGGGGCATTGGGACCATTTCTGAGGGTGGTGGGACCTGTACAAGGTGGACGGGTTGCACCTGAACTGGAATGGGACCAACATCCTTGCTAGTGCTGTTGGGGAGGGTTTAAACTAACTTGGCAGGGGGATGGGATCCTGAGTGGAGGTTCAGCAGGGGGAGATGCACAGCCACAATTAGAAGAGAGAGCAAGTGAGTCTGGAAGGCATAGAAATTATAGGCCAGTTAAGGCACAAGGGAGTTTGACAAGGTTGGATGGTATTTATTTTAATGCAAGGAGCCTGACAAGTAAGGCAGATGAGTTGAGGGCACAAATGGAAGTATGATGTCGTTGCTGTCACAAAGATATGGTTGAGAGAGGGGCAGGATTGGCAGCTCAATATTCCAGGATATAGGGTCTTCAGGCGAGTCAGGGAAGGAGATAAAAGAGGAGGGGTATCGCAATATTGATCAAGGAATCAATTACAGCAGTAAGGAGGGATGACATCTTAGAAGGCTCCTCAAATGAAGCCGTATGGGTAGAACTGAAAAGCAAAAAAGGAACAATCACTTTGCTGGGAGTGTACTATAGGACCCCAAACAGTCAGACAGAAATACAAGAGCAGATATGTAGGCAAATTTCAGAGAAGTGTAAAAATAATAGGGTAGTAATAGTGGGGGATTTCAACTTCCCCAGCATTAACCAGGTTAGCCATAGTGTGATAGTTTAGAGGGAGCGGAATTCTTAAAATGCATCCAGGAGAGCTTTTTAAGCCAGTACGTAGAAGGCTTTACAAGAGAGGGGGCGGTCCTGGACTTAATTTTAGGGAATGAAGCTGGGCAAGTGGTAGAGGTATCAGTGGGGGAGCATTTTTCAAACAGTGATCATAACTCCGTTAGATTCAAGGTTGTTATGGAAAAGAACAAGGATGGGCCAGAAATCAGAGTTCTAAATTGGGGGAAGGCCGATTTTAATAAGATCAGATATGATTTGGCCAGAGTGGACTGGGAGCAGTTACTTTTAGGTAAATCTGCGTCAGATCAGTGGGACTCATTCAAGAAGGAAATATGGAGAGTACAGGGCCAACACATTCCAATAAAGACAAAGGGTGGGACTAAAAATCATAGGATTGGATAAAGAGAAAAGGGGGGCTTATGGTGGAAGCCCTAGAGGAGTATAGAATGTGTAGGGGGGAATATGAAAAGGAAATTAGGAGAGCAAAAAGGGGCATGAAAAAACATTGGCAGGTAAAATAAAGGAAAATCCAAAGTTATTTTACAAGTACATTAAGAGTAAGAGGATGACTAGGGAAAGAGTAGGGCCCATTAAGGACCATAGTGGAAATTTGTGTGTGGAGCCGGAAGACGTAGGTAGGGCTCTAAATGAATACTTTGTGTTGGTGTTCACAAGTGAGAGGGATGACGTGGGTATGGAAATCAGGCAGAAAACAAAAATACCTGGAAAAACTCGGCAGGTCTGGCAGCATCTGCGGAGACGAACACAGTTAACATTTCGAGTCCGAATGACCCTTCAACAGAACTAAGTAAAAATAGAAGAGTGGTGAAATATAAGCTGGTTTAAGGGGGGATGGGACAAGTAGAGCTGCAAGGACTGTGATATAGTTAAAGAAATTAGCATAGAAAGGGAGGAGGTTCTAAGTGGTCTGGCAGGCTTAAAAGTAGATAAATCTCCAGGCCCGGATGAAATGTATCTCAGGCTGTTGAGTGAGGCAAGGGAAGAGATAACAGGGGCGCTGGCAATAATTTTCAATACCTCTCTGGCCACAGGAAAGGTGCCAGAGGACTGGAGGTCAGCCAATGTGGAACCGTTATTCAAGATGGAAGGATGGGATAAACCAAGGAACTACAGGCCAGTCAGCCTAACCTCAGCGGTGGGGAAACTATTGGAAGCAATTCTGAGGGACAGAATTAATCTACACTTGGAGAGGCAGGGATTAATCAAGGGCAGTCAGCATGGTTTTGTTAAAGGGAGGTCATGTCTGACCAATTTGATTGAATTTTTCGAAGAGGTGAACAGGTATGTAGATGGGGGCAATGCATTTGACGTAGTCTACTTGGGCTTCAGCAAGGCTCTTTATAAGGCCCCATATGGGAGACTGATAACGAAGGTAAGAGCTCATGGGATCCAAGGCAATTTGACAAATTGGATCCAGAATTGGCTGAGTGGCAGGAAGCAGAGGGTGATGGTCAAGGGGTGTCTTTGTGATTGGATGCCTGTGTCCAGTGGGGTTTCACAGGGATCGGTGTTGGGTCCCTTGCTGTTTGTGGTATATATAAATGATTTAGACTTGAATGTATGAGGGTTGATCAGTAAGTTCGCGGATGACACGAAAACTGGTGGGGTGGTAAATAGTGAGGAAGATAGCCTTAGATTACAGGAGGATATAGACGGGCTGGTCAGATGGACTGATGGAATGGAATTTAATCTGGATAAGTGTGAGGTGATGCACTTGGGCAGGACAAACAAGGCACGGGAATACACAATGAATGGTAGGACTCTGGGAAGTACTGAAGATCAGAGGGACCTTGGTGTGCATGTCCAAGGTAGTGGGACAGGTATATAAGGTGGTTAAGAAGGCATATAGGATACTTGCCTTTATTAGCCAAGGCATAGAATATAAGAGCAGGGAGATTATGCTGGAACTGTATAAAATGATGGTTAGGCCACAGCTAGAGTATTGCGTGCAGTTCTAGAATCCGCATTATAGGAAGGTTGTGATTGCACTAGAGTGAGTGCAGAGGAGATTTACCAGGATGTTGCCTGGGCTGGAGAGTTTTAGTTATGTTGAGAGATTGGATAGACTGGGGGGGTTATTTTCCCTTGAGCAGAGGAAATTGAGGGGGTACATGATTGAGGTGTATAAAATTATGAGGGGCATAGATAGGGTAGACAGGAAGGAACCGTTGGTAGAGGGATCAATAACCAGGGGGCATAGATTTATGGTAAGGGGCAGGAGGTTTAGAGGGGTTTTGAGGAAGATTTTTTTCACCCAGAGGGTGGTGGGAATCTGGAACTCACTGCCTGAAAGGGTGGTAGAGGCAGAAACCCTCGTAACATTTCAGAAGTATTTGGATGTGCACTTGTGATTCCATGGCATACAAGGCTATGTATGGGCCTAGTGCTGGAAAATGGGGTTAGAGTAGTTAGGTACTTGTTTGACCTGCGCCGACTGGATGGGCTGAAGGGCCTTTTTCTGTGCTGTAGACCTCTATGACTCTATGACTCTCGTCGTTCCTCATAAATCAGCCACTAACCTATTCCATTATCTGTTTTAAGCTAATTATATGTCTTCTAACCATATTTCTCATTTCTGACACATAGCCTACAGAAATTAACAAAGCAACGTGGTAGAAGACTTCTGAGTGAAAATGCGATTGATTTTTTTTAAAAAGTGTTAAGAATAAATGGATTTGCAAAGATGTCTGATCAAAATGCTTGCTAAAAATAATGATCCAAACAACATCCTGGCTCAGAGAGGAGAGCACTGTATCCCATTGTGATGTGTTCAGCTCAGTGTAATTACTTCGAACAACGAGGATGTGTAACTTAGGGGCAGTTCAAATCTAAGCGGACAATGTCAGAACACTCTGTCAACAATTGTTTAGTTTTACACTTGTGCTTGTTTGGAATCGAAATAGAATTTCAAAAGCGACCAGTTTAGATTCCGTGCTTCGATTGCGAATTATTTAAAGTACAGAACGTCGAATTCTTATTTTAAAGATTTAAAGCATCCAATTGTCATTTCTCTCTCGTCCGCGCCTGTAACACAACATTGGAATGATGTAGGGCAACAGTGTTTTACGCCGTCAGGCGTTTCAAGGTTATTTCCAAAATGAAACATAACTTTGCTGCGTTTGTTGGATGGTGTGGGTCACCAACAGGGAACGTGGTCGGCCTGAACTGTTCTTTCTCTCCGCCTTTATAAGGTGGCGCACCTGTCACTTGTGCTTTGTGTCTCTCTGTGTGTGTGTGTGTGTGTGTGTGGCTCGTCCTCGGTCGCAGGTTTCGGGCATTTCCGTGAGTTTCCGCCGCAAACTGACGAACAGACGTGAGTCGCCGACACCAGTTCATTCCCATCGTGTCCCACACTTTGACAAGTCAGAAGCACGGCGTGGCAACAAGGAGGAAGAGAGAGAGAGAGTCTGGCATCACCAAGCCTCCCTGCATTTTAATTGTCCACTGCATTCATCTCTCAAGCTAACTAGCCATGAAGGGGAACACTTCGTCTTCTCGCTTGTTCTATTGTGTTTTGCTTTTCTCAACAGGTTTTTTATTACTGCCTCGATCAAGCCTGCAGACGCATCGAAAAGATCTTCCAATGTGCAAAGAGGTAAGGTGCTTTCGTTATTGTATTCTAGTTATTCCACATTTTTCTTAATGGTGCATCTAGGGCTCAAAATAAAAAAAAGTATACAATTTCCTCCCAGTATTTAGTATTTTGAATTATTCTGTAAACAAGTATGCATAAGTATCAAGTTGTATATGACTTGTGATGCACAGTTCTGCTACAATATTAGTAACACGTTGATTTTAATAATTTACGCCTTAGGTGTAATGATTATTTTAATTTGTTGTGACAAATCACTTAAATGAGACATTTGACTTGTTTTGTACCATGGATGCAATGTTCCATATTTGTCCATATGGAAGATTTGGTTTTGACTTAACAGCTGTCACAAGCCTTATTAAAGGCCTTTAATAATGACCCATGGAGTTGTAGGTGCTGTAAGCTGCAGGTTTTATTCTCCACATATACTGACGATTGCAAGGTCTTGTTTAACGAAGGTATTTTCCATTATTGCCTCTTAGTTGAAAGCCATAATCCTCAGAAGTGTTTCTTCCAATCAAAAAAGCTTAAGCTTTTTACACTCCTTCGAGTTACATCTCATTCTGTCAACGTGACCTGAAAATATTGTTGGCAAAGCTACCATTTGTTAAAAATTTGCTTATGTGCAGGTAGACGTTGCGTTCTTGAAGGTTCAGTAAAGATTCCTGTTGGCACCTGCTAAAGTCCGTGTATGTCAGTCACAAAGTGCGAGAGCAGTACAAAGTTGATGTAAACCACTAGATGGTGCGTGGAATGCTATGCACAGTAGTAGAACTAGGTTTTATGGTATGAGCTAGACAAGATTGTAAACCTGTGCAAAACTTGTTTCAGAAGTTATTTTTTCTGAAGTGGAAAACACAATCCTGGCTGTTTTCAATATAGCAGAGAGCAACAAAGCTAAGAAATATGAGATTATGAACTATGGCACTTCAGTGAGAAACCAATCATAGCCTTTCCTTCAGGGTAGACAGTTATAATATTTGCTAATTTCTGATTCCATCTATTTGGAAGCAAATTATCTAGAACATATTCAAATGTTGCTTGTTTTTTTGATCAAATATTAGCTCTATTTTAATGTTGAATATTAAAATGTCTGCATTTGGAGCACATTTCCTCATTTGTAGTGCAAAATAACAAGTGTGTACTTATTTCAAAAAAGAGTGAAAACTCAGAGTAAATATCACAAACTTTGCCACAGCCCTAAAAAAGATGTAACACTAAAAAGCCTCGAAGTTGTTTGACAACCCTCCAGTCTGCTTTGCATATTGAACAACAGGTGCATCAGTGTGCTTCACTGTTGATGTAGTGATGCAGGAGACTTGAGCTGTTGTTATATCTGTTTATCATAATTTTCAATCTTGACCGTAGCTTCTGGCAACATTTATGCATGTTAAAATGGCAATGGGGCAACAAAGGCATTTGAATGTTTAACGCTAGATTGCGGTGACATTTATTTAACAGAAAAGGTCAGGGGAGTAACAGTTCTAGGCAAATTCACCCACTGCCTCTCCTTTCACATCATGGGGGAGGGGGATGATGGTTTCCTTTGATGTGATGGATTAAAACAATGGTGAGAATTTGTCCACCTGGTTCCCTGTGGCCTGTGTTCACACAAGAAATTTCTTACAGAGAGCAGAATTCTAGTAATTAGAGCCTAGGCGGCAGAAGACACAATCACTAATAGTGGAATGATGGAAACCTGGGATGTGCAAGTGTCCAGAATTGGAGGAGTGCAGAAACTTCAGAGAGTTGTAGGGGTGGAAGAGGTGACAGAAATAGGGACATGACCACAGAGAGATTGAACACAAAGATGAGAATTGTAAAATTGAAGCAGTGTGGGACAGGGAGCCAATATACATTTGCAAGCGCAGGGGTGAAGGATCAGCGGAACTTGGGCCAGGATTTTACAGCCCTGCCACAGCGTGTCTCTCCCTGGCGGATGCAGTGAGCCATTTAAATCTCCATTCAGTTCGGCAGGGCTATAATATCCTGTTGGGCAGGAGGGGCCATAAAATCCTGGCCTTGGTGTCAGTTTGTATATGGACAAAGAGTTGTGAAGAACTCAAGTTTAATCAAGAATGGTATTTATTGCAACAACTCCCTTCACTTCTAAATGCATCTTGCCTGACATCCTTATATGCTTTTCCTCCAGGAAAATCCTGCATGTCTCTGAGTCAAATATGTTTCAGAACTCACAGGCCCTATGAGTTGCAGGTTAACGTATGGATATTACTGTCCAAAACAAGTAAAGTTGATTTCATTTTTAAAGGCACAACCCAGCAAAGCTAGATACCAAATTTATATGAAAAAATAACACTGAGTGTGCTTCTGGTATGAGGTTTAAAAATGCCATATAATGCTGCAATTTCCTGAACCAGGCATTTCTCCCTATTAGAAATAAGCAACATGTAAATTGTGGGCAGAGATTTGCACACAGCTTCTTCTGCCTATCCATATTTCTTATTGTGTCAATTTGGGCATAAGCAAACCTAAAAGGCAACCCTGAAAAGCAGCCCGAGTGAGTTTTGATTTCCAGAAGTCAATCAAAGATGGGCAAGAAGAGGAAATAAGATGCTAGCTCAGATAAAAGAAGAGAGAAACAAGTATGAGTATGTGTTTGGTTACAGAAAGCATTGTGATTTCCTGAGAACAGGTTCCTCCAGTCCTTCCATAACATTTCCAGAAATGTTCATGTTAATAATATCATTGCACTAGTGTGCACCTGTATGTAGGGTTCATATTCTCCAAAATGAAGAGTGAAACATTATTAACATTGAATTTGCCATTAAATAAAGTCAGTAGACGTGGCTGTATAGAAATACATTTTCCGAGAAAGCTTGTATTATGCAACATTGTTTCTGACTGAACCAAAATAAATTTCATGTGAGAACTACAGAGGCCAAGTTTCAGTGAAAATGCTTCACCTATTCTTATTAATACTTCCCATTTGTGTGTTGACAACTAGAACAGAAGACTCTAGTTAAGATCATCACCATATGGGCAGGCGGTGGTGTAGTGGTAATGTCACCGGCCTAGTAATCCAGAGGCCCAGGTTAATGCTCTGGGGACAGGGGTTTGAATTCAGTTAATAATTCTGGAAATAGAAAGTAATAGTGACCATGAAACCATTGTCGATTGTCATAAGAACCCATCTGTTTCACTAATATCCTTTAGGGAAGGAAATCTGCTGTCCTTACCTGCCTTGGCCTACATGCAATCCAGACCCATAGCAATGTTGTTGACTCTGAAGTGGCCTCTGAAATGGCCTAGCAGGCAACTCAGTTGTAACAAACCACTACAAAGCCTACAAAAAGGAATCAAACCAGATGGATCACCTGGCATCGACCTAGGCACCGGAAACGACAATGGCAAACCCAGCCCTGCTGACCTTGTAAAGTCCTCCTTACTACTACCTGGGGGTTTGTGCCAAAATTGGGAGAGCTGCCCCACAGACTGGTCAAGCAACAGCCTGAAATAGTCATACTCACAGAATCATACCTTACAGACAATGTCCCAGACACCACCATCACCATCAGTGGGACAGGACATACCCACCAGAGGTATACAGTCAGGAAGGAGTTACGCTGGGAGTTCGCAACATTGACTCTGTACCCCATAAGTCTCATGACATCAGGTCAAACATGGGAAAGGAAACCTCCTGCTGATTACCAACTACCATTGCCCCTCAGCTAATGAATCAGTACTCCTCCATGTTGAACACTGCTTGAAGGAAGCACTGGAGGTGGCTAGGGCGCAGAATGGTGGGTGGAGGACTTCCATATTCATCACCAAGAATGACTGGATAGCACCACTACTGACCGAACTAGCCGAGTCCTAAAGGACATAGCTGCTAGACTGGGTCTGCAGTAAGTGGTGAGGGAACCAACAAGAGAGAAAAACATACTTGACCTCATCCTCACCAACCTACCTGCCGCAGATGCATCTGTCCATGACCGTATTGGTAGGAGTGACCACCGCACATTCCTTGTGGAGACGAAGCACCGTTTTCACATTGATGATACCCTCCACCGTATTACGTGGCACTACCACCGTTCTAGATGGGATAGATTTCAAATAGTTCTAGCAGCTCAAGACTGGGCATCCATGAGGCGCTGTGGGCCATCAGCAGCAGTAGAATTGTATACAACCACAATCTGTATCCTTATGGCCCAGCATACCACCCACTCCACCATTCCCATCAAGCCGGAGATCAATCCTGGTTCAATGAAGCTTGTGAGCGGATATGCCAGCAGCAGCTCTATGCATACCTAAAAGTGAGGTGTCAACCTGGTGAAGCTACAACACAGGACTATTTGCATGTCAAACAGCAAAAGCAGCATGTGACAGACAGAGGTAAGCAATCCCACAATCAATGGAACGGATCTCAGCTCTGCAGTCCTGCCACATCCAGTCATGAATGTTGGTGGACAATTAAAAAACTAGCTGGAGGAGGAGGATCCACAAATATCCCCATTCTCAATGATGGGGGGGCCCAGCACATCAGTGCAAAAGGCAAGGCTGAAGCATTTGCAACAATCTTCAGCCAGAAGTGCCGCATGGATGATCCATCTCAGCCTCCTCCTGAGGTCCCCGACATCACAGATTGGTCTTCTGCCAATTCAATTCACTCCACATGATATCAAGAAATGACTGAAGGCACTGAATACTGCAAAGGCTTTGAGCCCTGACAAGATTCCACCAATATACTGAAGACTTGTGCTCCAAAACTAGCTGCGCCCTTAGCCAAGCTATTCCAGTACAGCTACAACACTGGCATTCACCTGGCAATGTGGAGAATTGCCCAGGTATGTCCTGTACACATAGAAAACAGGACTGATCCAATCTGCCCAGTTACTGCCCATCAGTCTAGCCTCAATCATCAGCAAAGTGATGGAAGGGGTCATCGACAGTGCTATCAAGTGGCACCTACTCATCAATAACCTGCTCACTGATGTTCAGTTTGGGTTCCACGAGGGCCTCGCTGCTCCTGACCTCATTACAAAGAACAAAGAAAAGTACAGCACAGGAACAGGCCCTTCGGCCCTCCAAGCCTGCACCGATCATATTGCCCGTCAACTAAAACATTTTGCACTTCCGGGGTCCGTATCCCTCTATTCCTATCCTATTCATGTATTTGTCAAGCTGCCTCTTAAACACCACTATCGTACCTGCTTCCACCACCTCCTCTGGCAGTGAATTCCAGACACTCACCACCCTCTGCGTAAAAAACTTGCCCCGCACATCTCCTCTATAGTTTTCTCCTCTCACCTTAAATCTATGTCCCCTAGTAATTGACTCTTCCATCCTGGGAAAAAGCTTCTGACTATCTACTCTGTCCATGCCATTACAGCCTTAGTCCAAACATAGACAAAAGAGCTGAATTCAAGAGATGAGGCGAAAGTGACTGCTCTTGACATCAAGGCAGCACTTGACCGAGTGTGGCATCAAGGGACCCCACCAAAACTGGAATCAGGGGGAAAACTCTCCACTGGTTGGAGTCATACCTAGCCCAAAGGAAGATGGTTGTGGTTGATGGAGGTCAGTCATCTCAGCTCCAGGACATCACTGCAGGAGTTCCTCAGGGTAGTGTCCTCGGCCCAACCATCTTCAGCTGCATGCTCAATGATCTTCCCTCGATCATAAGGTCAGAAGTGGGGGTGTTTGCTGATGATTGCACAATGTTCAGCACCATTCGCCACTCCTGATACTGAAAAGTGGCAGGTAACATTTGCGCCACATGAGTGTGAGACAATGATCATCTCCAACAAGAGAGAATGCAACCATCGCCCCCCACCCATGACATTCAATGCCATTGCCATTAATGCATCCCCCACTGTGTACATACTGGGGATGCCAATGACCAGAAACTGAACTGGACCAGCCATATTAATACTGTGGCTACAAGTGCAGGTCAGAGGTTGGGAATTGTGCAGAGAGTAACTCCCTTCTGACTCCCCAAAGCCTGTCAACTATCTACATGTCACAAGTTAGGAATTTGATGGAATACTCTCCACTTGCCTGGATAAGTGCAGTTCCAACAACACTCAAGAAGTTCGATACCATTCGGGACAAAGCAACCCGCTTGATTGGCACCCCACCCACTACCTTCAACATTCACTCTGTCCACCACCGACCGACACACAATGGCAGCATCTACAAGATGCACTGCAGGAACTCACCAAGCTTTCTCCGACAGCACCATCCAAACTCACAACCACGACCAGAAGGACAAGGGCAGCAGTTGCATGGGAACACCACTACTTGCAAGTTCCTCTCCAAGTCACACACCATCTTGACTTGGAACTATATTGCCGTTTCTTCACTGTCGCTAGGTAAAAATCTTGGAATTCCCTTCCTAACAGCATTATGGATGCACCTACAAGGTTCAAGAAGGCAGCTCACCACCACCTTCTTAGAGGCAATTAGGGATGGGCAATAAAAAATTCTGGGCTAGCCAGTGATGCCCATGTTCCGTGAAAAGAATTAAAAAAATATGGAACAGAGTAGACTGATTAAATAAAATAATCCAGAATAGAAAATGAATAGAAAAGGCTGCGATGAGCACATTTTAACAGATTCCTTTCACCCTGCCCACTTCCATTTCATCTCCTGAGGAAAGCTTTCCCACAATTCTACAAATTCTCCCAATAGGAATCATGCAGTAGTAACCTGGTGATACTGCCTGTGTCTCTGTGTGTATCTCCCTGCTTGTTGTGGCTCAAATCAAAAACTTGGCTGACTGGGGATTTAACTCCAGCTTCCCAGTCTGTGCCCTCACACCTTGTTGCTGGGGTATCCCATGTATGACGTCTAAGTCTTCTAATCTGGCACCTGAAGGCCCGGAAATGAAATCCTGCTTGTGCTTAAATTTCTATTTCATGGTTTGTCCTGTTTGTATTTTGAGTCCCTGGTGGTTTGGAAAACGGTTTCAGTACTATTACCTCATTAGGTGCAAAATCTTAAATGAGGATTCCAGAATCTGTCAGCATTAGCAACTTGCGATACATGTAAATGAACGGGAAAATGGATTTGAGTTTTACATGTGGTCTCCCAAACTCGAATGGTACATATCTAAACAGCCCATAGAGATGAAAGCTTGGGTGACTTGGCCTCAGTGCTGTATTACAAGCATGGGTTGTACTTTTCCAGATCAGCCTCTATTACTTAACAAACAGGGTAAGCCTCTCCCAAGACCAGTACTACTGTATTAACTTTGTCCACTAGTTTTTGATAGTGAGGATACAATGAACTTAAAACTTGTGGCATGCCATGAAAATCTCCTTTGCAATAGAAATGTACGAATGGAGATTATTAGTGCATCAGTAATTCGCTTCCAAGGTGATTATGCGAAAGAGGTGTTTTACTCGTGAAGTAAACTCCACATTCCAGCTGCTGTGCTGACAAATATATAACAGTGAAAGGGTGTGTATTGTTTGCATTAATATAATATTTAACTTGGAACAAATATTTTTTTAGTTAAACCCAAATGATATTTCAGAATGGAAAGTTCATAAAGGCAATGGAAGAGCTCAAAATAGTTACCAAACTGCATTGTAAAAGAATTTGTTGAAAGTCTGAAATAATGCATGATATAATAATCTGTTGTATTTTCTGAAACTTGTAATCTCCACATGTGTAATTGGGAATGCAACTGAGCCATGCACTGGAAGTTTACAGGGGGAAGCATGTATTCTGCCAAGTCAGAACAGGGTATTTTTGGCTCCGTCAACCACAAAATTTTATGCTCCATTAAAGTCGATGAAGGATAAAACAGGCGACATATATACAACAAGAGTAGCCAATTCATATGTGTCCCTTGCCCAGCAGGTTGCTTAGATTAAAATTACCCTCAAAGTGTCACAGAGTGGAAGGTTGGAGGATCAGAATATGCAGATTATTTTTCTCCAAATGTCACACTTCTGCCAAACCATGACTTTATGTCCTCCATTACTGACGCCTTCATAAATTTTCTGGTCAGCTCACTATAAGATGGTTAGGCATTATTGGAAATGAGAACATGGGAGGGAATTTCATGTACACATTAAACAAAAGAGGAGACAGTCAGGATTTAAGTTGGAACTAGTAACTTATCTGTGGAATTGCTAAGGTCATGGAGCCCTGAAAAATATCCTGTTATTTGAGGCACTTTGGTACTGACCTTGGAATTTGTGTCAGTCTGGTTTGAAGGATGGCAAGTTGCCACCTGCTCCAGGTACTTGGCAGTGAAGGCCAGTCAGCGAGAAAAAAAACTCATAGGTGCAGCATTATGCCAATAACAACCAAAAGACCCACAAATCCACAGTGGATTTTTGCAATCATGAAAATAACTGAGAAAAGGAAGAAAGGAAGATTATGAGGCAAGCTAGGGAAGAATAAACAAGTAATATATTTGCATATTAAGGAACTGAATGACCTGACCCTGCCCTCTCACCACTGGGCAGGTTTGATAAAAAAAAACAGGCCTTATAAAGTTAAAAACAAAAACAGAATTACCTGGAAAAACTCAGCAGGTCTGGCAGCATCGGCGGAGAAGAAAAGAGTTGACGTTTCGAGTCCTCATGACCCTTCAACAGAACTGAGTAAAATTAGGAGAGGGGTGAAATATAAGCTGGTTTAAGGTTGGGCGGGGGGGCGGGGTGGGGTGCGGAGAGAAGTTGTGGGGGGGTGGTGTGGTAGTAGGGACAAGCAAGCAGTGATAGGGGCAGATAATCAAAATTTGTCACAGACAAAGGAACAAAGAGGTGTTAAAGGTGGTGATATTATCTAAACGAATGTGCTAATTAAGAATGGATGGCAGGACACTCAAGGTACAGCTCTAGTGGGGGTGGGGTGGAAAGACTGACAGGGCATTACAGGTATAGATTTAAAAATAATGGAAATAGGTGGGAAAAGAAAAATCTATATAAATTATTGGAAAAATCAAAAGGGATGGGGAAGAAACGGAAAGAGGGTGGGGATGGAGGAGGTAGTTCAAGATCTAAAGTTGTTGAATTCAATATTCAGTCCAGAAGGCTGTAAAGTGCCTAGTCGGAAGATGAGGTGCTGTTCCTCCAGTTTGCGTTGGGCTTCACTGGAACAATGCAGCAAGCCTTTCCAGCATCCGCAGTAGTTTTTTGTTTTTATCTCCTTATAAAGTTAAAACCAGTTTCAGATGGCTGTTTCACAAGAATTTAACTATAGTTTTGAAATCTGACTACGCCAGGACTGAACATAGCAAGTGCAGTTACTGTATACGTAAGACTAAAGTAATTGAATTGATACATCATTGAACAATTGCAATGCGTATTAATATATTAAAAAGTCTGTCCCGAAATCTTTTAAATATTATCTCAATTTAGCTGGTGTGAGGTTTTTATTTCTAGCAAAATAGTACAGATTAATTTGTTGGGTTTGTAACATTGGCAGTTCAAAACCTAGTAAGTATAATTCTCTAGAAGTCATGGAAAGGCACTCAAGTAGCAAACATTAATTTTTGGAGAGGCTAACCCCGACCTTTCACCTGAGTAAATAAATCTCATGCCTTCAGTACATACATCTCCCTTAAGAAAATTTAAATCCACCATTGTTTTGAGTTTGAGTATACAATGATCATTTTGCCAACTAGCTTACTCAACACATTTAACATTTCCCTTCTGTTGTCATCTCCCCATACCACCCTCGCCAAGAGGATGCAGCATCCTCCATTTCTGATCAACCCAAATACATCCATGAGTTATGTTTCATTTCCCTGCCTATGTTTGTGCTGATCTTTCCAAACCTTCCAATTGTTAAGCTGCCGCCAGGTGTGACTTGTTGTTAAGTGCTTACCTTTTGAGGAATGCTCAAAGCTATGTAATTCTGCAAAAATTACCCTTGATTGCCTTTAACAAGTAGGATTCCACCCTACTTACTAACATTTGTCAATCCATTTTTGGAGTATCAGCAGTCATTGCTGAAGCACTAACTGCTGACAAATAAATCTTTCTCCTCAGCTGCTGCATTTTTAAGTCAACAAACATTTATCTTTTCAATAAATTTAGCAAATTGAGGAATAATTGGGCTCCTATCTTCAAATATCTGTTACAAACAAATCTACACTTCAGAAGTACTTCATGGCTATAAAACGCATTGAGATGTCCAGTGGTTGTGAAAGATGCTATGTAATGCAAGTCTTGCTCTTTTTGGATTTGGTTTCCATAATTTGTTCATACTATTTTGACAGAAACAGTTTTTGAATCGTAGGCATTAGTTTTCAGAATTTTTTTTTCCATGTGTAAGAGTAATGATGGTTAGTGATTAAGACATTGCAAAAGTTATTGCTCAGAAATCATTAGAACAAAACCAAAGTAATTGACACTTGTTTTTGCATCTGAATTATTACAAGCAATATTTTCTTTTAATTCTCCACCATATAGGAAAGCATAAAATGTGGTCATTCATATGGATTGTATCCAATTTTTGGGGTCTAAAGTAGACTTAGAGACTTTCCCACATCTAATGACACATGAAGCAGACAAAGCATTTGTTTACGTCTGTTACCATAGCTAGTTTTTGCTGAAACAGGTTGCCAGCCTATCATCAGAGGCTATAGGTTGAGGTGCAGCACTCTCCATCAAGCGTGGCCGACCAGGAGACTTGCTTGCTCTTACCACCTACCATTGGTGTATTGGAATGATTTACAGGTTGATAATCAACCTGTTTGGCTGTGTTATAAATACACCTGCCGTGACCATCAACTCCTGAAGTGGGACTCAAACCCAGAACGTCTTGCTTGGAGGCAGGAACACTACCCGCTGTGCCACAAGACTTCCTGCCTGAAGTAGAGATGGAAAAGGATGGTGCAAAAAATTAATAAGAACATTTTGGTGAGTGTTTTTTTTTCTGTTTTGTTGTAATCTGGGATAATCAAAATGAAATTAGTTTGAATGTTTCAAAATTTGCACAAGTATTTTACAGTGTTCAAAGAGTCAATTGATAAAGTGAACCTTAAATGTGGCTTATTAAGAGCAATGTTTGCGGATAAATGGAACTGTACGTACGAGCTGCAGGAGCAAGTAAACTGAACAATTTATTTGAGATTCTGACCCACACAAACTTTTGCCTTAGTGCTCCTTATCCAATGCACCTTCATTTAAGCTTTTCTCTGCCACCCCCACCCCACCCCCACCCCACCCCACCCCACCCACAGTTTTCACCTCTTGAGAAAAGGATATGCAGCTCCTTCACAAAAATGTGTCAACCTTTTCTTTCTATTGACAATCTTTCTCTAACTTTTATAAAATGTCAATTAAGATAATGCATGTCAATTCTGTCAAAATCAAATTTGCAAAAGTGCTCCCTTTTTGAAGGGAAACAACCAATAGATTCTAAATTCTAAGTAAAACCTCATGTTGTTGGTGTTGACTATACATTCCAGTCCCTCCAGTACCCACCAGCAGCAGTAGGCCTCAAATAAACCGGTGGACATTGCGTGTGCCTGTTCAGTGACAGCTGGGTACAGATATTGCTGTCAAAGAAATTCAGGCAGTCAAGTTGAACCAACACCTTGGCTGCACACTGCCTGGAACTGTGGGTGGCTACCTTGGCCAATCTCAGCAGCAGTCAACGAGGAGGTTCTCCAACTCACTTTCCCCTGCCCTCCATACCAGGTGGCCTAGAATCAGATGTGCAATTCCTCCATTGCGGATCTCCACTTCCACCAGATGGCAGGATTGAATGGCAGGGTGTGTTCGGTTTGGAAGATAATGGGTGATGGAGTGGAGAGTGTACAGGAACTGTCCATAAACGAAACCACTCCACGTAGAGGAGAAAGGCATGGAGGGATTTTCAAGAGATTGCTCTAGTTGTGAGGCATGGGCTCATGGCGGAGGTTTTGTGCCCTTGCACCAATGAGAAATTCCACTTGAATTGAGTAAGCTCGGATGGGATCACTCCATGTAACTCTTTTGAGTTATCAACAGATCGCATGTAACTCTTTCGAGTACATTCACAGTTCTTGGTTTCCGGGAGTGGGACATGAACCCACAACCCTCTGATTCAAAGGCGAGGGTGCTATGAACTGAGCCACAGCTGCCTCCTCAGCACACTTGGTGAATGGCTTTGGCGGCAAGCTGAACTAAGCACCAGATAATCTTTTTCAACCTGTAACCTCAGTTATCTACCGCTTTAAGTAAGGATAATTGATCTCCATTTGACCAATTAGCTCAATAAGCCTGTAAGATCAGGAAGCAAAATGTTATCCTCCTTCAGGGAGTTAAGTTAAGTAGTGACTTTCATTACAATTGGGAAGGAATGTTACAATTCACACATAGTAATCATATGGCAATGAGAGTTTTTGCTCCCTTAAGCAAAGGTAGTCACTTAATAGCAGATCATCTTGCAGGATTTTCTTTTTTTAAAACAGTTGAAGTTGACAGTCTCCCTGAGGAAAAGGAGAGCAATGGTCTTTAGTGTTTCAACAGAATGCCTTGGGAATGAGTTCATGTTTCTCATGGAGTTAGGTTGAACTGTGAGTAGTTTTCTTTCATTATTTGTAATCCTCAAAGTGAGTTTTGAATAGTTAAAACAGAGCTTAAAAAGTAAAGTAATTATTTTTTCCCCAACAATAGCTTATCCACTGAAACTGGGACATAACTTCTCCATATATTTTAGAACAACTTATTTGGGATTTAAATTCCTTTGAGATCTCCTGCTTTAACTCCTGTGGGTGATTGGCAGAATCTCCTGGAAGATGACAGAGGACCAGTTGTACCTCCTTCCTGCACCCTTTACTTGGGTATCTACGTAAGTGTTCCTGGGATGAAGATACAGACACCCAATGTTGAAAGTTCCCATCATCTACAAGTACAGCAGAGGGAAAAGAGCTGTACAGGTTTACAAACCTGGCATGTGTCAGTCATGATTTAGTGGTAGCACTTTTGCCTCCTTAGTCAGAAAGTTGTAGGTTCAAATTTCATTAAAGAAAACTTAAGGCATACTCTTCAGAGACATTTTATTCAAGCCATCGAGAGGCAGAAATTTGATGGGCTGAACTTCCTGCTAATAGTACAATATTCATTTTTGAAGGTGTGCTCAATCAGTCTGTCTCTCAGCAGTCTATCAGGTGTAGCTAGCCACCGCACGTGCTTTCTGTTGTTCATGGGCTCGGTCTTCGGCATAAATAGTGCCATCATTAAGCTGCTATTTTGCATCTGGAACATGTGCAAAATTGTGAAGCACACAGCATGCTAATGCAATTCATGAGATAACACTGGGAACAAACTGTAAGGCACCTGAAGGTTCACGTTTGGAACATGCAACGTCACATGGGTGCCAACAATTGCCTTGACAACTCTGGGGAATTCTAAAAGATATGATGGCTCTTTCAGTCTTCTATGTTAGAATACTGCCAGGTTGAATAAATTAAGCTGCCCTGGCAAAGCAAGCATTGGTGACTTATCTTTTAGATAAGTGCACGCCAAATGAGTTGATTTAGTAAAGGTCACCTGCCACTCCCTGAAATGAGCTTATGACATAAAGGTGGAGAGTTACGACCACTTTCTGTGGCGTAGTGTGTGCTGTGGATCTTGGTTATAAGTGGGGCTACCGCAATCACAGAGCCCCCCGCAAAGCTTCATTCTTGAAACACAATCTCCCGAGAAAGCCTCACAATGTGCCCAGGTCGAGTAGTCCTGGGATATGCTGGCTCTTCTCCGGCGTTGTCTGATTAATTTACAGCTCCCTGTTGATCCTATTCCAGCACATAGATCACGCAAAGTGCGATTCCTAACAGAAGTCCATTGTGTCTGCCTCAGAACCTACCTCAGTAACTGTGTTGAAGCAGAATGTAGGGAAAAGCTTCCTGAATATTTTTTCAACTTCTGCAGTGAGACAGCCCAAAGGGTTCACAAACAAACTTAGTTAAACATTGCCACTTTAACCCAATACTTCCACTTTGTGAACAGGTGCTGGTAAACCACATATTTTAAACAGTGGCTTGCAATCTCAAGGGCAGATGGGAAGCCAGAAGTCATAGAATTTAGGATGGGTGATACAACGCTATTGTGTGCAAATGGTTGCAGTTTTGATGGCGGATGTTTTTTTCTCACCTGAATGGAATTCACGCTGCTGTGCTTGTATAGTGGAATTGCAGTACATTGTAGTACATTGGCTCTGTCAGAAATGTTTGTTTGCACAGCTGCAGAGTTATTTATTCTCACATTTCATGGTCATCAACGTACTTCCGACAACAACTTGCATTTATTGCGGGAACTTATAATGCATTTTAAAATCTTAATTTTTCCTCCAATATAGTCATTTTGCATATTCTAAATAAAACTTTAATTTCTGATAAGATACATCAATTTTGGTAGTGAATAAGGAATTGGTTGGGAGAAAGTTAGCTGGTTAGGGAAGTATATTGGCTGAAGTGCCTGAGAAGCCAGCCTTTAAGGATCATTTTAATTTTTCCTGCTAGACAGAAACTGGATGGTAGTGGATCAGCATCCTGGATACCAAACAGGGTGTAAAATACCTGTTTGATCATCTGCTACCCATTGTCTCCTCAATGTCAATATTACTCTCATAGTATATCCTTGAGTAAACGATTGGATGGGAGGTAAAACAGGTAGCCAATTCTCTACTGCCCATTTTCCAGCCTTGGTAAAAGTAAAAAAAAACTGTGCTTTTAAATGTGAATGATCTAGCCTTTGATTGTGTGTCATGGACTGCAAATAATAGGCAATCTGGTAGCTTGCTGCTGTAATTGATAATACTGTAACTTCTGACCTTGATTGACAGGTGCCAGAAACAGTTGCGTCTGCCCATTCAGCTCGCACTGCATTATCTGGCACACGTGCCATTTCTCCCGCCATTGACTTCATTCATGGTCACCGTCAGCCTGTGCCATTCAGATTTATGGCTGCACGAGTGGTGATATTGTTGGCTCTGCTGCTCTCTCCAGCGCTGGACTGCTCTCTGCAACAATGAAGACAGCTGAGTAGGCTACTGTTCTACAAAGCAGTTCACCATGAAGTTGCTTTTGATATTCTGCCATATATTAAACAAGCATATCTGTACAGTTTCATACCAAATACCATAAGAGACAGGAATAACCTTCCCCCCCAGAAATAACTAACTAAACCACTTTACAAGCATTTAAAATATACATGGACAGGGGGAGGCAAGAACAGATAGTCTAAGGCAAACATGCAGTATGGGAGTTGCATCACCTCTGGACAATGATGCTGCACAGCGATGTCCAGATACTATTCTAAGATTCAAACATCCCTCCGCAGGCTCCTCTTGCCTACAGTCCACTGCTGGTCCACTCACCCCACCGCCCCCTCGCTGGTCCTCTCCTGAGCATTCACGGTCCTCTCTGCAAGAAGTCCTCTAGTATTTTTGCAGCATGTTTCTTCAGATGTCCAATTTAAAATGGGCTTTTTTGCACCTCACAGAAAGACATCTTGCCTCAAAGCGCTGTCACATCATATTGGTGTCAGTGTGTTGGTCTGAGGAGTGCTACAATAGAGAATTCTGAGGAATTCAGTGTTTGGGAGTTGGCACCTAAATGTGGGATGCCACTCACCTTTACATCTCTAGTGAGGACATTGAACCTCAATACAGCTGCAAGGGACCACGCTCCTGATGCTCACTTCGCCAGCCACTTCCCAGCATGCCTGTTGGTTTGAGAGGCTAGCCTTATCCTTCAAACAATACTTCTCTGTGACCCCTTGCAGTCTGCAGCCTGAACTCCAGAGAAGCATCAGAGAACTGAGTTGTGGGGTCAAGGGAATGAGACAGTCTTCCCATGTTGCACATCCATTCTTCTGGGTGCTGCATCCTCACTGCCAGGGTTCCTCGAAATAAAGAGCCTTTCATGAGGGGTCTAGGTTGTCATCATGCCAGTCCAGACTCTGATTGGATTGAGAAGCCCCGAAGCAGGGTAATAACGCCGTGGCTGGGTTTAACAGTCAAGGTGAAGCCCACTCTTAGAATTGGGTTCCTGACCCACTGCTCTCCCAACCGCCCCCTCCAATCCCCAACCCCTGACATTATGACATGCTGTGAGTAGTTTGGTTTCTTTAAAATTCTGCCCAAAGAGATTGGAGCAAGACTGCCATGTATGTGCTGTGGGCATGTTGTGAATTAAATCATTAACATACATATCACATGAAACCTGGTTGCTTATAATATGCTTGGTTAACAGAAAGAATAACTGATTTCTAATAGGTCCAGTGTATCATCTTTGGATAATTTTATAATATTGCCTGGAAGAGATCAGAGAACTAATGAAGGTTTCAACAGTGTAGTGTCAGGTCACATCTCTGTGTCATTGATGTTAATAAGATGAGAGACTGCAAACTGAATTAACTAAAAGCTTTAAGGCATGCTTTTGATTTATTTTCAGTTATAGCGATGCAAAGCAGAACATTCTGAATATGTATGCCCTTTAGTTGAGGCAATAACAATTTTAATACACATAAGCTTGAATGGAGTAATTGTTTGGCCATGTCTATTTGTGTCAAGGTAGCATTCACTAGCTGATATAGAATTCTGAATTGAATCATTAAATAACATTTAGCATTTCTCAGATAACGTTCAGATATTTGAGTACTACAGTCGCTGCTTTCATGCACCTATTAGTAAAACTTGGAGTAGAGAATAATGAGTATTTTTTCTATCAACCCAGCTGCTTGTCCTTAGCTTTCTCCCTTACTCAGAATTAATACATTTTCTGAAATGATAATGAAAATGAGCAAGAACACTCCAAAGAGTTGCCTGGTGCAGATAATTGACAATTTTTGTGAAAGTAAACATGTGCTCTTGGATTTTAGAGGGCCTTTTAGGTTGTAATATTAGCATCTGGCTGAGTTCACATAACAATGGGCGGAATTGTCCCAGATTTGCACTAAGTGCGGTAGTGGGCAGGAAAACGGATATTTTAGCCGCTGGTCACAATGGGGGGATTTTCGCACCGTATCATCCCATTCCCACCTAATTAATTATGCATTCTTGGGAAACATGCTGGGTCATTGGCCTTCTGATTCGCCTGCCCGCTGTCACCGCAGGCCTTCAGTAAACCGGACACCATATTTAAAGTCTGCCCCTGCACAGAGCTAGCACTCTTCAAGGGATAGCTGCTGGGAACTGATGGCTGCCAAAGGGATTTAGCGACGCCCTCCTCGAGTGCCTACTGGACACAGTGGAGGCCCACTGTGATGTCCTCTACCCTCGCTTTGGGCAAAAGACAGCAAGCAAGGTCACCAATTCAGCATGGACAGCGGTGGTCAGTGTCAATGCCCTGCAAAAGAGGACAGGCACCCAGTGCAGGAAAAGGGTGAATGGTCTCCTCTGTTCCACCAGGGTAAGTCACTCTTCTCATCACTCTCACACTCTCAAACCCATTACACATCCACAAGGATCTCACACCTCAAGGAACCACACCACTAGCTCTCTCACACACCCTCACATCTCCATCAGGCTCATATTCTCTCGAGCTCACATCCTTATCCCATCCATGGCTCCGCTCACCATGCAAACGTTACATACAGTGCCATGTGTCCTGCTCACACTCTCTCCATCTATTTTCATACAGGGGAAGTTGGCTCACAACAGCAGGGTCCCAGACTGAAGGTGGGGTGGCCCACATTAGAGCCCTCACTCACTCTAAGGAGCATGCCATCGTACTGACTTGAGGACGTGGACCGTGCCTGCAGTGACGGTGAGGTCGGTGGCGAACACCCACATAAGGATCCTGCATCACATCTTCCCTCTCTCAACACAATTTGCTTTTGACTCTGCTGCCATGCACTAATTATCTCTACTTTGGTTTGCAGGGATCTCTGCCAAGTGACTGACACCCTCAGCGAGTCAGTCCCTCAGCTCCATCCAGGTCCACACCTCCAGCGAAGAGGACACCTCCTCCATTGAAGAGCTGGAAATAAACAACGTGGAAGACCCGTCACTGCGGTGGGATCTAGATCTAGAACAGGCTCTTGTTCACATTCTGGTGGTCACCGCACCTACATGTGTCTGCAGCAGGAGGAGGCAGGTTCAGCCGAGCTCCTCAGCACTTGGGACTGCTGGGGATCAGGGATCTGTGAGGTCCAAATCGGATGACAAGCCCCTGGATTCGGCCTTCAAACTCATCGTGGAGATTCATCAGAAGGCAGGGGATCATCACACAGGGCTGTTGGAAGCCTTCAACAGTGGCACGCAAGTTGGAGGAGTGCGTCCACCTGCCCTCTGTGGTGGCCACATGTGTGCACATGGAGGTCTCCATAAGAAGGATGGCAGACACCCTGGAGACCCTCGTCCAGCACAACACGGAGATGCACTCCATCGTAGTAGCTTTGGGTGAGTACTTGCAATGACAATACAAGAGGGAAACGGGACACCTTGATGTCCCTCCAGGTGCTCCTTCCCCCAAGGAGTCAGGCTGGGGCTTTCACACACCCAAAGGGATGAGGAGCGGCAGCTGGACACCCCTGGATCATCCACTCAGGAATCTGAGGCTGTCCTCTCCTTCTGATCCCCCTTTACCTGTGACCCCCTGAACCTCATCCTTTGTCACCGCAGAGGGAGCAGCTGGCCCACAGGAGGACAGCCAAAGAAAGCTGGGGCCCTTGAGGCCTCGACTGTCTAGAGGACGCATGCCAAAGTCATCAGAGGTAACAGGGCCAACCATTGCACAAGCTGTCTCACAGGACAGCACTTAGAAGAAGTGGAAGGCCTTGAAAAGTTAAGAATTTCTGATCACAAGCGGTTGCATGGGTGAACACATTTTGTCACTTTATAATCTGAAAACATGTTCACTTTTACTGAATAATGTGTAATGTTGTCTTTCAGCTTCATTTACAGGCTTCGCAAGTCTTCCCCCTGAATCCCCCCAGCACTAGCAGTTCAGCTGCATACTGCCAGATCACGTGTGATTCTGGAGGGAGAAGAGTGTGTGTATGTGGCAGAGCCTTTTGGAGCCTTGTGCAAGCACACTCCCGTGCACGTGGAGCATTCATCCATCACACTCATCTCAGTGTTCCGTGCATTTTTAATGCTACCTGCTGGGGCTCTCTTTCAGTTGTCCAACTGAACTGACCTGTGTCTCTGCCCACCCACTGATTGATTGCACTCCCAAGCAACATCTGGGGTTGTTAAGTATGTCTTCAGCTTCCCGTCCATTCCCCTCCCCCAGTCACCTGTGTCCTTTCCCCCAATCACTGTTGATCCCCCCCTGGCATCACCTTCCACCTTCCCATCATCATCTACAACCAGAACCCTTTTCTTTCCAGGATGTCCAGGTGAACGTGCATGTTCCTATCTTCCTGTGAATCCCACCCCCATCAATATTGACCTCCTCAACCTCCTCCCTCCCGCCCCCAGGGTCCGTGTCTGCTTCCGAATCCTCACCAACCACCCCCGCCATTCCTTCTACCGCTACTGTTGCACCCGCACCCTCCCACTCTTCCAGCTCGCCCTGCCCCCTCTCATTCTCACTATTCCCTCCTACCATGCACACCCTCATTAGTCTCCCCAGGAGGCAGCCATCGACTCTACAGACCCCCTCCTTGCATGTTCACCTGGACATCCCGCCCATTATTCCTTCCGCCATCCTTTTTCCTTCCTCCACACTTTCTCCTTCCTCTACCCGGACCCCTCCTCAGATCTCTTACTGGCATCCTCCCTTACATCTTCCTACCTTCCTTCTCCTACTTAGGCCTACCTCCTCAGTTGCCACATTCTGCCCTGTTACACCCTCCTCTCCCGTACTCCCTCCACCTGCATTCCCAACCTCACCCACTCCCCGACACCATCATTTCCCGCCCCCCCCACCTCACCAACTTCATGCCACCCCGGTACATCTTCCCCTCCCAATCAAATCTAGCCCTTCCTTTCCACCCCCTCGACAATCATCTCTAACAGACCATGGCCAAGACACGCATGTCCTGAAGCAGACCCCAGACATCAATGGTAACCTTCCACCTTCTATGAACTGCTTTGTGGGGGAGCCATGTCCATGAGGTTCCACCCACCACGCGATGCACATGTTCCTCCAGGGTCCGGTAGCTGTAGGGCACCAGCATCTTCTAACAGTAAGTCCCGATTTCTGCATGTCACACTTGTCAAGACGTGTTCTGGGTCGGTGTGTTTTCCCACCAACGTGGGCGGTAAATTTGACATGGGGGGGATGATTCTGGCGAGCAGGTCTTATAATTAGATGCAAATGTATTAAAATGATGTTCTCGATGTGCAGCGACAGGAAAGGCGGTCTGCTATTCACAGCTGCAGCGAACGATCGCCAATTTTTGGCTTCGCCTGCCATGACACCCAACGCCAACCGAGACAGAAAATTCCAGCCAATGTAAAGATCAGAAACATTCTTGTTGTATAGAACTTTTATTTGTACTTTTTCAACTTCAGCATTCATAAGATTATGTACATTTCTCTGCCAGACACAGCAAAAACCAGCAGAGTAGAATTGAATTTATGATTCCCTCAGATTAAAATGATTAGCTGAAGAGCTGCAGGTTCGATAAAATGATTTTTCTCTTTCCTGCTAATAACGCTAATGGACTTCAAAGACTGTGACCAATTTGAGATAGTGTAGTTGATTTGAGACCTCAGTGTAGCTACAGAATTGATTTGCAGCCAGTGATACCTGGTTTATATTGCCTGGCTGGAAGAATGTACTTTATCAAACCATTAAAAATTCTGTTGAAGTTTATGAAGTGCTCAAGATGGTTCAATGGACAAACAATAAAATGCCTAACCCAGTCTGAGCTGTCCTCCCTTAATATGTTTAACACCAGCATCTCCTGGGTTCTGATATGAACTTGATGCTGACATCTCAACTTAGACCAATTGTACAAATTTGCACCACTCCTCCAACTTTCTGTTAGTAGTTTGAATGGAAAGAATGTTACGGGAGTGATGTGCCTTAATTCCTTATGCACTCCATGATAGGAAAGGCTTTGCATTGGGGAAAAAAATGTGCAAAATTACCATTTGTGCTCATTTTTCAGTCATGGTAAAATGGAATCTATTATGTAATGATGCAAACGGGGCAGTGGATTGGCACTTTTAACCTTTTGTGTATCATGTAAGCTGTTGTCCATAACCAACTTCTGGATTTAGAAACGATAATAATTATATACCTAAGGTGTGAAATTTCATTTCTACCACTACCATTCACAATCAATATTTTGAAATTTGTATAAAGTTCAATTTTACAATTGGAATTTTATAAACAATGTTCTTAACATGTTAAAAAGAGGGCTTGAAAGAAACTACATTCTGGCGTTGTTATGAACGAATTTGTTAAACTATTAAGTTACAAACCTGATACATATATACAAATTAATTCTGCATTGATAAACTTTATTGACTATTTTTGTTCAATGACTCTTGATGGATGTTTGACAAATTATTTATGTTGTAAGAAAGATCATTTATCTTGAGTACATAGCTTAAATCGCTGTTTCTGGCTAACAAGCAATAATAATGCTTTGTTCTTGGTCTACTGAGCATGAAAGAAAATAAAAGACTGGTCAAATTTATGAAGCTGATCTTTACACACTGGTTATATTTTGTGTGTTGCCTCACTGGTTCTTTCTCAGGAATTTATTAGAGTAGAAAGAAAAGAATTTACTAATTTGTAACAAACAATAAAAATGGTGTTTAGAAAGAATTTATCATGTTTTAGCTTCTAAGTAAAAAGGTAAATGTGAAAGTTTTTGCAAAGGTACAATTTACTTGAAATCAGCCAAACCAATGCAGAGGATAAAGGAATTGCTAACACGAGTTACTTCCAAGACAAATCGAGTTTCCGCCTGTTTTAAAAGCATTGTGCTGGAAGATGGTCCCACCCACAAAACTGGCCATGCCCCCAGATTGAATTAATCACCACAGTGAGTTTCTCCTAATTGCCCCTCTTTTGGAGACAGATTAGTTATAGCATAGCTGCAGAAATAGAAATGTTTTATCTGCACTCCCTCTCTGCCGTCGTATGTAGCAAGCCATACAATAGCAACTACAAAATTGATTGTTCCGAGCTTGCCTTCTGAAACCCCCTATACAAATTTCCTTAATATAAAGCCGGATTTTGATGTTCAAATCCTGAATATTTTATGGCAGTATGTCCCTTGAATTTAGTTAAAGGTTAGGTTTAAAATGGGCTGGGCCCTGACGTCTCAGTTACATCTGGTTGTACAGGTTTGAATAAATCAGAAAAAAAATACACCCCACGTTTGAAGGACAATCACACCCATAAGCCTTAAAGATAGCTAAATTTTAATAATAGCATCTTCAATTCTGGTCCAAATGTAGCTGTGTTGCTGTCACATTAACCTCTGTTCAGTAACTGTCTAATGAGTAAATATTGACTAAAGAATTATCAGGGCAGATTTTTTAACGTCATTGCCCAGGTGGAAACCAGGCAGAGCAATCGTCCACCCTTTACCAGAACCTACCTGATTTTTATTCCATTGAAATCAATGGATTAATAGTCTTTCTCTTTCATTATTTTTGGAATGTGAGTGCCGCTGGCAAGGCCAACATTGGTTGCCCATTCCCATTCCTGTTTGCCCTTGAGAAGGTGGTGATGAGTCGTCTTCTTGAATCGCTACAGTCCATCTGGTGCAGATACACGTACAGTGCTGTTGGTTAAGGGAGTTCCAGGATTGTGATCCAGTGGCAGTGAAGGAACAGCGAATGTAGTTCCAAGTCAGGTTGTGTGTAGAGGGGAAATTGCAGATGGTGGTGATCCCATGTCTGCTGTCCTTGTCCTTCTAGGTGCTGTCGAGGGAGCATTGGTGAGTTGTTGCAGTATATCTTGTATATAGTACACAGTACTGCCACTGTGCATCAGTGATGGAGGGACTGAATGTTTCAGTTGGTGGAAGGGGTGTTGATCAGGTGGACTGCTTTGTCCTGGGTGGTGTTGAGCTTCTTGAGTGTTGTTGGAGCTGCATTCATCCAGACAAGAGGAGAGTATTCCATCACACTCCAGATATGTGCCTTGTAGATGGTGAACAGGCTTTGGGGAGTCGGGAGGTGAATTACTCACCGCAGAATTCCCAGACTCTGACTTGCTCTTGTCGCCACAGTATTCATATGGCTGATTTAGGTCAATTTCTGGTCAATGGTAACCCTCAGGCTGTTGATAGTGGGGGATTCAGCGATGGTAATTCCAGTGAATGTCAAGGGTAGATGATTAGTTTCTCTCTTGTTGGGTGGTCATTGCCTGGCACTTTTGTGGCGCAAATGTTTCTTGCCACTTATCAGTCCAGGCTTGAATGTTGAACAGGTCTTGCTGCATTTGGACATGGACTGCTTCAGTGTCTGAGGAGTTGCGAATGGTACTGAATGTTGTGCAATTACCAGCGAACATCCCCACTTCTGCCCTTATGATGGAAGGAAGGTCATTGATGAAGCAGCTGAAGATGGTTTGACCCAAGACATGACCCTGAGGAACTCTTGCAGTGATGTCCTGGGACTGAGATGATTGGCCTGCAACAACCGCAACCATTTTGCTTTTTGCTTGGTATGACTCCAATCAATGGAGAGTTTTCCTCCTGATTCCCATTGACTTCAATTTTGCCAGGACTCCTTGATGTCACACTCTGTCAAATGCTGCCTTGATGACAGGGGCAGTCGTCCTCACCTCCCCTCTTGAGTTCAGCTCTTTTGTTCATATTTGTACCAAGGTTGTAATAATGTCAGGAGCCAAGTATCCCTGGCAGAACCCAAACTTAGCATCAGTGGGCAGGTTACTGCTGTGTAAATGCTGCTTGATAGCATTGTTGATGACCCCTTCCAACACTTTGCTGGTGATCGTGAGGAAGCTGATTGGTCTGGTTGGATTTGTCCTGCTTTTTGTGGACAGGGCATACATTTCTGGTAGATGCCAGTGTTCTAGCTGTACTGGAACTGCTTGGTTGGCTAGTTCTGGAGAACAAGTCTTCTGTACTGTTGTTGGAATGTTGTCAGGGCCCATAGCTTTTGCAGAATCTAGTGCCTTCAGCCATTTCTTGATATCATATGGAGTAAATCAAATTGGCTGAAGATTGGCATCTATGAAGCTGGGGACCTCACGAGGAGGCCAAGGTGGATCATCCACTCGGCACTTCTGGCTGAAGAATGTTGCAAATGCTTCAGACTTGCCTTTTGCACAGATGTGCTGGGGCCCCCTATCATAGAATACCTGGTAGGATCTATTTAGGGTGGGAATTCACACTGTCAGATAACCACGTAGATGATGAAGCTGAAAATCTACCCCATAGCTTATTACGGTATCGAATTAATGACAACAGGAAATCTTTGATGAACCTTTACCGGTGTTGATAGATTTCTTGTTTGTCACTGCTGACGGTATATTTGAAACGCTGGCAGCAGCTGTTCTGCCATATGGATGAGAATCCGATAAGGGTGGATGGGTTCAAAAATAAATATTTGAAACAGCAGACTTTGAAGATGCAGCAGGTTGACCTTTGTCCATATTTGACTGTTTAAAACTGGCATATTTACTCAGTGCAAAACATCATAGTTAACAAATAAATTAAGACACAACTAAATTGGCTAGCCAATTTGTAAAACATGTATAACTCCTCTTGTAATTACAGTACAAAGTTCAGTAGTATGTTGATGTCTTGTGTATTCTTCAAAATGGGAATTGCATATGTCCACAAGTAGATTTTTCTAATTGAATCAAGGCAGTAATATTTATAGTCATACATGTACTCAGTCATTTTTATAAATAAGGAGGAACTTGCATAAATGCTTTGTTATGTGAAGCACCTCACGACTAATGAATTACTTTTGAAGTGAATTTAACGTAGGCAAGTGCAACAGCCATTTTATGCATAGTAAGATTTCTCTTTATTCTTTCATGGAATGTGGCATCACTGACAAGACCAGCATTTATTGCCCGTCCCTCATTGCCCTCAGCCAATGAAATATTTTGAAGTGTAGTCGCTGTTGTAATGTAGGAAATACAGCAGCCAATTTTCAGACAGCAACTCCCACAAACAGCAATGTTTTAATTACCCGATAAATTGTTTTTGTGATGTTGATTGAGGGATAAATATTGGCCAGGACACCAGGATTAACTTCCCTTCTCTTCAAAACACTGCCATGGGATCTTTATATTCACCTTAGGAAGTGCCTCAGTTTAACGTGTTAGCTGAAAGACAACATCTTTGACAATGCAGAACTCCTTCACAGGAGGGTCAGTCTTGATTTTTGTGCTCAAATTCTGGAGTGGGACTTGATATAACCCTGTGCCCCAGAGCCATAGCTGACAACTAATATAAATAACATGGAAAAAAAAAGATGAATGACCAGTTAATCTATGTATTGTGACGGTTGAGAACTCACTGCTCTAATTACTGCAAGGAAACTTTTATAGCAGCAGGAGTGGGGATATAAAGGGATATAAGTTGCACTGTCTCTAGAACTGTTATCCTAGATTTTATACTCAAGTCCTGGACTGGATTTTGAACCCATTACATTGTAATGTGTTATGGCACAGCCAATGGTAAATGTTGAGATGTTCAAATCCCAAAGGGAAGCTTAAAACAACTACCACAATTTGTTTTGCAGTTTGTATAAATTTTGAGATGCGTGCCTTGAATTCAGTAGTAATAAGACCACCAAGTCTTATAGGTTTTACAAAACTAGATTAACGTTTATTAGTAAGAGAAATTTTTAAATGCATACATAGACCTATGAATTACTATTGTGATAACTTCTAAATCCCCTAATCAATCTAACTCCCAGTTACACTTTAATTAAGGCAACAGTAAAACACATAGATATTAAAAAACCCAGGCAAAGAAACATGACATCCTGAACAAGTCAAATTCAAAGTGAGTTTTCTTAACTTCAGTCCTTTGAAGACAGCAGCTTGAGGCATAGATGCTAAAGGCTTTTCACACTTGTAAGATCTTAAAATGCCTTCCCTTACAAACAGTCTTCTCTGCTTTTATACATACTTTCCCATTTGAATGCGAATACCCATTGTTTCACTATGTCTTTTGACGTTAGCTTCCTGATAATAAAAATGTCTCATAGCACTAAGTTTTACCAGTAATCTTTGGGAAAAATAAACACACTCTTTCTAAACTCACCTGGCTAGGTGACACATTTCACTCCCTCTTTTGAAAACAATCTAGTCTGGTTTATTGAAAAATGTAAATGTTCCCTTGACACCTATGTATCTAAACTTCCCCATGTTTAACTAATTAACATTTCAAACCTAACTTCTCTTCTTACATTAAGCCCCCAGACAAGCTGCCTCTAATTCAATTAAGTCCCACATACACACAGACATATAGACACATAGTCACATCCCACTATTACTCTATTTTACAATAAATTCCAATAACATTCAGGAAATTATTATACATTCCTGACAAATGTGCATTGCCAATGGCTTAGAAGCAGCAGGTGTGCAGTATTCACCTCAAACCTTTAAGCCAATTTTTTTCTCCTTTGTAACTGTTGTAAATCAGCTAATGGTTTCCATAACTGGTCAGTAATATATCTTAACAAGTAGCATTTGTTGACAATGTGTATGAGCTATTTTTTCAGAATTTATTGACAAATTGGACAATTCTTCTTATTTTAATGGCTCAATGTGCTTAAAGTTTCCAACTTGAGGACATAGCCTAATAATGATTCAATGAGAGAATTAGTTGATAAAATAATGGCTAACATGACATTACATTGTGACAATGGTGATTGGACCAAAGTGAATACCTTGTGCTTACTACATTGACAATAGTTTAGTTTTTGCTACCTCTGAATTACTTCAACTACTGTTCTTAATGAGCTTTGTATAATTTTGCATGCAATTTGGTTATCTTATTTTATATCTAACGTTTAGGCATTTTTATTTTGAATGCTACTGAAGGATTGGAGCAGACCTTCAAAGTCATTGATTAAATGTTTACCAGCTATTAATTTGTATGTGTTTTGAGCACTTTTACTGTATAATTTTGTTTTGTACTGTGTTTAATATGGAATGTTTCTCATGTATTTCAGTCAGATTACTACTATGAATACACAGAATGTGACAATCTGGGCTCAAGATGGAGAGTAGCTGTGCCTCACACTCCAGGGACCTGCATAGGACTGCCGGACCCAGTCAAGGGCACAGAGTGCTGTAAGCTACTTGTCAAATTCAAATTTTGGCTTGAACATTTGTATATTTAAGTAAAATACCCTCAGGCATATGCAGAATTTGCCATGAAGTGTTTCTCATCCAGAGTTTTGTGTTTTACAAAAAAAAACCCAATACCAATAGCATGCCAGAGCAATCTTATAATATGCACCAAAGAACAAAATGTAAGTACGTTAATAAGTCTAAGGCAGGGGCTTTCTGGCCCTGTCGAAAGTCAATGGACCTTTGGTTGGCTTGCTGCATCCCTGCAGTGTGTCCCACCACGGTGGGGCCAGAAAATCCCAGCCTAATACTCAAATCGATTGTGATAAATTGCTAAACTGCTAATTTACTAACATATGAGAAATATAACTGATAAGATTGATTCTAATATCTTGATCAAGATGCTGCTCAAAACCAATGCAGCAGTTGCTCTTTACTCATCCCTATATGGATGTTGTAGTCTTCGCAAAGAGCAGATGTCACCAATCCAAAGTTTTAAGTGTTGACCATTACTGCAAAGGGAGCTTTACGCTCGTAATCAAATGGTAAAGACCTGAATTTCAACTATTAGCAGCTTGCCTGAGGCCCGATTTGTGTTGCATTTTATTTACTCTGCAGACTTTGGGCTAAAGCAGGATATCGCTTTGGAAATGCAGGAACCTTTCACCTTTTTACTGTAGCCCAGCAATGACATAACTGGATCTGAAAAGGGCTAAAGCCTTAACTTGTATTCTACTATTTATACTGAGAGGAGACAGTGGCATAGTAGTAATGTCAGTGGACTACTAATTTAGAGGCCCACCTTAATGACCTGGGTTCAATTCCCACCATGGGAGCTGGAATTGAAAGCTAGCCTCAGTAATGGTGACCATGAAACTGTCATTAATTGTTGTTAAAAAAAAACCCATCTGTACTTGCATGTGATCCACAGCAATGTGCTTAACTCTGAAATGGCTGAGCAAGCCATTCCTTTGAAGGGCAGCAAATGCTGGCCTTGGTAATTTGCATGCAAGTTTAACGTAACTCAAACATATGTCAAAGTTTAATTGTGATTTATTTAATATGGGAAAGAAAGCACTAGAGGATAATACATATCTGGTCTTATCTCCCAATAAGTCATGTGAGATTTAATATGTTTGACAACTATCTGATCCTATTAAATTCCAAATTCATTTTGAATATTCTTTTAAAATGTGCAGGAGAAAAGCACCAGTCTGCCCTGTCAATTTAATATCCAAAGATACAAATCAGCAGTTTCAGGGGAGATGTGGAGAAACTGATATTTCAGTGCAGTAAAATTACTTGACTTGTGTCACTGAATCATGTTTTAAAACTCAATTGTCAACTGTGTAACTTTTATAAAGTAGCACACATATATTTGCAAGATTTCTTTTTAAACCTCTTCAGGGCTCTATGTATATTACCTTTAATAACCTTTATTAGAGACAAAAACATTTAAGTACAATTTAACTGTAAGACATTGTGAGCAATACATGTGCTATAAGCCTCCAATAATTGTATAACAATGTATGTTTTCTTTATTAATTTCTTTAATTCCTTTTCATCATTGATTGGAAGTTGCAATTTTGCCAAGTGCTTTGAAATTAGAGTAAGAGAATCAGTGAAACTAAAGAGAAGCTGTGGATGTGGAATTTTCCATTCTGGAAGTCCGATGATAGCCGTGAAAGTCGGTGTGACGACGAGACGGCTAAACACGCTTGATCTTCTGCTTTTCAGCTCATTATGAGGATCCATGAGGAGCTCACCGAATGCTGTTGCAGGGCAGGCAGGAAATTGCCCGTCCCACCTTTACCTCATGGGGTCGAAGGTCCTGGCGCCATATTTAAATGGCACCCGGACAGACATTCACTCATTGCAGGCCAGGTGCTGTTGATAAGACATCTGCTTTGGCACCCAGACGGAAGCAATCTTTGGCCCCGGATTTCAGCAAATCCTCCCTGGGGATTCTTCTCTAGGCCACCCAGGAAAGATGGGAGCACCTCTTTCCAAAGGATGGAAGCAAAAGGCCCTCCCACCTGACCACTCCAGCCTAGGAGGAGGTTGCCAGGGAGGGTAACGCCCATGGGGACCAAAGAAAGGACCACCTTGCAATGCAAGAACTGGATGAATGATCTTCTGTGCTCTGCCAGAGCAAGTGCAACATTTACTCACTGCAAACTCACACTCTCATAAGGGTATCAAGCAGACTAAGGGCTAGAGTTCACAGGGATATCACACATGACTGGCAGATGGGACATCAACACTGAATGTGTGCCAGCCACTTTAAGCTCACCATGTCACGTAAGTTCCTGTACCAACAGCTTCTTCATTACTTACTGGGGAGGAATCAACAGAGACAATAGGCATGCATGCTTTAGAACTGCTGGTTCATCCATTGGGATGAATCAATTCTTATGTCTTTCTGCAGGGCAAAATTACCCATAACGAAAGAGTGTGCCAAGGCCAGAGGTGGAACCCCTGAGATCCGTACCCTTTCAAGCTTCGAAGAACAGACTGCAGAGCTCGCAGGAGAGGAGAGAGATCATTCCTGTGAGGAAGATGAGATCAGCCTCCCCGAACAATGAGTGAGGATGTATCCAGTACACATTGACAAGTTGCGAGCAATGACTGTGACTGATTTTTATTGACTGAGCTTGCCCTGTCGATCACTAATTCTCTCTTCTCCCTATTCCAGGTACCAGCAAGAAAATGGGGAGGACGTCGTCCTCCAGATGACACAGCCCCATCCCCCAGGCCACCTCTGAGGAGGAAGCCGCAGTATCCTCCGAGGAAGCATTGTAACTGCATTAACCTGCACCCTTCACCAGTGCAAATACATACACCTCAGCAGGGCTTAGTTCTACAATCGGGTTCACAATCTGGTGATCACCTCACAGACATGGGTCCACAGCAGGTGGAGGCAATGACAACCAAGATCTTGGACACTCAAAGGGCTGCTGGAGACTAGGCACCTCCTGAGACAGAGTCTGATGACAAGCCTCTGGACTCGATCTTATCAGATCTTTTGGAGATGCAGAGACAGGCAGGGGAACGTCAAGCAGAGTTGTCAGAAGACATTTGCAGACTGCACTGAAGGATGGAGGGGTCTGTCCACGTTCTCTCCAATGCCATGTCTCCAGCATGCGAGCATTATGAATTCACCATTGGAAGGGTGGCAGCTATCTTGGAGACCCACGTCCAGCAGTTCCTTCCAGATATGCACACCATTGCTTTAGCCTTGCGTGCGTTTCAGCATTGGCTAGGCAAAAGGGGATCAGGGCATCTTGACCTCTGTCCAGGTGCCCCTTTTCCTCAAGGAGTTAGGGAGGGGCCATCAGGACCAAAGGGAGGAGTAGCGCCAGCCAGGAACCCCAAGGGCATCCACCCAGGGCACTCCAAGTGTGTTCTGCCATTCCAACTCCTGCCACTCTGCTCCCCCTGCCAGTGTCCCCATCAACTTCAGCAGGTCAGGCTGAGGAGGGGTGTGCCTACACCTGAGCTGGGGACCCTTGGCAGGTTGGGGTCCTCAAGGTCTTGGGCTACCAGAGGATGCCCATCAAAGACATCTCATACAGCAGTGAGTAGGCTGCCTCCACCCCAGCTGTCAGGGCCACAGCTAGACATAGTGGTAGGATTAGAAAGATTTAGAAGTAGTGAATGCACACTGGTGGCACAGGTGTTCACTCGTATATATTTTTCACTTTTGTAAACATATGTTGAATCTATTCTTCTCCAAGTCTCATGGATTCCATTTCTATTCAATTGACTTCACTGTTTTGCAGTCATTTGAGGGTCCAGAATGTTGCAGTGAAATCCCATCAAGATCTTCACTTGCATAAATTTTCACACATCTTTACCACAGTGAGTAGTCTATAACTCCACATCAGCAACATCAGGCAATATACATCATTTGTGATACTGCTGCCTGGCCAATACACGTGTCAGCCTCTTTTTTTCTCTGGCAACTATGCTTTGGCCTTTGGAGAAGTGCTCATCGAGGTTATTGATTTAACTGATGCAGTTGCAATGATGCCTGTTGCTTGTGGATGGCACAAGTGGTCGTCACTACTCACTTTATATTCATATGTCCAATGTGTCGTTTAGAATGGCACTTACTCTGAGAATCTGTTTATGAAAAAGGTACTGTAAATCCTTGAAGCCCATAGGTTTCCATGCCTCTCCGCAGGAAGATGTACTGTCTGTGTTTAAGGCTGAACATCATTCCTTGGTGATTTCTCACTCTGCACGCAAGACACTGAACAAGGCAAGTGAGGATCCAACGGAAACCTTAGACTTTACTGCAAGAGAGATTAGAGTGTGTGATGTAAGAGGTGTGTGTTCATCTTGATGAAGCCGCTTCCTTGCCTCATACAACCTTTATTTGGCCCTGCATTGCTGCTTAGTGGGGCTTTAAGTGCCCCCTGGGTAAAGGCACAGCACTCAACTCGATGTGGAATTCATTGCATGACATTGCTCTCATTGACTTAGGATATATAAACAGGAATGACATTTGTGAGCTGAACTGTTTCGAGGACTGTGATGCTCTCAAAGCGTTGCGTATGCAGCTCTAATAAGGCTTTAGCAAAGTCCCTGAAGGAAAAAAATTAGCCATTGGCTGTTGTGTCAATAATGACTGGTCAAGGTTTTGACCTGATGCAAAGGTTGTCAGGCTTCTGGCGACTGCAGGGTCCACGGGTGGTTGCACCTCAGCCATTGTCCTGATGAGGCACTCTCTGTGAGGTCAGTGCAAACAACCCTTGAGACTTAACTGCATGATCTAGATGTTAATGGTTGCTGCTTCATGATATGTGACTGGCAATTGGGGGACAGTAGCAAGGTGATGCCTTAACATTTTATATTGAGGAGAGCTGGCAATGGGACATATGGAGCTCTCATGATGCTGCTCCCTGCTGAGTCGTACATGTGGTTATGCCTGATAAAGTGAGATGTGTGGTCGGGCTGCCTTATTGAGCAGGTATCCGACTGACATGAGTGTATCCTGTGTAATTTGGAATTGTAGCAGCTTCTAACTTGCCATCCATACTGACTTGGTGAGGTCATGGGTGAAAGGATTACACTGTGGAGTTGCTTAAGTATGTGCAAGAAGGGAGTGCTGTTCAGGTTCCATAGTGGCCAGATGTTGCCAAGGCTACTCCTTCCAAGGATGATCCTATCATTAGGGCATAAGGTGAGTACTGATATTTCCATAATCATTATAAGAGCATTGAACTTTTGGGATATTTTCTCACTGAAATTGAAGGTGATGGGGCATTCCATGCAGCAATGGATGAAGAAACGAGCACTTGTGAGAATTTATCAGCACTTTACTCCTTCTGGAATCTTGTAGCTATCAGGTTGTCATGGGCACATCTTCCACATGTTTCTCATGCGATGGCCTCTTCATGTGGCTCAACTACATCCTCGTCCTCTTCAAATCCATCTCCTTCAATGTCCTTCTGATCCGAGGAGAAGTCTCGCTCTTCTATTTCTCCCTTAGACAACACATCCCCCTTTGCAGCACATGGTTCTGCAAGGCACAGCAAACAACGATGACGTGGGACCTTTTTCCCCAGCCCTCCCCCTAGTCCTGCCTCTGTCTCACCCTTCCCCACTGGTCCATCTTCCCCCACTCCCTCCCCCCACAACCCTGAGTCCTGCCTCCATGTCATTCTTCCCCTCTGGTCCTTCCCCCACACCTTATTCTTACCTCTGTCTCACCCTTTCCCTCTGGTCATGCCTCCCATGCCCAGCCTTGGCTTGTGTCACAGGCACATGATATATTTCAGTGATGCTGCTTTCACCTTTTTGCACCCTCTACTGACCTTCAAGTCGTGGATGAAATGAAGCTCACTGGGTGTGTGCCACAGTCATAAAACAGAATGTCCTAATTAGCCGCTGACGGGGAACTTAATTTGGAAGGGGAACGTGATTCTGGCAAGTTGGCCTTTCAGTGAGCATTCATGAGGTGCTAATGAATGCAAATGGGGTTTCCAATATTGCTCAGCAGGGAAACCTGACCTGCCTTGACAGTCGGGAGAAGAAACTTCCAGACTAACTTTTTGTTGGTGGGAAACTGACTTTTTCGTTCATGCCAAATTAAGGGCTCCAGCCCACCAGGATTCCCGCTGCTGGCAGAATTGCAAGCTTCTGCCCAATGTTTGAGACTGTGGTGATCATATTATTATGCATTTACTTGGCAAGAAGGTAAAATGACTTTATTTGGCTAGGCGGTTGATTTTAATGAGTAATTGACATGAGATATATTAGAAATAGCGTCATGCTGAGGTTTGCAATTTCTATTGACCCCTTTTTATTTAAAAACCTTGCAAATTACTTTGCTCTTAATGATTTTTATTTGTTGCTTTCCTTATTGGCAACGATAATATATGTTGTGTGATCAACTCCAAAACACTTTAGGCTGATGCAGGACTATGTAAATCTGTGGCAGAGGATTTTAGCAGATATTTCTCAGGAGAAGTGCAAATTATCGCAAAAATCTATGTCTGGCAATGTATGTGTGAATTTGCTCTGAGATAAATTCTTGGTGTCATAACACTCTTACACGGTAGTAATGCCGAAGCACTCCAGTGGCCTGGAATTTCATGGAGTGGTGCAACTTGTCAAATTACACCAAAATCAACGACTATTTTTGTGAATAGATATGTATGCTGAAATTTCCTGCTACTCTCCACATGCCAGAATGTAACAACTAGGACAAATCAACAGATATCAGCATAAACAACCAGGACCTAAGGAAAGCGCAAACTTACATCATATTCTTTCTCTAAGTCCCACTTTATGTATGAAAGTTAGACTTTGAAACCAACAAACTGTCATTTGTTTCAGATTTCCAGCATCCGCAGTATTTTGCTTTTATCTAAACTGTCATTTGTGTACATTTGCATCAGTACATTTAAGAAAATGTAATTAAGGGTGCTTTTCAATTTTTAATGTTGAGTTTTCTGATCCCATAAAGTGCATTAAAATGTATGAAGAAATACAAGGCAATTAGGAGAAATAATGATCAAAGAACTAGCATAAATGCAAGATATTTGCATTCTCTGGCCTTTTGTATGGGTATGCAGCTATGTTACCGTGTGACAGAGGGCTTTGGCAGACATTTTGCCAAAAGAACGAGAACATTTGGGTACAGCTTCAGTTACTGACATGCAAATTTTCTCAATGCTTTACACTAAAAATTGGCATTACCACATTTTTATGCTATTGTTTAGGTGTACGTTTTCAGGTTACTCCAGAATTAATAGATAAACATGCAAAAGTTTTTTTTAGTCAGTTTTTAATTGTGATAATTGAATAGTAACTCTTTACAGATACATACGAGTCAGTTGAACATATGTAATACATTTCCTTGAGTTTTGACTTGTTCAAATTTCTGATGTTGGCTTTGTACATTTATATAGCTTTTTCCTGTGGAGCTGGTCAGTTCTTAGACATGAGGAACCAATCATGCAAAGAATGTGTTGCTGGTACTTACTCTCTCGGCACTGGCATTGAATTCAATGAATGGGATGGGCTGCCATCAGGATTTGTCAACACGGGGACAGCTTTAGAGTCTTCAGACAACGAGTTAACTGAGAATTGCACCATGTAGGTACATTTATGTATAGATCAACAACAGTCTTAGCAAGTTACAGAAGGAACTGATAGTTCCCTCCTGATCTGTTTTAATATTTATTCGTTATAATTTTTAGCTACAACATATTATGCATTGCATTGTTACAGTTTGATGTGCAATACACATGGTGAATTGTGCATGTTACCATGTGATACCAAGAGAGTCTTGCAGAGTGTTAAATTTTTAAAATCCTGCCAATTAGCCTAAGTTTCATTGGGCTAGATATTCAATCATTTAATTGTTACACTTTAAATGAGTAGTTTTCTAAATGCAATCTCTCAGCATGGATTCTCAACTACTAAGGGCACATATTGAAAAATCAGACACAAGCCGCAGATAAATGTTTTCACTCTTGTGTAAACTGAAGGAAATATGGAAAATCTAGAAGAAATAGGGGAAAAATTTAATAATCTATGGACAAAAAGTTTCATTATGATCTGGGAGCACTATAGCTGGGTGTATAGTTAGGATCCTTGCTCTTCCTGATATAAATTAATGACCTAGACTGTGATGTGCAGGGCATTATTTCAAAATTTGCAGATGATACGAAGATTGGAAATGTTGTCAACTGTGATGGAGATAGTCTTAAACTTTAAAAGGACATAGACATGTTGGTGGATTGGGCAGACAAGTGGCAGATGAAGTTCAATGCGGAGAAGTGTGAGATGATTCATTTTAGCAGGAAAAATATGGTGAAATATATAAAATAAAATATAGCTTCTAAAGGAGGTGCAGGAACCGAGGGACATCGGTGTATACATACATAGGCCATTGAAGATGGTAGGGCATGTTGAGAGACCAGTTAATAAAGCGTATAGTATCTTAGAATTTATTAATAGGGACATTGAGTTACAAGAGTACGAAGGTCACGTTGAACTTGTGTAAGACACTAGTCAGGCCTTATATGGGGTACTGTGTCCAGTTCTGGGCACCATAATTGAGCTAAGATGTGAAGGCATTGGAGAGAGTACAGAGAAGATTCACAAGAATGATTCCAGGGATAAAGGTATGAGGATAGATTGTAAGGTTGTGACTCTTTTCCTTGGAGAAAAGAAGGGTGAGAGGAGACTTGATAGAGGTATCCAAGATCCTGAGGGGTATGGACAGGGTACATAGTGAGAAACTGTTCCCACTCAAGAGAGAGCACAGACTCAAAATAATTGGCTAAAGCAGTAAATGTGGTGTGAGGAAAAAAAATTTCACCCAGAACGGAGGGTTGGAGTCTGGATCAAACTTCCTGAAAGGGTGCTGGAGGCAGGTTCGATCGAGGTATTCAAAAGGGAATCGGATTGCTATCTGAAAAGAGAGAATGTGCAAGGTGATGGGGATAAGGCAGAGGAGTGGGACTAGGTGGAATGCTCTTTCGGAGAGCCAGTGAAAACTCAATGGGCCAAATGGCCTCCTTCTGCACTGCAAAGATACTGTGATACTGTGTCCTTTGGTAAATGCTACCAGCAATGGCTTATAAAGCAAACAGAATACTAAAAAACGTTGACCAGTATTTGCATAGATCACACTTAGGGCATTTGGGAAAGAAAATTGTTACCAAAATACGCAGGGGGTGAAAATCTTTCTCGCTCATCAGGTCTAATATTGGTGGAAAAGCATCAGAAAGCTGAAAAAATGGCGTAAACAGCATTTATACCATTTTCTGTGGTTTCCGTGGTCTTCCACTGAATGAACAGGAAAAAAATCACAACCCTTGCAGAAGTTCACCTCCTGTAATATACTGATTGATAGACAGATACAAATAGACACAAAATGACAGGCAAAAATATTGCAGTAGTTCAGACTATGTTTTTAACTTTCCCTGCACCAGTGAATAAATTCCTGATACAACACGAACGCAAGGCTTTTTGTGACCTACTGAATGTGATTAGCTATTATTTAAGCAAATGTACAACCTTTCCCTGAAAGAGTTACTTTCTCTTGAAATGCTAAGGTAGTTGTTGATTGAAACGGAATGGATTTAAACATATTGATTATTTGGTTCATATCTGCATCTAAATTAAAAAGAAGTATCTTTTAAACAAAGTGAATACGGAAGTGTTTTAAATTACCTGATTAAATAATTTCTGTAAATAGAAATGTGCTAATCTAGGCGGGAGAGCATATGACCTTAACTATCTCATGCAAGAGTATTCTAATCTAGACAGCTGGAATCATTGATCCTGTAAGAAGCAGAAGAATTCCATACTTCAGTATACTGACAAATATATTCCGGGGAAGCAGACTAATCCTCCACCTCCTTGCTCAGCTAGTTCCCAATCTCAGCCACATGTGGCATTATGAGGAAGCCAAGTACCTTTGTACAAAGAGATGAAAATTATATAAAAACCTCCACTGGGCAATCCTCACAGCTCTGCTGATAGTTATGAGTGACTGAGCCACACAGACTGGAAAGATTTGGGGCCTGATTTTAAATCTGTGTAAGTGAATGGGTTAAGAGTGAGTTAAAATCTTGCCACTGATGTTTAATCCCACAGCAATTCTCACTAAAGTGGTGGGCAAGTTAAAATTGGTAGAGCTGGGTTAGAAAGGTGAAAATCAGCCAGGGGAGTTGTAGTCCTAACCTCTGCTGGCATCCATGAGCTTGGATATCAAATAAGGAAACAATTAGATTTAGGTGTGATGTCATGTGTAGCTAAAAAGCCATCCACATTGTTAAAGCTCATTTGTGAATAATGCCCATTCAGTAAGATATTAATGAGTGACTCGTGCTGGTGGAATAATACCCCAGGAAGAGTCAACACCTTTAGTGGGAGAGAGAAAGAAGAAGGCTGGTGAAAAAGAACAAGTATTTTTATAAAATATGAGTGCCTTTCCTTATCCTCAAAAGAACCAACCATAAGGACCCCCGTGGGTTAAGTATAAAGTTACACTTGCTTTAGGAATAAGCGTATCTGTTTTCTTATTTTCTCCAATAGTTTCAGCTATAGTTACCATTTATGGCAATCACTTCTGTACTAACAGCCCACACATCAGTATAATTACCAGTACCTGTTTGTTTGATTGCACAGATATTGCAGCTCAAAGATTTGTCAGTTATTGCTTTCAGCACACAACAGGATAGGACTATGTTAAACTAGAAATGAACTTTCCTATGTATTTTTGATAGGTCAAAATGGACTCTTAAAGGTGATTTCATAGCATCTAACAGCGATGAGTGCACAGCTATCCTGATGTATGCAGTGAATCTGAAACAATCAGGCAGCATCTCGTTTGAATATCAGTATCCAGACACCAACATATACTTTGAATTTTTTGTAAGTATTAACAGCCGACTGTTGAGCTAAGTTATGGACTTTTTATTTGTGCAGTGCTGATTTCTTTGAATATACGTCTAGAACAGAAAACGAATGTCGGTGGTCTCAGAACCTGTACAACTATTTTCATTGCCCTTCAGAAGAAAACAAAAGGAAACATACAAAAAAGAAACAGCATTAGCTAGCAAGTGTGAATCCCATAAAAGTGCAAAGATGAAAGGAAATTGCATTTTTATTCAAAATGTACTTAATTGGGAAAGGAAATTTGTGACATGTATAAGGATATTATTGCTGCCCTAATAAAATAATACCCAGTACTACTTGTATAAGAACAGTCAAGGATGAGCAAAAACTGTTTGACCCATCAAAGCTTGCCCAATATTAACTTAATTCTCCTGACCTAGCATCCAATTGCAATTTTAACAAAAAAGCTACAGAACAATCAAGTATATTCTATTGAAGCTACATCCTTCCCTTCTTTCTGGGTAGTGCATCTGTTTGGCACCAAGGAATCTTAGCAAAACTGAAGTCAATGTGGATCAGAGGTAAATCTCTCCACTGGCTGGAGTCATGCTTAGCAAAAAGGCTATGTTAAGGCCAATCATCTCGGCCCCAGGACATCACGGCTGGTGCGCTCGTGGCATGTTTCTGGGACCATCACAATCAGTGAATAGTAATAATTTTACAATATCATTGTCAATTGAGAATGCAAAAGTACCACAAAAAGTCAACCGAGTTAATTCCCATTTTTTAAACAATAGTTCTGCCTGCTTCTGTTAATTTTTAAAAAAATTATGTTTGCATGGTCTGATTTGATCTGTAAAGTACTATTTATCCCACTTAAACTTCCATCAATTGTTACAATTTAAGCTAATTCACAGTACTCTTTGTGCTCTGGAAAAGTTAAATTCCATAGGCAAACCTGCCCTTCCTGCCAGACTGAAGCCTGATTTCAAGTGCTTGATACCTGAGATAGTGTTGCTGCGGGGTAAACATTGAATCATTCCTAATGCTTGTGCAGGCATGAAATGATTGGCTTGGGCTTTCCACCATTAATAAAATGACTTACACACCAGGTGTTATAATAAAGACTTGGCAGAAGCAAGAGTGAAGCATCTGATAAACTTAATGAATGCTGCACTTAATAAAAATGTTTGCTCCCCAAACAAACAAAATGTAAAAGTCTAGTCAACTTCTTTAGAACTTTTGCACATAAGCCCAATAAACAAACTTTACATGAGAAATAAATCTCATTGAACAACTGTGCAACCAACTTGTATATTGTCACATTGAAGCAGGAAACTATAGAACATGAGATACCCAGCCTGGTTCATATGTCTGCTTTTTATTTCCAAACTAGTACAAAGATAAAAACTGTATACTGCACAATTAATCAAAATTATCAGTCAAAATGGACTTCCATAAGACATAGGAGCAGAAATTAGGCCATTTGGCCCATTGAGTCTGCTCCGCCATTCAATCATGGCTGATAAGTTTCTCTCCAATGGCACAAAACACCCAAACCAGGAGGGAGGCTGTGGTGTCGTGGTATTGTTACCTAGATTGGTAATCCAGAGACCCAGGGCAATTTTCTGGGGACCCAGGTTCGAATCCCACCATAGCAGATGGTAGAATTTGAATTCAATAAAAATCTGGAATTAAAAGCTGAGTGATGACCATGAAACCATTGTCGATTGTTGTAAAAACTCATCTGGTTCATTAATGTACTTTAGGGAAGGAAATCTGCCATCCTTACCTGGTCTGGCCTACAACCAATGACTCTTAAATGCCCTCAAGGTAAAAAATGCTGACCTAGTGTCAGACCCACACCCCAAGAATGAATTTCCCCCTCCCACCATTGGCAGGGTTTGTGGCGAGCGGGGTCAGACAATATAGTGAACTGGCAAATGAGGTTAAGGGATAGGTTAATAGTGTTCAGTGGTAGGATCAGAAGATTGGAAAGAATATAAAGAACAGTAAAGAATGACAAAATGATTAATAAGGAGGGAAAAATTTGAGTATGAGAAAAAGCTGGCTAGTAACATAAAGGCAGATAGTAAGAGTTTCTATAGATATTTAAATAAGAAAAGAGTTAAAGTGAGCGTTGGTCCTAAAGAGAGTGCGTCTGGGAAAATGATAATGGAAAGTAGGGAGATGGCGGATGAAATAAACAGGTATTTTGCTTTGGTCTTCACTATAGAGGACACAAGTTACAAGTTGATGGTAATGAGGAGAGGATGTGGGTCACGGGTGGAAGGTAGAGGGTGTTTGAGCAAGCCTGAAATGCAACGCGGACCATTGCTGCTGAAGCACTGACCACTACTTTGATGTCCAGTTCACAAATGCTGGACAAGAGGAGGGTCATCGGGTGGGTGGAGCTGCAGGTCAGCTGAACTAGACAACTGAAGGGGATCCCCAACATTTATTCCTGACAAAGGAAAGGTGTTTGAATGGAGTAGGGCTGTGAAGGGCAAGAGAATAGCCAATGTGGGAGGCTTCTTGCACATGGCTGGCAAGGGTCCTGGCAAAGATCGATGTCTCCATGTGCAGGCATGATTCAGGGGGACATAGACCCTGCCTGGGTTGTCCCCTTGAATTTGGGTGTACGCACAGGCATTAACACTAACAGAAGCAATAAAAATTGAGGAGACCTCAGACACATGTAAAGTACAACAATACATGTGTGTGCAGCAATAATGAACAATAATATTGAACCCGTGCCACCAGAATGAGCTCATAATTTCTGAATTTTATGTTGCCTACCACGGCGTCTAGGTGCTTCCCATCATCTGCAGCAGGGATGGAAGCTGACCACTATGCCCTCTGGAGGGAGGTTGAAGTGCCCCCTCCCGCCATCGCGTAACCACTGCAAAAGCTCACCCATGGCTACAGTGATGGAGTGCAGGTCTGCACGTATCTCCGGCAGAAACTGGGTGTTCTGTTGGACCAGGTTCTCCATGGCATTCGCCAACCCCCCCATGGAGACCTTGATATGCGCACATGTTGGTACCACTACATCAGAGGTCAGGCGATGGACTTCTGTGCCTCATGTGCCACTTTGAGGGCCTCCGAAATCTCTGCCTGATGTTTGCCCCGCCTCTTGCTGCATGTCCAGCATCTTCTCCATGACTGCTCCCAGAGGCTTGTCATCTGACTCTGACTGAGCAGAAGCCTGTTCCCTAGCATTCCTCCGAGTGGCCTTAGTTTTCCCTGCCTCTTCCTGCTGCGGAGACATGCAGTGACCACCAGCGCGTGAGGCTCAGCCTAAACTACATCTAATATCCACCTTGGTGTGTGTCTCTAAGCTGGTGGAGGGTGCAAGTGACTGCCGTGATGGCTCTATGGGTGGGATTTTCTGTACCCGCCCGCCGCCGGGACCTTCTGGTCCCGCCGCAAGTCAATGGGCGTGTGGCTGTGGCGCCGCCTCGCCCGCGGCGGGTTCTGCCCACAACGGGGCTGGAAAATTGAGAATTTGTCGTCGTTATCGTCGTCATCCTCCTCGGTCCTTTGTGGGCTTGGACTGCTGCTGGACTCAGTTTCAGGGTCTGGCCTTGCCCTCTTCCTGCTGGCACCTGGAATGGAAAGAGGAGAGAATGGGTGACTGGGTGGGCTGCCTCCTACATTGCACTGAGCATCATCCTTAAGTTTCTGTGTACAGGGATTAAGCATGCTTCCTCACTGGATGGCTGGGGGAGGCCTGCCTCGCTCTCACCGCACGAATGGTCACGGTACCCCCCTCCCAGCTTGGCAGCCCATTCTTCGTATTCAGAAGGGGTGTTGATTGGGCATGCCCCCTCCTGTCTTCTCTCCCTCAAGCTTGTTATTTGCTAACTTGTCCTGCATAAGGAAAAAGGATGGTTAGTGAGCACTTGTGATGCAGGTGATGTTTGCATGCTGCCAATCTTCACCACCAACCCACTGGCAACTATGTGCCATATGAAAGATGCACTGCTGCTGGTCCACAAGGGTACTTCAGCAGCACCCTCCCGAGCTGTGAGTTCCAGCAGCTAGAAGGACAAGGACAACATAGGCATGGCAGCAGCAGCATCTGCAGTTGCTCTCCATGCCAACTCCCCCCGCCCTCCCAAAAATAATTTGAATCCTTGGTGTGGCTGGGTCAGCGACCCGCAATTGCCTCCCTACCTACAAACTACATGGGCTGAAGAGGGGCTATGAGGCCCAGCACCTTGCAAAGGGCTTTTATGCGTGGGCACCACAGATGGTGGCCTTGCCACTGAGGCTATGTCCCAGCTCCCATTCAATGAGGTGAGTATGGGAAGTAGAGGATGCACTTATTCTGACCATGCAGATGAGGTCATTCATTCTTTTCCTGCACTGCAGGGCAGTCCTTCTGTGCATGGAGTTGGCACTCACCACCCTGGTGACCTCCTCCCATGCAGGGGTGGTGAGATGGGTGGCCCTCCTCCTCCTGGCTGAACCTTGGTGCTGGTGCTGGTTGGACCTAGGCCCCGGAGCGGACAATTCTGCCCATACGGTCTAATCAATAATTAAAGTGCAATTTTCCCCATTAAATTGACTCTAGAAATGCCAATTCTTTCATGTTTGATCATCAAATATGAGTAGGTTGGTATAGTGGCAATTGTACTAAACTAATAATCCAGAGGTTTGAAAGGATAATCTGGAGAAATTAGTTGAAATCCCACCATGTTAACTGGGGAATTTAAATTAAGTAAATAGTATCAGTAATAGTGGCCATAAAGCTACCAGATTTTCATAAAAACCCATCTGATGTGATTGACCTGCTGAGTTCACTCATGCCTTTTAAGGAAGGAAATCTAGCATCCTTGCCTATGTATGAGTCCAGACATACAGCAATGTGGTTGACTTTTAACTAACCTCTGAAATGGCTTAGCAAGCCAAACAGTTGTATTCAAGAAAGTGGCTCACCATCACTTCCTTAAGGGCAATTAGGAATGAGTAATAAGCTTTGGCCTTATCAGTGATGTAAACATCCTGTCAATTATTTATTTTAAAAAGCATACAATTTTAACTGTAAAATTTTGATTTTAATAAATGTTTCACAGGGTCTATAAAGCCAAAATAGTTGAACAGGGAGCATTATACTGACAGAGAAGAGCTTTGCCCCTCAATGAGTGGTAATGGTTTTTCCAGTATCACTGCTGGTAATATTTCTAGAAAACCCCTTCCTCCTGTAGTTCACATTTTCTCAACAGTAGATTTTATGCCTGGTGACACCTACTTTGCTGAGCAGTTTCTGGTATGAAGAAATTTTCTTTGTGAAAAAGGTGCAGTGTTAGTCAAGCATTTGCAAAACTGGAGTTCCTCAGTTGAAGATCAGACTCTGGGATATGTTCATCAGCACGAAGCCCACAAAACTCAGTCAACTTACTGGGATCAGACCAGCATTCAGTGCTTAATGTCCAGTAAGAATGACATTGACAAAAAAGGAAGCTTTGAGTAAGAATTTGATATGCCAGCCTTTTTGTTAACTGACATGTTCCTTTCCTCATTCTTGGAGTAACTTCTTAATTCCCTATACATTCATGCTTAGGTAAGTGTGATGGTTAATGTGAAAAACAAAAATAGAAAACATTGGTCATTCAGCAGGTCAGTCAACACCTGTGGAGATAACTGCTAGATTGAAGTTTCAGGTGTGGACTAAGATGTGATTGACCTCCTGAGTGGATTCCAGGATTATCTGCTTTTGTTTCAGATTTCCAGCAGTTCTTTGCGTTTCGCAATGTTTGGTGTAGGTTGTATTGACACCACCCAGAGGCAAGATTGCCATATTCCAGAAATTAGGTTGTTAGACAAAATAGGTGAATTCCAGCGCTCTGCTGCCTAACTTTGTTCCACAAGACAAGTATTCAGTTAAATTTGCTGCTCACATACTTCATTAAGTGCCTGCTGTAGTGAAATATTGAATTTTATACAGAAATAGAGTGCCATTAATTAAAAAAAATGTCTGATGGCAGATGGATATAAATATGGTCCACTGTGAGCTCCAGTTTGAAAACCTATGAATAGATATAAAATGTAAATAGAAACACAAGGCTATTTATATATTCAACTACAAAATAAGGTGTAATAGTGAAACAAAAATGAATGAAATTTGGGATAATGTCAAAAAGACCATTAGAAAATCCTTCAAACCAGTGTGACTCACCAAAACTTAATGGAAATGATCATAGTTGTCGATAACAATTGAGGTTTGGCAGCAGAATGCCACTACTGTTCGTATGAACATCTTTTCCCCTTTAACAACTCCCATTATATTAAAAGAGTAAAAATTGCTATTGATTAGAGAAAGAATAGTTTAAGTTATTCCTGTAGTGTACAGCCCAAACTAAATAAAATAATCCTTTCTCCCCAGGTTCAGAATGATCAGTGTCAAGCAATTGATGATGACTCAAAATGGATAAGAAGAACAGAAAGATATGAATGGGACCATCATACAGTAGGTGTTGAGATCTGAAAATAGCTAAAATATTTCCAGTCCCTATTCTTAGTCCTCCCTGCGGCTTTTTAGTTTTCACAAATATTTCTTGGGTATTGAAACTCCGCTCAATGCTCTATCACAAACAAGCTGACCAGCAGCAGTGTGAGTAGTAACATTATTGAATTATGATTTGGCGGCACGTTACACTTATACATCATCTTGCTATTTATTATATTACTCCCCTGTGACTATAGATGTTGATTGATGCTGAAAGATTTTTTGCTACAGTATAAGGGAAATATCTGTTAATATTATAAAACATTATCTCCTGCACTAAAAATGTGAGAACTCTGTGTTCTCCCAATTTTGGCTCCTTGTGCATTCCCCAGCTCCTTCACCTTACCATTGGCAACCATGTCTTCAGTCATCTAAGCTTTGAATTTCTTCTTCAAGCCTTTTGGCCTTTCCGCCTCTCTCTCCCTTTATGAGATGCTGCTAAAAACCTACTTGTTTGTCCAATGTTTGACCACCTGTCCTAACATCTCCTTCTTTGGATTGGTGCCAGTTTCTGCGTGATGATGCTGCTGTTAACAACTTGGGACATTCTAAAGGCATTAACCGGTGCTATATAATGCAAGTTGTTGTTGCAGTACACATGAGAAAGATGCAGTATTGAACACACAATATTCACTTTTTGTACAGAAGGGACTGTTGTTAGCTCCAGAGCTCAGACCTTTTTCTGTGAAAGTGGCCATCCATTCAAGGCATCTTGTTGAAGTGCCACAATTGCAGAATGCAAAGGGTGCCTGGAGATGAAAAAAAATGCTTATTCAGGAGAAATTGTGTCTTTAGTTACACTTAAATGTTTAATAAGGAATGTGCTTGATGCACCAGAAGATCATTATCTGAACCCCAAAAAGGCAAATAAAAAAGATCAGAAAGAGATCAAACAAAACAAGAGAATCAAATTCAAAAACCAGCAAAGCATATCTACAGGGATGAAGACAAGCACACGTTTGGAAATTTGGAGTCATGTATAATGGTCACCTCCCTTTTTCTCTGATCCAAGTGTTGCACAGCCTCTGGATTAATTCTTACTGAAATTTACAGGCCGTATTTATATTTTCACTTCAAGAAGAATCAATATTTCTCCTCTTTCTACCTGCAAGTGTAATGTACGCTGGTTAATGGTTTGTGTTTGGAAGCAGGTCGTGCAACATTAGGAATAGATACAGTGCCTTTGTCCACTGTTTCAAACCCTTTATTTTAAATAACCTCTTGCTTAAAATATTGGATAAGAAATTATATATGGCCATGCTAAAACATTTGTTACTAACATTATATAGTGCACTTCCAACCTGATGGCTTCATATGCCTCACAGATAAATATGTAATAGGTATTTTCTGTTTTGGAATTACTAATTTTGCGTTCTTATAAACTTAAGTTTAGAAAAAAAAATGAAGAAATATGGAAACCAGTAGCAGCTTGCATTTATATTGCTCCCGAATTGCAATAACAATGTCCCAGGCTGCTTCACAGGGATCAAAAACGGACACTGAGGAATAGTGATAGGTGAGCATGGAGTGACAATCCGATGCTGATTGCCACTCCGAGGAAGTTACGGCCCATAGTCAAAGAGATTGGTCACCTCAAAAGCCTCATCAATATCTGAGTGCAAACAATAAGTATGGATCACAGTGCAGACAAAAGAGTGGCACATGCATCATTTAGTTTCAGTGATAAGAATGGAAAGTAGAGTTCAATTTTCTAGGAAGGTTGAAAGTGCAGGTAGCTTTGTAGCTGCTGAGGATGTCAAAAGTGGCAAAATGGCTGTAGTAAGCACTAACATTAGTGAAAGTTAGTCTGAGGAGATTGAAATAGCACAATGTGGAAGTATTTAATTAATATTCCAGAATATACGACTAAAATAGACAAAGGTTCTGTGACCAAAGGGCCTTTGACCAATTAGCGAAAGTAGAAAGAGAGGGGATGTAAAGTAAGTTAGAAAGAGAACAGCAGAGGATGCATGCTGATTTGTATGGTTGGAGGATATCCGAGAGGGAGGGACAGGGTTATGAAGGAACTTAATTTTGAATAGATTCTGTGAACAATGGACAGCAGGTGGAACTGACTGAAGGAACCATACAGAGTTTGAAGGCTCTCTGAAGCCATCAGGTGCTTCAAGTGGACAGCAATCTTTGACACCCAAGATCACAAACTACGTAGCAAAGTAGTTCAAAGTGCTTACAAGGCAGTAGAAAACCGTGTCAATGTACACCAGTACCACCCCCACTTAAGTAAGACCATGTAAGATTATGTATGTCACATTGTTCTATTTCAATTCTCTTTGAACTACCAGTTTACTTCATGCCCTAGCTGAACAGTTAAAGAAAACTTTTAAATGAAAGACACTTTGTGAGCAAATTTGAAGAGTAAAGTCAGTGGATATAGTGTCCACTCTGCACTAACTGCTGATAGCCATGATGATGGTGTGTATAGATTTTATTGGTATAGTGGTAAAGGATGTATTCAGTCCACTGCAGGCCATCACAGAGTGTGTGGAAACTCTAGGGACATCTGCAGTGGAGCCTGCACCATCAGAGGCTTTATGCTCCACCCGAATGTGATCTAGAATGTGCTTTCCTGATTTCTAGATGCTGCTAGTCTGTATTCACTGAACTGTCACAAACGGCTCTATAGCTGTAATCGCTGTTTTAAATTTGCTGTCACACAGATCTTGGGTATAGAGGTCCAAGATCCCAGAGCAAGACATTGCTAGAGTTAAGGTGGATAAGGGTGTTGGCTATCAGGACAAAATCCACAGTGACCTTTTTTTAGCATGTCTCCTGCATTGTATAGATGTTAGTAATTGCACAGGATCAGGCGGTCCCCTCTGGTGTGGACTTAGTTTTGCGATCAGACAATCATAGAAGCATGTGTCTGAATTTCTCACCTGTGTTCTGCTGACAGGATGAACTCAAAGATGTTGTGTTTTGTTCGCTACCATATAATTACACTAGGCATGGGTGGTCCTATCACGGTAGTTCTCCTAAAATTTTCGTCATTTGCTCCCATAACTTATGAATATGGGAGATGGTAATCTCCGACATTGCCACCTTTACCCGGACATTTCTCATGGTGCTCCTGATAGGAAGATGCCTTTGAACTTTGAAGATGGAAATCCTTCTCCATCTTCTGCAGCAGCAACTCAAATGCTGCGTCCTCAGATGAGCAGTTCTGCTCCAATGCTCTCTGCTTTCTATTGTCAACCAAGCAATTTTGTATTTTGCAAAGATTTATTGCAGTTTCCCTTTAAGTGTGAGCAGCCTTATTTTTAAGTGCTGCTGTTCTGTCAAGTTTCCCATTCCTGGAATCAGTGAGTTTCCTGCGCCTGAGTCAATCTGCATAGAAGGAATGATAATAAATTAATCCTGAGAAATTGCAGCAATCAACTCCACAGACAAAATTTACAGCACATGAGCAAATGACATATGGTGCTGCCTGCACTGAATCACCAGAACATGTACCTTCCTGTTACCATGGTTCCCATTTAACATTCTGTTTATGCAAGAGATTCAAAGATTTCTGGACTTTACATTTTTAAAAGGAAAACTGTTGGGGGGGTAATTTTGCATAGAAACCAGGAGCACAGTTGGTAATTGTCATGCTGTGAAGGTGCGGTGCTTTTTAAATAGTGGGGGGAAATGTGCAGCAATCTCCCCCATGTTGTTGCCATTTTCCTCCCATCTGCTTCAAAAAATAAAAATGTTTCACGAAACTTTGTACATTACTTTCCATATCTCACTGGAAATGGAAGCTTAAATAAATAGATGTCTCCACAACAGTCTGGATAAACCAGTTTAAACACAAGAGTAAGTTTCTCAGCTGCTACTCACATTGACTCTGTTCTTCATTTTGACCTTAGTACAAAATAAGCAGGGTATTGCTATTGAACAGTCCTTTACCATAGGGTTGTTTTTAACCCTAGTTCTATTGAGATTGCTAAGTGCTCCCTGGCAAAAGCTATTAACCTTAAATGAGTGTTAAATGGTACAAGTTGAATGGCAGTCAATATTTACTTTTATTACAATATGGCACAGTAAGTGTTTTATTGTCTTTTGGAAAAGCTGCCAATGCGGGAAATATTTAACATGATGCACATGAACTCATTCTCCATTTCTTTTATGCAAAACTTTTAAAGTCGTGAGCCAGTTTACAATTTAAGAGGCCGGGCAAGAGACTAACTTATGATCATGTTGCAAGTACTGCTTGTAAATTCATCACCAGGAGGGACATGAGAGTTGTTCAGGGTGAAGGCATTCTTGTTTTTAAATCTTTACTTACCGATCACGATTATACAGCTCAGGTTGGAAAAGGAAATGATGGACATTTTAATCATTTTGGATTAAAACTGTAAAATATTTACTTTTGCAGCATTTAGCGACTTATCTTTTTAACTGGGATTTTAAGTACATTTTGAGTCAAAAGAATAGCTGAATTATTACGCTTTTTAAAGAAGACCGAACATTTTACAATTTTTGTTTACACACATGGGGCAGAATTTTCCGCTCATCAGGCGGGTGTGTGCCTGACCTGAACGAGTGTAAAATGACGCGCAATGACGTTGGGTGAGTGTCCCGGCCCCATCATGCAATATTTCGGTCGGTCGGCACTCATGGGAGTCGGAGCTTCACCCGCCATTAATTAAGGGGCCAGTTAAGGCCCTTGACAACTCAACTGATGGCAATTTAACGTTGCACATGTGATTTTTCACTCGTTGCATGGCAAAACGGGCAGGCAGGCCACAAATTGCAAAACCTCATCCACGGGCAGGATAAAAAGGGTCAGCAGCATTGCCAGTGTGAGTAGTGAGAAGTTTTGGAGATAGTTTGCTGCTGGTTGCTTCTCGGCACTTGGCAGCTTCATCTCCGTTCGGGGCTTCATTCTTAGCATTTCCACGCGTCATTTCAGGACTCATTGGTGAGTCCAAGGCCCCCTGAGGATTCGGACCATGTGAACCCTTCCAGGTATCAGACAGCCTTCCCTTTCCCTGGTGGAGGCACCTCCTCTGAGGAGGAAGAGAAGGGCAGAAGGGAGAGGAGGCCACGTGTCCCAATGCAGCTTCCAGGGGAGGGACCTGTGGGAGTAGAGGTGCAGGCACAAGGGGCGCAGGGCCAGCAGGTAGCCCAAGGCAGAAGGGGCCGCAGGAGATGCCACTATCCTGCTGCCAGGGTTTACATGCGGCGATGCAGCTACCTCAATATGTCCGATGTGCAATGCCGAAGGAGGCTCCAGATCTCCAGGGAAACAGTGACCTCCATTTGTCAGATGAGCGGGCCTGAGGTCAGCTCCAACTGTGTGGGTGGACACCCCATCCAGTGGCTCTGAAGGTCACAGTGGCCCTCAACTTTTATGCCTCCGGCTCTCTCCAGGGGTCAGTGGGGGGTCTATGTGGAGTCTACCAATCGGCTGTCCACAGTTGCGTCAAGCTGGTGACAGAAGCTCTGTTCAGGTGGGTATTACCTTTCCTTCATTTCCATATGGACGAGGCCAGCCAGGCTGAGCGAGCCAGAGACTTTGCAGCGATTGCTGGGTTCCCCCGCGTCCAGGGTGCCATCGACTGCACATGTTTCCATGAAGGCACCAGCGGGTCAGCTGGGTGCCTTCATCAACAGGAAGGGATTCCACTTCATGAACGTGCAAATAGTGTGTGACCACAAGATGCAGATTCTGCAAGTCTGTGCAAGGTACCCTGGCAGCTCCCATGATGCATACATCCTCAGACACTCCCAGGTGCCGAAGCTCTTCAATGCTTCAGCCTGGCTGGATGAATGACAAGGGGTGACAAGGGCTATCCCCTGAAAGGGTAGCTCATGGCGCCACCCAATAACAGAAGCTGAGCAGCAGTATAACAGGAGCCATGCCTCCACAATGGCGGTGGTAGAGAGAACCGTAGGTCTTCAAAATGCGCTTCCAATGCCTGGACTGTTCAGGGATTGCACTAAAATACCCCCCCAGATCATGTGTCACTGATAGTGGTTGCATGTTGCGCTCTCCACCATTTGGTACTGGCAAATGGGGACCCACTGGAGGAAGAGGATCTTGACGCAGCTGCACAGGCCACAGGGGATGAATCCAGTAGTGAATCAGAAGAGGAGCATGGTGAGGAGAATGCTGAGGGCATGGAGGCAGACCTCAGTAACCTCCAGGGAGACAGGGACACCAGGGACACCTTGAACCAACGCTTCTTCAGCTAGGCTGTCAAATAAGTGCCACCACCTCATGCCAGGGCTGCCACCACCATCCTGGATCTCAGAAATTGCCCTTTCCTTTGCCCCCAAGACACACTCAGTACCTGTGCAATAAAGTTTTGAGCCACCCACATCCAGCATTACACAATGGTGTACCCTGCACCTACAAAACAAATGAAGCATACTCAGGCCAATAACACAAAAGCAAATGTAATAATGTTGACATTCAGATTATGAACAGAACAATATCAGGTGTTGATGGTCACATGGTTAAAAAAAAAATGGGAGAGCAAAATATCACCTGTGATCAGTCCCTTTTGTGCTTAGGGTGTTTTAAACTTACATTTACGAGTGCTATGCCTAGGTGCTCCCCCTTCGCTGGCACCAGCATTCGAGACAGCCAGCTGACTCTGCTGTCTTGTTGGCCTTGATGACCTTGGCGGTTGTCCTCTGGCCAGTGGAGCCAGTGCTGACCCTGCCTGGGAAGGAGTGGCCAGTGCCATGGCTGGTATCTCCCCAGTCACTGCAGCCTCATCAGATGCCACGGTCACTGGCAGAGGGGCAGAGGAGCTGCTTCCATCATCCGGAGCGCCCTGAGAGGAGCCCGCAGAGATGACAAGCAGCTTGTGCGCCAACGTGAGGTTGCTATGGACCTCCCTGCTTGCCATTGATGGATGGGCACCTAGCTGAGATACTGGGTGCCTTATCCATCCTGAAGTCAGTGCCTGTCTGAGGACTTGCAGGCCCGAGCGCAACAGCAGGAACCCCTGATTCTGTTTCTGGAGCAGCCTCTCCATGAGAGTCGCCACTCTCTCAATGGAGGAGGCAGTACGCTCGGCCATGATGGTCAACGCAGTGCTAACACTTCGCCTGGATTCCTCCATCACGGAGACCATGGCACGCATACCCTCATGGATCTCCGCCAGCCCGCACACCCTGCTGGATATCCAGCATCTGTTGCCTAATAGACGACTCCAGAGGCTCATCATCCGCCTTCGACTGAACATCGTCTTGGTCTCCAGCAGTCCTCTGACTGCCAGCGCCCTGGGCACTTTCTGCCTCCGCCTGTACCTCAAGCGAGTGTGAAGTGCCCTCACCAGTGTGCACCAATGTACTAGCCGCTGAACTAATGCCCATCAAGGTGCTTGTACCTTCGCTGTTTCCTGCTTCAGCTGGTGTGACACAGGTGCTTCTGGAGCCTGGTGGTCCTCTGGTGTCAGGGGTAGCTCTTGGAGGTCCTGCGCTTGGCTGCTTGGTGGTAGATCTAAGGGAGAAGAAGGACAAATCATTAGTTTAAGTCACCGCACAGTCACTGTGCATGCCAGGTACCCTGGTGAGACACCGGAGACCTGCATCATGGTGACATCATCTTTCAAGGATCAATGAGGAACCCAGTCTAGAGGCTCCCATCAGTGATGAGACTGCACAGGATTGTTTGCAGCATCCGAAACTCTCACCTCAGTGTACTGCACTCTCACCTTCGTCTGACACCCCAGCCTCTCTGTGGCCGGTTGACTGAGGTGCGTGGCCCCTCTCCAGCTCCAAGGTGTCCTGCTTGTATCTTGTAAGGATTGGGAGGTTTGGGGGGCCTCCGCAAATCCACAACCTCTCAATAATGTTGTGGGATGTCTTCTCCTGAAAGGACAGAGGAGCATTGATTAGTCTCCTCTCTACCTGCAGTGCCATTGCAGCCTGGCCAACCCCACCTGGGGAGCACCTTGCAGAGCACATCCGAGTCGTGGCCCTCGAGGCACAAAGCACTCAGTCCAAGCAGCCAGGGCTCACCCCTTGGTCAGCCCTGGCGTCATTGCCATTTGGCACTCAGACTCTAACACCCCTGAGCTCCGCGGAGGGGTGGCCAGCCCAAAACACTTCAACACACTGACCCATGCCAACAAAGTACTCACCCTTCCTGAGCGCAACAGGTCATTAAACCTCTTGGGCACTGCACCCACCTGCGCCGCACCACGTTCTGGATGCTCACCCGGGCTGCCACCTACTCCCATGCCCTCTTTGTGAGGTGCGGTGGCCTCCTCCTCCCATCTCTGAGGACAAAGTTGTCCCTTCTGGCAGCTACCTCCTCCAGGAGGGCGGTGAGGCACTCATCGGAAAAATGGGACCGCCAAGTTCCCAGCCGACCTCACCTCCCGCCTGGCGTCTACATCTTCGCTTACAGCCATTTTGTTGCAGCAACTCCAACGTGTGCAGCCTCCCTTGGGCTGCCCATGCATTCTTGAACCGGCTGCTGGGTTGCTGTTGGACCCGGCGGCCGACAGGCCCTCGCCCCTGCCTGCCCCTTCTCGAACGTTCTGCAGCCAGCGTTCACGCTAGGCAGGCCTTAATTGACCCGCCAGCATGAAATCGCGGTCGCAGCTTGACCGCGGGTGGCAGTCGGCTTCCTGACCACTCCCGTTCACCCCTGCCAAGCCTGTCCAATGAGGGCAAAATTCTGCCCATGGAATCCCAACACATCAGGCCATAAGGTGCCTAACTATCTCATCCCCCTATCCATGGATGACAGTGATGATGTTGTAAGGCTGCTCTCCAACAGCCATTGCACTGTTTGCAGTTAATTTTAACATTGAAGAACGTGTGTCATCATCATCAGAACATTTTTGCACAAAAAAATTAGTTACTGAATGACTGACGTTGGAATCTTTTTTTTTAAAACTTTGCTCTTCTGACTAATTTCATTTTATGTTGTCTGAACAACAATAGGGAACTGGGTTTGGGTTAAGTGGCTCCAGTTGAAGGACCTCCCCGAGTTTGACGGGTCAAACAACGACCATCTATGCTGTCATTTGTATTAGGACTTGAGCTTTAACTGTCCTGTTTCAGAACGAGCTTTGTGTATGGCAGGATATTTGCATGTGCAAAAAAAGAGAAAAAAGATATTAATCATGACCACTAAACATCTCAAGGTGTTTTAATGCATGTAGAGATTGTTGTAATGTAGGTAATGCAGCAGCCAATTTGTACACAGCAAAATCCCACAAACAAGTATCTGGTAACAAAATATGTGATAACAGAACACCTGTTTTTGTGGTTGAAGGCTAAATATTGGCCAGGACACTGAGCATAATTCCCAAACTCTTATTCAAAATGGTGCCATAAGATCTTTTATATCCACCTGAGAGGGCAGTCAGGCCTTCGGTTTAATGTCTGATCCAAAAGGCTGCTCCTCCAGCAGTGCAGCACTCCCATACTACTGCACTGGAGTGTCAGCCTTCATTTTTTTTTGTGCCTAAGTCCTGAAGTGGGACTTGAACCCAGAGGCAAGAGTGCTCCCCACTGAGCCTTGGCTGATACATAAGAGACTTGGAAGGGAAATATCCCTGCTTTGTGGACATTTACTTTGAATTCAGATAGGTCAAAATGAGCCCTAGGGTCAAAAGAAGTTGAGCATATTGTAAAGCAGGTTTGACATCTCAATAACCACGTAGTGTCACACTGAATTCTTATGAAACTACTGCCTCCAAAAAGTCTCACTTCATTCTACTCCTATATCAGGTTGGCCTTGACATTACGATTCCACTGCAAGTTTAGCATTGGTACAAAGTTGCAATCACTTTACTGCAAACCCACATTTGTAGTGTAACTGCGTCTTTTTATTCTATGGGATAGATTTTTAACTTGCCTTGTAAGAGTAGTACTGGCATTGTGGATCAGCTGAAATCATTGGATTGAAAATTGGGTGTTTTTTTATAACTCGAGGCTGATCCACAATGCCAGTTTTATGCCCAGGCGCCACATTGAAATTTACCCCAATATATAGTTCTTCAATCACAGTATCCATGGTATTGCCATCTGACCTGTATAAATCTTGTCCTTTTATATTTTCAGAATCATGTTTTGGTATTTTTTCCAGATTTTGTAATGTCCTCTTTTTCTTAAAAGGTACAATTGAATCGTGGCAATAATGTCTTGTACTGGCGGACAACAGGGTTTTCAATGAGTACGAAGGTGCTAAAGCCTGCTCTCATCAGAAACATTTTTATCACAGGTACATTGAAAGCTAGACTGAACCAATGAAATAGCCTATTTAAAAATAAATGTTTCATAATGCAAACAGTTCCTTTTACTAAGTGTTATGTGGTTCTGTGGGATAATTCCTGAATTATGGTCATCTGGGAAGGAAAAGGATGGAAGTAATACAACAGAAAGCAATCCGACTTGCTTCAAGTTGTTTGTTCTGGTTTCCTGAAAACCTCGGTTGCATTTAATTGTCTACCTCTTGGGAATCTATTAATAATGTATTTCATATAAATTGGGTGCAATAATTTCGTGGTTATGAACAAGAAACCCACGGGCTGTGATTCCAAAATTGGATTGAACCAAGTTTGGGTTGGTACCAGGAAAATAAAATGATCAAGAAAGCTGCCAGATTGTTCTGATTAAAAACCCCACTGGTTCACCAATGCCCTTCAGGTGTGAATCTGCCTTTTTCTTCCGGGCCAGATGGCCCACATACCAAACTATGGGATTTAATTCAATTTTGACATGCAGTGCACAATGGGTAGTACACCTCGCCCCATTTTCCTTTGCTTTGAAGTCAATGGAAAGGAAAATGAAATGGGTTGAATAAAGGATGGCTGATCTGCTATTGTCCATTGTGTGCTCTCATTGAAACAGACTTTAACTCCTATCTGGTTAATGCTAGTGAAGAGATATTCCTGGAAGTGCCGATCACATGGGCAAATATTGGACAACTGGGCTGGTTGGAGTACGCATCTAGAAAGGAATCCCTCTGATTTTCCAAAGTTTGCTGCAGCCAAGTGATCCATGGTATCTTGACACAGTTCCCTTTTGTGTCTTCTACAGTGGTCTTGCAAGTCCCTCTGCTATTAACGTCACTGGAATCTCAATTGCCACCACCAACTTCTCAGAGCAATGGGAGGTGGGCAATAAAGATGGCCCTCGCAGTGTTTTCCACCTCCTAAGAATAATTTTATTTTAAAAGGAGACAAATAAAACATTAGAAATATGAAGATACTTTGGTGATTGGAGAGGTCATTGAAGTTTGTAGGCAATGGATGTAATCAAGCTCTATGGATAACCTGGCATGACACTATGTAGTTGTGTTGTGTGGGGGCTTTTCTAATGCAGACCATGCCTTTTTAATCCAGTAATGACCTGCTCAAAGAGTCTTTGTACAGACATTTGCTGTCCACTGTTTCCTCATACTATTTTTCAGTGCTTTAGGATCTTAATCTCTAGTCACTGGAGCTTTATTCTGTTTGAATCCAAACATGGTGCCCTTTTCCATAAACAACATGGCCAGCAGCAGCATGACCCCAGTTCTCAGTTAAAAGCCCTGCTTCTCAGGTGTTTATGACATATGAGACCCTGTGACTAGCAGAAAGGTACTATATATTGAATGCTGGGTCACCCTGTTCCTCATACAGAATAACAGATTACTGAAATTTATGGATTTTATGATGTCTAGAAATGGTAGGGGGAGGATTAAATGACTTTGTTGGAAAATATTCTTTGAGACATAAAATCCTCCCTTGTTTGAAAGGTTTTGAAAGCATTTTTATTAATCCTCTTAACAGATGGTTCCTATATTTTATATTATGATGGTGAGATGTGGCATTTGCCTGTAGCAATTTTGAAACTTTCTGAATGACCAAGTAGAATTTTGTTGGAATGACAATGTATTACTTTTGATCAATATTTTATTGCTCATCACATTTTTGCGTGTTTTGTGCCAGTCACTTTGTATTCTTTAATGTGGGGAAATAATTGGCATTACACCGAGTAGGTTCAGCGGAATAGGTTTTATCAAATTTAAATGCTGATTATTCTATGCACAATTTGTCTTGATGCAATTTTGTAATATTCGTAATAATATGAATCTTTCTGCAGTTTACCATTTTCAATCAAGATGGACTAGAACTTAGTGAAGCAAAGCTAAATGAATAGTATTAAATATAAAAGCAAAAAACTGCGGATGCTGGAAATCCAAAACAAAAACAAAAATACTTGGAAAAACTCAGCAGGTCTGGCAGCATCTGTGGAGAGGAGCACAGTTAACGTTTCGAGTCAGCATGACTCTTCAACAGAACTAAGGAAAAATAGAAAAGGGGTGAAATATAAGCTGGTTTAAGTTGGGGGGTGGGGGTGCGGTGGGACAAGAAGAGCTGGATAGAGGGCCAGTGATAGGTGGAGACAACCAAAAGATGTCACAGACAAAAGGACAAAGAGGTGTTGAAGGTGGTGATATTATCTAAAGGAATGTGCTGCAACCAAAAACAACTCCCAGACTAAATTTTTCTATACTGGAATATTATTTTTCATAGTTGCCATTTTTTTAATGCAGCACAGTCTGTGACAGTATAGAGAATAAAACTTATTTTAAAATGCATGGAACATGGCTTACCCCTTCAATTCTTTGCAAGACCCTTTGGAACGTAACCATGTACACTGATCTTCAAAATAATTAGCCTTATGAACTTTGCACACTAGGACTAAAATAAATTATAAATATTGCAGTCATGTCAAAGCACAGCTCAGCCACATAATTACCATTTGTTTGAGTTTACGATACAATGACATCCCCAAGATATAAAGATTCAACCCTGAATTGATTTTTTTTTTCTTTCTACTAGCTTATTTTCCTTCAATGACTCCTTTAATTTCCCCCCATACCTTTTCTGTCTTGAAGGCAGTGGTTCATGCTAGAATATAATTCTATGGGTAGTTTTAGACTTCTGGGACTTAATCTAAATGGCCATTCTTCACATGTGAGGCAAGATGGTCTGCGTTAGTACATTATTAAACTATGGTGCCATCACAACTGAAACTGATTCTATTCTCACCTGGCACAGACTTGCAAAAGCAATCAAAGGTTAACGATCAGTCGCAGAAAATCTGGCTTTCATCTTCAAGGGTTTTTAAAAAAACAATTGTAGCTGCTGTACATCATCAATAGCTGAGATTGATCAATTTGGCAATGACTAAGAATCAAAGCCGGACAGTTCCTGACTTTTCTAATTAAACATGTACAAAATGATGTATTTACTCATTAAACTAAAGTAATTTAAATAAGTATTGATCAAGATTTTCATCAGGCTCAATGGTTGTTTCTCCTGCTTAGAGAAAGTCGGAAAATTATTTGTTCAGAATTTTTTTAACCCGTCCACATTGCACATTATTTTAACAATAGTCAGCAGAAAATTTAGCCACTAAGAGCAAACGTGTATGTTAGACTAACTCAGTTGGTAGCAATCTTGCTTCTGCATCAGAAGGTTGTGGTTGGAGCCCAGATTGAGTACACAGCCCAGTTCAGGGATCGGCAACCTTAACAAGAAGAAGAGCCACTTTCTAAATGTTGTCAAAAATGCAGTACCTTAAAAGCCCCAATTGCTGCTACTCAAATGCAAAATTAATGAAAACAGGACAGACACATTTTGACAACGGTTTAAAGGTTTTTACAAAAATGTTGCTAATTGAATGATACTTCCTCACATGTACACTCTTAAAAAATCACTTTTAAAATAATAAAATAAACCGTTTAATTACCATCAAAATGGGTTTGATTGATCAAGATCTGGAGCCCCACATGAGTCCTTAATAAGGTGCATGCAGCTCTGGAGCTGTAGGTTGCAGACCCCTGGTCCAGGATGACATTCCAGTGTGCCATTGATAGCGGTGTTCAACTTGGGATAAAATATTCAACTTAAGTCCTAACTGCCCATTTTGATAGTTGAGCTATATTAAAGATCCCATAACATGGGCCAAAGAAGAGCAACAAGATTTCTTGATGTCCTGCACAACAGTACTCTCTCAACCAATACCATGTAAAAACAGATTGACTAGTTATTCATCACATTGCTGTGAATGTGATGTTGTAACAGCAGAAGAATTGTCCTATTTGACTACATTGGATTTCCAAGGTACTTGTGCAAAGCACTTTGACACAGGTTGATGAGAAGGACACAACATAAATCCAAATATGTTATTATAGCAAGCATTTTTGAAATTGGGAACATAAATTGAATACAGATAGCACTGATTATATAGTAAGTTGCTGCAGGAGAAAGTACATTGTGCATAAGGATACCATGACTGGGCTTTGTGTCCAGGCTCACTTCTGCACTGAAGTAAAAATTAGCCAATTAAATTTATGTGACTATGTTGTTAAATACAAAAATGATAGACATCTTACTTAATTGGTGAGCCAACTTTTATCTTCCTTTGTCATCAGTTCTCTGGTTTTATTTGATTTTAAGGAGTGGCCTATACGTCGGAGTGTTTTCCTTGTAAACCAGGTACATTCAATGCAAAACCTGGATCCTCCCATTGTGACTTATGTCCAAGAAACACCTATTCTCCAAGAGGAGCGACTTCATGTGTAAACTGTGATGAAGATCAATATTCAGGTAACATAGTATTGAAGTAGTAGGTGAACTCTTTATTGATTGTATCATGAACTCATTACATTCATATATTACTTTGGCAGTTAAGCACCACCATCAGCAAAGGAACATGGTTTTTCTGCAAAGATAAAAATGCAGACACGGAAAACTGTTATCTAGAATTGTTCCCTCCAATGGGGGTGTTGGTCCATTTATTTTAAATAGGTGAATGGTTCTTAAAATGACAAAGAGAGAAGTTTCACAGAAACACGTTGTAACTGCCAATCTAATATCCCACAACTGAATATTAGGGCTTTGGCCCTTTGTCCATTTGACGTGAAAATAGGAAAATAAAGGATGTTATTTCATATGTACAAGGAGATTTATCCATTGAATGCCTTTAGTTCCTCCTGGCATATACTACTTTGGAGTTTGCAAAAGGGGCCAACTGAGGTTTTTCTTTCTTTCTCCTTTTTATTTCATGAATGTTCTCATATATCCACTTCCTCTCCTGGATGTGTGTAGTTTTTCTGGGGCACAGTTTAGTATGACTGGAGTGCTCTATAGAACTTCATCCAAATGGAAATATTTCAGTTAAAAGCCCTGAAAGTGAGAGCTGGCAGGTTACTTGACAATAGGAGCTCTTCACAACCACTCTGGCCCTATCCTTGTCTGACATTCACACAAACCTCATGAAATCTGTGTCAAAAGCGCTTACTTACTTGACCAGAAGGTCAATAATCCAATGGCTTGACACCCTGAGCCATAGTTCTTTGAATTCACCAGCAGTTTCTTTGTGAAACTGTCCCCTTTACTACAGTAACCACGAAGGCAGAGAATAAATGGTTGCTTCTGCTGTGACTCCTTGCGGTTTCTTTGTAATGTTTTATTCCCATGTGGTGCATGAGCTAATACTCCTGCTGTTACTGCTCTAAATTTAAATCCAAAGGCGTGGGGAGTAAAATGGTTCAAAATTATCTGTGTATTCGCTTGCTCACTTCTCAAGTGTACTTGTATCAAAAGTAGTTTGAGATCTATTTGCTTGGTTTTATTCATCAAGATTGGATTTAGGTCATTGTGTAAATCTTGATTCTACAGCATTTATCTATTTGTATCTTTTTTGATTCAGAGCACGGTTCAGGGGCATGCAAACCACAACCTCCGTGCTCCAACAAGGACTACTTCTCTACGCATACAGCATGTGATTCTGAAGGAAAGGTAATTCTCTTGCATCGAATTTGTGGGATTTAAACTGACCTTGTAATTTTTAAATATAAAGATGGACCACATCAAACAACCCTGCATAAATACTGCAACTTACTTAAACGTATGAAATTTTAAAAGGCTTGTTAAAATTATTCTCTCAGGAATACATGTCGATTGAGTGAAGCTCATAATTCAGTGTGCCTGTTTCACAGACTATCTGTATTATCAAGCGTAATGGCCTGAGGCTTACCAGATGCTCCGCAAACCCCAATGTGACCAGAGAGTACATAACCCCTGCAAAGAATGGGGCTGCCTGGTGGTTTAACAACTCATCCCTCAGACACCCTCGGTCCTGCAGTGGAGTGTCAGCCTCGATTGTGTGATCAAGTCCTGGATTGAGACTTGAACCCAAAAGTTTTAGACTCAGAGTAAGATTGCTACCACTGAGCCAAGACTGATATATTGGCCCCGCCATTTATAGGAACGTGGGGAGGGAGTGTGGTGACTGTTAGTGACCGGAATACCCAGAAATATGATCTCTTATGATTTCCTTTTTAATCTGTTTCCTGCACACCAACTTGCCAGATTTGAAAGGCTGACTGGCTCTTGGACTGGAAAGCCAGCTGTACAAGGCCACAGCCAGGAACTGCAGAGGAGGGAGGGAGAGATCACAAGGGATAGGACATCAGATTGTGAGGCCATCAGCTGATCACGGGGGCAAAGGTATTTAAGGGTAGGGGCAGGTCACTCAATAGCGGAGGTGAGATATTAGATTGTGGAGGTGGGGGCGCTGGCTGAATGTGGAAGGGAGGCAGATCATGGCAGGTAAGATTAGGGAGTCAGGGGCAAGCATTCCTTCTCCTTTTGGCCCACGAGTAGTGCTGAAAAAGCCTTATCCAGCAGTTCCCACCTCCCTTCAGCTGCTGATTTTCCAAGCCCTTGGAAAACTGGCCCATGGCCTTTAAGTCCATTTGGCTGCTGGAATCTGAGCAGGTTAATCACCACAACTCCCAGAAGAAAGCGTGTTTGCGATGGGCTGGGGTTGGATTTCCCTATTTTAAGAATTTAACCCCTAGGCCCTCTCCTGACCATCTTGAGAGGTTAAAACTCGCTCCATTGGGCTTCCTTTCACTTCACTTTCTCCCCATTCCCTTGCAGTCTTGACCGTAAGAATTTTGACTTTCAATGCAATAGTTTTCGTTAAAATGGTGGTGTAAGCAAAATGCTATGTATCTCCCCCAAACCCAGAATTTGACTAGCTCCCTGCACAAAACAAAAGCTGCAGTGGGAGACAATTTGAAAAAAAAATAGAATTGCACTGAAATTTCGCCAATCTGAAATGAACAAGGACCAATAAACCTGTTCTCATGTGTGAATGTGTGAGAAAGAGAGAGAGAAAAAAACACCCATGAATGGTTCACATCTGGAGTACATAAAGTTATCTCTTTTTTTTATGTCAATTTTAAGTTTACTATTCAAGCTATCCAAATGGTGGCATTAATTTTGACTTCTGTGTGAACAGATTATGTTAGCCATTCACCCACATTTGAAGTGATGAGATGATCACAATTTTAAAGCTTTGGCTTCATTAACATTTATGCTGTTGAACTGCGTGTTCTATTGAAGGATAAATTGCAGCCAATCCTTACTCAGTCTTACATTTATTTACAGAGTGATTAGAAGCGTACACCTCCTAACTCAACAACACCACACATTCACTAAGAGTCTCTTATACGTGCTCGTGAAACTCGAATTAATGCTCTTCATCTGCACATAATTAAACACAATGGCCGTAACTCCCAATTAGCATCGGGAAGTGCTGGCTTACAGGAATTACAAGAAATAAATGCACGCTTACCTGGCCTTGAAAATTATGCTGACCCTTCCATTTGTCGGAGCTGCTTGGGGCCTGCATGGAAAGACTCCTTGTAGGCCCCGGTGATATGTAGTTCTGGTGGATTCCACGGCATTTGCTGCTGTAAAGCAGGTAAGTTTGAAGGGCCAGGGAATTGACAGGCCAGGGAGAAGCGTCTAAGGTAAATGATTAGGATTTGGGGGGTGGGAGTGTCCAGGGAGGTGGGGATCGCTGGAGGTCCAGGGGATGTCGAAAATTTGTGGGGAGTGGGGGAGGGGGCAGTCGGAAGTGTTGGGTGGGAGGGGGTGCTCTGAGATCCAGGGGCTTTCCGAGGTCGGTGGGGGGCTGGGGTTGGAGTCCGAAGTCCAGGTGCGGGATGTTGGAGGAGGTTTCAATGGTCCGGGGGCGCTGTCGGGGGTGGGGGGGAGCCAGAGGTCTGGGTTGGTGGGGAGGGGAGGGTCGGAGGGTAGGGGTGTTGGAGGGAGTCGGATGTCCAGGAGCAGTGAGGGTGGAGTTCAACCTCCTGGGGGGGATTGGTCAGAGGTCCGGAGGGTTAAGGGGAGTCCAAGGTCCGGCAGGGAGGATTGGTGGGAGGTCCGGGTGTGGGAGTGGCAGTGTGTCCAAGGTCTGAGCGGGGGCACTCTGAGGTATGGCGGAGGGGGTTGGAAGGGTCCGGGAGCGGGGGATCCGAGCTCCAGGGGTGGGGGGGAGGGGGGGTCTACAAGGTTAGGGGATGGGGTTGTCGGAGGTCGGGTAGAGGGTGGGGGTCGGAGGTTGGGTGTGGGTAGGGGATCAGGGCTTGGGCGGGTCTGGGGCTGGGGGTTTGGGTATGGGGAGAATCCCATGGGATTGCGTTTTCAGATGATTCCCAGCGCAGCACAATTGTCCAGAGGAAGTGTGCACTTCTGGGTAATTGCCATGCAAACCCTTATCTGGGAACGTCCAAGAGGGATTTCCAACACATCTTTGGGCTACCCTCCAAATCCGATGCTAGGGAGCTCCAAAGTTATGGCCCAATTTATATGCAAATACCACTGCGGGCCTCCCCATCTACCAGAAAAGAAAATTCCAGGGAGCAGGAGGATCTCAGTCGAAGAGGTGGGAGATTGTCTTGCAGAAGCAAGAATCCAGATTAATTTTGTGATCCAGCAGGTCTAACAGCATCTATTGTGAGAAAGACAGAGTTAATGTTTCGAGTCCATATGACTCTTCTTCAGAGCTAAAGGGAAGTAAAAATGTGATGAAATTTATACTGTTTGAGGGGGATGGAGTAAATGAAGCTGGATAGAAGGCCAGTGATACGTGGAGGTAAAGGAGAGATTGACAAAGATGTTATGGTCAAAGGGGGTGTTAATGGTAGTGTACTGGCTAAAGGAGGTGCTGATGGTAGTATTAAGATCAGTAAGCAGAATGTGGTAATAGTAGGACAAGTTGTTCTCTGGAAAGAACAACATGAACAACAGATGGCCCTAGTGGGAGTGGGGTGGAGGAGGAGCCGGTGGTGGGAAAAAAGATCGAAAATAGGATAAAAGGTGGGGATAAAACAATGAATAAAAATTAAAATTTTTATTTCTCTTTAGCTCTGAAGAAGAGCCATATGGACTCGAAACGTTAACTCTGTCTTTCTCTCCACAGAAGCTATTGGACATGCTGAGTTTTTCCAGTATTTTCTGTTTTTGTTTCAGATTCCCAGCATCCGCTGAACCTTGCTTTTAATTTTGTGATCCCCAGAGTAGGCTAGGTCTCTTCAGCCTCGTCACTCATGGAACTGATCAGAACCTATACAGTACAGGCTTCAACCAGTTCCAGCCTAAAATAGCCTTCGGAGCTCCATTTACATCATAGGGATCTGGTTTGCATATTGTGAGGTGAGAGTGACTGCCCTTGACATCAAGGCTGCATTTGACCAAGTGTAGCATCAAGGCACCCTAGCAAAACTGGAGTCAATGGGAATCAGGGAGGAAACTGGTTGGAGTCATACTTAGCACAAAGGATTATGGTTATGATTGTTGGAGGTCAGATATCTCAGTTCCAGCACATCACTGCAGGAGCTCCTCAGGGCAGTGTTCTAGGCCCAACCATCTTCTGCTGCTTCATCAATGACCTTCCTTCCATCATAAGGTCAGAAGTGGGGGTATTCGCTGATGCTGTTCGGCACCACCAACGACTCCTCAGATACTGAAGCAGTCCATGTCCAAATGCAGTAAGACCTGGACAATATCTAGGTTTGGGCTAACAAGTGGCAAGTAACTTCCGCGCCACACAAGGCCAGGCAATGACCATCTCCAACAAGCGAAAACCTAGCCATTGCCCCTTGTCATTTAATGGCATTACCATTGCTGAATCCCCCACTACCAACATCCTGGCGGTTACCATTGACCAGAAACTGTACTGGACTAGTCATATAATTAGTGGCTATAAAAGCAGGTCAGAGGCTAGGAATCCTGTGAATAGAAACTCACCTCCTGACTCCCCAAAGCCCATCCACCATCTATAAAGCACAAGTCAGGATTGTGATGGAATACTCTCCACATGCCTTGATGAGTGCATCTCCAACAACACTCAAAAAGCTGACACTGTCCAGGACAAAGCAGCCCACTTGATTGACACCACATCCACAAACATTCACTCCCTTCACCACCAACACATGGTGACAGCAGTGTATACCATCTACAAGATGCACTGCAGAAACTCACTAAGCCTCCTTGGACAGCACATTCCAAACCAAGACCACTACCATCTAGAAGGACAAGGGCAGCAAATGAATGGGAACACCACCACCTGGAAGTTCCCCTCCAAGTCACTGACCATCCTGACTTGGAAATATATCGCCGTTCCTTTACCGTCGCAGGTTTAAAATCCTGGAACTTTCTCCCTAACAGCACTGTGGTTGTACCTACAGCACATGGACTGCAGTGGTTCAAGAAGGCAGCTCACCATAACCTTCTCAAGGGCAATTAGGGACAGGCAATAAATGCCCCATTGCGTAGTCAGCGATGCCCAGATCCCCTGAATTAATTTTTAAAAAAATAATAAAGGGACCTATTGACTGTTACAGGGAGGAACTTTGGACACCTGGCATTAGATACCTTTCAAAATGGTGGCGCCTGCATCACCAGGATTAATGGAACAGTAATGCTATTAGCCACATGTTAAGGCAATTGGTAGTTGGTGAAAAAGTTTAAAATCGATTCTAGTATCTTTCAGGGACTTTCCAAAGTTTGTTTTCACCTTGTTGCTGCTTTACAAAGGTCCATCTCCCTGGCAACCCCAGATAAAATTCTAATTCAGTCTAAATTAATGGGGTGAAAATCTCTTCCCTCTGCCTGCTGTAAATATTTTATATAAATTAAACTCTAGCATGTCTACCTAACTTGCAAAGGGCTGGACAAACCACAGCACAAGAGCAGCTACAAGTTAACAAAAACAGAATTACCTGGAAAAACTCAGCAGGTCTGGCAAATGCTGCTCAGAAAGGCCTGAAGGACAGTTAGTAATTAGGGGAGATAATCTGATTATCATTATCACACCCAGGCAGAGTACAAAGAGTTTTAGTCTAAATCTAGGCTGTAGGTACCTGACCTGGGCGTGTTTAATGAGTGCCAGTATTGGAGGGGGTTGGGGGCCAGTGGTTCCATACACGGCACTGATGCACTTTGATAACTACAGCTACTTAGCAAAAAAAAACTCTCTCAAAACTGAAGTTACTGAACATTAACAACAACTTGTTAACAAACATTTTAACAAAACAAATTGTATCTTCAATTAACTTTACATTTTTTCTTTAGGTTGGTTAGGTTTCAAGCTAGCGACACGAAAGGTAACTTTTTTCTCCCCCCTCTCTTTGATCTTCCAGACTCAGATTATGTACAAATGGATTGAGCCCAAACTCTGTAGTGAAGATCTGAAGGGAGCAATGAAACTTCCTGCTTCAGGAGCCAAGAAATCATGTCAGCCTTGTAACCCGGGTTTTGTCCAAGTCAATGGTACTCATGACTGTCAGCCTTGTCAATATGGCTTTTACTCAGACGGATCTAGAGGTAAAATCAGTGCATTTTTTTCTGAGGTTTTTTTTATCCAAGGATGCATGAAGTGTACCTTGTGCAAAAAGACTGTGACATTATAAAACTTTCTAAAGAGAGTGATACAGTTAGTATACATTTATCAGTTAGAATTAATGCATTAACTGAGTTTAATAACCCATGTGATCTGACCATATTATGGTTTGGGAATTGCTGTTTAATAAAATAAATTGGATCTGTGAGAAACTGCATAGGTACTGTTTGAGAACCTTTGCCTAGGCCTCATGCTCTGAAATTCTCTAATCCCCTCCCCCACCATTCCATCTCCTTTCCTCCAATAAGATCCTTCCTAAAGCCTCCCCTCTTTGACCACATTTTTGGCCATTTCTCCAATTAGCTTCGCCTTTCACTTGGCATTTGTCTTTTTTTTTTGCTAATGCCTGTATGTGAAACCTTGTTTTTTTTTCTGTATTAAAGTACTGTATACTGATGAACAGGTGCAAAGTTTATGTTTTTTCTTCTATGTCATCAGATAATATCTAGCTGGATACAGCTGAAACAAAGTGCAGTCAAATTTAAATTCCCTAACTTGTTTCATGTAAGTGGCTAGAGGTTTTGGCTCTGATCTTACCCTTGGTAATTGTCTACTTTGTGTGCATGTAGTGCCGCCTTCTTCTTATGCAGTACCTCGGGAATACTTCCATTCTGGTAGAATAGGGCTCGGCAATAGTTAAGTCCAATGGGCGATCTGCAGACTCTGCCATATATGGCAGCTGGTGCTTGAAGGGATGGGTAAATGGGCTGTTTGGGGATTTGTGCGCTCCCTCTGATGCCTCAATTTTGTCTCTGCACATTCCTGATGAAGTCTCTCAATGTGCTCGGTGCCCTCCTGAACAAACTTTCTTCAATTTGGTTGGTCCCATGAGTCAGTGAGTATGTTTGACCTCTTCAGGAATACTTTGAGGACATCCCTTGTAGTGCCTAATAGCACTGCTTCTTTGTGATCCACTTTGCTGACTGCTGATTGGAATTGTGATGAGCCTTCTTACAGGAATGTAATGCCCTCCCCTATGGCAAGTTTGGTGATGGGGGCATTTAATCAGGTGGTAGGGTGGCAAGTGGGCACCCTGCTGCCTTTTTGACTCTGCCCCGATAAAGTCCATGACGAGAAGGCCCATGTACAGCCTTCCCGCCCCACTACAAATTGCAGCCCTTAAATAGACAATTAATGCCCACTTAAGGGCTCATCCTGCGGCTGCTGGTATTAACCCAGTGGCAGGCAGGGAACTTGCCATACGTGGAGCGTGACGAGCAAACCAGTGCAGAGCTCCTGGTGGTGGCGGGCAGGGAGATTTCCTCAGTGCCTGATCAAGGGACCTGGGATCAGGTAGGGAAGGGACCCCTTGAGGGCCACTCCCTGTCCTTGCTGTTGACTCCCACCTTTGCTTCACCTCCCCCCCCCCCCCCCCGACCCCCAACTCACTTGGCCTGGGGTCCAGCAACAATACTAGGCCTCAGATGGGTGTCGTATCAGCAGCAGCCGCCACCTCCTCAGTGTCACATCCATTCAGTAGACCTGCCGGCCGGGGTCCTTGTCCCTGGAGCAGCCTGTTGTTGTCCCATTAAAAGTGCATAAATTGCACTTAACACAGCAGGTCTTCCCAAAAAGAGGTGGTGTGGAGGCTCTCGTATTGCGGATGAGACCCCTGTTGCCTCCATTAAATAACCTGCCCTTGTTTTGGGTCACAAGATGGCCCTAACCCACTGTTGCTGTGGCTGCCTGCTTGGTCCCGGCTGCTTTCTGGAGAACGTACTGGTATTTGAGCTGGGTGACCAGATGTTTCATCACTCCAGCAGGCAGTAGCCTTATTTTTGCCTGCTCCATCCAGCCTTAGGGCAGAATCTTCTGGCTGGCGAGAGAGGGGCGGGGCCCGCTCACCGATGCATAAAATGACGCGGGATGACATTGGGTGGAACTCCTGACGTCACCCCGCGTCATTTCCATTTTCAGGTCGGCGAGGGTGCAGCCAAGTCAGCTGTGCCCTCGCCGACCTGTCAACGGCCTATTGAGGCCACTGAAAAACTAATTAAAGTCATTAATGGACCTGCCCGTCCAACCTTAAGGTTGGCGGGCAGGCCGGGAGCCCTCGCGGGCTTCAGAAAAAGCATGAAATCTCATCCACGGGCGGGATGAGATTTCATGAGGGTATTTTAAATTTTTAATAAAAGTTTCAATAAAAGTTATGGACATGTCCCAACTCATGTGACAGTGTCATATGAGGGGACGTGTCAGGGAAATTTTTTTTATCATTTGTATTGCAAATTTTAATTTGGAGCCGATCTCCCTGAGGCAGCACTTAGCCCCAGGGAGATTTGTGTGCTCTTTTGCATGCACATGCACGAAAGAGCGCACTCCCGGCTGAGAAAATCCCCCCCCAGCCCGCACAGGGAGCGCATAGCGCCTCCTGGTGGACCTCACGCTGGGCGGGCCTTAATTGGTTCGCCCACGTAAAAGGGTGGCGTGCCCCCAATCAGGGGCACCAATTGGAGGCGCGCCCACTCCCGCGCTTCCCACCCTCCCCGCAGTGGGGAGGAAAATTTTTCCCTTAGCGTATCCTGAGTAGAAGCAGACCTAAGCCAGAAATGAGGACAGTGAACCTATCCCCATCCGATCTACAGCATCTTAAAGCCTGAATGTACAGCCTTTTTGATGATCAGAGCTCAAGGCCCCTATAGCACAGTCACAATGCATTCAGCAAAGATCCTTCCACCATGGAAAGGTCCCAGCTGGTGGGAGTGGAAGTTTCTGTCTTTTCCAAAAGCAACAATTATTTTGTCACACGTCTATCTTTTTTCTCTGCAGTCAAATAGGGTACAAATATCTTCTAGTATATAATATATATTTAGGTGCAGCATTACAGGAGTTAACCTCTGTTGAACACTTAAGCCACAATTGTAAATATAGCAGCAAAAATACATTTGAGCCCAATGGCTATCAGTGATTACCTCAAGCTTTCAAATTGAATGGATTTGTGTGGGTTTTCCCGTTGGGGTTTTTAGAAAGTAATTAAAGGAAAGTCAGCTAGAAAGGCCAGTCAGCTAGAAACAGAGAGCTCGGCAGAAAATTGTTCTATTACCGAGGGGGAAATTTGACTGCAGTTATACTGAAGCATAGCATGCTGCTGGCAGTCCGCTCTCATTGAGCTCTGTGTGTGTTTGGGATCATGTGCAATGCTTCCTTCCCTGGCTAACTCATTTTTAATAGAAGATAAGATGGATGCAGCAACACCTGCCATTGCAAAAACCTTTTGGACATGCAAAACTGAGGAATCCGATCACAGAATACTTGAGTTATGATACCAATGTCTCATGCTGATTACAGCAGGTGTAATATAACTCCAGCAAAACAAAATAAGTAGGCAGTTCAACCTTGCGAGCCTACTCCACTATTCAATTAGATCATCACCCATCTGTGCCCATCTTTGTTCCATGTCACTTGATACCCTTACCAACAAAAATACATCTCCGTCTTGAAAATTTCAATTGGCACAACATCCACAACCAACAGTGACCAGATGATCCAGCGGACCTTATGGGAATTTTATAAACGTATCTTTGACACATTTCCTCGTTGGGAGAAGTGCTGCATCCAATTGATCTTTTACTAAAAATGAGCTGCCCGAGGAAGAAAGCATTGCACGTGATCCCAGGCATGCACTGAACTCAATGCAAGTGAACTGCCGGCTGCATGCTATGCTTCAGTATAACTGCAATTTAATTTCTTCCTCAGTAATAGGATAGAACAATTTTCTACCGAGCTCTCTGTCTCTAGTGGACTTTCCCTCATATAATTACTTTCCGAAAACCCACACAAATCCATTCAAATTGAAAGCTTGAGGTAATGACAAATAGCCATTGGGCTCAAATTTATTTTTGCTGCTAAAATGAGCTGAAAAATAATGCTTCTACATAACATCCAATCTCGATCTCTACTTTTTCATTGTTGCTTTTCTTTCTCATGACACCAAGTCTTTAGTAGTTTGAACAGGTGTGTCAGCCCTGACTACCAACCCTGAACTTCTTGTACTGCAAACAATGCTGCTGTAGGTCGCTATTATTTTAATAATTTCCTTCAATAATGTGAGACTGTCTTGTTTAATTCATATGTTTTCTATTCCAAATGAATGTTGCAGGATTCTATCAAGAGTAAAGGTTTAGAAAAGACAATACAATTTTCAGATGATCAAACTACAATTCTTTCAATTCTCCTCATGCTGAGACATCTTGTCGCAATTGTTCTGTTCCATGCAGGCAAATCATAAAGGGCACTGCCACTCACTGGCTTAAAAGGATAGTTTCAAGGGCCTGTGTAGCTGCTGGGGAGCCTCACTCAGCAACAGTGCATATCGGAAACTCGTGTGCGCTGCTCATGATGCTGCAACCATTAGTAACCAAAACTTCATGGTCAGCGTGCACCAGAGTTTGTGTGTGGACCTGATGCTGGGGGAGGTACCTTTTACTGCAGACTCATAAAATGATCCCTTTGGCATCAGTAACATTGTGAGAAAAGAGTACATCTTGGAAATTCCACTCCTGGAATCAAGAATTGGCAGAGTCATCAGTGCTCCTGATTTTTCTAATAATGATGGTACAAGGTCTTGGAAACCTTGCACAAATTGATTGTTGCCGAAGTACCACTCTCAAAGAAGTGGAGTGTGAGCAGGCATATATCGGTAATTTTATAGAGCACAGCTGGTTGGCAGCACTGAAGAAAAGTATAACAGATACATCCGGTTGATTAAATAACTTACTTATATTTGATTTTGTTCAGAATGTACTAAGTGTCCTGTTGGAACTGAACCAGTATTGGGATTTGAATACAAATGGTGGAATACTTTGCCAAAAAATATGTTCAGTTCATGTTTCAGTGGAATGAATCAAGATTGTGGAGATACAACAGGTAAACAAAACAAGTATATAAGATAATATATTATCATTTGTCAGTCATGAGATAAATAGTCCGTCCAAACCATTCATATGATATTTGCCTCGGTGATTGGTTTTAGCTTTTCCATTCAATATGTACAATTATTACACTTTGAATTGTTACCTAACATCTCTTCACATATCCATGTTTTAAAATGTAAAACAAAAATCCAAGGATCTTTGTCCTGTGTTAGTCCTCTGGTCTTAAATTAGATTTAATTCTGCCTAGTCAGTGTTTTCTATTGTCTAGCCAACTGTGATCCTTTTACATCCCTCCTTCGCTAAATTTATGATTCCTTACCGATGATTCCAATCTTTGTGAGATAAGATACTTTCCCAGTACTGAAATTTAAGTGTTGGAATGTACTTAGTATTTTAGGTCTCGTGATCTTGCTATTTTACTCTTTCATATCTTCTGATTTGATGGGACCGGAAAAAGTCTTCTTCTGGCACCTCTGTTTGGGCACCTGTCCAGGTACCTACAACAAAGTGAGGTAGAAAGCTCCTACCCCATGTGCATGGCTTCCTTTTAATTGTCACTGCTTTAAGCATAAACACTCCCATTCCACAGAATCACAGAATTGTTATGGTGCAGAAGGAGGCCATTCAGTCCATCGTGTCTGCACTGGCTCTCTGAGCATTTTAACTTAGTGCCAATCTCCTGCCTTTTCCCTGTAACCCTGCACCGTGTCTCTATTTAAATAATCATTCAATCCCCTCTTGAATACTTCAACTGAACCTGCCTCCGCCACACTTCCAGGAAGTGCATCCCAAACTACTCGCTGTGTGAAAAAGTTTATTCTCACCTCGCATTTGCTTCTTTTACAAAGCACTTTAAAACCGTGCCCTCTAGTTCTTGATCCATTTACAAACAGGAACAGTTTCTCCCTATCTACTTTGTCCAAACCCCTTATGATTTTGGAAACTTCTTTCAAGTCTGCTTTCAGCCTTCTCCTCTCCAAGGAAAACGGTCCCAACCTCTCCAATCTTTCCTCATAACTGAAGTGTCTCACCCCTGGAACCATTCTCGTAAACCTCTTCTGCACTCTCTCCAATGCATTCACATCCTTCCTATAGTGTGGCACCCAGAACTGTACACAATACTCCAGCTGAGGTCTAACCAGTGTCTTCTATAAGTTCATCATAACTTCCGTGCTCTTGTATTCTATGCCCCTATTAATGAAGCCTAGAAAACTGTATGCTTTAGATACAGCTCTCTGCCTGTCCTGCTACCTTTATTGACTTATTTACATATACACCCAGGTCTCTAAGCTCCTGCACACCCTTTAGAATAGTATCCTTTATTTTATACTGTCTCTCTACATTCTTTGTACCAAAGTGTATCACCTCACTCTTCTCCACATTGAACTTCATCTGCCACCTACATGCCCACTCCACCAATGTGTCAATGTCCTTCTGAAGTTTTACACTGTCCTTCTCACAGTTTGCAATTCTCTCAAGTTTTGTGCGGTCTGCAAACTTTGAAATTATCCCCTGCACACCAAGATCTAGATAATTTATATACGTAAATCAGGAAAAGCAAGGGTCCCAGTACCGACCCCGGGAACTCCACTACAAACCTTCTTCCAGCCAGAAAAAGACCCGTTAACCATTACTCTCTGTTTCCTACCCTTCAGCCAATTTACATCCACATTGTTGATTTTATTCCGTGGCCTATAACTTTCCTCACAAGACTGTTGTGTGGCACTGTATTGAACACCTTTTGGAAGTCCATGTACACCACATCAATGGCCTGCCCTCATCCATCATCTCTGTTACCTCTTCAAAAAACTCCAAGTTAGTTAGACACGATTTTTCTTTAACATATCCATGCTGACTCTTCCGAATCAATCCACATTTTTCCATGTGACTATTAATTCTACCCCGAATAATTGTTTCTATAAGTTTCCCCACCACTGAAGTTAAACTGACTGGTCTGTAATGGCAGGGCAGATCTTTACAACCTTTCCTGAACAAGAGCATAGTGTTTGTAATTCTCCAATCCTCTGGCAGCTCCTCCGAATCCAGGGAACATTGAAAGATTATTGCCAGTGCCTCTACAATATTCTTAATCTGGATTGAGCAATGTCATTTTCCACCCTCGTTCTAAACCTTATGATACAATGATCACTGTGCCCTAAATGTTCCCCCACTGTCTACTTGGCCCATCTCATTCTCAAGTAACAGGTCTAGCAGCGCCTCCTTTCTTATTGGACTGGACACATACTGCTGTAGGAAATTCTCCTGAACACAATCTAGGAACAATTGTCCCACACTGCCCCTTAGACTACCACTATCCCAGTTTATATGCGGGTAATTAAAGTCCCCCATTATAACTACTCTATGGTGTTTACACATCTCTGTAATTTCCTTGCACATTTGTTCCTCCATATCCTTCCCACTAGCTGGTGGTCTATATATTATACTGAGCAATGTAACTGCGCCCTTGTTATTCCTTAGCTCTAGCCAAATTGATTCTGTCTTTGAATCCTCTTACACATCCTCTTCCTCCAGTAACAGCAATACTCTGCTTAACCAAAAATGCCACCCCTCCTCCTTTTTTCCCTTTCTTATCTTTTCTGAACACCTTGTAACTAGGGGCAGGATTTTTGGATCTTTGGGCGGGTGGGCCTGGGAGCGGCCGGGAAACGGTCCGCCACCCACGATTGGCCCCCGACCGCAATTTCACGCTGGCTGGCCAATTAACAGCCAGCCAGCGTGAAAAGCGTTCTGAGAAGCTCAGTGCTGCCTGATTGAGGGTGGGAAGAGGCCGAGCGCCGAATTCTGCGCTTGTGCGAGGGAGCGCACAATGAAAACTCCCTGAAGGCAGACAGCTGCCTCAGGGAGCTGAAGAATATAAAACCCTTAAATAAAGATGTGGAAAATGTGAAAATAATGTCCCCACATAGGATTCACTCACATGAACATCGACATAATAAAAAATCTGTCAAAACATTTTTAAAAAATTAATGTCGGAAACCTCATCCCGCCCGTGGATGAGGTTTCCTCAAAAATGAAAAGGCCGCCTGGCTGATTCACCCACGTGCTAACCGTAAGGTTGGATGGGCAGTGAAAAATATCATTTAATTAATTGATTAATGGCCTAAATAGGCCTCTTAATTGTCAGTGGGCGAGCTGCCAGCTCCTGTGCTCTCCCGCCAACCGAAATATCGCGCACTATTTTGTGTCCGATCGGGTCGGGCTTGTGCCCACCCGCGGGACGTAAAATTCTGCCCCAGGAATATTTACCACCCAGATCTGCCCTTCCTTAAGCCAGGTCTCTGTTATCGCCGCAACATCATAATCCCACAAGGCAATCTGTGCCTGTAACTCCCCAATTTTACTAACTACACTTTGCGCATTTACATACATGCAGTGTAACCCTGATTTAGACTTCATTACTTGCTCCCTTACTCCGACTCCATCTATTAACTTACTGTTCTCTATTTTAGTGCTATCTGCCTCTCCCAGCATTCCGTGCACCCTGGGATTACTTTCTAATATTCTCTTCTGGTTCCCACACCGCTGCTAAATTAGTTTAAACCCTCCCCAACAGCACTAGCCAAACGACCCGCAAGGAACTCAGTCTTGTCTCTGTTCGGATGCAACCCGTCTAGCTTGTACTGGTGCCACCTCAACCAGAGCCAGTCCCAGTGTCCCAGAAATCTAAAGCCCCCCCTCCTGCACCATCTTTCCAACCACGCTTTCATCTGTCTTGTCTTCCTATTCCTGTACTCACGTGCACGTGGCACTGGGCGTAATCCGGAGATTACTACTTCAGTGGTCCTGCTTGTTAATTTTCTACCTAGCTCCATAAATTCCGATTGCAGGACCGCACCCCCCTTCCTACCTATGTCCTTAGTACCAACGTGTACCACAACCTCTGGCTGTTTGCCCTCCACCACAAGAAAGTCCTGCAACCGTTCTGTGACATCCTTGACCCTAGCACCAGGGAGGTAACAAACCATCCTAGAGTCCCGTTGACGGTCGGAAAAACGCTTGTCTGCTCCCTTAACTAAAGTATCCCCTTTCAGTATTGCGCTTCCCCACTTCTTCCTCCCTCCTAAACAGCTGGGCCAACCATGCTGCCATGGGCTTGGCTCTTGCTGCACTCCTCCAAGGATCCATTGCCCTCCCGATATCTAGAATGGAAAACCGGTTCATGAGTGGGACCTCTAGGGACTCCTGCACTACCTGCCCGTTTCTCTTGGACTGCCTGGCGGTCACCCATTCCCCTATCTACAAGCTTACCCCTAACGCAGGGTGACCACCTCTCTGAACGTGCTAACCACGTCGTTCTCTGCCTCACGGATGCACCTCAGTGTCTCCAGCCACTGCTCAAGCTCTGAAACGCGGAGCTCAAGCTTGTGCAGCCGGTGACACTTCCTGCACGTGGGCTCGTCTGGGACACAAGAAGTGTCCACGACTCCCCACATGCCACAGGACGGGCATTCTGCTTGGCTGAGCTATCCTGCTATGCCTTAACCTTAAACTTTTAAATCACTTTTTTACTTAAACTTTAGTTATTATTAGTTACTTTAACTTACTTTAACCTTACTCTTGTACTATTAACTATAAACTGGCGATTAGCAGAAAGTAGAAATTCTTTGCCCTCACTCGTAAATCAGCTCCCTCTCCTGTGCCTATAAATTCTGGCTTTCCATGTGCTTGTTTAGAAATTTATGTTTCTGTGCTCGCACTGTTTTCAATCTCCTGACTGTCTCTCCACTTGTGCCGTTTTACCTCCTGGACTCACGCTGTTTTATCCCCTGAAATCGTGCTGTTTTATCCAAGTGGAGAGTTATTTTAGTTGGCCCTACTTAATAAACCTTTCCAAAAAAGTACAGTTCCTACTTTGTTCTAAACCTTATGAATAGAATAAACCTTAAACACTTACCAGACACTCACCAAACAGCAAGCTTCTTCTCCAACCAATCAAATTGCTTCTTTCCTGTGATGTCACAATTTGTTATTTTTCTCCACTCTCCTTTCGAACTCAGTGCGCGCCGGTTCCGAGCAGTTGACAGGTACGCATCTCCGACTGCTCCTCCCGAAGATTTGCAAAGAGGGCAGAAACTAGGCATCGTGAGTCTCCTTTGTTCTTTGCTGCACAATGGAACTGAGGAGAGGAATGCTCATGCCGATAGCATGAATGTACCTTTTTGAGTGTTTAACTAAAAATTATGTTGGAGGGAGAAACTGGTATTTGTAAGATGTGAGTTGTTTATTCTGTGGAGAATCAGCTGCAGTTCTTTTAAAGAAATACCTTTGTTTCAGGGTGGGAGGTGGCTGGAGACCATATACATAGTTCAGTGGCAAGTACGAGCAATAATTACTTGATGCTGATGATGCACGTTGCTGGATTTAGGTAAGAAAAGATCTTTATACCATATTACTTGTATAGCATAAACAAGGACTTCATGAAGTTCAGGATATCTTTTGTGCTGATTTTTAATAATTAGATAGATTATTAAAATATGTATATTTCTACAGTCTCCCCTTTCTCCCTTGTGTTTTCCTCACCAAGCGGTACACATACCTAATAGATGCTATTATCATTTGCTGTAATGCAAAATGGTTCAGTGCACAATTACTTCCAGGCAGATTGCCTTAGTGCTGCTTTTTTGTCCATGAATCAGAAGGTGAGCAATGTTGGAGAATCCTCCGTTGATGGTGATTACTCTGTACTGCAGACATTTTGCTCAGGCCTGGCAAAAGAGCATTAGTTTTAGGTTTAAGTGTTAGGTGAGGGTAGGGTTCACAATTAGGTTTCCTAGCTGACTGTCTATGGAAGTATGGTTGTAGGTGTGAGGGCATGAGTTCAAACAAGTCTCCTTAAATGAAAGTTCACTGGTAATAGCAAACTTCTTGATGATAAGGCCCAAATGCTTGGAAAAGTACATATTTCATTTCCTTCAACTTAATTATATTTCAAAAGGAAAATGTGTGAAAGGAATATGAATTCGTATGGTTGCTTTAAGTATGACCGCATAAAAGAGAGAACCACTTTTTAAAAAAATCTTACTTTTATCTTTTTTCTTGTTGAAGCGCAAAATCAACCATGATCATATTGAATGGAGGAGCAGGCTCAACAGGTCGTATGGTCTTTTTCTGCTCCTGTTTCTTATGCTCTTATCATGTTTGATTTATTTCACAGGCCACCAGAGTCAACAATAGAGAATTTAGACAACCCAGAAGTTGCTCGGATCACTTTTATCTTTGAGACGGTGTGCACTGCAGACTGCGAGTTATATTTCTTGGTGGTAAGCTATACTCCATTTATTTTTGGACTAAGGTTAAATGGCTTTGAGGGGTGCGGATTAATGTAAGGTGTGGAGAGGGATATAGTTAACTCATCGAGGAGCCTTGAATGATTTTGAGCTTTCTGTTGCGGAAGATCTTCAGGATACTGGTGTAATGTGCCCTTAAGAGATAGCAGCATGCCATCACTAAAAGGGAAGTGTATCATGTGATCCAGTCTCAGTTTCACTTTGGCCTGTGACCCAGAACACAGCACACACACAGCTCTGCTGCTGATGTCCTCAAGTTTTCTACCTTTGTATAAATGTTCTCATGTGTCTAGTCTTAATATATGAACCCACAATGTGTTTACACAATCCCTTATGAGTGATTGATGTCTTTATATTATTATAAAAACATGACATGGTGGCAGAGGTGGATTGTCATTCTTGGATGTTGTTCCTGGTTGGGTTTGGAATCTTGTCCTAGGTGCAATAGAACTGCACATTGGTTGAGGAACTGGAATGGATTTGATTTGTCCTTGGTCAAACTTCACCATTGCGCCTTTGTGTGTAATGACTTCATAGGAACTTGGTTCCAAATGAATCCTTGCCACCTCGGCGGGTTGCCACATACCTTCTGTGGGATCCTGGATGCAAACTTGTAGTCCCAATGTAAACTTGTCAATTCTGTACCTGTGTTTTTATCGTGCACATTGGTCATCTGCTCTTATGATTTTAAAAGCTGCTGTCTAGTTTCTGAGAGAGTGTATCAGTGCACCAAAGCATTTGCATCAACCTTCAGCCATGAATGCCAAGTGGATGATCCATCTTGGCCTGCTCCGGAGGCCCCCAGCATCACAGATGCCAGTCTCCAGGCAATTTGATTCACTCCACATGATATCAAGAAATGGCTGAAGGTACTGGATACTGCAAAGGCTATGGGCCCTGAAAACATTCCAGCAATAGTACTGAAGACTTGTGCTCCAGAACTATCCGTACCCTTAACCAAGCTGTTCTAGTACAGCCAGAACACTGGGATCTACCCGGCTATGTGGAAAATTGCCCAGGTATGTCCTGTACACAAAAAGCAGGATAAATCCAACCCGGCCAATTACCACCCCACCAGTCTACTTTCAAACATCAGTAAAGTAATGGAAGGGGTCATCAACAGTGATATCAAGCAGCACTTGCTTATTAATCACCTGCTCACTGACGCCCAGTTTGGGTTCCGCATGGGCCACTCAGCTCCTGACCTCATTACAGCCACGGTACAAACATGAACAAAAGTGTTGAACTCCCGAGGTGACGTGAGTATGACGGCCTTTGATATCAAGGCTGCATTTGACCAAGTGTGGTATCAAGGAAACCTAGCAAAACAGGAATCAATGGGAATCAGGGGGAAAACTCTCCATTAGTTGGAGTCATACCTTGCACAAAGGAAGGTCGTTGTGGTTGTTGGAGCTTAATCATCTCAGCTTCAGGACATCACTGCAGGAGTCCCTCAGGATAGTGTCCTAGGCCCACCATTTTCTGCTGCTTCATCAATGACCTTCCTTCCATCATAAGGTCAGAAGTGGGGGTGTTCGCTGATGATTGCACAATGTCCAGCACCATTCGCAACTCCTCAGATGCTGAAGCAGTCCAAGTCCAAAAGCAGCAAGACCTGGACAATATCCAGGCTAACAAGTGGCAAGTAACATTCACACCACACAAGTGCCAGGGCAATGACCATCTCCAACAAGAAAGAATATAACCATCGCCCCTTGACGTTCAATGGCATTTCCATCACTGAATCCCCCACTATCAACATCCTTGGGGTTACCATTGACTAGAAACTGAACTGGACTAGCCATTTAAATACTGTGGCTACAAGAGCAGGTCAGAGTTTGAAATTCTGCGATGAGTAACTTACCTCCTGATTCCCCAAAGCCTGTCCACCATCTACAAGGCACAAGTCAGGAGTGTGATGGAATACTCCCCACTTGCCTGGATGAGTGCAGCTCCCACAACACTCAAGAAGATTGACACCATCCAGGACAAAACAGCCCACTTGATTGGCACCATATCCACAAACATTCACTCCCTCCACCACCGACACACAGTAGCAGCTGTCTGCACCATCTACAAGATGCACTGCAGGAATTCACCAAGGCTCCTTAGGCAGCACCTTCCAAACCCATGACCACTACCATCTAGAAGGACAAGAGCAGCAGATAGATGGGAATACCACCACCTGGAAGTTCCCCTCCAAGTCACTCACCATCCTGACTTGGAAATATATCGCTGTTCCTTCACTGTCGCTGGGTCAAAATCCTGGAACTCCCTCCCTAACAGCACTGTGGGTGTAGCTACACCATATGAACTGCAGCGGTTCAAGAAGGCAGCTCACCACCACCTTCTCAAGGGTAACCAGGGATGGGCAATAAATGCTGGCCCAGCCAGCAAAGCCCACTTCCCATGAATGAATGAAAAAAAAAATCACCGTGACAATGAACATTTATTATACTTCAGATCATGGATCAGTTCAATAAAATGTAACAGCTTGTTGTTGTAATTCTTGTCATAAATCCTAAAATAATGTGCAAATGTTTCAGGGACCTACTAAAGAAAGTACAAGATCAGTGGAAGCTTGGAATGGCTCCAGAGAAAAACAGTCATACACGTATATTATTGAAAGAAATACATCCCTTGCTTTCGTGTGGGCATTCCAACGAACGACTTCATTTGAACAGGTACACCCTTATACTGGTACCTGCGTTATATTTTCTATATTATTGATTTTTTTTTTTATGGCATCAGAATCTGATACATTAACAATTGCATTTTCTTAAGCATGCTGTGCTTAATGTGCAGAAATGATGGGATGATGGCTAAGAAAAATAGTATTTGTTCCACACTTTCCTCAGGCTTTAGTTGTTTATCCTATTTTCCAATTATTTTACGCCTGATTTTACTTTGCCGCATGCTAATCAGATTCTCAGGAAATCTGATCATAAATTGACGTTAGTAAGATTGGTACAGAAACCAGTGTAAATTTTGGGTTGAGTCGGATCAAGTCAATTCCAGCCCACAGTTTCTCTTTGTTTTGGGACTCTCGTCATCTCGGTAACTTTCTTTCAAGTGTGAGAAGTAAGCCATAGCTTCGGTTTTCACCGGATTTTATGTCTAGCGTGTGGGGGCCATGGGGGATGCCGAAACAGGCTTATCTCCTGCCAGTCTGGTGGCCCTGCACCAATTTAATGTCCATTGGGATGGTAAATTGAGGGGAGACTTCCATCCCCATCTGGAGAGGAAGTTCCTTCCTCCAAGCGCTGCTGACCAATCGGGTGGCCGGCAGATCTCTAGCCTCAGCAGTGCCACCAGGAGTAGTGGCCAGTGCTGGGACTGCAGCCAGACCCCAACAACGTTCATTGCTGGAGCCAGGAGAGGGGAGGGGAGTATGCTGGCTGTCCAGGTTGAGGGAAACTGGGGTGGGGGCTAGTAGTGAACAGGAATGGTTGCGGGGGTTGGTGGTGGGGGGTGGGAATAGGGGTTTGACTGGAAATTGGTAGGGTGCCTCCAATTGAAACAGGGAGTAGAAGAGGCATCTCTCCCCAACCCCTTTCCCACCCAAAGCCTAAGCAGTGTTACCTGCCGTGTTTCCGACCCATCACCAGGCTAAGTTGACTGCCACCTGAGAAATAGCGGCGGAGGCCAGAAGTGGCCCTTAAATGGGCATTAATTGCCACGTGGGTGAGTTGGCCACCCATCACCACTGCTGTAAAATTGTGACGGGGACAGGGGCAGGTGGGTAGGCACCAAGAAATGTGACAGGCCATTTTACTCACTCCCCCCCACCCCCGGCCACCAACACCACCTGGAAACCTACCCACAGGGGAGGGTAAAATTCTGCCCTGTGTTTTAAGAAATTTTTGGATTAACAGTTCCAAAGATACTCCTGTCTTTTTTTCCCTAACATAATTACTGCTGTTAAGACTGTTGATCATGTTCACCCTTCCAGGATGATTGGTTAATTCTCAAAGCCTGAGGCAGGGCTTCTGTGAGTCACCCTCCTTTGTGACTGTTTCAGCAGCTGCGCTCCTCTAGCTGCAAACTTTTAATTTAAAGATTCACATCATGGGCAGAACTTTTCGCTGAGCGGGCGGGTGCGCGCCCGACCAACCCTCTCGAGCATAAAATAGCACGTGATGACATCAGGTGAACATCCCGATGTCATCCCGCTCTCTCACGATATTTCAGTTGGCAGGTGAGCGTGGAGTCAGAGCCGCGCCCGCCATCAACTACGAGGCCAGCTAAGGCCATTAAAAAGGCAATGAAGCTGTATTTTACATTGCCCGTGTGATTTGGCACTTGTCGCACAGGCAAAATGGGCAGGCGGGCAACCGACAATTTGCTGAACCTCATCCAAATGTGGGATAAAAAGGGTCAGTAGTATTGCCAGCCTGAGTTGTGAGGAGCCTTGGAGATAGTTTACAGCTGGTTGCTTATTGGCACTTGGCAGCTTAATCTTTGTTTGGGGCGTCCTGCTCAAACCTGGTCAGCAGCAGCAGGTTGGGCGAACCTCTGCCTGTATGTGACCTCTCTGCTTGTTTATGGCCTGTCTTCTCCTGAAAGAACAGAGGAGCATTGATTAGTCCACTCTCTACCTGCAGCGCCATTGCAGCCTGGCCAACCCCAGCTGAGGAACACCTCGCAGGGCACATCCGAGTTACAGCCCTTGAGCCATAAGGCACTCAGTTCAAGCCACCTGGGCTCACCCCTTGGCCAGCCCCAGCGTCAATGACAGTTAGCACTCAGACTCAAACACCCCTGAGGTCTACAGGGGGACGGCCACACCTTAACACTTCTGCACACTGACCCATGCCAGCATGATACTCACCCTTCCTGAGCGCAGCAGGTCATTGAACATCTTCCGGCACTGCACCCACGTGCACCGCACAACGTCATGGCTGCTCACCAACACTGCCACCTCCTCCAATGCCCTCTTTGTGAGGTGCTGTGGCCTCCTCCTCCCATCTCTGGGGACAATGGTGTCCCTCCTGGCGGCCACCTCCTCCAGGAGGACCACGAGGCGCTCATCCAAAAAGCGGGGAGCCGAGTGCCCACCTGACCTTCCCTCCAGCCTGGCGTCTCCAGCCGCACTCAACTCCATCACTTTGCTAATGCAGAACAGACGTTCTTCTGTGGCAGTGTTCCTGGGGCTGCCTGGGCCATTTTTAAACCGGCCGCTAGGTTGCCATTGGACCCGATGCCCCCGTCCTCACTGGGCCCTTCCTGACAAGTGGGGAGGCACGTTTCACGCTGTGCGTGCCTTAATTGGCCCGCCAGCATGAAATCGCGGCCGGGGGCCAATCACAGACGGCAGCCTGTTTCCCGGCTGCTCCTGGGCCCACCGACCACACCCACCTGCTGATCTCAAAATTCTGCCCCATATATTCAAAAAAAAAAATCAGGATGTCTTATGAAAAAAAAAATCATGGAGAAACTTGAATTCAAGTGTAGAATTCAGCTCTGCTTTGCTTAGTCTGGATATAAATGATTTCTGCAGTTGGGATAGCATGCTACCTCAGGGACATTGCTTTGCTGTGTCTTCATACGCTGTATTATTATCTGTCATTCCAGCATCCAACATTCATCCCCAAGTTAACTTTCACCAGAACCAGGACAATGATAATGGTCAGGCCTATGTGACATACTGGATTGTTACAAAGTGCATTCCTATGTAGCAGGCATGTAATATTGGCATCATCTCTTTTTTAAACTGACATTATCCAATATTATTTAGTGCTGAACAAGTTTTACCTTGTTAATAAATGTTATTTGCTTGGAATTGCTGACATTGATACTTACAAACTCCCACAGGTGGTGCAGACAGATACCACAGGGTCCCAAGCTATTCAGTTCAACGAGCTTGAGACTTTCCCACTTACATGCCATCCATGGTGGCCTCTTAATTCCATACAATTGTTCATTGGAGAAAAACATCCATACTTTATAAAGATCATGCCCCTGCGGGGCATGGACAGATATCACACTCAGTCTATATCCAACCTATAATAAAAGACCCTGCTTTCAGTTGAAACCTACATTGGGGGTTGCTGCAGCGCAGCAGCCTCCCGAGGTTAACAGACTCCATGCACAAGATAACTGAAACCATTAAGTGGCCACTTAACCCTGACAGGTATGCCTGCAGCCTTCTACTTGTGGAGTCCAACAGAGATACCCACCAGAGACATAGACCACCCAAAGGTAAAGACTCCCGTCTTCCCTAAAAATGAACCCTCTCCGCCTCCTCGCCTGGGCCCTCCTGACTGCCCCGGTGAGCCCGCCTTACCAGCCTTCACTCCAGGCTCTAAAGATGGTCCTACAGCCTGGGCATCCAGTAGTACCAGCAGTGGCCACACTCTCAATGGCACTGCCGATACTGAGGAGCTACCAGCCTCCTGATTGGCTAGCAGCTCTCAGGGGCAGGAAATTCGCTATGAGGATGATGAGAACCCTGACTCCAAGTAAGGTAAGTGCTTGGGTGGCACTATATCAGGTTGGTGGGGACAGGGGTGGAATGGTCGCAGCTGTCTTGTCTATCACCAGCTCTCTAGTCAGTGAAAGGACCCACCACCATGAGCATTAAGGTGTGTGTCCGTGTGTGTGTGTGTGTGTGTGTGTGTGTATGCACACATGCGCATGCGTGTATGTGTGCATCTGCGTGTATAAATGCCTATTGAATGAATCAGAAGTGCTGTAGCAACTATTCCTTTGTGAAAAACCTTTTTTAATGAGATGAAAATCAACTGTGCCCTACAATGGGAATGCAATTCAATTTGCCAGATTACTTCCCAGTTTGTGAAGGTAAAAATTACTCTCTCTGTTTTATTTGAAAAGATATCCAATATTATGAAGTTTCTGCACAGCAGCAAAGCACCTTGTGTTCCATTTTAATAAAGGCTAGTAGATATTTAAGTTATGGCCTCTATATTTCAGAGTCGAGTGTATTCACCTGATGTTGCCAAAATTTACTCCATCAATGTGACCAATGTCATAGGAGGGGTCTCATCATACTGTGTACCATGCGCGATGGAATTGAACTCCTCAGGATCATCTTGTGTATCATGTGCATCAGGACAGTACATAGACAAGGAGTCCAATAAATGCCTGTCATGTCCACCAATTACACACCTCAAAGCACATCATCACTATGGAAAGGAGTCTTGCATCCCATGTGGACCTGGCACCCAAAATAATTTGGTAATCATTGTTATTTATATTTGTGGATGAAAATATGTGTGGGACATCAACACTGATGAATATGATAATACCCAATTACAGCATTAAGTACTTTCAGGCCTGGCATTGCATAGGATAGCTATTGACAGACGTAGAAATAGGCCTTAACCCAATTCTCAGAAGAGCACCCCCACTTTTAAATTAATACTGTAATGTAGACAGCTTTTGTGCTGTAGAATGATGTATGTTTGGAAATGTGTTGCCAGTTCTGAAACTCAAATGGCATCCATATAGAAAGGAAAAAAAACAATGCGCCTCATTCAGTGAGTTATTGGCACCCTGAGGCCTATTCTTTGATGGTAGGAGCACCATATTAATAGGTGTGGGGATTTGAGGTTTACCATCCACCTAGTACACTCAGTGCTTACCTATGAGGTCAGCTAGCCCATGCACTTTGTGTAAGATGCACTAAGGCCCCAGAATGATATAACTTAAAATAACTCCCTATAATTTAGCCACAGTGTTTGAACTGAAAAGGTGGCTGACTTTAAAAAAAAAATCAAATTTTAATCCTGGCTGGCTTCTGTTTCTTATAGAAGCACCTTAATTTTGCTGCTTCTCATTTTTTTTCAACAACCTCGATGACCAATTTTTCAAATGGGGCTTCCAAATATTTCCCTTTCTGGTTGCCAAGCTACATATATATCTAACAATAGCAAAGCAGTAAGCGTAGTCCCGACATTACATGTCAGTATATTGAGCTGCAGTAACATGGAATGTCAGAGCATCCTCTACCAGTGATCTCGACATACTCCGGAGACTGAGTGAGGCGACATCCATTCCCCGTGGGAGGGGAGGGAGGGGAATTTGGATATTCATTATCGTATCAAAGCAGTTTCATCAGGTGTCCAAGAGCAAGTTGGTTGCACATCTTCACAGTTGGAGAAAGGGTGGGGGAGACTACTGGGGAAACGAGGCGATTATGAGATTGAGAATGGGAGAGAGGGTAAAAATGTATTAGCTACAATAACAACATTTCTATCCAACACCTTATTTATATTGTTATGACCGGGATTGGAGGAATGTGCAGTTTATCTAGCTCCACTACTCCACAGGGTCACACCATTAGTTTACAAAATGGCCAATTATTTACATTTGCTACTGTTAGACCCAGAATAAAAGAGACTTTAACCAGACTTTTTTCAATAAACTCTGAATGATTGACTTATTATTAAGCAAAACTTCTTCTGGAAGTATAACTATTTATCCATTTTAAAAATACCCCAGCACGCACATGCACACATACAGAAAAAAAGGACAAGCAGATAGGGTCTCTCTGCAGATATGGGCTTTAGAGGATATGCATTATAAAATAAAGGATAAAGTTTGCAGGGTCTCAATGCTGTCGATCTGAAGCTCCTTCATGTGAAGATGGGCCGCTGGTCCTGGTAGATCTCTGGAGGTTCTCACCAACAGAGCTTCGGCATGGCGGAGAATACAGCCAGGTTAATCCCTCATCTCAGGCTCTCAGGTTTCCAAAAAACAGACAAGCTCCACTGAGCTGAGGATTCTTAGCTGGAGACTGACAACCACTTTATTTCAAGCAAGGCAAGAAGGCAAGCTGGGCAGCTTTTACTTTCTCAGTTTAGTACCAACTGAACTCAAAAACGTAAGTCCAAAACTTAAAGCTGATCCCTGTCATATGGTTTCCAGTAACTCACAAGTTTTTTTGCCTTTAAACCAGTTTTTTTTACCCCACCCGTTAAAGTAATTGCAATACAAACAAACACACAGCTCTTCTCCCCCCACCCCTGCCTCTCAAGTACCATGCTGATCAGGTGATTTCTTGGAAAAGGCATGCTTGTTGACAGTTCCAAGGTGAACTTATGAGCTTTTTATGAAAACGCCAGGTCAGCACCCAAAGGTCCAGATAACGCAATGTCCTTCTAAATTTTGAAGGAAAAATCCTGTTCGTGAAGATATGGTTCTCCCAACAATATAATTTGTGAAGATCAAAAATGATTCAACAATTAATCACATGGGCACAGAGTTTTCATTTTTGTGCTACAGTATGAAGTAGTAACTGCAGAAACAAAGCAGTTATACTGACCCTGCTGTTTCAGGCACTTAAAAATTCAATATATAAACTGTTTGCTCAGAAAAAATAAACCAAGGTGAATGCCCATGGTTTGAAGTGACAAAATGAGAAAATGAGGTGTATTAGGAGATAATGATGAGATAATAGATGCCATGGGTTTTAATAGCCTGAAGGTTTCAAGAGGTAGGAAAGACGGAGGGAAATGTGTTAAGGTTTTGAAGTCTTGGGAGATTATCAGATGGGATCTGCAACAAGTCAGAATTTCAACACATTGGAGATCTGAGCAGTGGAAAGAAGGTGTAAGATTGTGCATTTGGAACGTAGAAGAAATATGAGAGGAATACTCAGGGGAAATAAAAAAGAATTTGCATTTATAGTGCCTTTTCACATCCTCAGGATATCTTGAAGTGCTTTTAAGCTAATGAATAATTTTTGAAGTGTAGCCAGTGTTAGTTGATGTTTTTAAGGATTCTCTCTCTTCAGGCACTGTCCACCTTCCCTCCACATCTACCATCATTACCCCTTTCTATAAAACCCACCTTTGACTCCACTATCCTTGCAAACTACAGGACAATCTCCAACATCTCTTTCCTCTCCAAAGTCCTTGAATGTGTTGTTGCCTCCCAAATCCACGGCCAACTTTCCGGCAAATCGATGTTTGGACCCTTCCGGCAGAGAAAATGTTATTGTATTTTTACATCTCTGGTGACCAAAAGGTACAGAGGGAGTAGTGCAAAGGTGAAGAAACGTATTGCACTTCACATATCTAAATTTGATCATTAGAACACCCTTTTCATCATACATACCATGAAAAAATGTTTTTGTTTACAAGTTCCATAAACAAAGTAGTCTATGGATGTGAAATTTGCTGTGAAGAATATCTTGCATCTAGGAACAATTATTGAAGTTAAGTGGTTTTCTCCAAGTCAGAAATTTGTGGGTTTAGGCTCCACTCCAGGGATTGGAGCACATGATTTAGCTGATTCTTCAGGACAGTAGTGAGGGAGTAGCATATTATAAGCACTGATGTGGTGAATCTTAACATTTTGACCAACTGGGAACTGAAGGGTAGGGTAAAGCATGGGAAACACGGAAGCTAGGGTTTCTCCACTTGCAGTGGAGACCATGGGTGGAGGCCTAAGAGGAATTAGGCCAGGAAGGACACGGGCTAGAGATCAGAGGCCTATATTTTTTTTCATACCAGGTGCAGTGGGGTGGATGGTCGGAGGCCTTGGGTGGGAGATTGGAAGGGTACAATGTCCAAATATGGGGGAATTGATGAGGCAGATATGCTGAATCCAGCTGGTAAGTGGACAGGCACTTACCTCTTAGATCCAGCAGTTCTTGCCTCCCTTTAGGAAGTGGGTTTTATGAAGCCCAGGATACCCAGCTGCCCAGAGTTAAAACTGAATAAGAATGAGGCATGCAGCTTCATTATAATAATTAAATTGTCAACCCACCTCCTGTGTGTGGGTTGGTCACCTACATCGCCCTTACCCCCAGCCCCAGTCCTGCCTCTGTTAAAGTTGGAAGTGGGTAGGTTAAATCGGTATTCAAACCTGCCGCTTCTTTAGGTTGAAAGTCAAAAGAAGCAATGGTCCAGGTCTTGCGGTCAGCAGTGAAGCGGAGGCGTTTACAGCTGACTGCATGAAAAAGTATGACCCTCCCTTTTCTGTAGGCTGCAGCAGAAACTTGCTGTCCAGGCTGCAACATTGGGCCAGTGGCAAAGTGAGTGGAGAGGTCTAGCAGCATGGCACATTGCCAGGGAAGCCCTTTGAATATTACAAGCTGGAGCCATGCCCTTTGAGTCTGTGTTCAGCTCAATGTCAGGTAAGGATTGTTTCTTTGCAATTTTTTTTCATTTGATGTAGTTTTAATTACACAACTCTCTGGGCCCCCTCCCAGATCCCTGGCCCTCCCACCCCCCGGCTTCTCTCGACCCTTGCTCCTCAGTCCCACCAATATCAGAAACAGTACTTGATCTTCCCATTTGGGACAATGTTGTCAATACTACACCATTATTGGAAGAAGAGCAGGGGAATTCTCCTAATATTCTGGCCAATGTTTATCCCTCAACCAGTAACACAAAAGCAAGTTACCCAGGTCAATTCATCTGATTGACATATGTGGGACCTTGTTTCTTTTTAAGTTGGCTGTCCCATTTGCCTGTATAACAACCTGACTACATTTTGGAAGTCATTTATTGATTGTGAAGATTTATTGAAGAAATGTGAAAGGTTTTAAATAAAAATGATTTTAATGGTTTTAAATAAAAATGAAATCTCTCTACGTTGATGTTTTTCATGGACGTCTCTTTCTCAGAACCACACTCTCTGTTACAACGATTGCAAATTTGTATATCACAAAGAACGTAGGACTTGGCAGTATGACTTCAGCCTTCTCAATGACTCAACTTCACTTACAAGTGGTCCTCATTTCACTCCAAAAGGAGTGCGATACTTCTACTATTTCAATATTGGTCTCTGTGGAAATCAGGTAGGGATGAAAACCCTTTGATGCCAGGAATGATTTTATTTTTTCACTTCTACAAAACAAGTAACCGCATTCATTTATTAAATACTTGCACTGTTTTTCACAAGGGAAGGAAATTGGCCTCTTGTGTGGATAATGTAACAGTTGAAAGTGCCATCGATCGTGATGAAGGCTTTGCCAGAGTTGTCACATCTTATATCTGCCAGTCTACACTCGTTCCATCAGATGTAACAGGATTCAGGACTATCATGTCATCCCATCCCATCAATTTAGCAGATCATTTGATAGGTGAGTGTTTTCTGAAAGGCTACATTTATATCATGCATATATATCACAATGATTTGCTGGAATGGATATGTTAATGGGATCATAAAGCTTTTGAAAATTATGCAGATCAGTGTGATGGGCTACTGTCTGTTGGATTACAGATGAAATGTAAAGGTAATCATGAGCTGTAGCTATGTCCTGATGTTAAATGAATAAGAACAAAGGCTTTGCTTTTAAGCTGAATAGGCATGATTTTATTTGGCAGATTTTATTTATTAGACTTTCAATCTATTTTATTGTATGCTGCAGAAGACAACATATTTTTACACATTGTCATCTAGAAGAGATCAAAGTGTTGAATTACACTCTGCAGGTGTTAGCCTGTTGGAACTTAAACACATGCTGATGTATGGATTTGAAATTTCTTTGCCCATTATCTTAACTCATTTATTTTATTTTAATGCCAAAGTGTCTTTTATCTTGAAATGCATAACTTCTTTAAATCTTAATTCAAATACCATGAACATTGAAATATATGCTTAAATATGCATTGGATTTTCTGACACCTTGTCATTTTTATTATAAACCTATCAGGAGCCAACATCCCTACAACTGATTATGACAGGTTAAATAGCCAAAATATTTAACTGAAAGTATATTGTCTGCCTCCCAACACACTTCACACAACACTACAACATTACACAACTGCTACCTGAAGTACAAAAGGAGGATGTTACCCTACCTTCTTCTGTTCTAATAATCAATGTATTTATAAACCAAATATAAACTTTGACTTAGGAGCAGTATTTCTAAGAAAATAATCATTTTTAGTATCTTTCATTTTATCAAGGAAAATTCAATGTTAAAAGAATCATGGGGCATCTTTGCAGTAAAGGGCCTGTATGGTGAATGTGTCCCAGAACTTGGCTTAGATAACTCTGAGTTAGATTTATTTTAAAAATACAAAACTTTTTTCTCTCACTGATGACAAATTAATCCCATCCAGTCGTCAGTATCTGGTCCTAAAATGAATACTTTAAAGACATTTTCTTTCATAATTTCAGGAGTGACCATTCAAAAAACACTGGATAATATCACTGCTGACGCTGACCTGTTTCCTGCTGAAAAAGATAGAGCACTGCCTGATATAATCTTCTTTTATAGGTAAATGATTTATGTTTACTTAGAGAATTGTTAAATTTGAGTTTCACAGAAATAATGGGGCTAGAATTGGGCATCATTGCACTCATTTTCAGGGCAGAAGATAAGTGCAAAATAGTTCAAATTTGCTGCCAATCTTCTATGTCTGAATGTGTCCCTGTCCCCTATTGATTCACGCACTGCTGAGGCATCCCGGGCAGTCACCTTAAACAAGGGTCAGGATCTTTGAATTTGCGAATAAGGGGCCTCGCCCTTGTTTTAGAATCCAATCCAGAAATTATTTTTGCCTGAATGCAGCAGGCATTGAGCCTGCATATTCAGGATTACCTGATGTACATATGGCCTAACCAGCAGCAGTTCTTAAAGGGGCGGTTGGAGGCTGTTACCATTAAGGTAAGCTTTAAAAAAAAGTTACCTTAATGTGGCGCCAGGAGGAGCCAGAGTGCTGGTTCTGACTCATGCAGGTAAGAAAGGGCTATCTTGTTGTGCTGGTCTATAAAGGCAGGTATAACCAAAGCCAATGGCTTTGGCTGTTTAATCTGCTAATAGCCAAAGATCATGGATGCTTTCACTTTGGGTGACATGCTTTTCAAAACGGTGATGTGATATGAGAACAGTAACCTCAGAAGTCCAAAGGAAAATCACCTTCTTTGCTGATTTTCAGAGGAAGCAGAGAATCAAAGCATTTTACAACACAGAAGGAAGACATTCAGGCCTTTGCCAGCTTTCTAGAAGAGCTATCCACTTTGTCGTGCCCCATTACCAAACTCTTTTTTAAAAACAAACTTCAAATACTTATTCATTTCTCTTTAAATGCTGTTATTGTTTCTGCTTTCACCAGTGTTTTCTGGTGGGGAATTCCAGGTCCCAAGAAAAGACGAGAGTTAGGGGTGTCTTAACAGAGGCTTTAAAATTATGAAAGGGTTTTGTAGTATAAGGGTCTGGCACATATAGGACATGCAGGACCAGTGTACAGTACCGCCCACAGTGATGTAAGAGAACACATGACCTGCACCTAGGGGTCAGTCGAGTGTTGGGCAGAGCCATGTGCACAAGCAAGCTTGGAGACAGTTCCTTTACTGTACATAGTTCTTGTAGGTAATAAATACATATAGTTAACCTACTTAAGACTACAAAGATTACATTAAAACCTACCAAATAGTATCCAACACCCTACAACAGGTTTGACAGGGTAAGCATAGAGAAAATGTTTCCAGTGGTGGGGGAATCCAAAATTAGTGGTCATAAATATATGATAGTTACCACTAAATTCAGTAGGTAATTCAGGATAAACTTCTTAACCCAGAGTGGTCAGAATGTGGAACTTGCTACCACACAAGAGTAATTCAGGCACATAGCATAGGTGAAGTTAAAAAGGATAGCTGGATAAGCACATGAAGGAGGAATACTTTATATACAATCACTCAAGGTTTTCTGTTCCTTTTCCGTCTACATCCACGCTTCCCACTGTGACTGTGTACACATCTGAATATGTTGGGAGTGCAGCACTTATTGCACTGTGTAAGCTCTCTGCCAACTCCCATTCCAACTGTTAGCTTAGTGCTGCCACTGGTTCACGTCATGTTTCCAAATGACTGCTCAATCTGAGCTCATCAGTAACATGTTGCAGAACAGATTTAATTGGATGAGACTTTGTTTGTATTGTGTAGGTCTACTGAATCAACTCAGACATGTAAGAATGGGAGAGCATCCACAGTCAGATTGAGATGCAGCCCTGCAAACGTTGGCTCGGGAGTCATTTCAGTGCCAAGGTAATGCCTCTGATTCTTAAATAACATTTTTAAAGGTTGCTGCAAGCACCCTAACCCTCAAAATCAGACATTTAATAAACATGCACTATATTGTATCTCCTGATCCAATCGGGTGTTAAATTTAAAAAAAAACACCAACAGTAAACCATCAATTCTCAGCTGCCCAGGTACCGATGTGTGAAAAGGGAATTTTGTTTATGAGGAATCATTCATATGTAAAAAGAGTATACCATTTACTGCTCTGTATCATAGCAACTGAAGTGCTTGCTCCAAATCACAATGAAACAGGGTTTGTATTCAGGTGGTGGATGACGACCTATCAGCCAGAGTATTAATGATGAATCTGTGAATGCTCAGATGAGATGTTTCGCCCTGGGGGGAAAAACTGGTACTTCACAATTGTCACTTTAATAATCAGCAACAGGAGCAGAACATTGAACAGGGAAGAGGAAATTTAAAGATTGAGTTCAATTGTATAATTAATGCACTGGAAGTGATAAGATATAACTTACAAGCACAGCATCAATAAAACAGCTTATCAGCTTGAGACAGTCACAGGCTTCAGTTAAAGTGACCTCTAGTGGCAACTTCAGAATGGAACAGGATTTTTTTAATATAAATCCTGTTCAGACTGACTCAAGATTGCTAAATGGCACAGATCTAAGTTCTCAAATGTGTCAACTTCAAGGAAATGTTAGGAATGAGATTTATGAACAAAAAAAAAGGACAAAATATTGATCTGCTTAAATAAATGGAGCTCTATTCATCTTAGGCGTTGAATATATGAAAATAGGCCACATTTGAAAACCAAACTGAGAGACTGGGTAAATCTTCAATGGCAGTGGAAACTGGCTGGTTTCTATATTGGACAACGATCTGCAATTCAAGTTTATACCCACATGGTAGATCGGAAAATCTACTCCAATGATTCCAAATGATTGTGTGTTATAACTCAGATAGCCAGACAGTGAAGAATAGAACTGGAGTCTAGTCTGTGATGCACTTACAGGCACTCTTTTAAAAAAAAAGCAGAGACACAGATTACATATTGTGCACCTCCAATCCAACAACCACAGTTTCAGCCTGCATCCTGCATCTATATATATATATATATATATATATATATGTATATATACACACACATATATATATATATATATATATATATATATATATATGAAAACAGGTGAATCCGCAGTTAATGTCCACTTCCTTAGAACAATTAAATTCCTAATTAATATATAATTAACAATGTGTGTTAATTGTCTGGTGGTGTCACCAAATAAGTTAACTGTTTTGCGGGTGAAAATTATCACAATTCACTTGTGTAAAATATTTTTCTTAATGTTTGTTCTAATGATTTTATCATGTTGACAGAAAATGCCTAGAAGGAACATGTGACGGATGTACCTTTCACTTCCTGTGGGAAACAGCAGAGGCCTGCCCTCTTTGTTCAAAGAGCGATTACCACAAGATAGTGGGAGCCTGTATTAATGGAATTCAGGTATCAAAGTGGAATTGCTCCGTCATTGTGGATGAATTGAAATGCCAATTGCTAACCAGTAAACATTTAATTCTCGTAGAAAAACACCAGGGTAGATTTTCCAATTGGTGATGCCCAATTAATAGGCACCAGCCATAGGAAAAATGCGTAGAGATCCATTTTGCCATATTTCCTCCCATTTAGCTCCCATGCAGTGTTCTGTTTGAGTAAGGAAGTATCTGTCCTTTTGGGTAAGGAATTATCTGTCCATTTGCAGTTCGTTATATTATTTAAGTCCCCGACATTTCCACATTTTCTCAATTTTGAGCAGTCAGTCATCTACCTCCACCTCCCATATAAAATGAGCACCTCGAGCATGTGCTATTAATGGAAGTACATTTAAAGAACCCTATGCTAACATTTTGATGCCATTTCAGAATGATTTTTTGCTTTCTTTTCCTGGAGCTTCAGTTGAGTTGGTCAGGAGGCTTTTCACCAAGTGTTTGTCACTGCCATATTTTAGCTGTGTCCATGATCATGGGATAGTGAATTTACTAGAGAGGATCTTTCCTCACATAGAGTTTTTAAAGGTAGAAGAGTAGGCAAATCTGGCTGCACTACCTGACAATACGTGTCCACCCACATTTCCAGGCGATGCCATGCCCTTCTGGCTGTGGCCTTTGGAACTGGCTACACTGGCTCTGTGGAAGCAGTCAAATGGAGAGCAGTTCCACCTTCACTGTAGAGCTGCAATTGTGAGTGACGTGATCTCTGACCCCCATCCTTAAGTAGAAACTCAATGTTACCTCCCAGAGATGCAGACTGCCATTGTGATTGGTGGCCTTGCATACGGACTCACCTTAAATGCCTTCTTGTTGGTCAAAAGGAGGAGAGGACAATTATTGTCTAGCCCTACCATTCCTAGTGTGAACAGTTTGAATTCAATCATGACAGTAAATAATTTGCTGTTTGAGAACAGGAGACAATTCTTGTTCATGGCAGTAAATGCCAACAAGACTATAAGGACCTGGCAGTGGGATTGCTTAAATGATAGTATACCCATTGTGATCCCAGGTGGTCAACATCTCTAGCTGCTCACCAATGCAGTGATTGAGTCAGCCATATCAGCTCAGGAGTTTTGAATCATTTGTTTACCATCAATTCTATTCTTCCTGGCCCTTACCTCTGGTCGAATCTGACTGTTTGCAACTTCAGTCTCTTATTGAACCCCAAGCTGACCCTATCTCAGCCCATTTGTTGCTAAAATCCTCAATCATACCTTTGCCACCTCAAGACCTAACTATTCCAATAGTGCCCTCCCACCCTCCACTCTCTGTAAACTTCATCTCATCCAAAATACAGCTGCCTGTATCCTATTTGAGACATCTAATTCTGTTCACCCATCACCTCTCTTTTTTTGAGGATCTATATTCACTTGAGGTCACCCAATCACTCCAATTTGGAGTTCTCATCTTCACATTTAAATCTTTTCATAGCCTCACCAGTGCCTGTCACCTCCTCCAATCCTACAACCCTGCCCCATGCCTTCCACCCTTTCCCCCCCACCCCCACACCTCCAACCTCACCAGCTGAACTCTCCATTCATCTAAGTTCAGCCTTCCGTGCATTCACTTTCCCTATCATTGTCGGCTGTGGCATCAGCTGCCTTGCCCCCGTACACTATAATTCACTGTCTTATTCCCTCCACCACTCTACTTCATCTTTACCCCCACCTCTTTGATCAAGTTTTTGATCATCTCTCCTTGTATCTCATTCTTTTAGTGCCCATTTATTTTTATGTCTCTGCAAAACACTTAAGGGATGTTTTATATTAAATATGCTATTAAATATTGTTAATACATTTAAGGAAACCTTATCTATTCTATCAAATTTTAATTTTCTATAAATATGTTACTTTTACACGTCAGCCATATTCTTATTCAGCAACCTATTAATAAGGGCTTAATGGTTAAACCATTCAAATAAGCACCTTTCTACATGTGATAAGTTTGATGTTCCAGTTATAAAGTTTGACTGAAGTAAGTGTGCTCTTGTCTGGTGCAGCAAAAAAACTAGAAGCAGACGCTGACACTTGATGGCAGAGAGTTTAAAAAGAAAAATCTTTCATTTAACTCTGAGAGGAGGAGGAGGAGGAGTTTCTTCTTTCAAAGGGTCAATAGTCTTTGGAATTCTCTTCTCCAGAGAGCAGAGGAGGCTGGGTCATTGAATATATTGCAGGCTGTGTTGTACAGATTTTTGATTTAAAAGGGAGTCAAGGGTTATGGGGGATGGGGGGGTGGGCAAACAGAAAAGTGGAGTTAAGGCCAAAATCAGATCAGTCATGACCTCATTGAATGGGGGAGCAGGATCAAGGGGTCGAATGGGGCCTGAAGCATAAAAAGGCAAATAACTGGTTATTTTGACAGCCACTGACAAAGCTTTCCCCTTTCTGGAAATGGCTTCTCGATCTCATTGCAGGACAGGGGAAGGTTCTGTCAGAACCTCCTTAGGGAATAGTGGTCTTCATGTGAAAATTTTGTCAGAGGTATCCACTTTCATTTAGAATTGGACAGAATAATTTTGTTGTGGAGACATGCTGAGGCACTCTTGGGTCCTGATCCAGTGGCGGTTGTGGTTTATTTAGCCAGGGTATTCATTTTTTCATTTTATGTATTTTGTTTGTTTATATGAGTGTAAGTGTAAATGAAGATGAAATTACAACTGTGAAGCATGCTTCTCCTCATTCAGCACCTGCTAATTAGGAGGGATATCCAGGTCAATTGAAATGGCTCTTATAAACAATGATGGGTCCCTGGCCAAACAGTAACAGGGAGCAGATTGGGTGACCTGAATGGAAGCACAGCTGAAAGAAGCACTCAGAGGGAAATAGAGCAGCCATTCGCTACAAGTATCTGAACATGAAGAACCTAGCGTGGTGACCAAGCCTCCCATGAAGCGCCCATTTCATATGGTCACTGAATGTCTAGTGTGTTGTCCAAACACAAACTGCAGTATCCTATTATCAGAACTTAATATTTTAAGGAGATATTGCAATGGGTTAGACATAGGCCTTTCACCTCTGGGTCCAGAGTTAAAATGATGTGTCAACTGGTCAGACAAAAGGATCTGCAGGTTGAAAGAAGCCCACATGAAATGATTTTGGGTACTTAAGTCCAATTCCTCAATGTCATACGCAAACATTTACGTCAAATTTGACACCCTTGGGTACAGTTGCCAATATTGCTCAGCAAGACCCTTGTTGACTTGCGTGATAGAAAATGTTATGCGAATGCATTGGAGAATGCTGTCTTGAAGTGAGAAACATTATAGGAACCTATTTAATAAAAACTTAAATTGGTAAGTTATTGAGATGATAATATAAACACTATTTGTAATACCTGTTGCTTGCCATTTCTGCTTGCAGAAAACTACTTATGTGTGGTCGGAGCCAAAATTTTGTAAAGAAGGTGTTGCATTGCCAGAGCAAAAGGTGACAACATGCAAGTCAGTAGACTTCTTCTTGAAGATTGGAATAATCACAGGGACATTTACAGCCTGCTTATTAATTGTTACAACATGCTACTTTTATAAGAAAAATCAGAAGTGAGTAAATAAGCATTATTCTTTAGGAAACTTCTGTTAAATGTTTTCAGATTAACAGCATTAGAGTTAAGGAATAGGAAGGGAAAAAGACAATTCTGTGTTACAGGCTTCCAAACAATGGAGATTAGATGTTTGGGTGGGGTGGGGGCGGGGTGGAATTTGTTCAGAGCACTAGGCAAGAACAGAGAAGTAATTGTGGGCGATTCTAACTGTCTCAAGGTACATTTGAATAAAGGTAATGCAAATGCTCAAAATGGAAAATATTCCTAAGAACACATGAAAGACTTCTTCCTAGATCAGTATATTTCTAGTCCAACAAGTCCTTATCTTACTATGGGAAATAATGTGGGATAAACAATTGACATGAAATTAGGGGAACAATTGAGAAATCATGGTCAAAGCATAGCTAGGTTTAATGTAAAAATAAAGGAGGCCAATGAAAAATCTATGATAAAGGTGCTAGACTGGAGAAAAGGCAACGTTCAGTGAGGTAAGAAAAGAAGGTGGTCCAATTTTACTTGGCTGAAAAGTTACCAAACAGGATAACAGATTTCATTTGGGTATCTTCAAATTTGAAATCGATGAAGTACGAAATATTAGCCATATTTAAGGAATAGGAAGGTTAGAGCTTGTAAGGAAAAATGAGGAATAGGCTTTTACATTCAAAAGATGTGGAGGACTATATAGAGCGGTGAAAAATACATATTTCTTTGAAAATGCAAATGCCTGAAGATTAAGACAAAAAGTCCCAATTGCATTTTATAAATAGGGAAACAGAGTACAGAGCAATAATGTGATGATAAATGTGTACCAGGCAATCATTGGACCACTAACATACAGTGCGTTGTTTTGGGTGCCCCATTAAAACCATATAATGCATACAGTGTAAATTCACCAAGATAATGCCAGAAATGGGAAATTACAGTGAAAAGAAAGCTTGAGATACTGGGACTAATTCCACTGAAGCAAAGAAGACTAAAAGGTTATTAAATTAAAGCTTTTAAATGTTTTGATAGACTGAACAGGAAAAAGAAAATTCCTCTGACCTGTGGGCCAGTAATGAAAGGTCATAAATTTAAAATAATCACTGAGAGGGGTCAGAAATTAGGAAAAATCTCTTTACCCAGTAAGTTGATCGAGCATGGAATACTTTGTCATAGTAAGTGGTTTCAGCAGAGACCGTTGCATTTTAAAGAAAAGTTGGGATAACAGTTGAAGCCGAGGGAATTATAAGGCTGGGGAAAGTGCAGGGCAGCAGAATTAGTTTTTGAGGGCTGTAACAAAGAGAGTACAAATCCAATGGGTCAATTAGCTTCCTTCTGTGCTGTAAATCTTAGGGTTTCTATTTGGGAATTGCTCCATGATTGATTTCCTTATTTACAGACATCGAAAATGTCATAAACCCAAATCTCACAAAACATTTTAATAACAAATTTGCATATATCTGGTAATTGGCTTGATTTGGCTAAAGTAATGCATGGAACAGGAACATTATAAGAAAGCGATACAGATAATCAGCTACTGTAGTGGCAAAAAAATTGAATAAGCCAATTGTGTAAATGTTCTTTGGTATGGTATAGACTATTGAACAAAGTATCTGCCAGGAGTATCAAATACCAAATATTAAATGATTTGAACAGTTAAGTCACTGTCTTGAGTTAGGCTCTCTCATATATGTAATGTTATAATCAGCTGCTTTAACATAGTACAGATTTCAATAAATAAATATCATTCAATCCAAAAATTCTAAGTAGGATAACAGAAAGATTGCATGCTGCTTGTAATTTCCTAATTTATATAAAATATTTGCCTTCAATGTTATTAGAAAACACTGTAATGAGAGATGTCTAATTTCCAATACGACTCATGGTTAAGCAGTATTGTTTGGTATAAGTTATAAAAGCTATATAAAGTATGATTTTTATATACATTCCACACTTGTACTCGAATTATGTTTAGGTTAGAGTACAAATACTCCAAACTGGTGATGAATGCCAATGCTAAGGATGGTGAACTGCCAGCAGTGGATAGCTGTGCTATAATGGAAGGTGAAGATCTGGAAGATGATCTGATTTTTATGAGCAAAAAATCATTGTTTGGCAAGATAAAGTCAATTACTACTAAGGTATGTTGGTATTTAATGATTTAATTATACTGGCGAGTATTTGTTCAGTAATACTAATATACATTTTTCATTTTACATACGAACAAGGTTCACAAGTAGACCACTTAGTCCTTCAAGCCTGCTCCGCTATTCAATAAGACCATGGCTGATCTGACTGTAACTTCCTGCCTACCCCCAGTGACCTTGTATCCCATTGTTTAATCAAGAATCTACCTACCTCTCCCTTGGAAACATTCAAAGATTCTGTTTCCACTGCCTTTTGAGGAAGGGAGTTCCAAAGACTCATTATCCTCAGAATTTTTTTTCCCATTTGTTTTAAATGGGCTACCCCTTATTTTTAAACAGTGACCCCTAGTTCTAGATTCTCCTATAAGAGGAGACATCCACTTCACAGCCAGTTTACAAACCCCTCAGGATCTTGTATGTTTCAGTCAGGTTACCTCTTACTCTTCTAAACTCCAGCAGATACATGCCTAGCCTATCCAATCTTTCCTCATAAGACAACCTGCCCATTACAGGTATTAGTAAACCTCGGAACTGCTTCTAATGCATTTATGTCCTTCCTTAAATAAGGAGACCAATACTGTACACAGTATTCCAAATGTGGTCTCACCCATACCCTGTGCAACTGAAGCATAACCTCCCTACTTTTATATTCAATTCCCCTCGCAATAAATGATAACATTCTATTAGCTTTCCTAATTACTTCCTGTACCTGCATACCCACCTTTTGTGATTCATGCACTACGACACCCAAATCTCTCTGAATCTCAGAGCTCTGCAATTTCTCATCATTTGGATGATATACTTTTTTATTCTTCCTGCCAAAATAGACAATTTCATATTTGCCTTCACATTATACACTATTTGTCAGATCTTTGCCCACTTACTTAACCTATTTATATCCCCTGTAGCCTCCTTAAGTCCTCTTCACAACTTACTTTCCTAGCTATCTTTACATCATCAGCAAATTTAGCAACCATACTTTCGATCCCTTCATCCAAGTCATTTATATAAATTGTAAAAAGTTGAGGGCCTAGCATTGATCCCTGTAGCATGCCACTCATCACATCCCGCCAACCAGAAAAAAGACCCATTTATGGGTACCCTGCTTACTGTTAGCCAGCCAATCTTCTATCCATGCCAATATGTTACCCCCTACACCATGAGCTTTTACTTTCTGCAGTAACCTTTGCTGTGGCACCTTATCAAATGCCTCCTGGAAACCTAAGTACAGTACATCCACCGGTTCCCCTTTATCCACAGAACATATGACTCCTTCAAGGAACGCTAGTAGCTTGGTTAAACATGATTTCCCTTTCAGAAAACCATGTTGACTCTGCCTGTGCCTTGAATTTTTCTAAGTGCCCTGCCATAACATCTTTAATAATAGCTTCCAACATTTCCCATATGACAGATGTTAAGCTAACTGGCCTGTAGTTTCCTGCTTTCTGTTTCTTCTCTTTTTGAATAAAGGAGTTACATTTGCTATTTTCCAATCTAATGGAACCTTCCCTGAATCCAGGGAATTTTGGAAAAATTAAAACCAGCACATCAACTATCTTACTCGCCATTTCTTTTCAGACTCTAGGATGAAGTCCATCAGGACCCAGGGATTTGTCAGCCTGCAGCTCCAACAGTTTGCTAAGTACCACTTCCCTGGTCACTGTTATTTTCCTGAGTTCCTCCCTCCTTTCCAGTTCCTGATTTACAGCTATTCCTGGGATGTTACTCGTATCCTCTATAGTGAAGTCTGGTGCAAAATACCTGTTCATTTCATCCACCATCTCCTTATTTTCCATTATTAGTTCCCCTGGCTCACTTTCTATAGGTCCAACTCTCACTTTGTTAACTCTTCTTCTAGTATCTTTAGAAACTCTTACTCTGCGAGCTTTCTCTCATACTCTAATTTTTCCCTCCTTATCAATCTTTTTGTCAATCCTCGTTGTTCTTTATATTCTGTCTAACTTTCTGACCTACCACTCATCTTTGCGCAATTATATGCTTTTTCTTTAAGTTTGATACTGTCTTTAACTTTTTTTAGTTCACCATGGATGGTGGATTCTCCCCTTGGAATTTTTCTCTTTCATTGGAATGTATCTATTCTATGTATTCTGAAATATCCCTTTAAATGTCTGTCACTGCATCTCTATTGACCTATCCCTTAACCTGATTTCCCAGCTCACTTTAGCTATCTCTGCTTTCATTCCCACATAATTGCCTTCATTTAAGTTTAAAATACTAGTCTTGGACCCACTCATCCCTCCCTCAAACTGAATGTAAAATTCAATCATATTATGATCAATTCCAACCATGGGTGCCTTCACTTTGAGGCTATCAATTAATCCTATCTCGTTGGATAAGGCCAGGTCTAGAATAGCCTGCTCTCTGTTGGCCCCAGAACGTGTTGTTCTAAGAAACTATCCCAAACACGTTCTGTGAATTCCTCATCTAGGCTACCGATGCTCATCTGATTTTTCCAGTCTGTATGTAGATCAAAATCTCCCATGATTATCGCCAAACCTTTCTGACAAGCTCCCATTACCTCCTCCTTTATACTCTGTCCTACCATGTAGCTACAATTAGGAATCCTATACATCACTCCCACAAGTGACTTCTTGCCTTTATCATTTCTCACCTTGACCCAAACTGCTTCTACATCCTGAACTGAGGTCATCCCTCTTACTGCACTAATACCAAAATTAATTAGCAGAGCCACCCATCCACCTTTTCCTAACTTCCTGTCCTTCCGAAAAGTCATGTACCCTTCAATATTCAGGACCCAATCTATGTCATTCTGCAGAACTTTTCTCTAAAATGGTTATCAGATCATATTTCTTTCTTTCTATTTGTGCTATCAGTTCTTCTGTTTTGCTTCAAATGCTGTGTTCATTCAGAAACAGAGGCTTTAGTTTTGTCCTTTTATTATTTTTGTAATCTCTAGCTTTGACTGCCGTTTTATGCTTAGATTTGTATAATTTATCCTTTCCTGTCATATTCTGTTTATCATTTCTCTTATTAATACTTTTCTCTCTTGCCTTGTCTCTACTCTTTGGTTTACCACATCATCCCAAATTTTATCCCTTTCCCCCACTACTTAGTTTAAAACCTTCTCTACATCCGTAGTTATGCAGCTCGCTAGAACATCGGGCCCAGCAAAGTCCCAACAGTACAGATCTCACTTTCCCCAATTCTGGTGCTCCAGAAAGCTGCGGGCCCAATAAAGATTCCTGACTGCAGAGTGCTCAGCTGAAGCTTCAAAGTACACAGAAAGCTGCTGGAATTCATTCTGAACTGCTACAGATCACACAGGCAAGTTTAAAACACTTGCTGCAATAAATACTTCACATAAAAGATTGACAACCCCACTGAGCCCACATATCCTGCCCATGGATGAGTTTTGTTAAAAAGTCACTTACCCGCCTGCCCGTTGCGCCCGTGCGCCGAGCCAAAGATTGCACGGATGCCTCAAAATCGGTGATTGCCGAGTTAAGGGCCTTAACAAGCCCTTTAGTTAATGGCGGGCGTGCGTTGCACATCATCGCGCGCCTGCCCAGCTAAATATCGCGATGGCGCGCGGTGATGTCAGGATGCTCACCCATCGTCAGTGTGCGCCATTTTAAGCACTGACGTGCAGAGGGCATGTCACCCAGAAAATTCTGCCCCAGGTTTTGAGCCATGCATTGATTTCTCTGATCTTATTTGTCCTTTGCCAATTTGCACGTGGCTCAGGTAATAACCCAGAACTTTTGAGGTTCTGCCTTTTAATTTAGCACCTAGCTCTTTATACTGTCTATGCAGAACCTCTTTTCTAGTTCTACCTATGATGTTGGTACCTACGTTACACTTAAACTACAATTTAATTATTGAACAGCAGTTAACACAAGGTAATAAAACAGCATTTTTTATTCATTCATTTCATACCTATTTTTTATTTCTTTCATTTAAATTTCCTATCATTTGGGACAGAATAGGACTAAACCAAGTTTTGGAAGTGCTCTGAACTAATAGGATGAAATTCCTGTTTATAACTGTGACTTCGAAAGTAACGGGACTCCTACAATTCAAGACAAAAACAACCAGAAGTAACTCAATTTACAAGATTAGATGTCACCACAAATTTGAACCCTGAAACTGTATTCATGCCTTAAATGCAGCTACATATACCTGTTGTGACGCACAATGTGCACAAAGTATTTAATTTTCAGTTTTTAATTATTTTTGTTCCTCTACTTTTTCTCCCTTGTCTTGAAGCTCCTAACTCACAATGGGATACAGTTTCACAGACATTATCCCCCAATATCCTTTCCAACAGACTTTTTCATGTTTAGTCTAGAAGCTAATGCTAGCATGCTGTTTCACTGCGCAGTGCATCATCACTGAGCCCTTACCTGATGCACACTCATGCGTTTGTAGAAAGGGAGTTTTTGGACAGCAGCCATGAGCAGGCATCCTGCTTGATGTTGTCCCCTCCCTGGCAGAGGAGCTCGCAGGGCAATGGCAATATCCCTATTGCCATGCTGTTTGAGGTCAGTTAATTCAGCATAGGTCAAGATTTAAATGTAAGATTTTTCTGGTTGTCTGGCTCATCTGTACTCTAGGCAGAAAATGTTCCAATTAGAACCAATCACGAGCTTCATCCTGTCATTACAGAATAGTTGGCAAACTTTTAAAAGGGGGATAAAGGCAAAATACTGCAGATGCTGGAAATCTGAAATAAAAACTGAGATCCACACTCAGTGCCACGCGCCACCATATGAACACATTCGACCTCTCCCTCCGGCAGCACCGACTCATCCAACCTCAAACCTGTCCTTGTCCCCAGTTTCATTTTATTCTTCGTCTCATCCGACGCCTTAACAAGAAACTTTGTCTCTTCCTTTCAGGTGCTAAGGAACATAAGCTCCAACAACTTATTGATACCAACACCCATCCAGGGCCCTCCGCTCCACCCTTCCTGTCCCTCTGACCCCATCCCGTCTTCTAATCCCAGCCCTTGCTGTGTATTCACCATACCCTCTGACCTTCCCCTCTCTGATGAATGTTCAGTACTCAGCAAAGGACTCCGTTTCATTCCCTTACGCCCTCACCTCAATGAATTCTAGGCTCGGCACCACGCTGAACTCTTCATCTGCTGCCTTAGTCTCCGTGCTCACTTCTTTGGGATCCGTTCAACGGATCCTTTTACCCACCTCCAATATTCTCCCTCCACCTGGACCCCTCCCTCTGGCCTCTTACCTGCTCTTGATCTTTTCATTGAGAACTGTCAGCGTGACATCGGCCATCTCAATTTCTCTGCTCCTCTCAACCACTATAACCCGTCTCCTTCTAAACTTGTCGCACCCCACTCTCTCAGGTCCAACCCTGATTTTGTTATCAAACCTGCCGACAAGGGTGATGCTGTTGTTGTCTGGCGCACTGACTGCTACCTCGCAGAGCTGAACACCAACTCCCAGACAGTTCCTCCTACCTCCCCCTGGACCGTGACCCCCACCACCAAACATCAACCCATTGTTTCCAGGACTATCACTGACCTCATCTCCTCTGGAGATCTTCCCTCCACAGCTTCCAACCTCAGTCTCCCAACCCTGGACAGCCCACTTCTATCTCTTACCCAAAATCCACAAACAGGACTGTCGACCGGTAGACCAATCGTGTCAGCCTGTTCATGACCCACGGAACTAATTTCTTCCTATCTTGACTCCATTCTCTCTCCCCTTGTCCAGTCTCTTCCCACCTACATCTGTGATTCTTCTGATGCCCTACGTCATATCAACAATTTCCAGTTCCATGGCCCTAACCGCTGCCTCTTCACCATGGACACCCAATCCCTCTACACCTCCATCCCCCACCAGGATGGTCTGAGGGCTCTCCACTTCTTCCTTGAACAGAGGCCCGAACAATCCCCATCCACCACCACTCTCCTCCATCTGGCTGAACTTGTTCTCTCACTGAACAATTTCTCCTTAAACTTGTCTCACTTCCTCCAAATAAAAGGCGTGGCTATGGGTACCTGCATGGGCCCCAGTATGCCTGTCTCTTAATGGGTATGTGGAACATGCCTTGTTCCAATCCTACTCAGGTCCCCTCCCACAACTCTTTTCTCGGTACATCAAGGACTGTTTCGGTGCTGCTTCATGCTCTCGTCTGGACATGGAAAAATTTATCAATTTTGCTTCCAATTTCCACCCCTCCTTTACATGATCCATCTCCGACACTTCCCTTCCTTGACCTCTCGGGTCGATGGGGATTGTCTCTGGTGATAGACTGTCCACCAATAATCATTACAAGCCCACCGACTCCCACAGCTACCTCGACTACAGCTCCTCACACCCTGTTCCTGTAAGGACTCCATCCCATTCTCTCAGTTCTCTCGCCTCCATCATAGTTCCGATGATGCCACTTTCCAAAACGACGCTTCTGACATTTCTTCCTTCTTCCTTAACCGAGGTTTCCCACACACTATGGTTGACAAGGCCTTCAACTGTGTCCGGCCCATCTCCCGTGCCTCTGCCCTCACACCTTCCTCTCCCTCCCAGAACCATGATAGGGTCCCCCTTGTCCTCACTTTTCACCCCACCAGCCTCCACATTCAAAGGATCATCCTCCGCCATTTCCGCCAACTCCAGCATGATGCCAGCACCAAACACATCTTCCCTTCACCACGCACCCCCTCCCACCCCCCTGGTTGGCATTCCATCGGGACCGTTCCCTCCGAGACACCCTGGTCCACTCCTCCATCACCCCCAACACCCCCAACACCTCATTCCCCTCCCACAGCACCTTCCCATGCAACTGCAGAAGGTGCAATACCTACCCCTTTACCTCCTCCCTCCTCACTGTCCAAGGGCCCAAACATTCCTTTCAGGTGAAACAGCTCTTCACTTGCACCTCCTTCAAATTTGGTCTACTGCATTTGCTGCTCCCAATGTAGTCTCTTTTACATTGGAGAGACCAAACGCAGACTGGGTGACCGCTTTGTGGAACACCTTCAGTCTGTTCGCAAGCATGACCCAGACCTTCCTGTCGCTTGCCATTTCAACACACCACCCTGCTCTCATGCCCACATGTCTGTCCTTGGCCTGCTGCAATGTTCCAGTGAAGCCCAACGCAAACTGGAGGAACAGCACCTCATCTTCTGATTAGGCACTTTACAGCCTTCCGGACTTAACATTGAGTTCAACAACTTCAGACCATGAACTGTCTCCCCATCCTCACCCCTTTTTTATCCCTTTTTTCAAAATTCATTTTTATTCTTTAATTTTTTATCCACTTATTTTTATTTATTTTCATTCATTGTGTTATCCCAACCTTTTATCCTATTTTCGATCTTTCCCACCATTGTCCCCTCCCCCCACCCCACCCGCACAAGGGCCATCTGTCACTTGTTCATGTTGTTCTTTCCAGAGTGCTTACCCTTGTCCTGCTATTATCACATTCTGCTTTCTTACCTTAATGCCACTATCAGCACCTCCTTTAGTACCACTACCATTAACACCCTTTTGTTCATGACATCCTTGGCAATCTCTCCTTTGCCCCCACCCATCGCTGGCCTTCTATCTAGCTTCGTCTGCCCCACCGCCCTTAAACAGTATAAATTTCATCACGTTTTTACTCCTCTTTAGCTCTGAAGAAGAGTCATACGGACTGGAAATGTTAACTCTGTTTTTCTCTCCACAGATGCTGTTAGACCTGCTGAGTTTTACCAGCATTTTCTGTTTTTGTTTTAAAAGGGGGACCCTGAGGGTGAATGAAACCAGGTGGTGGGCCTGCTTTATTCCAATTTATTTTGTTGCCATTATTAATAGCATAGATCATTGTAAATATATTTTAGACTAGTATTACTTGTAGAAATAATTCATGCATTTGGATAGAAGACATAATTATCTTTCCCTTGTGTTGATGGTTGAACAATTAGCTTCGGACCATGAAATTAAGTGACATTGCTAAACCTTAGCATGTCTCCTGATATCCTTCTGTCTTCTCTTATCTATCATTGTTAATGTGCATTTTTACATTGAGATTGTCTGTATTTTTTTTTTAGCCTTCATATGTACATGATCCTGGTATAGAAGAATGTTTTGCCCTAGGAAACACAATCTTAGACTGAAGCTCAGTGTCCTCCACTTAGATAGCAATGGTGAGCAACAGATGAGGAAATAAATAAATAAATGCAATGGTAAAATCAAGCTAATGATTTATGGTAATTGATTACAAACAGTAACAATGCAGAGGGGTAAACCAACAGATTTTCTTTGATCCTATCAGTAATTGTAATATTATAATATTTAGAATAATAGTAAATTTCAACAGCATTGTTTTTAATTATTTTTCAATCCCATGAACAAGTATGTTTAAAGTTCACTTCTCACAGATACATGCATAACCTGCATCGTTAAAGTAGAAAATCTGATTAACGCGTTTCAAAAAGGAGAGAAGGTATAGGCTTTAAAAAAACATTTTTTCGGAGCGCTCGGTGGGATGACCCATATTTTGGGAAGGCTTTTAAAGGTGACAAGGGCAGGAGTTTGAAAGATGAATATCTTGGTTGATTGAAGGCCTTGCCACTAAAAATGGAGTGAAGGGAGAGAGAGATATGTTCGGGAAGCCAAAGTCAGAGGATCACAAGGTAGACGAAGTAGCATGAGCTGAGGCCATGGAGAGATTTGTAAATAAGAACTAGGGGAAGTATGGTCAATAACAGACCACACACATACATTGCAATTACCTCATAAAAAATAGCTGAAGCCAAAGATTTATCACTGCCCCTAATGGATAGTTTATTTCACTAAAACATGTATGTAAATAATATGTATTGAGCAGTGCAGTGAACGTTCATTTTAAACTCTGTCATATAGCTTCCACAGTTCTAACATTACTCTTTCACAGTTCATATTCAGGTGCTTTTATAAAGAGCATTCTATCTATAGCCTATACTTACAGTAAAAAAGCTACAGTATAATTGCTTTGCAAGTTAAAACTTCAAAGCGCATTCTCTGTGACAGTAAAATAAATTGTTTATTGACAGTATGAAATTAAGGCCAGAATTTTTCCGTTGGTGAACTGGGGGCGGGGCCCACTCACCAACGCGGAAATGATGTCGGGGGTTCCCCCCCGACGTCATCCCGCCCCATTTAAATATTCAGGAAGGTGGGGGCACAGCGCAATCAATCAGGCCATTGGCAGGATAATTAAGCCAATTAAAGGCCCTGCCCGTCCAACCTTAAGGCTGGCAGGCAGGCCAGGAGCCCCAGTGGGCTTCTGAAAAAACATGAAACCTCATCCACTGACGGGATGAGGTTTCATGTCTGTTTTAAAAAACTTAAATAAACGTTGTCACATGAGGGGGACATGTTAATAATTTATTTATTTTTCTATTTGTTAAGTTTATAAAACTTTCAGTGCACTCCCTGAGACAGCACTTAGTCTCAGGGAGCTGGGCACTCTTTCACGCGCATGTGCGAAGGAGCGAACTTTCTCAGTTGGGGAATCCCTCCCTCCCCCCCCCACAGGAAGCGTATAGCGCTTCCCGTCGGGCAGCCCACTGGGCGGGCCTTAATTGGCCCACCCACTCAAAATGGCTGCACGGCCAGTTTCGGCGGCGGCGATTGGCTGCCCGCCCGCCGCCAAGCTGGTGGGGCCCGCCCGCCCATCAAGAGCAAAATTCTGCCCTAAATATTGTTCTTGTCAGTCCCCTGGAGCTTTGGGCCTACCTTTTCTGATGATGGAGCAACCAACTACCGATTCTGCTGTCAGTGCTATTTTGAAATCAGAAATGCTGTAACTCCCCATAGCAACACAGGTGAAATTTGAAATTCAGCCAAGTGAGGGACTAATTTTGTGCTGGTAATTCTATCACAATTAATGTTGTTACTATCGGAAATCTTCTAATCCATACAGTGAATTCAGGAAGCAAATCCTGACTTTAATATTGCGACACCAAACTTTATTTTTTACTAAGATAAAAGCCAAATACTGCGGATGCTGGAAATCCAAAACAAAAATAAAAATACCTGGAAAAACTCAGCAGGTCTGGCAGCATCTGCTGAGAGGAACACAGTTAATGTTTCGAGTCCATATAACTGTTCAACAGAACTAAGTAAAAATAGAAGAGAGGTGAAATATAAGCTGGTTTAAGTGGGGGGTGGGACAGGTAGAGTTGGATAGAGGGCCAGTGATAGGTGGAGATAACCAAAAGATGTCACAGACAAAAGGACAAAGAGGTGTTGAAGGTGATGATAATTATCTAAGGAATGTGCTAATTAAGGGTAGAAAGCAGGACAAGCAAGGTACAGATAGCCTTAGTGGGGGTGGGGTGGGGTGAAGGAATCAAAATAGACTAAAAGGCAGAGATAAAACAATGGATGGAAATACATTTAAATTTAATGGAAATAGGTGGGATATTGGGAAAAAAAATTTTTCATACCATGACTTAAATCCTTATGATTTTTTTGACACTCACCTTCTGGTTCTAATCACCTCTTTTCTTTGTTGTGGAGATGAATTCTACAGGCCACGTGCAGAAAAACAGGCAGCTGGACCCATAAATTGGGATGCTGTGCCACCAGCCCCCGCCTGCTCCTGCCCTGCCACGATTTTACGAGAATCGGGTTAATCACCCTCCATGACCCAATTGAGGCCCTTAAGTGGGCAGTTAATGCTCAATTAAGGGCCTCATCGTGTTGCCACTGTGATTTAACTGGCAGTGGGGTGAGCTAGCGCTCAATGTGTAACCGGTAGGTTTAACCTAGGGGCTGCTGGCCAGTTAAAGGGAGGGCAGTGCCACTTTTTGGACATAGTGCCAACTGGAAGACCCTCCCCACAGTTTTGTCTCTCCATATTCACTCTCCCCCTACCCACCCCACCCCTGTCAGCCTGGTCCCAGTGAGATCTTGATATATCCGGCTCCATCGCTGAATGCCACCTCCCTCGACTACTGGCAGCACCAGTGGTGCCCACTGCTCCTGTTGGCGATGCCAGTGTGCAAAGCTGCCGGCCTCCAATTGGCCAGCAACTCGAGGAGGTGGATATTTCTCCCGGAGATTTCGCAAGTCTCGCCTCATACTAATTAAGAGAAGTCACCTGAAAATTGAAGTGTGGTGAGCTGGCTAAGCAGAGGTGGGTTTGCATCCAAAATTTGTACTACGGTGCGGGGAACCTGCCCTCAACATATAATCTAGCCCATAGAATCATTTTGGTACTGAAGGAGGTCATTTGGCCCATCAAATCAGTGTTGACTCTCTGCAGAACAATCCCATCAGTTCAATTCCCCCGCTCTATTCATGTAGCCCTGTAAGTTTATTTCCCTCAAGCACCCATCCAATTTCCTTTAAAAATTATTGGTCGCCTCTGCTTCCACCACCCTCATGGGTAGCAAGTTCCAGATCATCACCACTCGTTGAGTAAAAAAAGTTCTTCCTCACATCTCCCCTGCATCTCTTGCCCAAAACTTTAAATCGTGTACCTTTATCAAAAACGTTAAATCTTGTGTACCTTTATCAAATCTCCTCTCAATCTCCTTTGCTCCAAGGAGAACAACCGCAGTTCTCCAACCTGACCTAGTTAAAGTCCTTCACCCCTGGAACCATTTCTTGGTTTTCATGCCTAAAGGTTCAATCTCTGTCATTCATATCCCAACTTTTCCATAGATTCTGCCAAGCTAAACAGCCTTCACTTTGAGTTACTTGTTCATTTCGTGCTGTTCTCTTCCTCTGTGTTCTTCCTTCATATGTCAACATCTATCTCGCTCTGCCAAAGCTTAGTTCCTTTTGTTACACCCACCCACCATGGGAAATTACATTTCTCAACTTCCATTGCAGATAAAGCCATGTAAATGTGTATTGCTACTACAGCATTTCAATGTTTGGATTTCATTTCAAAAACTGGCCACATATAGACCTTACGAATGTAAGTAGGGGTATTTTTTTTTTAGCTGCAGCAGAAATTAAAAAAAACTTTGAAAGAAAACCTTTCTGCCTATATGAAGGAGAATGAGGACATAATATTGCTGTATCATGGAAGAGTTGGCATAGCTAAGAGGAATCTGGTAGTTTTTAAATAACTGGACAGTTCTAAATCAACCTGAGGCCTTTCTGAATCAGAGTGTGTATCTTAATTCTTTTTTCATTCTTTCATGGGATGTGGGCATTGCTGGCAATGCCAGCATTTGTTGCCCCTCCCTAAATACCCTTTGATGACGGTTAAGAGTGGGTCAGTGGGTCTGGAGTCACATGTAGGCCAGATCAGTAAGGATGGCAGATTTAATTCCCTAATAGACGTTGGTGAACCAGATGGGTTTTTAACAACAATCGAAGACGGTTTCATGGTCACCATGACTGAGACTAGCTTTCAATTCAAGATTTTATTGATTGAATTTAAATTCCGCCAGCTACCATGGTGGGATTTGAACCCATGTCCCCTAGAGCATAAGCCCGGGCCTCTGGATTACTGGTCTATTGACATTACCACTATGCCAGCTTCTCCTGAATTAACCCTGAAAGCAATTTTTGTATCATACAATATTTGATAAAGCAATGTAAATAGTTTTCAAAATTATAAACCATATAGCATGCTCTCTGCTTGCTTAGAACAGAAAACATGTCAATCTGCCTTTGCAAATCTCCCATGAGATACTGATTTCTCTTTTCCAATTAATGTGAAAGTGTTTTTCTTTTTAGTATAATTCTGGAAAGGAAGTTATATTTTAGCATCAAAATGCTTAAAAATTGCAGAAATATACCATAATACCCAGAATATGACCTAAATTTTTGGAGGTAATGTTTACAGACAGATCTTATGCATTGTTCACTCAAATTGAGTCTGGCTTTGCCTGCAGCATGAGAAGCTTCACGAAGGATTAATTTAGGATTGACATCAGCCTTGGCTCAGTGGTAGCACTCACCTCTGAGTTGCAAAGTTGTGGGTTTAAGTCCCACTCCAGAGCCTTGATTATCTAATATACAAAACTGAAAATACTCAGCAGGTCTGGCAGCTTCTATGAAGAGAGAAAGAGTTAACAGGCTGGATTTTTCTAAAAGCCAGGTAGTTCTACTACCTGGATCAAAAGTGGGTCCCGAGCCTGCGCAGATGGACAGTGGGACCTTGGGTGGGATTATACTGGCAGTGGACAATTAAGAGGCCATTGCTGGGACATCTGTCCAATTGGGGATGGTGACTTACCTTTCAGACCTGCCAGCCCAATCATAGGGCTGGCAGTGCAGCAGCCTCGATAGCGCCACCAATACAGGTGGCCGCTGTTGAACCTGCAGGAGAAGGAAAGAATGCCTTTGTGGTGAAGCCCCCTTGAAGGCCAGATAAGTTGTTTGTTTTACTGTTCTGGGGCCAGGCAGGCCCTGCTGATCAGAGTGCTGAACTCTCTAGAAATGGGGTTAGAGCCAAGGGGGTGATCTTTGCCACCAGCAAGACCTGTCACATACCATTAATGAAATCCCCCACCCTACTCTGCAGGACCCACTGGAGAGTGCCATGCAGTCTCCTGGCAGCCACCCCAGTTGGTGGGGGCCCATCCCAATGCTGGTAAAACGCCAGTGGAGAAGTGACCATTGATTGCAGAGTGGATAATGGGGATCCTGTAGATGCAGTATATCTGGACTTCCAGAAGGCCTTTGATAAGGTGCCGCACAAAAGATTAATACACAAGATAAGATCACATGGAGTTAGAGGTAATATATTAGCTTGGATAGTGGATTGGCCAACCAACAGAAAGCAGAGAGTCGGGATAAATGAGTCTTTTTCTGGATGACAAGCTGTAACTAGTGGGGTGTCACAGGGTTCGGTCCTTGGGCCCCAACTATTTACAATCTATATTGATGACTTGGATTCAGGGATAGAAAGTACTATAGCTAAATTTGCAGATGCCACCAAAATAGGTGGGAAAATAAATTGCAATGAAGAAATAAGAAATTTACAAATGGATATGGACAGGTTGGGTGAATGGGCCAAAATTTGGCAGATGGAGTTTAACATGGATAAGTGTGAGGTTATCCATTTTGGTCAGAAGAATAAAAAGGTGACTTGTTATTTAAATGGAGAGAAACTTCAGAATGCTTCAGTGCAGAGGGATCTGGCTGTCCTCGTGCATGAATCACTGAAAGCTAGTATGCAGGTACAGCAGGTAATAAGGAAGGCAAATGGAATTTTGGCATTTATTGCTAAAGGAATAGAGTATAAAAATGGAGAAGTGTTGTTGCATCTGTACAAGGCATTGGTGAGACTGCAGCTGGAGTACTGTGCACAGTTTTGATCCCCTTACCTGAGGAAGGATGTAATTGCGTTGGAGGCGGTTCAGAGGAGGTTCACTAGATTGATTCCAGAGATGCGGGGCTTGTCTTATGGAGGAGAGATTGAGCAGTTTAGGCCTATACTTGCTAGAGTTTAGAAGGATGAGAGGAGATCTAATTAAGGTATGTAAGATGCTAAAGGGAATAGACAAAGTAAACATGGAGCAAATGTTTCCCTCTGTAGGGCATTCTAGAATGAGAGGCCATGGTTTTAGGCTAAGGGGCGGTAGATTTAAATCAGAGATGAGGAATTATTTTTCTCCAAGGGTCATGAATCTGTGGAATTCACTACCTCAGAGTGCAGTGGATGCCGAGATGCTGAATAAATTTAAAGGAGGAGGTAGACAGATTTTAAATTTGTAACGGGTTGGAAGGTTATAGGGCGAGGGCGGGAAATTGGAGTTGAGACCGAAATGAGATCAGCCATGATTGTATTGAATGGCGGGGCAGGCTCGAGGAGCTGAATTGCCTACTTCTGCTCCTAGTTCTTATATTCCCAATGCTGGTAAAATGCCAGTGGAGAAGTGACCATTAATTGGTTTAATTGGCCTTTCGCTTCTGATCAAAGGGCAGCCACGATGCCGATGTGTCCGCCGTTGAGAATATCATGTGATGGTGGGAAGATGTTGGGCTCCCCTCCCAACACTTTTTCCACTGCTATTTTACGAGGCCTCCCACCTCCCAGCTCAGCTGCAGAGGGCTGGTAAAATTCAGGCACATGTTTCAGTCTGTGACCTTTCATCAGAACTAACTATACTTAGTGCTGATGATGGGCCACAGATCCAAAATGTTGACCAGGATTCTACAGGGCCTCCGGGAGTGTGCTGGGAGTTGGAGGGTGTTGTATGATGTGCCTGCATGCCATTGTAATGTAAAGATGCTCGGCAGAGCAAGGGTTAATGTAGGACTGGAGAATAGCACCGCCCATGGTATGATGTATAGAGTCACATGGTAATAGACTGAGAACACAGTCTAGAGAGAACATTCTGGAACAAGCCTGCATGGTGGTAACAGCACCATGAATGACAGAAACCTGGGATTTGTAAATAGTTAAAAACTAATAATAAATGATTCATGTTTAAATATACAAGTCTCAAGATCTCAACAACATCAAGAAACTTGACACCATCCAGGACAAAGCAACCCGCTCAATTGGCACTCCTTCCACAAATATTCACTCCCTCCACTACCATTGAATAGTGGCAGCAGTGTGTACTATCTACAAGATGCACCACAGAAACTCAACAAGACTCCTTAGGCAGCTCCTTCCAAACCCATGACTGCTACCATCCAGAAGGACAATGGCAGCAGATACATGGAAACACCACCACCTGGAAATTCCCCTCCAGGCCACTCATCATCCTGACTTGGAAATATATTGCCATTCCTTCACTGTCACTGGGTCAAAATCATGAAACTCCCTCCCTAACAGCACCATGAGTCTACCTACACCACATGGGCAGCAGCAGTTCAAGAAGGCAGCTCACCACCACCTTATCAAGGGCAATTAGGGATGGGTAATAAATGCTTGCCTAGCCAGCAATGCACACATCCCGTAAAATGAATTTTAAAAAACTCTCATCATTGAACCCATATTAGAACATGCTTGGCAGCAGTGGGATATCAGCGCTACCAGCATAGTACAACGGAGGGAGGAGGTTGTAAATTAAGGTGGGATGTCAAGGAGTGACGTGCCCATCACGGCTGGGGCAAAGAACAAGTGGCAGACTTAAGTGGCACTCTTAAGCCAATCGTGGCCCTTAAGTGGCCAAATTAAGGGCCACTTGCTGCTGCTGTTGGTATTCTACCAGAGGTGAGAGGGCACTTTGCCACATGGGGAGACTGCCAGGTATACCTTGGCAATCTCATTGTGGGCTCAAGGGTGGGGTGGGAGTCCTCCTGATTGAGCACTGTGGCCCGTGGAAGGAACTCCCCATCTGCAAGGGCCACCCCAGCTGAAATCCCTCTTCTGCCCTCACAACTGATAGCCCAGCCCAGCCCAACCCTCACTGGGGCCTGCTTGTTTGGCCCTGGCAAGCCCACCCTGACTTATTTGCACTCCCAGACCTTCTCCATTTTAGCTGGTCCGTAACTGGCTGCAGTCCCAGCAGTGGCCATCGCTTTCAGTGGTGCTGCTGGGACTAAAAGGCTGTCAGCCATCAGAGTTTACTGGCAGCTCAGGAACGGAAGTCACAACTGCAGGCAATTAACTATGCGATCAACATAAAATCCAGTCAGGCGGAGGCAGGGTTGCCTTCGACTTTCTGGCTAGTGGATGGGACCACCACCACTCTGTAGAATCACAGCTTTAACTTTGTTTCTCTCTCCACAGATGCTACCAGATCAGCTGAGTATTTCCAGCAATTTGTGTTTTTATTTCAGATTTCCAGAATCCACAGTAATTTGCTTTTGTCTTAATTTTTCCTTGAGTAAATAATCTAAGCTGATGCCTCAGTGCGGTACTAAGGGACTGCTGCAGGGTCCAAGATGCTGACATTTATCTCTCAGGTAGACTTAAAAGACCCCCTTACACCATTCAAAGAGCAGCAGAGTAATTGCCTCCAGTGTCCTGGCCAATATTTATCTCTTAACCAACATTACGAAAAACAAGATTATATGATCGTTATCTCGTTGCTGATTGTGGAACCTCTATCTTTCTTTCATTAAACTTTGGTTTCTTTTATTTTGCTATTTGCATTTCCTTTTTTAAACGTTCTTTTCTCCACTTAAATTTCCTCCATACAGTTTCTTTTTTCTCTTCCTCAGCGTTGGAGTAGAGAATATACAAAGTGACAGCTGAAGAATCTCAACAATGTGGGCAGTAAAAGGGAAGCATAGACCTGGGTAACAAAGAGCTAAAAATCAGGACAGCAAAGAAAGTCAAAATAAGGAATGATTTACTTTTTAATGTTAATTTTAATATTATAGATATAATATAAATATTATTTAATATTTAAATAACAGTATTAAGATTCACTCTATTCTAACAATTTTCAGTATAATTACAATAGCAGACTTGTTTTTGAGAAACGCCAATGAATGCATTGTCACTTGCTACGAACCCAGCTATGAGAATACTGGACAAGCATGATACTTGCTAGGATCTGACTTGATAGACCGTAGTCATTTAAAGAATGTAATGCGTGGAAGAACCAAGAATAAGGAATGGCAGAAAGATGCACTTTACGAGTTTAGTGATTTGTGAATAAGGGTCAAAGTTGGCTAGTGATGAGTTTTACAAATTTTGTGTCATGTTCTAAATTGCAGGGCCTTTGTCTCACTGTCCATTTTTGCCATTTTTTTTTCTAATTTCAGAGAACACCAGATGGTTTTGATTGTGTCCCACTGAAATCTTCCTCAGGATCAGCAGACATGGATGTGTAACATGATCTTTTATGTGCACTACTTTGTTAACTAGCTCACTGAAGTGGCCTTTTTGAAACATATTTGAACTAAGAACAGTTTATTTAAAAAAGTTATCATCAGAATGTATAATATAAATGAGGATCACTTTGTATGAATAGTACAAACAGTGCTTCATGATGGCCTTACTACTGTATCATTTATGTATTAAGATTTCAAAAGTATAATTTATGTTCAAATCATTAAAAGGATGGGGATTGATGACAATCATAATTTCACATTATGGGACCACTTATAATCAATTCTTCTTTGTCCCAGCATCAGGAATTAGGCAAGACTTGATTTTTGATCTCAGCTATTCATAGAATAATTAAACCTAAACAATCATCAGCTTCAAGATGTCATGAGTACATATTGAAAATACTGCACTGTCAAGTATTTTTAGTTTGTTAAAGAAACCCAGAAGCCACCAATGAATCAAATACTGTTTGGGTTTTAAATTGATCACAATTTGAATAGGATTTAATGACAAGAGTTGTTAACTCTCTTCCTTAGCCTTTAGCAAACCTTCTAATGTGAACCATCTTACCTCAGAATGCTGGTGTGCCCCTTCTGAATTTTATGTGCTCTGCATCAATCATTGTACAACACTGCGCACGTTTGCAGTGAAACAAAACCCAAATGCACAACAGTAGCTCTGCAGCTGCTTTAAAATCTGAAATACCCAGTGGTAGGTCACCCCACCAGCCCCCCTGCCCCACCCCACCCCACCCCATTTCCCAAGAGGTTTGGCTACCTCATAATATAAAATATCTGGAGTTAAATGATTTTGAACATCAGTAACCATGCATCAGTGAAGCTGTCAGTTGTTTTGCTGAAGTTAAGGTTTTCAGAAGGCTAGTGTTTGGTGCTGCATAATTCTATTTTCAGCATGATATAAAAAGAGTCCTTTCTGTTCTCAAAGTTTCTTCTCAGTACCATCCCTGATGAATTATCCCATTTAGGCCATTAATATTGGATTTTATCATTTATTTTCTTTTCACATTCCAAAGGCAGCTGACTTTGTATTTCATGTTGTCTTTGGGCACAATAAAGGGAAAAGAGTGTATGTTATAAAAATCTTGAGTTGCCGTCATGAAGATCCTATTCTGATGGTGATCTGATTAAAGACGCATTGATCTTAAGTGACATTTGCTATTTAAGTGTATAGGAATATTTTGCACATGGAAATTGATTTTTAAAGTGAGATTTTTTAAATTAAAGTTGATCTTAGATGGTCCATTGAATACAGCAATTAATTGCAGTGGAATTTTTAAGTTAGTAGGTTGCTCTTAGCCTGATGTAACGTCTCAGACTTCCAGCTGCAAAGTGCGTCAGCAGTGGCGTACTGTTCCTGAAGGAATTATATACTAATCAGGGAGAGGTAGTGGTGATTATAACCAGCACATTATTTTCTAATATTACTGGAGTTGTGTTGAGCGCAATTCAAATCTGCTCTTAGCAATATCCAAACAGCTGAATAGTTTTGAAAATATTTCACCCCCAAAAGTTTGGAATTTTGTCCCAGTGGAACTGAACTCCAGCTATGTTGGCTTTTTGCAATCAAGGATAAGATCTGATTTTGGGGGCTGGGAGAGGACATCCAGCCTATCCTTACCTGCGGGCCAGTTGGTTTGCAACAGCAACACATCATTAAAGCTGTTAATGTTATTAACTGCTCATTTAAACACATAAATCCAGGCCTCACTCCATACAATTCCTACTTTCATTTCCTAGAAAGGCCTAACACCTGCTGCTCTCTGACTATAGGCCCCACTGATTTTGAACTGGAAAACTTTGCCAACTAAATATAGGAGCCGTATGCTCCCATTCACCTTCCCTCACCTTCAACCAGTTCAAAATTTGTTGATGAATCAGGCTTCGTTAGCTTTATCAACTATCTGCAACCTATCAGTTTACAGTTTTTTGGTGCAAAAGGTGCAGCAATTCATGGATCCGCTTAATCGACCTTTGAGCCATCCACTGAAGGGTGCATCGATCCCTGCTGGAGAGAAAAAGAACCACTGACTGTGAATTATAAATCAAGAAAGCACCCAGACTCATGGATGTGATTCTAGAATCATTCCGTAAACAGCACATTTGCAAAGTGTGATCCACAAATAGAAGCTTCTCTTGATTTAAACTCTTCAACTGTTGAGAAGATCATGGGACCAAAGTCCATTACTATCAAGAATGCCAATATTTTTGTGGAGTCAGGAGTTTATGTTCTCCCAAGAGAGTCTGTGAAAGCAAAATAATTTACATTCTACAAGATTGCAATTGCTTAATCTTTTAGTTTGTACTTTATGTGCCCCCTATCCCCTCCTATTTGTACAGTGTTTTCCTCTTTTTCAGTTGTTCTCCTCCAACATCTTTCTCTAGTCATGAGGACCGGCAGATGACTTTATGACAGACCCTGCCTGTCAGTGTTTGGATGTTGTGATTTGGTTAACAAGCCCTCAGATTTTCATTCTGTCCTGTGGAACAAATCCACAGGCTAGCATTCTGTGCATTTTTTTTAATGCTATGTTTTCGCTAATTTTCATTCCATTTAAAAATTCAAAGTTTATTAAGTCAGTAAATCTAAATGTTGTATTTGTTTCAAAACTATAATCATTTGTATCAGATCAATCTAGAGCTGCATTGCTCTAGTAACTTAGTATTGCATTTGGCAGTGTTGCAACTATAGTCTCCTTTGGACAGACGGAGAGATTACTTTGAGTACCTGAACGCTGCAGATGGCCCCAACTAAAGGGGGAAATTCAATCGAAAGATAATGGAGTTTCTGCACAGCTCCAATATGTCTCTGTACCATAACTTTGCCAACAAAAATGTTTTCACCAACGCACAATGTTATGACTGTATCTCAAGTTGTACTATGTGAAAATATCAAAGCTAAAATTTACCTTTTAAAAAAAAACTAATGTAACCTTTCAGGGATTTTTAATGATGTAATTTTATTAAATGCACAGGAACCTACAAATATTTGCCACTTAGTTTTGTAGATTCATGTGGCAGATTTTTAACATATTTTCAGTCTGTTTAATGTCAGCACACCTGGTCCACTGCCAACTATTTATAAGTTAATCCATATTTTTAATGGTTAGCAATCTTAGGAAAAGATTGCTCAATTTATATGACATTTCTCTTTCCATTAATTTGATGGTGGTGCAAATATGCTTATACTAAACAAATTGAAGACTATTAAAATAGCAGACAAGGCAATGCCATATGAACACTTGAGCATTCATCTGTTCGTATTGCAAAGAGCAATTTCCAGCATCGTATTGTTTAAAATAGTCTATATTGTAATCCATGTTATGATGTCAAATTGAGCTAATTATGAAGGACTTCATATCATGCTTCATTTAAAATAAAGCTCTTTTTAGTTTCATAATTTGAATTCTGACTTGCAAACAGAAAATGATGGCTTCACCTTCAGTCGGTTTCTGTATTAAATCAGCCTCCTGCGTATTTCTTCACTTGTGTGAAAAAAAAAGTTGTAGGCAATTCAGGGTACTGTCCAAAAAAAAAATCAAAACATTTTTAACCCAACCATGGACTTGTTTCAAGAAAGGAAATCCACCATGATTTAATATCTCTTTTGATGTATTAGTGAGAAGGGAGAACTGGAATTGTTATGTTCATTTGATATTTTCATCCTGAGGAGCCTGAATCAGCCTGAAGCAATTTAGGGTTTAAAAAAACTGCACTGTATCAAGTAGATATAACTTCTGTTTAAAAAATATCAATTTTGACTAATATATACACATATGTGTTTGCTTAATTTGGTGGAAGACATGTATTTTCTGTTACTTAACTCTGTGCAAACATTAAACTTTGGTATCTTCAGTGCTTTATACTTATTGGTCTGTTCTATAATCATTGTAAACCCAGTTTAAAGACTGAGGAACATATTGTATGTGGCAGGGGCTAATGTGCGTCTTTGATTTTGTTTTTCCAGTTGCATTTTATCTTTCAAATTTGACTAAACAAGGGCTTTCAATTTTTAAATTATTAAATCATTTACTGTTCTCAATATTGCACTTTCAAAACCAACCGAGGCATTCATATTTTCCACACAGTTTTGGTGATGAATGTCGAGCAAACAGTCACTTGGCTGTATTCACAACTAACCTTTGAGGGTCTATTTCATGTGATGTTAATTACTTCTCCTTCATGCTGTATATAATCAAAGTGCATCAAAGTAAATCTAAGTAAATTAGCACATTGTAAAATGGAAGCTAAGAGCACATTTTTTTCTAAAAAGAACTTTTAGAAATATGTCAGTGTAATTAGAACAGTAGACTTTGCCTGTACCAAAGTTAGGAATTAGAAAGAGAGATAGAGAGAGGCAGATTATTTGATGGGCTCAAACTGTTCTCATCCTTCAGATGAATCTCCCTGTCGTCAGTTCGGCTGGTATAGCACAAGCTGTTGTCCATCATTGCTTATCTTGTTTGCAGTGTAGCGATAACTTTTTCATAAGGTATCAACAGGATTGGCAATTTGGATTTTGCTTCATAAATGTATCTTACTCCTACAAATAAACAGAGCTATGTGTTCTGTAAACTGTTTCAAACTTTTTGATTACCAAGTAAGTTTCCTGATTTCAGATTGCTTCTCTCTGTCTTTTTTCACATTTTTAGAGTCGATGAGCTCTATCTGGTCACATTGAGTGATAATTCTTGCAAGTTTCATTTGGATGGAGTTACAGTTGCAGGAAGAGGAGCAGCAGCGTTCATCAATAGATGATCCTGAGGTTTGGCCTTATTGGTATTAACAAAGGTAGCCAAAGGTTGCTGTTCCTCATCTTATGATCCTTGATGCTTGTTACTGTGACTTCTGGATACCCACACCTATACTGAGATTAGCGGAGTTGGTAACACTTCTTTTAAGAAAAGCACTATAAAAGTCGATCACCTTGGTGAATAATTAATGGAAAGTTTAACAGGCAGGTTTAACAGAAAGGCAGAACAAGTACTGCTACTGCAGACGGCCTCTGTGGTGTAATTTTTGATGACAGGGGAATAAAGGTCACCAGAATTGCTGAGCAAAAAGCTGATCCATCATATCTCTTACTGAAAAGTATTAAGCTGGCTCTCCTCCTTATGCAGCTTCCTCGTCTTCGACTGTTATACCTGGATTGCTGCCAGGTCAATCTGGGTCAATTTACTTGCTGGCATTGCAGTGAATATTGGTTGAGGGCATCGCAAAGGCGTACATGTGCTGGCACCCTGCTCCTATAGTGGTACAGCCACTGATGTGGGGCTGCTGAGCTGTGAGCAAGCAGACTGCATAACACAAAAGTAACTCTTGAAAGCTCCCACCCCATTTGGTCCACCAATCTATTGGAGTTAAATACCCATCTCCCCAAGGTGTCCAGAGCCTGAATTGTAGCCATTTGAGCCTCCAAAGCAGCAAAAGCTGAATTGAACAATTCACGGCAGATGACAGGACTCAATAGCAGGCAGTGGTATTACAAGTAATATATATATATCCACAGCTGTTATACTTTAAGCAATACCTCCCAGACTCTACTAATGTCACAAAAGTATCATTAAATTGTGATTACCAAAAATAGGCATGACAGAGAGGAGAACTCAAGAATTTTCATACATTTAAATGTGATTTATATTAATTTAGTTCTGAAAATCAATTATAGTTTGTCAGTTTGAAATACTCAATATATAATTTGTGCTGTGAAATAGCAAACATTTCAGCATCAAATCACAGAATAGTTGCAGCACAGAAGGGGTCCATTCAGTCTGTCCTGTCCATGCTAGCTCTCTGCAAGAACAAATCAGCTGGTCCCACTTTTCCCCATAGCCCTGTAAATTCTCTCTATATCTCTCTCTCTCTCTTTGAAAGCTATGGTTAAACCTGCCTCCACCAAACTCTCAAGACTCAAAAAAGAATAAAACTGGATGGACCACCCAGCAACGACCTAGTTACCATAAAAGAGAATGGCACATCCAGCCCTGTCAAACCTGCACACTTCTCCTTACAAACATCTGGAGGCTAGTGCCAAAAATTGGAGAGCTGTCCCAAAGTCTAGTATAGCAACATCCTTACATAGTTATACTCACTGAATCATACCTGACAACCAATGTCCCAGACAAGACCATAACCATCCCTGGATATGTCCTATCCCACTGGCTGGGCAGACCTATCAGAGATGGCAGCACAGTGTGGGGAGGCGATGGCATAGAGGTATTGTTGCTAGACGAGTAATCCAGAGACCTGGGGTAATGTTCCAGGAATTCGGGTTTGAATCCTGCCACAGGATCATTTCCAGATAAAAATCTGGAAATAAAAGTCTAACGATGGCCATGAAACCATTGTTGTAAAAACCCATCTGGTTCACAAATGTAATTTAGCGAAGGAAATCTGTCATCCTTACCTGGTCTGGCCTACATGTGACTCCAGATCTACAGCAATGTGGTTGACTCTTAGCAAGGCACTCAGTTGTACCAAATCGCTATGAAGGAATAAAACCAGATGGATCACCTGGCATCAGTTGCAGTGGTTCAAGAAGGCAACTTACCACCACCTTCTCAAGGGCAACTAGGGATGGGCAATAAATGCAGGCCCAGCCAGCGAAGCCCACATCCCGTGAATGAATTTTTAAAACTTCAGTCAGGTGGAATTTGCCATGGAAATCCTCAGTATTGCCTTCAGGCCCATTGAAGTCTCATGGCATTAAGTCAAACATGGGCAAGGAAACCTCCTGCTGGTTACAACCCACTGCACTCCCTCAGCTGATCACAGAATCAGAATTGGTACGGTACAGAAGGAGGCCATTCGGCCCATTGTGTCTGCACTGGCTCATAAATGAGCACTATGACTTAGTGCCATTGCCCTGCCTTTTCCCCATACCCTTGCACATTGTTTATATTCAAATAATCATCTAATACCTTCTTGAATGCCTCGATTGAACTTGCCTCCATCACACTGCCAGGCAGTGCATTCCAGACCTGAACCACTCGCTGTGTGAAAAAGTTTTTTCTCACATTGCATTTGCTTCTTTTGCAAATCACTTTAAACCTGTGCCCTCTCATTCTCACTCCTTTTACGAGCAGGAACAGTTTCTCCCTATCCACTTTATCCAGTCCTCTCAGTTTTGAACACCTCTATCAAATCTCCTCCTAGCCTTCTCCTCTCCAAGGAGAACAGACCCAACTTCTCCTATCTAGCTTCATAACTGAAGTTTCTCATCCCCAGAACCATTCTTGTAAACCTCGTTCACACTCTCTCCAATGCGTTCACATCCTTCCTAAAGTGTGGTGCCCAGAACTGTAAAGAATACTCCAACTGAGGTCTAACCAGTGTCTTATATAAATTCAGGATAGCCTCCTTGTTCTTGTACTCCATGCCCCTATTAAAGCCTAGGACACTGTATGCTTTATTAACTGCTCTCTCCACCTGTCCGGCCGCTTTAATGACATGCCCATATACACCCAGGTCCCTCTGCTCCTGCACACCCTTTAGAGTTGTACCCCTTATTTTATATTGTCTCTCCTTGTTATCTCTACCAAAATAAATCACCTCACACTTCTCCACATTGAACTCCATCTGCCTCCTATGTGCCCACACCACCAACTTGTCAATGTCCTTTTGAAGTTCTACACTGTCCTCCTCACGGTTTACAATGCTTCCAAGTTTTGTATCATCAACAAACTTTGAAACTGTCCCCTGCACACCAAGATCTAGTTCCTTCATTTATATCAGGAAAAGCAAAGGTCCCAATACCGATCCCTGGGGAACTACAGTACAAACCTTCCAAGCCCAAAAAATATACGTTAACCATTACTTGCTGTTTCATATTACTCAGCCAATTTTGTATCCATATTGCTACTGTCCTTTTTATTCCATGTCTTACAACATTTCTCACAAGTCTGTTGTGTGGCACTGTATCAAATGCATTTTGGAAGTTGGTGTACACCACATCAACAGCATTACCCTCATCAACTCTGTTTCATCTTCAAAAAACTCCAGCAAGCTAGTTAAACATGATTTTCCCTTAAGAAGTTCATGCTGGCTCTTCCTAATCAACCCATGTTTTTCCCTACAACCTTTTTTGAACAAGGGCGTAAATGTTTGCAATTCTCCAGTCCTCTGGCACTTCCCCAGAGTCCAGGGAAGACTGAAAGATTATGGCCAGTGCCCCTGCAAACTCCACTCTCAATTCTTTCAATATCCTTGCATCTCTTCTGGTCCCAGTGCCTTGTCAACTTTAAGTTACTGACAGTTTATCCAATATGTCCTCCCTATCAATGTTGAACCCTTCTAGTGACAGAGTTTCCTCCTCTGTCACCATGGCCTCGATAGCACCTGCTTCCTTGGTAAAGACAGATGCAAAGTATTCATTTAACACCTCAGCCATGCCCCCTGACTCCATGTGTAGACCCCCTTTTTGGCCCTTAATCATCTCTACTCCTCCTTTTACCACCCTTTTATTGTTTACATGCCTGCAGAAGACTTTGGGATTCCCCTTTAAGTTGGCTGCAAGTCTTTTCTCGATCTCTCTTCGCTTCTTTTATTTGCTTCTTCACCTCCCTTCTGTACTCAGCCTGGTTCTCAATTGTATTTTCTACCTGACGTATGTCATAAGCACACTTTTACTTCTTTATCTTAATTTCTATCTCCTTTTTCATCCAGGTAGCTCTGGATTTATTTGCCCTACCTTTTCTGATTGAGGGCCTGTACCTGGACTGTGCCCAAACCATTTCTTTTTTGAAGGTAGCCCATTGTTCAGCTACAGTTTTTCCTGCCAATCTTAGACTGGAACCAATCTGGCCCAGCTCCTTTCTGGCCCCATTGAAGTTGGCTCTGCTGCAGTTAATTATTCTTACTCTGGATTTCCCATTGTCCTTTTTCTGCTGCTATCCTAAACCTTACAATACAATGATCACTATCTCCTAAATGTTCCCCCACTGGTCTCCTTGATCTACTTGGCCCACCCCATTTCCAAGAACCAGGTCTAGCAGCGCCTCCTTTCTTGTTGGACTGGACACATACTGCTGTAGAAAATTCTCCTGAATACCATTGAGAAATGCTTGCTCTTCTCTTCCCTTTACACTACCACTATTCCAGTCTATACTCGGGTATAGAAAGTCCCCATTATAACTACTCTGTAATGTTTCTACCTCTCTAATTTCCCTGCAGATTTCTTCCTCTACATCCTTCTCACTAGTTGGTGGTCTATAGATTACACCGAGTGATACGATTGTACCCTTTTTCTTCCTTACCTCTAGCCAAATTGATTCTGTCCTTGAACCCTCTGGGACATCCTCTTCCTCCAGTACTGCAAGGTTCTCCTTAACTAATACTGCCACCCCTCCTCTTTTTCTTCCTTTCCTATCTTTTTTGAACACTTTATACCCAGGAATCTCTAGCACCCAGTCCTGCCCTTCCTTGAGCAAGGTCTCTGTTATCGCTACATCATAATTCCACATGGCAATCTGTGCCTGTAACTTAACAATCTTATTTACTGTACTCCATGCATTCACATACATGCAGCACAACCCTGATTTAAACTTCACTACTTTCTCCCTTACTCCGACTCCACCTGTTAACTTACTATTCTCTATTCTAGTTCTTACTATTCTCTATTCTAGTTCTATCTGCCTCTCCCAGTATTTTGTGCATTCCAGTATGACTCTAGTATTGTCTCCTGGTTCCCATGCCCCTGCTAAATTAATTTAATCCCTCCCCAACAGCACTAGCAAAGTGCCCCACAAGGAACTCAGTCCCAGCTCTCTTCAGGTACAACCCGTCTGGCTTATATAGGTGCCATCTTCCCCTGAGCCTGTCCTAATGTCCCTGAAATCTAATGCCGTCCCTCCTGCACCATCTTTCCAGACCCACAATCACCTGCTTTATCCTTCTTTTCCTGTACTCACTTGCACATGGTGCTGGGAGTAATCTGGAGATTACTACTTTTGAGTTTCTGCTTGCTAATTTTCTACTTAGCTCCCTAAACTCTGACTGCAGGACCACATCCCCTTCCTACCCAAGTCATTCATACCAACGTGGACCACAACCACTGGCTGTTCACCCTCCTCCAGAAGAATGTCCTGCGGCTGCTCTGTGACATCCTTGACCCTGGTACCATGCTGGAGTCACGTCTATGACCGCAGGAATGCCTGGCTGCTCCCCTAACTAATGAATCCCCTATCATTATAGCTCCTCTTTCCTCCTTCCTCCCCTCGTGGTGCCACAAACATGGCTCTGACCGCAGTCCAAGGAAGCAACGCCCTTACCAGTATCTAAAACGGAAAACCGATTAGCAAGTGGAGCCCCAGGTGACTCCTGCATTACCTGTCTGGTTCTCTTGGACTGTCTGGCGGTCATCCATCCCCTTTCTGCCTCCAGGCTCCTAACCTGCAGTGTGCTACACACATAGTTCTTAGCCTCGTGGATGCACCACAGCGACTCCAGGCACCGCTCAAGCTCCAAAACCTGGAGCTCAAGTTTCTGTAACCGGTGACACTTCCAGCACATGTGGTTATCTCTGACATCGGTAGCCTCCATGACTTCCCACATATTACAGGACACACATTCCACACGACTGAGCTGCCCAGCAACATCTTTATTTTACTTTGGTTTACTTATATTACTTTATTTTATTGACCATGACTTCCCCTTATTCCTAGTGTTTCTTATTCAAATCCAAGCAGCCGCTTCTTTAGAAATAATATACTTTTCTAATTTACAGCTGTTTAAAGACACTCCCTATCAGCAGTTTCTTACCAATCAATGAACTTACAGTTTTCCTGTGATGTTGCTGTTTGATTTCCTTTTCCAAACTCAGCCAACTCCGAAGGTGAGGTTTACACCCATGTTCATTTCAGCTCAGTTGCTCCTGTCCCCAACTGCAGGTGAGTGAAGGCCTCAAGCCTCAGCATGGGCTTATAGCCCCTCTCTGATCAGGTTTACACCCAGGTCCGTTTCAGCTCAGCTGCTACTGTTCCCGACCACAGGTGATGAAGCAGTACTCTTCCATGTTGAACACCAATCGCAAGAATCTTTGAGGGTGAAAATGGCATAGAATGCACTACGGGTGGGGGACTTCAATGTCCATCACCAAGGGCGGTTAAAAAGGACCACTACTGACTGAGCCCTCAAGGAAATATTTGCTAAACTGGGCCTGTGGTGAGGGAACAAACAAGAGGGAAAAACCTACTAAACCTTGTCCTTAATCGACCTGTTGCACATGCATCTATCCATGGCAGTATTGGTTGAAGTGACCACTGCACAGTGCTTATGAACATCAAGTTCACATTGAGAATACCCTCTATCATGTTGTGTGGCATTACCACCATGCTAAATGGGATAAATTCAGATATAGCAACTCAAAACTGGACATCCATGAGAGGCCATAGGCAGCAGCAGAATTGTATTCAACTACAATCCATAACCTCACGGTCATGCATATTCCTCATTCTACCATTGCCATCAAGCCAATGGATCAACCCTGCAGGTGCCATGCCAGGAGCAGCACCAGGCATACCTAAAAATGAGGCATCAACCTGGTAAAGCTACAGGACTACTTGCATGCCAAACAGTGGAAGCAACATGTGATAGACAAAGCTAAGCAATCCAATGCTCCGACCTACACACACATTACAGGGTATGAAGATAGATTAAGCAATTTAGAGTCCAGTAAGATTAAAGGGGATACACAGCTCTTGGAGATTGTTGACTTGGCTGGCTTCAGCTGAATTCAGTGGTCCTGCTGCTTTTGGTGTTGAGGTGGTTTAAAGAGGTAGGAGGACAATTTATCTGTTCCTCTGGAGACAGCAGTGCTGGGTTGAGTTCTTCTTGAAATCTCTCCACAACATCTGGATAGTCAAAATCAACAGACAGGGTTCAAAATTTGCAAGTTGAATGCAGAAAGAGAGAGAAAGAAAAAATGGAAAGAACCCATTCAGGCCCCTGCTCCTTCAGTGTCTCATTTGCTGTCTTGTTCTGCAGAGAAAGTAGGCGCTTAAACACAAAGGGTTGGCTTGTCACATAACCTTCTCGCTCCAATTACCCAGTGACCAAAATATGGCCATGGCTAGTGTATTCCAGTTGTAACTTGATTAGATAATGTCTGGGAATTTCTCTCTCAGCTAGGAACCCACTGTTTAAGTGACTTTATCTAATGGTTTGTCTCCATCCAGTTGATTGTCTGGCTGCTTTGCTAATGAGATAGAAGATGGCCACCATTCATACTCTTTCAAGGCCTTTACTCCTGGTGCAGCTTTTCAGCCAGGTTGTCTCCATTTCAATGGTTTTAGAATGTAGAAGGTACAGTGGGGGCAAAGTCATCTTTGATGTGACTCCCAAGTAACTGGAGTGTGGCTTTAGTCTTATTTAAAAACAAAAATTAATTAGGGGTTTCCAGCCAGTAAATTCAAAAATCATTTTTTGATATAAAGCATGGCTTCACAACACAAGTAACATTGTCTGGCACTTGCGTGGCATCAATGACCATCTCCAGCAAAACAGAACCTAACCATCTTCCCTTAACATTCAATGGCATTACCGTCACTGAATCCTCAACTATCAAGATCCTGGGAATGTAGCCAAAAACTGAACTGGATTAGCTGCAAAAATACTGTGGCTCCAAGAGCGGGTCAGAGGTTGGGAACTCTGCGGCAAGTACCTCACTTCCTGACTCCTAAAGCCTGTCCACCATCTACAAGGCACGAGTCATACTCTCCACTTTCCTGGATGAGTACAGCTCCAACAACACTCAAGAAGTTCGACACCATCCAGGACAAAGCAGCCCACTTGATTGGCACCCCATTCACCAGCTTCAACATACAATCCCTCACGACCCATGCACAGTGGCAGCAGTGTGTACTGTCTATGAGATACATTGCAGAATTCACCAAAGCTCCTTTGACAGCATCTTCCAAACCTGCAACATCCACCTAGAAGGACAAGGACAGCAAACAAGGCAGCACCACCACCCGCAAATTCCCCTCCAAGGCACACACCATCCTGACTTGGAACTATGGGTGGGATTTTCTGCACCCGCCCACTGCCGAAATCTTCCGGTCCCGCTGCAAGTCAATAGACTTTTGGCTGGAGCGCCACCTCACCTGCGGTGGGTCCTGCCCGTGATGGGGTCGGAAACTCCCGGCCTATATCACTGTTCCTTCACTGTCACAGGATCAAAATCCTGGAACTCCCTTCCTAATAGCACTGTGACTACACCTTCACCAGTTCAGAAGGCGGCTCACCACCACCTTCTCAAGGGCAATCAGGGGTGGGCAACAAATGCTAATAAGATGTTAGCCATGCCCACATCACATGAAAGAATAAATTAAATAAATGCATTCCAGATCTTAAACATTTGCATTTCCCTCATGTCACCATTTTTCCTTTTAAACCTTCAAACGATAGTTTATTACTTAGCATTTCTTCAAAGCAATGTCCCTTACATTTCTTCTACAAGGTTTGTTGTGTAGGAATTAAATGAGATGAGGTTTCTTTTAGTAAGAGCTTATTTTAACTGAAGTTGATGGGGTTGAGCTTTTGCTTTGGGTGCCATCAGTAAATGACCTTGTAATGTTCATGATGGCCACAACATGTTATATTTTGATATTTAAAGTTTGTTTTCATCACTCGACTAAATAAGTTGCATTTAAATTCAGTGCTTAATAGATTTGCCTCACAATGAGACCACGGATTATTCTTGACACTTTTATGTGTGGTCATTCATTGGGTTCAATCATATCACATGATTTAATGGCTCCCTCACAATTTTATTTTTTTTTGTTTTCACATGGAATGACTCACATGGAGAAAAGCTTTTCTTATCTTTGTGTTTTAAACTGCCTCAATTTCCCAGTTAGATGAAGGTCCTGGTGGAGTGCTGTTTTTCTCTACAACGCCCCCCTCCCTGTTTTTATCTCCCAGGTCCACTCCTCACTTTGTAATCTTCAGAGGCCGGGAGGTAGGATTGATTGTCTGCAGGAGAGACAAATGAGCTGTGACCTGCATACATAGCAAAGAGAAGCTGTACATGCCATGAGTGATACTGATGCTGCGTCTCTCTGGGACACCTACGTGGAGGCCCAGTTATTAAATAAGAAAACTCTGGATGTGTAAATGACAGATACATCCCATTGGCAAACCTCACATGTGGACATTCACATGAAGACACATAACACAATAATCTGAATCTGCTCATATTTTAGAAAGGATCAGATTAAAAGCAATCCAGTTGTTCGAGCTGGCAACATTCTGAGATCTTATTTACAGGACAACAGATCAATGTACTGAAGTCATGCAACAACCCTTATGGGACAAACACTATGCTGCAGAAGACATGGGCTGAATTTTGTTGCTAGAATGGTGAACCAGTGATCGGGATGAATTCCAGGTCGGGAATGCAGCAAAGCAGGTGGAAGGACATCAGGCACGATCTGCCCAGGTGCATCCAATGAAGAAACTGCCTCCAGGAGTGCTGTCCCATTAGGAATGGCAGCGGGCACCAGAGGGAGGGGGGAGGCAAACTGAGCAGCTGAAAGGAAGGGCAGCTAGCCACCAAGAATGGTGTGCGCTGCTCAGGTGAATGGAGAGAGAGAGGGGGCGCCGCTAGATAAAGGTGTGCTATTAATGTTGGAATTGGCAGACATATTCTAGTACTTAGAGCTATCCAGTGGCCCTGTCTGCAGGGGAAAAGCCTTTACTTGAAAGCAATTGCTTATGTATGTGCCGAATGAAAACCTATGCGCTCATTTGAGGATATTATTGCATATTCATTTCATGGCGCTCCAATCTCCTGCCGTGCTCTCACCTCTTGTGAGGAAATGAGCTGCAGATGAAGTGGAGATCCTGTGTGCCTCCAGAAAACTGCTAATTCCTTAGAAAAATGCCAGTTGTTTGATGGTATAATGGCCATAATTGGCTTCCCGCTGCTGCCAGGAGAGTTGCCATTCAAGGACACAGCCTGCCCATGGGAAAAGTGGCCAGAGGCGGGGAAACTTCGGGGAACCAGTCCAATGCACTTCATAAAATTTTCCTGGTCCACCTTAACTCCAAGCCCACTTAGTTGTGGAGTTGGGAAAGTTGCCCCCCATATGTCCCACTGTCTTGCTGGCAGTAATACATGGGCCTCTTCAACCTGGTAAATAGCTCAAACTAATCACAGTCCCATCTTCTCCCAGGACTGTCACAAAAAGCATTGATAAAGGAAAATTGACAGGCATTCTTGCCGAACAAATTAACACGATGTCAAAATGATAATTCAGTGCAAAAACATCATTGCACTGGCTATTAATTTCATTCATAAAATGCCGCAGCAAACATTGTCAACTTATATAATTAATTATTTAACAAAGTGGGAAATGCATCCTGATTGAGTTGCTTTCGAGGTGGCAAGGTGTCACATTTAACAGGTAGGGATCAGCATTGAGGTGCACTGCTCAAGTTCAAATTAAGAGGGAGTGAGTGAAAACAGTGTTTCAAGTCCGCTGTCAGAACTAAGGAACTGAGGAGTCAGAAAGCAGGAAGAAACATTCCATGGTGAACGTTTGAAGGACTTGCCACAGTTCAGGTAAAGCCTTGCTTCTACCTGGTAAGGATACATGGAAGCTACAAAGGCAGGGCAAATCTTTCTATTAAGCACAATCATTGTGAGTGCCTTGAACCTCAGACAGCAGACTGGTGAATTATTTACATGAACTAATCATAGATTTATTGTTTTGAAAGCTACAAAAAGCTAAAATTGCTTTTTGGTACCTTCTTACTGGTTTTGTTGCAAGTCAAATTTCAGTTTTTTTCCCCCACTTGGGTCATTAAATCTAAATGTATCATTAAATTTAAAATATATCTCAGAAACACAAAATGAAAGGCAACAGAGAGATGATAAATTGGAGGGGGCCAAGGATAGATCATTGAGACACTAAAGAGGTAGCGATTCAGGAGTAGAAAGAGAAGCTGTTGCAGGTGATTCCTGACTATGACTGAATAGATAAGAATGGAACCAGGTGAGGGAATTCCCACCCAGCTGGATGATAAAGGAGAGGCATTGGAGGATTCTGTGGTCAATCATATCAAAGATTGCAGACAGATCAAGAAAGATGAGGAGGGATAGTTTACCACATTGGGGGCCTGATTCTCCTGTGGGCTCAGGAAAACACTACCTGTGCACTTTTCAAAACTGCCCACCTGACCCACGTGTAACTTTGCCCAGGACTTTTGTCTTTTACATGCAGGGGTCCGGATTCACAGTTCATTTTGTGAGCCATGATGGAGATTGTGAGGAGTGTGGGTGCAGGGGTGGGGGGCAGTGAGAAAGCCCACCTCAGGTCTCCAACACGGCAGCTCAGCTCCCAACTTCATGAAATGGCCCCCTAAGTCTCACCCTTCAGCCACTGCACCCCCCCCCATGTCCCCTTAGGTGGGCTATGCCACCTCATGCCCTTCAGGCAGCTCATGCCACATAATGCCCCCTCACCCCCACCCACCCACCCCTCATGCCCCCTCAGATGCCCCATGCCCTCCATCTATCCTTCATAGTGATTATTCATTATGTACAGTCCTCAGGAGCCACACAATAGCAGTGGGAATTATTTTAAAAAGTCATTGGAAAAAACAAACCTCAAACAATCTAATAAAACCCTGAATTCAGACATACTAGCATTGATACTGGAAAGAAAAGGAACTAGTCCAGTGCAAAAAAAAACCGTAATCTTTTAAGTGTCTATTAGGTTTGTAAAGGGTGTGTGAGGACACAGGCGACCACGCCGGAGTGAGACAAAGACCAAGTGAATAGCAAATTAGGCTCATATGGTAAGTTGTGGTAAGTCCTTTTCAGGTTTAACTATAGATTAAGAATCAGGATCTAACAGAAGTAAATTAAGCTAGCTTGTTAAATAGAGAACTGTCCGGAATGGCAGTTATCTGTCAATCACCTGAAATCAGTTGGTTCAAGTGGTGATAATTACTATTGCAGGAAGCTTAACTAGCTAGTAACTCAGAGGGTTACTATAAAAGAGACAGACTTTTCAAACTGCACAGTCAGTACAAGGCACACAAGGGACTACGTCAGAGTGAGAAGCAGACCGAGTGAGTAGTGAATTAGGCTCATGTGGGAATTCAGTGCATGAGGGCACAGAGGTGCACCAAAATGGTTCCAGGGTTGGGAAACTTTAGTTATGAAGATAGACTGGAGAATTGGGACTGTTATCCCTGGAGAGGAGAAGGCTAAGAGGAGATTTGATAGAGGTGTTCAAAATCATGATGGGGCTGGACAGAATAGGTAGGGAGAAACTGTTCTCACTCAAAAGGATCGAGAGTGAGAGGGCACAGATTTGAAGTGTTTTGCAAAACAAGCAAATGCGATGTGAGAAAAAGCTTTTTCACACAGTGAGTGGTTTGAGTCTGAAATGCACTGCCTAGAAGTGTGGTGGAGGCAGGTTCAATCATAGCATTCAAGAGGGCATTAAATGATTCTTTGATTAGAAACAACATGCATGGTTACGGGGGAAAAGCAGAAGAATGGAATTGAGTCATAATTCTGAGAGCCGATGCAGACACAAAAGGCCGAATGGCTTCCTTCTGCACCGTAACAATTCTGTGAAAAAAGAAGCCACATCAAATGCATACTCTTATTACAGCCTCTTAAAAGTTTCCATTGTTCCTTGGTCAATTGACCACCTGCTGAGCTGAGCTGAAGCTATTATTAGCATTTGTAAACTAGCCAAGCATTCATAATGGCTCCAGCTGTCATAACAAAAGTTTCCTGCTACATTGTCTGAAACTGACAGATCAGAATGGAGTCCCATTGCTATTTCAAAGCAGAATGCCTGTCAATCAATGGAGAGGAGCAGAGATTTATTTGAACTTACAGAAGCAGGTTTTTAAAAATAAAATCAGCCAGAGCTGTCAGTCAATTTAAATCACAGCACAAAACATAACAGCAGAGGCTGACAGGACATGTTATTTTTACATTTTTAATGCATTATGACACTTTCTTCAATGGAAAGAGTTCTGTAATGTATGACAACACATATACAATGGTTGTCAAGGTAAGGGTTAACCTATCTTTGCAGGACAGATTCTTATGATGAATCACAGCAATAAAAACACATCTACATTACAATACAGCATCTAATAGTGACATTGAAAGGTGCCAAAACATTATGCACTTGTGTTTCAGAATGTTCCCATCTCCGCAGTAGGCTTTCGAACATACGAAATAGGAGCAGAAGTAGACCAGTGGTGATGAATTCTCCAAGGAGATGCATTTTTTAAGGCTTTCAATGCTGACACCAGTGCACAAAATTTGTGTGTGGGAGGAATTTCAATTTTCCTGTGGTACTCAAAGTAGGGACCCCGACCTTAGATGTGGTACATGTGCAACTTGCACTCCAGGCTTTCCCGACCCACAGAAAGGCCACATGAAAATGGTGCGGGGTCAGACAGACACAGGAAATTGCTTTTTGAGCAACAAAAAAACCCCACAAAGTTCAGTGTTTCGAGACGCGATTCGCACCTCCTTTGGGAGATGAAAATCTGGCCCAGAATGTCATTTATGTGGCAAGGGTAGGAACCTGATCATGGGGATTCAAACCTAGAGCTGCAGGAAATATGGGTACAGATTTGAGAGGTGACAGCACATTTAAGGACTTTGGAAAGGAAAGGCAGGTGGTAGGGCAGTAGATTACAAACGCAGTGAGATCAAAGGTGGGTTTTTTGGGGGAGATGGATATTTTTTAGCCTATCTTCACATGCACTTTTTTCCCTTTAAGGAATAATGGAAGGATTTCCAGTCTGTTTATCAGCCCCTTGAAAAGCATCACAGACACTCCTTCTGTGGCTAACAATCCCTGGCATGGAACTTGAACCCAGGGCTTCAGTCCCAGAGGTATGGGCATTACCACTACACCAAAAGACCTCCTGGGGAGCTAGAGAATGATGGCAGATTTGAAGGTGAGGTGGATAGCAGCAGAGCCAAGGGAACCGGTATTAGTATCAGCTAACACGAGGGCCAGGAAGGAAAGTTGGGTGGTCTGCTAATGGTAGAGAGCAGGAAGTAGAAAACACAAGTTATTCCAAATACAGTTAGACCACTTACCGTGCTCTGTGCAACATCCCTCACAACCGACACCAGACTGCCAGGAAATTGGACCTATACATCTTATCAAGTTGCCACTGTTTTAATAGGGTCTGATGAATCCTGTTCTTTACACTAGCAGAGAATTAAGCTTCTTACGTTTTCCTTACTTGTGATGTAACCAACTGAAATCTTAATATTTTTTCGCATGAAACATCTGAATGGGAAAAATAATTCTATGTTAAAAATTGAGACTTGTTATAAAGGGCTTGATTTGGGAATGTGATAAAACACTCCAGCTCCTCCTGGACCACAAAGAAACAAACGAATACCTTGCTGGGCCTCTTCCAGCCTTGGGTTCTGTTCTCGGGAGATTTAACCTGGCAGGAAGGATAGGCTCTCTCCACCCCCCCCGGCCCCCATCACAGGTTAAAATAGCCAATGATCTAATTGGAATCCAGACAGATTAACAGATTGGTCCCCGATGATGTAATTGGGGCCCAATTGGAGTGTGCAGTGGATTTTGTATGTACCAATGATAATTATAGGGACCCACATGAGTCAAGGAAGAACAGTTGTGTTTGTTTAAATTGTTCAGAACTTGAAAGCCTGGCCCCAATATTCACTCAGAGGGTGGGAGGGAACTGGGGAGCTGTTTAATGGTCAGTCGAGGTCCTGCTGAATTTAACAGCAGGGCCTGTTTAACCATCTTTGGTCTTCAATTTCCCATCTGCATTCAGCCAGATTGCAAGGCTGACTAGCAGACGGATGTGGCCAGTAGCACCATGTCGCAACCTGGGACTGGAGAGGAAGGAGGGAGAGGTCATGGGCTGGGAGTCAGGAATCGATCATGGGGGTGGTCAGGAACATTGAGGCACTGAAGCCAAATGGCGGGAGTGGGGAGTTGCTGGAATGATCGGATGGGTAAGGGTTTGGGGGGGAATTGGAAGGGTCATGTCGATGGGAGGTGGTGCCTCAGGGTGGGTGTTCAATCATGGGGGTTGGGAGGGATAAAGCAGGTAAACTGGACTGAGCTGGTAAGGCTCTTACTTACCTATTAGATCAAGCAATCCTCACCTCCCTTTCACTGCTGGGCTTCCCAAAACCAGGAAACTCTGATGACCCAGGTGAAATTTAAAATGGACAGGCACACAGCCTGATTATAATATTTAATTAGCCAAACTCCCTACTGGGAGTGCTCCTCCTGGTGGAGGCTGGATAGAGTTTGAGTATTCAACACTTTTATATCCCATTCAATCCAAATTCAACCATTATCGGGGGTTAAAATTCTTGGCCTCTGATCACGTGGAAGGAAGGATGTCCTTGCTATAGAGAGAGTGCAGCGAAGGTTTACCAGACTGATTCCTGGGATGGCGGGACTGACATATGAGGGGAGATTGAGTCGGTTAGGATTATATTCGCTGGAGTTCAGAAGGATGAGGGGGGATCTCATGGAAACCTATAAAATTCAAAAAGGACTAGACAGGGTAGTTGCAGGAAGGATGTTCCCGATGGTGAGGGGGTCCAGAACCAGGGGTCACAGTCTAAGGATACGGGGTAGACCATTTAGGACTGAGATGAGGAGAAATTTCTTCATCTAGAGAGTGGTGAGCCTGTGGAATTCGCTGCCACAGAAAGTAGTTAAGACCAAAACATTGTATGTTTTCAAGGAGGAGTTAGATATAGCTCTTGGGGCGAAAGGGGTCAAAGGATTTGGGGAGAAAGCGGGAGCAGGCTATTGAGTTGGATGATCAGCCATGATCATAATGAATGGCGGAGCAGGTTCGAAGGGCCAAATGGCCTATTCCTGCTCCTATTTTCTATGTTTCTATGTGTATATCTAGATTCACCAGTCCATATTAAAACAGTGGCAACTTGATAAGATGTACAGGTCCAATTTCCAGGCACAAAACAAAAACAAAAAATACCTGGAAAAACTCAGCAGGTCTGGCAGCATCTGCGTAGAGGGACACAGTTAACGTTTCGAGTCCGAATGACCCTTCAACAGAACTAAGTAAAAATAGAAGAGAGGTGAAATATAAGCTGGTTTAAGGGAAAGGCGGGACAAGTAGAGCTGGATAGGGGGCCAGTGATAGGTGGAGATAACCAAAAGATGTTACAGACACTTGTCCCACCCTCCCCTTAAACCAGCTTATATTTCACCTCTCTTCTATTTTTACTTAGTTCTGTTGAAGGGTCATTCGGACTCGAAACGTTAACTGTGTCCCTCTCCGCAGATGCTGCCAGACCTGCTGAGTTTTTCCAGGTGTTTTTGTTTTGGATTTCCAGCATCCGCAGTTTTTTGCTTTTATCCAGTTTCCAGGCAGTCTGGTAGTGCTGGTGTGGGAGGCTGGACAGAGCACAGTAAGTTGTCTAACAAAGTTTATCTTTTATTTTTCCTGCTCTCTAATATTAGTAGCATGTATACACAGTCCAGCAGCCTGCAGTATGGGAGAATAAGCTGCCAATTCTTAAGCAGCTAAAAACTCTCTTATGTGTTTACCTAATTGTATTTAAAGGGACCATGCTTTTTTTTTATTCTTTTACAAGATGTGAGCATTGCTAGTTAGGACAGCATTGAATACCCATCCCTAATTGCCCTTGAGAAGGTGGTGGTGAGCTGCCTTCTTGAATCGCTGCAGTCTATGTGGTGTAGGTAAACCCACAGTGCTGTTAGAGAGGGATTTCCAGGATTTTGATCCAGCTGGTTTGGGACAAGTGTACCTGCTACCTGCTATTTAATATTACACCTGGCCAGATCAGGGCGTGAAAGAAGGTAAATCCCTTGCTGCATTTTAAACTGTCTTCCCACCCCTCCCAGGTCTGGTTTCTGCCAATATAATCAGGTAATGCAAGACTCCTCCCATTAATAGGTCACCTGACACGACTTGGGCTTAGCACTGTGTTACGCCCATCCACTGTGAAACTGGATTTAGAAAGTGATCAAGTGGTGGTCTGTTCGACCTTCTGCCTACTTTATTACTTTACTGCAGATTTGAATATTGTGAGAAGGTAGACGTTGCAACTAATGTATTCCTAACATTATGAAAGAGTCAACGTGGGAGTGGGTTCAGCACATGCGTATAAGTTATGTTTCACTATGGGGAAAATGTATGCACAACACACAACACTACAATGCTTAGTTCATATTCCTGCAGCCTTAAAAGTTATGTTTTTTTACAATACTTGGAAATCTTTTAGCAAAGTTTGTGCTCCTCCAATGGAAGAATGTTTCCAATCTATCCACCTAAACTCATGAGGTTATAGATTGATTTCTGTTTATTAAGAAATGAGAATAATAAGGACCATATGGTGGAAAGACTTAAACTTGCATATTTAATATACTTTAATTTAGCAAAACATCAACTGAAATGAGTAACTCGGAGTTTAAGAATAATAATGAGCAATACTCCAGGAACAAATGTGCTAACCTGAAAGAGGCAGTTCACCATAGGCATTAACAAACTTTGCACAACAGCTGAAATGAATAGCATAGCATTTGCTTGTGCACATAATGAATCAGAGTATGTGTAGAGATGAGTTAATATGAAAAAATGCTTGCAGTTCAATTTGTCAGAGCAATCTCCAATCCTGGTTGTGAAGAAGACACTGAGACTAGAATGCTTTGGTGGAGACTGTTTATTGCTTGTCACAGAGCTTACTTCTCCACTCTAACTCCAGGCCCCAGTGCTGGATGATCTTCTTTGTATATATATGTGTGTATGTATGTATATATGTATATGTATGTGTGTGTGTAATATATATATGCCTGACTATAATTAACTAATCAATACACAACACCTAATATGAACATACAAAATAGGAGCAGAAGTAGGCCATTTGGCCTCTCAAGCTTGCTCCTACATTCAATAAGATCTGTTTGCGTTTTGAATTCCACATACCCATCTACCTCTGATAACCTTTGATTCCCTTGCCTAACAATAATCTATTCACGTCTGCCTTAAAAATATTCAATGACCCCCACCTCCACTGCCTTCAGGGCAGAGAGTTCCAAAGTCACACAACTCTGAGAGAAAAAAACTCTCCTCATCTCTGTACTAAAAGGCAACCCCTAATTTTAAAACAGTGCCCCCTAGTTCTGGACTCATCCACAAGAGGAAATATCCTTTCCATTCCCACCTTGTCAATACTGTTCAGGATCTTAAATACTTCAATCAAGTTGCCCCTCACTCTTCTAAACTCCAGCAGAAACAAGCCCAGTCTGTCTAACCTTTCCTCTTAAGACACCTTGTTCATTCCAGGTATTAATCTATTAAACCTCCTCTGAACCACCTCCACCACATTTACATCCTTCCTTAAATAAGGAGACCAACATTGCACACAATACTTGAGATGTGGTCTCACCATGTCCTGTGCAACTGAAGCATAGCATCCTTACTTTTATGTTCAATTCCTCTCATAATAAAGGATAGCATTCCATTAGCCTTCTTAATTACTTGCTGTACTTGCAAACTAACATTTTGTGATTCATGCACTAGGATACCTAGATCCCTCTGCATCTCAGAATTCTGCAGCCGTTCTCTGTTTAAGTAATACTCTGCTTTTTTATTCTTCCTGCCAAAGTGAACAACTTAAAATTTTCCTACATTATGCTCCATCTGCCAGATTCTTGCCCACTCACTCAACCAATCTATATCCATCTGCAACCTCCTTATGTCCTCTTCAAAACACACTTTCCTATCTATCTGTGTCATCTGCAAATTTAGCTTCCATGCCTTCACTCTCCTCATCTAAGTAATTGATATAAATTGTAAAAAGCTGAGATCCCAATACAGATTCCTATGGGACTCCACTCATCACATCCTGCCAATTAGAAAAAGGCCCATTTATGCATACTCTCTGTTTTCTGCCAGTTCATCTTGCTTTAAAATACTGGGCATTTAACATCCATCAACAGAATCTATTAGATACTATTAGATATAGAACACCATTCACTGGCACAAAACACATTAGAGTCTATTACCTATGGCCAAAGCCAGATAAATAAAGCTGGTATATAACTTAGCTATTGTTATAAAATCAGAAAACACTGGAAACACTCCACCCACCACCCTTATCCCTTACAACCTCCATGTCAACTCACCAGTATCCACCATGCACAGACCTCAGGAGCCTTTCTGAAATGGAATAAAGTTCAGAGCGTGTATTGCAGACTTTATTTTTTTTTTAACTCTCAATGATAAAAACCTATTCAATACATTTAAACCCCTTCAAATAATTAATCCCTCATGAAAACAAGCATTTAATTCAAGTACTTAATCTCTGGTGAAAACACACATTTGGTATCCATAGCTCCCCATCAAAGACTTGGAATTGTCAATCAAATTGTGAACTTACAAGCCATCTCCCCCCACCCATCTCCTGCCCAACCGTGATAATGATAGGTTGTGGAATCAGTCATGTAGCACTAATCCTATAATGACAGCTCCCAGGCTTATGTCAACAGACAGCTAGTGAAATTTCAAGCACTGACTTTTGTCAACTGCAGAGTGTTATTCTTCAAAAAATTGAAGAGTCTGGGGTTTTAAATGCCTTGACAGCTTGAGAATTCCACTGAGTCCATTTTTACACACACCAAGATCCACATTTAACAATCCTACAGAGCACCTGACCTCACTCAAATGGCACCTAACCTCTCCCAAAAGGTACCTCACTTCTCCAAAAGGGGTACTTTAACTCTACCAAAAGGGTACCTGGACCTCTCCAAAAGGGAACCCTACCTCTCCAAATAACTCCAGCAGCTTTAGACATTTTGCTCAAATGTCTAATGTCCTTGAGCCCAGCTTTGCACATCCCACTAACGAAAATTGCATCTGTTTGAAGGCAGCTGCACTTTTACATATGCAGCTGCCTTCATGAACCATGAATGTACAAACTACAACCTGCCTGTGTTCTGCCCCACTCACTGCCCCCACACCTCAGCAAAAATGGTGGGTGCTGTGTTTGGGGTCAGGGCTTCCAGAATTGAGGCTCCAGTACCATTTTGGCTAAAGTGTGGAGCCCTTCCGAAGCTGTGAAAATTCAGCCCTCTTCACCTGCGTAGGCAAATGGGACCTCAATTTAATATAAAAGCAAAATACTCACCTCCAATTTGCTCAAGTTCCTCAGCTACACTGAAATGTCAGCCTGAACTATTTGAATCATGAAAAGTCTGACTCAGAGACAAGAGTGCTATTGCTGAGCCAAGGCTGACAAGACAGAAAAGATTCCTCCTCTCCTGAAGGCTCTAAGTCATAGTTCCATGTGTCTTTGACCCTCTGGTACTTTATCCAACCTCTCAATCACCACGTGCAAACTTTGATGAAGCATGCTATTCAACCATAACATGAATCACAATCAACCCAAATCTTATTTTCACCCAATGTCTATACTATCCAGCAGGTGTCACTAGATAATGATAAGGAGTCCCAGTACCTGCATTAACTGAACACACAGGCTGTAGATTAAATTAGGATCTTTTCATTTGTATTGATTCAGCATTATTTAGTGCCATGCCTTTACCTACAAGGTATTTGGGGGAACTACAAGTTACAAGAAATCAGCAATAGTTCTCAATAATTGCATTAACAAACCTTTTTGATGTAGAAAATGACTGGTCATATTACAAACTAACTTATTGAATTGCGTCTGCAAATTAAAGAGTTAAATTACAAAGTGAAAATCTAATTCAAATTCAAGCATTCAGGTTAGTTGAACATGTAGAGGTTAGACTTGTCACATTGCTGACTAAAGTTACTCTTATGATGGGCTTCTTTACCTGAATTGATACCAGCAACCAATGGGAAAATGTGTGATCTTTAAAGTAGAATTCCACTAAAACTGTTATCATTTGTCCAAGACTGTGTTCTTATTTGCTGTTCCGTGCATCAGCAGGATGTGTCATGTTTTTTGCATTGCGTGCATTGTGAGATGAAGCTGTGTTAGAAGGTAGACATTTCCTGTTCAGCCCCACACTGGGCTTGATGCTTATACAGAGCCCATCAAAAGTCTCCTGATTGTGTGAGATTTCCACCGGAGCTCTCAGAACAAGACACAACTGATTGTATCAAAGCGTCTTTAAATGCTCCTTTGTTCATTGCTGGAAATTGTCAAATGATTTTACTGACATTCATTTGTGTTCTTTCTAGTTCACAAGTTTTACAGAACATTGTACATATATGAAGTCTTACTTAAATCAAAAGACTGAAGTCAAAAGTGAAAATACAAAATATTCAGTTAATGCTTTCTGAAGGGAAGTTTGATCAAACCTAAATAAAGGTCCAAGTTGATGAATCCATGTGGAGATTTCCATTTTCTAAATAATCTCTTTGTAAGGCAGCAGATAGTACCTTTGTTGCAGAAACATTATCAATTTATCAAATGTTGGAAATAAAAGGAAAAATTTCTGCAAAAACACAGCTGTAAAAACATAGCCACTGGAGAACAAAATAGGTTAAGACTTGGGGTGTAACCCTTCATAAGAACATATGTGTACATGTCGTTACAAAGGGAAATCCGAACACCTAATTTTAACCAAAAGAACTACACAACCAAGATTTCAGTTTTATTTTAATCAAAATACAAACTTTACTGTATATAGAACAAATTTAACAAAGCAAATACGATTAAGTTAAGATTAGCTTATACCCATATATGCTAGGCACTTAGGTTTACTTCTTACTTCCCACCATAATTCTTTAACACATTACAATAGCTTAAAGTTATTTGCTTCTATAGGGAACAACCATAAATTCTCTTGCACTCCAGCTATTCTCAAAGGTAACACTTCCATTTACTATCTCTTGACTGTAATGCCTCAGTCCCTTTTCTTCCAGGCTAATCTGTTGGTTGCTTTCTTTGCCACAAGACTCGATGAAGACCATTGTAGAATCTTCCACTAGTTTCAAACTAGACAATCTTCCAGCTTCTGTTCCATTACAAAACCCAAACTGCGATTAAGGCTCATCTGCATTCTAAATGACAAATGATGAAGTTAGTTTTTTTTTCACTCTGCTTACAGTGCAGATCTGCCTAACTCATTTACTTTGGCTATCTTCTGTCAGTGAGCTGCAAATGGCATCAGTTCCAAGCTGCAATTACTGCTTGAATGGTTCTGTCCCTCTATAGCCTTAACCAGTTCATCCTGCCCAGAAAAATTGGTTTCCAAACCTCAGATTCAGTTTTTGTTTCCTTCGTAACTGAGAGGGTCAGTTCCTTTTCTATGTTTCCCTTTTCTGTTTCTGCTTTTTGGTAAGGTCATGCATTGTTTAAGTTTCTCCACCTGCTGTTTAATAGCTGTTGCTCTTCTATTCTGACCTTTTAAGTGTAATAACCTCCCAGCTTGTTTACATTGCATTTACCTCATTTTCTACAGTTAAAACTTTGATTCTTAAAACTACAAGTTATATTCTAAAATACTTGAACCATGAACTAGATATTCACAACAATGTATACTACCCAAATTATTCTTAATGATTGCAAGCAGCCGTGCCAGGATAACACCAACAACTTGCATTTATATTATACCTTTAATGTGGTAAAACATCCCAAAACCCTTCAGCCTGTTGGCAAAACAGGATTTCACACATGGCCACATAAGGTGATACTAGAAAGGGTGAGGTAGGTTTTAAGGAGGTCTTAAAGGCGAAGAGAGTGAGGTGGGGAGGGAATTCAGAGTTTCCGGCCCAGGCAGCTGAAGGCTAGCGGTGGAGAGATTAAAATCCACGAGGCCGGAGTTGGAGGAGCACAGAGATTGCAGCGAGTTATAGGTCTGAAGAAGAAAGGAAGGAATGATGCCATGCAAAGATATGAAAACAAGGATGAGAATTTTATAATCCAGATGTTGCCAGACCAGGAGCCCACGTAGGTCAGTGAGCAGAGGGGTGTTGATTGAATGGGACTTTGTGCCAGTTAGGATAAAGGCAGCAGAGTTTTGGATGAGTGCAAGTTTATGAAGAGTGGAAGATGTGAAGTTGGCCAAAGGATCATCGGAGTGGTCAAGTGCATAGGTTACGAAGGCATGGATGAAGGTTTTAGCAGTCGATAAGCTGAAGCAGTGAAGGAGATGCGCTATGTCACTGAGGTTGGAGTAGGCAGCCTTGGTGATGGAGCAGATAGGTGGGTGGAAGCTCATCTACGAGTTAAATAGGATGCTAAAGTTACAAAGAGTTTGGTTCAGCCTCAGTGATCTCTATCAGGAATAGAAACAGTAGCTAAGGAACAGAGTGTGTGGCAGGAATCTAAAATAATGGGTTTGGTCTTCCCCAATATTTAGTTGGAGGACAGCCGGTGATAATTAACCCTTAGATTTTCCCCCATTTGGAAGTCTTTGGTTTCCTCAAACTACCATCCAATGATGTTATTTTAATCCCGTCTGGAATTCACCCTAACCCCGCTGCATCCCCCTTTTTCTGGAAGTTTTTAAGATATTAAAAGTGTTAACGTCTGCAGGCACTTCCTCCCTCTAAAACCTTACTTTGTGTTTTCAATTCTTTGTCATGCCTTTGCGAAAAAATATCTTGCTAAAAATTCCCTTGTTCGCGCGCTCATTGTGGAAGTCAGAACGTTTCTGAATGAAGGAAAATGTTTAAAAGGAAACTTTTCCGACTTCCTATTCACTGCGAAAAGATAAACATGTTCTTCCTCCTCACATTTTGTGACTTTGCTGCAAGTCACAGAGGAATGTTTTACCTCGAGTCCAACAGATGATTAGAAGCATGTCCAAAGCTGTAATATGCTTGAGGGTTTGGATGATACATCTGAACCCTGAGCGCACTTTGCTATTGAAGACATTCCAGGCACGTTTTATTCTCTATAATACATAGCTTTCTGTTTTTTCCATTAGTGTGGCAAATTCATGCTTTTATGTCTAGTGAGTCTCACCAGCTATTTCTCTTAGGCTTTTGAATCTGTTTTAGATCATTTAGCGACGGTTTACCTAGTGAATTTTTCGGTGAGCTTTCTTTTTTGTATTTTCATCTTCCATTTCTGATGCTAATTCTTCCCATACCACTGAGTGTTGCTTTGTTTCCTGTGAAGACTAGTTTTAAAAGATTACATGCCTGGGGTGGTGGGGAGGAGTGAAGTTAAGTGACATGCAGATTGTATTTTACTAAAATAATATCCTGCTTTATTTGACAATAATATTCATAGGCACTGTGAGGAACCGGCTGGTTATGTTATGGATAGTATGCAGGCAGCAATGCATTAGACGTTTGATTACACGAGAACAAAGCCCAGTTAGACCAGATTATTTATTCCAGATTGGTTAAAGAGTAAATGTATAAAAAAAGAAAAAAAAATATTTTTTCAATTTATTTAACATTGACATTGCTACAAGGAAATGAGTATCAGAATCTCTTCTTTTACTGATATTCTTTTATACCTGTGACATCACTGCTCCTGCAGGGAAAAACAATGTGAGAAGTGAGTGGTATGTGGCAGAGTGACCCTTTCAGGTGCATAATATTTGTATACAAGATACAATACGAAAGGACAAATGAAGTTGTTTTAATAGAAAACAGATGGGATCCTATGTATTAAAGGGTCATGACATCGACTAAAAAAAAAAGTTAAACCTATATAAATCACTGGTTAGGCTGCAAGTGGAACGTAGGTCAAGAATATAGCAAGGCCACGGAGAGTGTACAGAAATGATTTAGAAGGAAAGAGCTTGCGATCATGTAGCAACTTTCATGACCCCGGCACCTCCCAAAACACTTCACAGCTAATGAAGTACTTTTTGTAGTCAGTTAAAAATTTGCAAATTTAACGAGTAACTTGCACACAGCAAGATCCCACAGCAATGAGATAAATGTTCAGATAATTTGTTTTAGTAATTTTTGCTTGAGGTATAATGGTCATCCAGGACAGCTCCCCTGCTCTTTTTCAAATACAGTCATTGGACCTTTTACATTCACCTGAAAGAAGCAACTGGCGCCTCAGATCAGCATCTCATCTAAAAGATAGCATTTCTGATAGTGTCATACTCCTTCAGCACTGCACTTTAGTATCAACCTAACTCTCTCAGATTGTTGCAGGCGTGGGACATGGGGCTTGAATCCACAACATTCTGAATCAGCGGCAAGCCTGCTACTAATATGACAAGGCTGACTCCCAGACAGCCAATTTGAGTACAATGGTACAATGTTGTAATGTAACATTCTATAATTCTCTATCATTGCGACTGTAGATGAAACATATGTTTAAAGGCATTTTTACTTCAATCCTTCATTGATGAAAATAGTTAACACATCGTCTATCTTAAGATGTATTATAGGGGGGCTGGGATTTTGTAGGGCCAACAGGGCTCTTGCCCATTAGTCGGAGGACTGTCAGGGAACCCCCGTCAGTTCCTTTGGAGGGGATGGCGGGGCTCAATTAAATAAGGTGATTAATTGGCCACCCTGAACCTTCCCTGCAAATGCAGTCCCCTGTGGTGGAAGTTCCACCCGCCGAGAGCTGCTGGCCAATCAGAGGATAGCAGCTAATCATTGCCACCAGTGCCAGTCGGAGCGGTGGCAGCTGACAGCGATGTACCCACCAAAGGCCCAGGATCATCACGGGAACCCAGACCAAAAGTAAATGAAGATGGGATGGGTGTCATGGAGTGGGGGTCATAGGAGGGTGGGGGTGATGCCGGGGTGGGGGTTGTGGGGGGCAGGGTGTGTTGGAGGCAAGGGCAGAGAGTGGCCTTCAGTGCCACCCCTTTCCTAATGCCAGCTCTCTCGACTGGGCACAGAGTGCCCACCCGTTCTACCGCACCCCGTCCCACCCCTGGGAGGCAGCTGATCGGTCTGACAGGTTTTGCTGGGCAGCCTTCCAACGCCAGGGAGTACCCATTTAATCCCTGAGGTGCCACCAAATTGCGGTGGGCTCAGGGATAATGGGCGTCAATAGCTCATTAATGAGCCTAATTGACATCATGCCACCAGCAGCCGAGAATCCCATGTCAGTTACTTCCACCCTCCGACTTAATAGGGGGATGTATTCCCAGCACCAGGAGACAGAGTAGGGCCTCTCCCACGAATAAGTGGCCCTGGCCACCATGTTTCCCTCCACGACAGGCTGCAGAAAATCCAACCCGGGGTGTTTTCAGCTACTACTTTAATTTGAAGGAACTTGAAAATGCAGAAGACAAATTCTCAATTTATCCCAGTTCCATTCAAAATTACTTCTTTTAAACTTTATTTTTGAACTATTAAAAATGCAAGCATCTGTCAAGCAATTTAAATGGAAGATACAGACAGAATTACAAAAACATTTGGTTCATAAGCATAGACAGTTAAACAAAAACTCGTACCCTTGGCTCTTGTTTCCTGTTTCCAAATGCAATGTCACAGCCAGATTGTTAGGTATCTGTGTACTTGGAATCTGTAAACATAGAAGTGACCTCAAAGTATGCAATCCTTCTCTTATGTATACACACGCTCCAGAGTGCAGCTGGGGCCTGGACAATGACCCTGAAGAAGAATTTTACTTTAATTAAATTAGTGCTCAGCAATAAACAATATTGCGCACTCCTGGTTAACTTCATTCATAAGTTAGACATGCAAAGCTGGGCAATCCAGAATCACAGCCCATTACTGTATCAGTGTTCTCCTGCAATGGTTTGCAATGTAATTCCCTGATATCAGCAGAGATGTTGGCAATTCCTTTAGACGAAGGAGGTGTCCGTCGGCATTCCTGCTGGTACCTGCCACTGCGGTTTGGCAATGATTTCTCTTAGGCGTATGATTCAGGTTTAGTAGAGAATAGTGTTCGAAGGTACCACATAAAGGTACTTGAAAATTAATAAACAAAATACAGAGGGAAATAGGTTTCAAGTTGATAGCTCCAGTTAAAAATCTAGGATGACCTTCTTCCGAATTGCCATTTCTTCGATCCTATAGACCCCTGGGTTGGATCATTTTCCACTCTTATTTTTTGAATTATTGTGAATTGATTTTGGGGGGGCATTCTAAAGTTGGGAGAAAGAAAAATGAGTTGCAACAATATAAAAAACTTTAAATGAAAGTGGAAATGGTCAAAAGGGTTAATTTAACTCTTGGTTTATATTGAAATCCCAGCTGACAGCTGTTTGCCTTCATAATTTAACACTTGTTTGGGCTGTGAAGTCGGGTCACCTCTGTAATGACTAACAGGCGTCTCCGAATTGATACCTACCCTGTTAAATAAGCCTGAAGTCCACAAACTCTGGAAATCCATTCCCTGGTTAGTAAAATGATTAACTAGATTTCTTCAATAGTATCTTCAGCTGCCAAGTTAAACACAACGGAAGAAACGTAACATTCAGGATTTGAAGCAATTATATGACAGAAAAAGGCAATTTCGACAATAATGTGAATGTTCCTGACGTGTAAATTAAAATGGTGTATTAGATTTATTAAAATGGATACGGTAGTTGAAAGTGACCAGTGGAATAATTGTAGACAGTGATACATTTGTGTTTTATCTGGCTGAGTTCAGGTCAGGTACAGTGGCAGTTCAGATATGATATGTGTGTTCTTAAAATTTAAGAAGGTAAAAATACTGCTGTGGAGATCTTTAGTTCATCCCTCGGGTGTAAAATGATGATGTTGATCAGTCATCCAATTTAATTAGGTGGCCAGTTGTAAATTTATCCTTTCTCACACCCCCCATACATATACAGCAGAGAGTACAAAGCCATGTCCTGTTTGTGTGCTAATAGAAAGGTTCTAATTAATCTGCTGAGATTCAGTCAGAAATAAATGCGAGGATGATCACACATGCAGCTCTTGATCATATGAGTGCCTGTTCAGCTAGACAAATATTATTTTTGTAGTTTATTTATTGACGGAGATGCTCTGCAGCAGGAGTATGTTGATTTGTAGATAGATTGCTGAAAGCCATATATCCGAATAGTTGAATATATCCGAATAGTTGAATGGTATCATCATAGTGGAAAAGTTTAGCTTGTTAATGGATGGTTAACATGGATTCAAGAAAGGAAGGTCATGCCTAGCTAACCCAGTGGGGGTTTCTTAGACTTTACTGGTGCCGTGGACAGGCAAAATGCATTTGATATTACTTGGATTTCAGAAAACTTTTGATAAGGTTCTACACTGGTAATTAATAGCTGTGATAAGAAGTTACAGATTATGGGATACAACATAGAGCAGGTAAAAAACTAACTTGAAAAGGGGTAACAGAGGTGGCCACAAACAGACAATTTTCAGGTAGGAATTCAATCACGAGGGCACAAAGGTCAGTATGGCTGATTCATGCCATTTCTGGTTTACAGTTGATAATTTTAGTATTTATATAAACAATAGAACCTAGGAATCAGATGTGTGAGCCTCCATGTCTGATTATCCAACCTGCTTTCTCTTTGAGTGAGGGTCTGCATTGGGGTGACAGTGGATAATTCAATTAAATCATCAGCACAAAACTTGGATACATTAAAAAGAGGCAAACGACAGAAACACCCAATAACGGAGGAATAGAGTGCAAATGAAAATAACTATTTTCACTGTATATTTCAGATCAATCCCATCTGTAATGCTGCAAACCATTTTGGCCACTTAAATTTAAAACTTTGTGTAAAGGTACAGAACCTAGCGACAAAATGTTGTAATATGCCTTTAAGGGATAGCAGCACGCCATCACGAGAGGGGAAGTGTGTCACGTGATCCAGTCTCAGTTTCACTTTGGCCTCTGAGCAGAGCACAGCACGTATAAAGCTCTGCTGCTGATGTCTTCATGCTTTCTGTCCATGTATATGTGTTCTCAAGTGCCTCGTTTAAATAAATTAACCCACAACCTGTTTAAACAATCAGGTATGAGTGATTGGAGCCGTTTATATCATTATCAAAACACAACATGGTGTTCAATGGTGGTCAAACAGCATGGCAGCAAGATTAAGCACGGCTATGACATGGTGATCAGTCTTAGGTCATGCTACATGACATGAGATGATCCTCGACATTTTGGTCAGACTGCAATGAAGCTGCTGTATCAGAGAATGTTGAAATCGCAATGTGGTGGCTGCACAGAAAAGCTTTGAAGACACAGTGCTCAAATAAAGAGTCGGTAAGCAGGTGGATCCCTTGTGGTGAGTGGGACAGTGCGTCAAGAGGACCAGCACCCCCAGGTTAGCTCAGTCCGGAAAGGCAAGAGACCAGGATGTAGGCTGGATCAATAGAGAGCGAGGGAGAGTCCAACAAAAAAAAAAGCAAACAAAGCCATCGTAAAAATTGGATCGGAGAAGGCTGCGATTATAATGGGTGGATATGGGAGTTGCTGAACAATAAATTGAATAAAACAAGGAGGAAGGTCAAAGGGATATTGTCAGAATGTCCGCAAAACTCCCCAGTTTGAATTGGGATGTGCAGCTGACCTTCTGTCCAAATTCAGAATGTTTAAACAGCGTACAGAGCTATGGTTTCTTGATTCAGGTGTCTCAACCAGACAAGCAAGCCATAAGAATTCACCTAGCAATTGGGAATGAAAGCCTATGCAAGCTGAACACGTTAGGCTTAACAGCAGCAGAGCTTTTTTTTTAATTCATTCATTCTGGCTAGGCTAGAGTATATTGCCCATCCCTAATTGCCCTTGAGAAGGTGGTGGTGAGCTGCCTTCTTGAACTGCTGCAGCCCATGTGGTGTAGGTACACCCACAATGCTGTTAGGGAGGGAGTTCAGGATTTTGACCCAGCGATAGTGAAGGAACGGCGATATATTTCCAAGTCAGGATGGTGAGTGGCTTGGAGGGGAACTTCCAGGTGGTGGTGTTCCCATTTATCTGCTGCCTTTGTCCTTCTAGATGGTAGTGGTCATGGTGACCACTGAAGGTACTGTCCTAAGGAGCCTTGTTAAGTGTCTATGGTGCAACTTGTAGATGGTACACATTGCTGCCACTGTGCGTTGGTGATGGAGGGACTGAATGTTTGTGGATGGGGTGCCAATCAAGCGGGCTGCTTTGTCCTGGATGGTGTCAATCTTCTTGAGTGTTGTTGGAGCTGCACTCATCCAGGCAAAGGAAGAATATTGCATCACAATCCTGACTTGTGCCTTGTAGATAGTGGACAAGCTTTGGGAAGTTGGGAGGTGAGTTACTCGTTGCCGGATTCCGAGTCTCTGACCTGCTCTTGTAGGTATTTATATGGCTATTCCAGTTCAATTTCTGGTCAATGGTAACCTCTAGGATGTTGATAGTGGGGGATTCAGTGATGGTTATGCCATTGAATGTCAAGGGGTGATGGTTAGATTCTCTCTTGGAGATGGTCATTGCCTGGCACTTGTGTGGCACAAATGTTACATGCCACTTGTCAGCCCAAGCCTGGATGTTGCCCAGGCCTTGCTGCATTTGAACATATCTGAGGAGTTGCGAGTGGTGCTGAACATTGTGCAATCATCAGCAAACATCCCCACTACTGACCTTATGATGGCAGGAAGGTCATTGATGAAGCAGCTGAAGATGGTTGAGCTAAATGATCCCCAAAATGGACTACATTGAAAGACTGGTTCAGAATCAGGTTAATCTTCCCTATTCCTTGACTAAAGTTCATGTCATTTCAACAATACCCTACTGAATCCATAGACCACTTCATTAGCAGATGCAGAGAAAGGGTGTTTGAAAGGGATTTTTCAAACACAGAACTAGCAGACAGAATTGTTAAGTTGGTGATTGTGTCCACTCCCATGGAAGCATTCAAGAAAGATCTGCTTAGTGAGCCCAAAATGTATAGCATTGAAGAGCTACTCAAGGATGAATGTACGTATGAAGCGATCCTTGCAGGTCAATGAAGCTTACAAGTCCTAAGCACAACCCTAATTGTTGATGCAATCACTAGAACTCCCAAACCTAGCAAGACATGTGGAACGTGTGTGTGGCCTTCTGCATGCGCCAAAGAAATTCCCAGCTTTTCAATTCTGTAACACATGTGGCAGAAAGGGGCCCAAGACAGTGACTGTACGCTAGAGCAAAGGCTGATTCAGCTACAAAGATCCATGCACTGATCCAAACAGACCATGCACAATGGGAACCTTAAAGCAATAAGAATGTCCATCCGGTATCCCATTAGAAACATATACATGCGGTGATTGACAAACCAGAAAATGACAATGATGTGCACAATTAAACAAAGAGCAGTGAGCACATGTCTCACGCTGTCAATCTCATGAAAAACATAGATGCCATCACACCATCCAAAGTGTTTGCCAAGACTAAAATTATCTGTCCTAAAAAACTTGGCAACTATTCATTATTGGCCAAGATTAACACGGGGCAAATGCCAACATACTACCACTGTGAATTCTAAAAGACATATATCCAAAGGCATGGAAGGCCATGGCAAAACCCACTACTGTGCAACTTACGGCATACAATGGTTCACTAATTTATAGTCCTGGAGTGCAAGTACAATCAATCCACCTGGGTGTCACAGATGTTCTATATCGTAGAGACTAAAGGCCCAGCGATTGCGGGACTACTTGCAATAGTGACCATCCATGGAATCAGCCAGATGTCACACAGCAGATCAAACTCAAAAAACTATTTCTATCACCTCAGTTCACAATCTAACATTGAAATATCCAGAATGTTTTGACAAAATTGGCAGTTTCAAGGGAGCAGCAATGTTATGTTTGCAGGAGAATGCATGTCCATCGCTTGATCTGGTACTTTGTGTGCAACACAAATGCCAGCAGCTACAAGAAAAAACAGCGAAAGATTTCACACTACTGAAAATGTGGAAAACCATCACTGAAGGATGGCCTGATTCAATTCAGCATGTCCACAAACATGTGAAACCATTTTGGCCTTATCAGGATGAGCTAGACTTCTCCCAGGGAGTCGTTTTTAAAGACAAGCAGGTTATCATACCAGAATCTTTGCAACCCAATATTCTTCAACAACTTCGCCACTCACACATGGGCATAGGTTGGACAAGAAGACTCACGAGAGACAGTTTACTGGCTGGGTATGAACAATAACATTGAAGTCATGTCAAGAGCATATGCCAAGTCAGCACAAGAACCACTGATTCCACATGAAGTTCCTACCCATCCTTGGTCCAAAATTGCATCCAACCTCTTTCATGTCCATGGCACTAACTTCATCGTCATCATCGGCTACTTAACCAAGTACTCCATTATTCAACAATTGCACAAGACATCAAGCACAACTGTCACGCACACTATCTTCAGTTTATTTGATGTGCCAAAAGGGATCATTATGGATAATGGTCTGCAATTTATTGATAAGCCATTTCAGGACATGTGAGAGAAATTGAATATCTATCACACTATTTCTTCTACTCATTATCGTAAATCTAATGGCCTAGCTGAGCGAATGATTGACATGGCAAAATCCCTAATTCTCAAATTTAGACAGACTTAGCGGGTTCTACACATTGCAATGTTGCATCTGAGAGCGATACTTCTAAGTGCAACTATTACATCACCAGCAGAGCTCATGGCAGACCAGTGAATACCAATTCACCTACTCTCTCAGAAACTAGAGTGCAACTTTTAAAACTGCAAGAGGAGATGATCAGCATGCACAATAAAAATGCAGTTACAGAATTGCCAAGCTTACAGTTGGGACAAGAAGTTCACATTCAGGATCCCAGAGAATGTGTGTGGCAACCAGCCGAGGTGACAAGGATTTGTTCAGAAGCAAGATCTTATGAAGTCATTAGACGCAAAGGTGCAATAGTGAGGCGTAACCTAGGACAAATCAGATCCCTTCCAGTTTCTCAGCCACCATACAGTCCTATTGCATCTAGGTCAAGGTCGCAAATGCAACCAGGAACAACATCCAAGAATGACAATCCCACAGATCACTGTGAGCAAATAAAGAAACCTCCAAAGAAGGTTACCATTACAAAATCTGGTTGTCCCAGCAGATTACCTCTGTACTTTAGAGACTCATAGATTCACCAGTCCTATATATTTAAGTAATGGTACCTAAACATCAACATGTATTGTAAATAGTCATACTTATTTGGAAGGGAGGAAAGCATCTTTAAAAAGAAAGAGGGATGTTGTAATATGCCTTGAAGGGATAGCAGCATGACATCACTAGAAGGGAAGTGTGTCATGTGGCCCAGTCTCAATTTCACTTTGACCTGTGAGCAGAAAGCAGCACACACAGCTCTGCTGTTGATATCTTCAAGTTTTCTAACCATGTATATGTGCTCTCATGTGCCTAGTTTAAATAAGTGAACCCACAACGTGTTTACACAATCCCTTATGAGTGATTGGTGCTTTATATCTTTATGAAAACACAACAAAAGTAATGCCATTGAAGCGGGTGTTTTTGGAGAGAACAGGTTGAGGGAAATTGTGAGAGGAGTGTTGAAAATATGGAAAAGGCAATGATCTTTACCTACTCTAAAAATCCTTATATTACTATTAGTGTTTCAGTTAAAATCTATTATTATGGTTTATTATTTTCAGAACAGTTTTCAGATTTTTGTTTTTTTACTGCTGTTACTTGTGTTTATTAATCTATTGTCTTCTTTGTGTCTAAATGCCCTTGTGCGAAGGTGAGAAGAAAGCAGCGTAAGACATCATCGTCATCACCCCATATAACTTTCACCTAATCTTTTTGAAATAAATTATTGATTAAAAGATTTGCTTCAGTTAAAAAGCCTCAAGTCTACCTTTAAAAAGACCCACAATGGTTGGTGTGCATCATCACTATTTATTAATGATATGCAGCTTAAAAGTTTTCTTGTGTTCGGCTGTTGTCCTGCAGATGTGAGCACTGCTGGCTCCAATTATAGAGTGCTTGGTTAGCCTGTGCCAAAACCACTCCTTTCTTGCTTGTTCCTTGCAGCATTTATGCAAATTGATGGAGACTGATTGGCAGGAGAATTCACCACTCCTACTGTTAGTTTTAGAACTATTTTAGCAGTGAACTTTGAAGAATTGAATTGGTATGGACCTTGCTAGTATACAGAGGGATTGCGCTGCACTAGTGTATAGCCAAAGACTTATAACATGGAGTGCAAATTTAGGGACTGCAGAAGTAAGTTTGCTTCTGCACAGTTTACTGTTTGCTGCTGTGTTATTTTCTTCTTCCTTTTACCTGTGAATGAAGCCTGGAAACAAAGTAAACCACGCCTGAAGTTCTCGTACAAAGGTAAAAATATAAGTGTATCACATATTTCAGGGTCTTTTTTCATCTCGTTAAGTTATTTCAAGATCAGTGCCAACCTTATAATCCTCACAGTAAAAAATATATTAACTCCTGCAAGTCAGCCGTGTCCGAGATGCAATTGGAAAGTGATTATTGTGTTTGATAGAATAGAAGGTGTTGATGATAATAATTTCACCTAAAATCTTTTTGATTTGCCACTCAAGATTTGATCTGACCCTCTATAAATCTCAAAGTTTCTGCGAGGTTCTAGTAATTTATTAATGCCAAATAGTGATTTACTGATCAAGTTGTTTACAATCTAGAAGCTTCAACAATCCGGCAAAAATCATCTAATTAGATCACTGTTGGAACAGAAATGCAATTGTGATTAGATATTAGATCGTTGTTTGGTCAAGTGACCTGACATGTTCTGACATCCTGGAATGAATACTGCAAGTTCTACATTAATCTTGTGTAGCCAAAGATGTGCATTGTTTTTGCATAAAAAGTTCCAGAAGCAGTGAAAATGCTGGTTTTCTAGTCAATGGCTCCATATCATAATGACGGATTAGAGTGTGGCCAGCCGGTATGTGAGGAGGAGGACAAGAGGTAAATGAGTGGAGATGAAGAGTGAGCCCACCAAAAGCGCTGGGGCAGAGAAAGAAGAAAGGAACCCAAGGCAAGGGTGAGCAGTGTAAAGGAGACAGAGAGACACTGACACAACCTGAGAAGCAGCCCATTAAATTGTGCAATCACTTGTCCCAAACATGCAAAAGACCTGGCATACTCACGAGAACACTCAAGGCAAATTTTAACCTTTCTTTCCACATACTGCTGCTGCTGAACTTAGCTTCATTTTAAATCAAATTTACTTACTTTTATTTGCAAAATGGCCATCTAAAGTCCTGAAACAGCTTATCAATTTGTGGCAGCAAAGGCGCACATGCATTATGTTTTATTTTTAAACCTTGGAAGCAATATTTCAGTTCTTAGCTGCACCCGATAATAAACCCCCTGTTCACATGCATGTCTTGGCATGTGTTACCTCATTACACAAACTACAACTCACACTATAATCTTCATTTTTGATTGGAAGCTAAAAGACAAGTTGTAACTTACACCTAGCATTCAATCTGGATGCATAGAATAAAAATAATCAGAATTTTAGTTTGCTTCTGAGAAATGGTGATCGCTTGATAATTAACTTATGAAATATATCACACAGCCTAGCAGGCTCAATTTTATGTTTTATCTTCAGACAGTGCTGCAACACAAGCTGTCCTCAATCTCAAATGTGAATGCCATCTTTAGGAAGCTTATGGGGCTCCGCAACATCAGGCAACAGTCACAGAGACTGATTTGAATGTAAATGCTTTTTCCTCTTTTAAATTAAGGGAGAAGAATGGACGTATAGCTTGCAATCCTGTCGGAGTTAAGATAAGAGCCACTTTTCAAATAAAAAATCTCCTTTGAAAATTAACCTCTTTCTTGCTTTCCCTCTTTCTTTCTCTCTCTCTCTCTCTCTCTCTCTCTCTCCGACCCAAGCCAGATCCGATTAGCATTCCTTTTGTTCTTTATACTACAAATCATGATTGGAAAATAGCACTGTTGGGCATTCTTAGCATTTAGTGCCACAGTTTGTCTCAGCGACCTCCACCTCAGCAACAGATGTCACCGCAATAATTATGCAGAGGAAGCATTTGCTGTTGCTAATGCTGTCACAGCCCTCTGACTGCACCTGAGTGTGGCACAAGTACACTTTGTCCTTTCGTAAAACACTGTGCGCATTGGCTTGTGATATTGCAAACCCTAAGCACAGAAGAAAGAAATCTTTGATACTCAATTTCATGTGTGTCATTTTACTCGAAGGCTAGAGCTGCTGTAACAAATCACAATTAATTGCAAGGCATAACAGAATTTTCTTCCTCTATCCACTATCCAGAGCAATGCAATCTCTGTATCTGTCAGATACTAGACATGTGGCATCTGTTATAGGTCTGGAGAGAGGAACAACTTTGAGGTATGTGCGTGAATTTTAAACGCACTGTTGTTACTGACAGGTCAGGGGGCACTTGTGACCTTTCAAGGAAATCAAGAATCAGGCACATCAGAAGAATTTCAGGGTTTACACTATTAGCTAATATATATACAGCCTAATTTTTTTTTTAAAAAGAGGAACGAAGATATTCATTTCATTATTTATTAAGTTGCCGAATGTAGTTATGCAATTCTGCTTTGCTGGGTTTAAGTGATCTATTTGCTCAAGAAGTGCTGCAATTTTGCTGCTGCTTCCAAAATATAGGCAACTCCTCTTTCAATGCACATCTGTAAAACATACAGCTTCCTATCATTGCTGGATATGATGGAATGTAGAATGAAATTCACTAACCACAGAATGTTTTCCTATTTCATTTCTTAAATTAACTGGGGGTAAAAATAAACCCTCTGATCTTGCCATTTTATTTACAAACATACTGAGAATTAGTGTTGTTGAAGAGCTGCCAGCTACTCATTCATATTTCTTACATGACATGGTATTTCTTTCTTCATACAGAGTATGAAGGATTATGTTAATTGAGGGAAAGCCATATGTGATCTTCAACTGGCATTATTGCTTTCTGTTCACATCTGGGGAGTTGTTTCTAATTTGCCTTTGTCTTATTTTTTTCATCAAACATCATGGCTATTTTTAAATTCATCCAGGAAATAACCAATTACCAAAAAGAATTCAACAAATTCAGAATCTAGTCTGTATTGCTTAATTAATCATGTATTCATTACAAAGAATCTTTCACCGCCGTATATAACAGTTTGCTGTTCCATAATTACGTATTCTGGTGACAAGTAAAAGTGTAAGAGCAGGGATATTCCTGTAGTCGAATTCAGATTACTTTTGTACAAGACTTTTTAACCAATGGTTGTAGAATTTGTGGGCAGTAATTCATGAAGAATAGCTGTATTCTTTATCTGTACCAATTGTTATAATATATCTCCTGTCACATTTTATTGTGGCTCTGGAAATGTTATTGCACAGTGTGTGAGATTTGCTGAAGATGCTCCAGCTGTTCTTAACTCCCATGAAAACAGTCCTTAAGGGCGCACACATCTGTTCCTCATGTGTCTTTTCAGTAAATGCCCGAACAGAGACATATGGAAGAGAACAAGGGTCTTGATTCCATCAAAAGGGGATTTTTACCTGACATATTGTGCTATCAAAAACATAATATAAAAACAAAATTGCAGAAAGATGCTCAGCAGCTCAGGCAGCATCTGTGGAAAGAGTAAAACAAAGATAATTTCAGGCTGGTAACCTTTCTGTAAAATCTGTAAGATATTAGAGTTGAACAATTTTTAAGCAAGTACAGAGCAACAGGATAAGATGGGGATGGTGGGGTGGGTGTGGGGAGGTGGAAGGACAGAATAGAAGGACAGTCTGTGATAAAATGGAGGACAGGACTGATTAAGTAATAAAAGGGATGCTTGTGCAAGCCAAAATGATAATGGGATGAGTAAAGCAAGAAAAGATGGGCCTAGAGGAGGTACAAATTGTTACAGCAGAATAATTAACAAAGGGGAGGGAAGCATGGAAAATCTGGCAAAATGCTAATAATGGACGATGGTTGCATCAAAGCCATTGGGAATGGCAGAGGTGTGGGCTGATGCATGAGTTGGGGATCCCTTATGGATACATGGCTAAAGGGATAGTCTGTACCCTTAGCTTGCACCACCACCCCTTCTGTCAGTTTCACTTTTAAATAGCTTCCACCCTATCATAGACCCTTCTCTTTTTGTTTTTTGTTTAACCCTTCCCCCCCTCCTTTTCCCTGGCTCTGTATTTGCTTGGAAACTATTCATCTCTAACATCCTCTAATTCTGATAAAAGATTATCAATCCTTACCTGTTTCTACTCTCCACAGATGCTACCTGACCTGCTGAGTGATTTCAAGAATGTTATGATTTTATTTCAGATTTGTAGCAATATTTTGCTTTTGATGAAAATTTGTGTTTGATTATTGGTTTTGTCAGAATTGGTTGATGTGTATTTCCACATCTATGCATGTGATCTTCAATGATGAAACTAGCCCTGGGATGGTGACTAAGTTTTTCAAGCATTGTCGATTAAGGTAACACCTTTCCCCATCCCCTCATCTGATCCAATCTCCTGTACTGCAAATCAGAAATTGAACAAATGGTTTCACTATCAGAAGGACTTTTGTTCCACATGTTGGAAACCAGTGGTTTACAGAGCAAAATCCACAAATAAGCAGTGCCCACATCATTTACCAGAGCTGTTAGTTATTATGTTGGCCATGAAATGAGTATGTACTTTTAGTAAGCCACCAATTCTTGACCTGACCCCTTGTCTGTTCATATAATGGCTTTGGCGTTTTCATCTCTGATGTGTTAGTTGGTCTAAGGCAGGATGGCAGCAGGGCACTATAATTAGCCCCAACCTTTGTAGATAAGGGAAGAGATAATCACTTTGGACTCCTACTTCTGGTGATAAATATTGCTGATGACCGTGCGTGAAATCTTGTGCTGCTCCCGTGCAAGACGGGCGGAGGAACTTAATTGAGTGGGAAGCCAAAAATGAGCTTCCCGGCAGCAGGATGAACTTTTGCACTTAAGTTCAGGGAAGTTTCAAAGCGTGTCGATCTTCCCACGAAGTGCATTTGCATACATCTGCATGTCATGCGTACTCATTAAAAAACCAGCTCGCAAGAGTGAAGTTCTCCTTCCCAATTAAGTTATCGGTTTGTGAGCAATAGGTTTACAACTGTATATAAGTGGTGTGCAGCAGGTGAAGTAGCTGCAGTTGGAGTGAGTAGTCACTGCTTTTTTCCCTCTTCGGGGACCATTGTTCAATGAGGTGGTGGCAGTCTAAGAGGCATGGGGCAGGGAGGTTGGCTGAGGGAGGAAGGGAGTCCAGGCGGGGACAGGGCCAGGGAGGGAAGGTGAGGGTGGAGGGTTGTGGGAGGGAAGGAACAGCCTTGTATGTTGGGTGTGGGGGTCCTGTGAATGGGTGGGGGGAGATGGCGGGAGAAAGATCCTCCTAAAGTGCATGGATGGAGCTATCTGTGGTGGGATCCTGGGGTTTGAACTGAGGGTACTGGGCAGCGGAGGGAACAGTCACAGTGAGAGTGGGTGGTGGGATGCATTAGGGTGACAGGTCCAAGGTCATAGTTGGGTAGCGGATCGTCTCATGGGGAGGGTCACGGAAATGGACAAAAAAGGTGGTGTAGATAATGGGAAAGGTCAGAGTGGGCATGGCGATAGTAACAACAACAGTGTGCTGCTTTAGAACCTCAGCAGTGCTGGATAGATGGCCACAGCTGATAATGGGGTGGGTGGTACACCTATGATGGCAAGACAAGAAACTCTCGAATGTGCCTCGAGGGTGATGGAGGAAAGTCCAATAGTATTTGAAGGAGGGTGCACGGACATGGCTTTAATCACTCCAGCCAATGCTGCAGTCATCATGCGCATGGATGTGTGAATGAGAGGAGTACTCTTCTGTGGTCCTCCAGGATGGACCACTGTGGTGGGGTGGGGGGGAGACCAGGGTTGACAGATGTTAGCTACAGAGTTTCCCATTGGCTGAAATGCTCAGGGCCAGAGGGACAGCTTCAAAGAATAAGCTAACTAGAAGGATCACAGAAATTTGTTCACAGTTCACCTCAGTCATACATGCTGCTGGCTCAAGGCAGCCCTGCACCTCTACTGGCTATGGTCCAGCTAAGGAGGAAGCAGCTGGGGCATCGACTTCCTGCCCGCCCCTGCCACAAGATTCACCATGCCCCTCGCACATACGTATCTAATGAGCTGACCAGCGTGAGATTATGTGTGGCAGCCATCCCACCCTCGATCAGAAATCACTCTCACCACCCCTGCCTCCCAACGTATACTTCAGACCAACAAGTTCTGCCTTGTGTGTGTAGTTGTGGATGAGATCACATAGGGTTGTAAGTATCAGAAAGCAATGAGTCCCTAGCGTAGCACACCAAGAAATCACTGCATTCAAGAGAGTTGAAGAGGGGGCAGTGGAGGGAGGGGAGGGAGAAGCAAAAGAAATGTTCCTGGACATTTATTTAACATTTCACTCAGTTTTGGGTGGAGTTTTAGCTACAGTGAGCTTGTAGGACACAAACTGAAATAGCCTTTCAGCAAATATAGGGAAACTAATTTAAGTTCCTATTTCTTTAAAAAGGCAAGGAATATTTTTTCTAGGTCTCTATCAATGTCATTCAATTATCAACTACTGGGAGATTGCAACAACGGCGTAAAGTGATGTAATTATCATGGTGATTTTAATCTACATATAGATTGAATGAATCAGATCAGCAAAGGTCGCCTAGAAGATGAGTTCATAAAGTGTTTTCAGGACAATTTCTTGGAGTAGCACGTTCTTGAGCAACTAAAGAGTAGGCTATTCTCGACCTGGTAGTGTGCAATAAGGCAAGATTAATTAATGACCTCATAGTATAGGAGCCACTAGGCAGCAGTGCTCATAACATGATTAAATTTTGCATTCAATTTGAGGAAGAGAAGAGTGGGTCTAAAACTAATGTTTTAAACTTAAATAAAAGAAATTACAAGGGTATGAACTCAGAGCTGGTTCAGGTGCGCTGGGAAACTAGGTTAAGGGGTAGGTCAGTAAAAATGCAGTGGCAGACATTTAAGGAGATATTTCATAATGTTCAGCAAAGATACATTCCAGTGAGACTCCAGGAGACGATCACACCATTTGTGGCCAACATGAGGTTAAAAGCAGTATTGAATTGAAAGAAAAGGCATACAATTCTGCAAAGATTAATGGTAGGTCAGAAAATTGGACATCATTTGAAAAACAACACAGAATAACAAGAAATTTATGAGGAGGGAGGAATTAGAGTATGAGGGAAAGCTAGCTAGAAATTTTTTAAAACATAGCAAGAGTTTTTACAAGCATTTATAAAGGAAAAGAGTAACTAAAATGGCATGTCTCCTAGAGAGTGAGTGAACCTGGGGAATTAGTAATGGGAAGTGAGGAAATGTCGGAAGCATTGAACAGATATTTTATGTCTGTCTTCACTGTAGAAGACACAAATAACATCCCAGAAATGTGTGGAAATCAAGAGTGAAAGGGGCGGGATGGACTTAAAGCAATTACAATCACCAGGAAATGGGTATTAAAAAAATATTAGAGCTAAAGGCTGACAAGTCATCAGGGCCTGAAGGACTCCATCTTAGTGTCCTAAAAGAAATGGCGGCAGAGATTGTAGATGCATTGGTTTTAATTTTCCAACATTCCCTTGATTCTGGAAAGGTCCCATTAGATTGGAAATTAGCAAATGTAACTCCTCTATTTAAGAAAGTGGGGGGAGACAGAAAGCAGGTAACTACAGGCCAGTTAGCCTAACATCTGTCATAAGGAAAATGCTAGAATCTAATATTAAGGGAGTTATAGCAGGGCACTTAGAAAATCTTAATGCAATTGGGCAGAGTCAACATGGTTTTGTGAAGGTGAAATTATATTTGACTAATTTATTACAGTTCTTTGATGAAGTAACAAGTGAAGTGGATAAAGGAGAACCTGTAGTTGTGGTATATGTGGACATTCAAAAGGCATTTGATAAGGTTTCCACATCAAAGGTTGCTATGAAAAATAAGAGCTCATGGTGTAGTAGGTTGTATATTCATGGCTGGAGGATTGGTTGGCTAACAGGAAGCAGAAAGTAAGACAAATGGGTCATTTTTGGTTTGGCAAGCTGTAACCAGTCGAGTGCCACAAGGACCAATGGTGGGGCCTCAAATATTTAAAAGCTATGTAAATGGCTTGGATGAGGGAACCGAATGTATGCTTGCTAAGTTTGCATATGACACTAAGATAGGTAGGGTAGTAACTTCTGAGGAGGACATAAAGATCCGGAGAGGCTCTCTGTCATGGCGAAAATCCCATAAATAGCCAAATTTCTAAGCCCTGCCCCTGAACCCAGCACTTCCTATCTTTGCAGGGGTGGGACTGGGGTCAGGCTGGGGTTTGCACTTGCGTGATTCGCAGAGGCAGATGGCCATTTAAATCACCAGCTGCCTCTGCTGAGGTGCGATTTTGGAAGGACAAGAGCGTGGAATCCGAAGCATGCAGATTAGAACAGGTAAGAGGAGGCCTGAACTTGGAGGATGAATTTGGACAGCCAAGGTTCCCCTTTGGAAAGGTAAGGAATCCCTTTGGGTAGGGCCCCCGACATGTTTGGGAGAGGTAAGGCACCCTTTGGGGATGGTGAGGCAACCTTTGGGATTGCTTTTACACACAGACTCATTGAAGCTGTCAAAGAGCTGTCCATCTGCAAGGAACTATGCAGCTATCAAGGAACTGTTAAAGAGCTGTCCAGCTGCCAAAGAACTGTCCGGCTGTCAAGGAACTGTTAAAGAGCTGTCCAGCTGCCAAAGAACTGACTGGTTGTCAAGCAACTGTTAAAGAGTTGTCCATCTGCCAAACCTGTCAAAGCTATCCAGGAAGTGTCAAAGCTTTCAAGGTGCTGTCCAAGGATAATAGGTGAGTTGGAATGGAGGGCCTAAGGGCAAAGTGTGGTGTGTGGGGGGGCATGAGTTGGCACTAAACTGGCATGGGTATGGGGCAATGGGCATGGGTAGAAGGGCACTAAGTTGGCATGGTGGCATGGGGGCCTTGGGGTGGGTAGAGAGGCACTAATTTGGTATGGGGGTAAGGGGTGGGTAGAGGAGCACTCTGTTGGCATAGGGGCATGGGCTGGCATGGGTTGGCATGAATGGGGCATAGGGAGTTTGTGGTGGTTGAGGGGGCAAGGGGATGTGAGCTGGAGGGATTTTTTTATTATTAATTTTTATTTATTTAAACCAAGTCTGCCTCCGCACCCAGCAGCTGACACATTAATTCCAGGGTTGCCCACCCCAACTCCTATTCAGCCCACACCCACACAAACCCCCCCCTCCCCCCACACCCCTCCCCACCACCCCCCCCCAACCTCCCCACCCCCGACCTAAAATCCGACTTGCAGGCAGACATTTGTAAAGGTCATGTTTGCCAATCCGGGAAATCTCCCAACATGGCAAACCCGACTCAGGGACTAAAACCTGGGCCAAAGAATTTACAGAGGCATTTAGATTAAGTGAGTGGGCAAAAAAAAAATGGCAGGTGGAGTTTAATGTGAGAAAATGTGAACTCTGCCACTTTATGGCAGGAAGAATACAAAAATAGTATATTATTTAAATGGAGAATAGTTGCAAAACTAAATGGAAGAGAGTGATCTGGGTGATAAAAACAGAAAATGCTGCAAAAACTCAGCATCTGCGGAGAGAGAAATGGAGTTAACATTTCGAGTCTGTGTGACTCTTCTTCAGAGCTGGGTATCCTGGTTTATGAATCACAAGAAGTTAGTATGCAAGTACAGCAATTGATTAGGAGGGAAAATAGAATGTTGCTTATTGTAAAGGGAATGGAATATAGAAGTAGGGAAGTTTTGCTACAATTGTTTCGAGTATTTGTGAGACCACATCTGGAGTACTGTCTAGTTTTGGTCTCCTTGCTAGATAATTTAGAGCATTAGAAGCAGTCCAGCAAAGGTTCATTCGACTGATTTGATGAAGGGGTTATCTTATGAGGAAAGGTTGAACAGGTTGGGCCTGTATCCATTGGAGTTTAGAAGAATGAGAGGCGACCTTATTGAAACATATAAGACCATGAGGGAAATTGACAGGGTGGATGCTGAGGATGTTTCCCCTTGTGGGTGAGATTAGACCTAGGAGACATAGTTTAAAAAATAAGGGGTCTCCCATTTAAGATGGTGATGAGGAGAGATTTTTTTTCACTGAGGGTTGTGTTCTGTGGAATTCTCTTCCCCAGGGAGCAGTGGAGGCATGGTCATTGAATAATTTTAAGGCTGAGTTAGATTCTTGATTGACAAGGGAGTCAAATGGTATAAGGGGTAGACAGGAAAGTAAGGTTGAGGCCACAATAAGATCAGCCATGATATTATCAAATGGCGGAGCAGGCTAGAGGGACCAAATGGCCTACTCCTACTCCTAATTAGTAAGTTCATACATTTGTATAATTTTATTTCCCATCAACTTCAAAAATCATGAAACCACATGACGCCTCAACCTGATACAGGTATAATATTCAAAATCAGGAATTTTAGATGCAGCCTTGTACCTTGCCACTCTTGGAACCCTAGTGTGCTGCCCATCACCCAGGCCTATTTCATGAGCTGAGCTAACAGGAAAGGTTACTCCAGTGATAATCCCATGATGACTAAAGACACCTGAATGACAAATATATGGACCATTAATGCATTTGATTTAGAATAACATTCAAAAAGCTGTATTGTTGAATGTTATAAGCCATACTGAAAACAAAGTGCCAGTGTGTAAGCTTCAACCTCATATATGATACCTTGGAAAAGCATGATAGGTTTTGTGCTCATTATTTTTGCACCTGAACAAGAACGTTAATGTCGCCATATGAATGTCCATGTATATTGACTTACAGCCTATAGGCCATTAACCTTGCTTTTGAGATCCACTTTATGTGATCCAATGCAGACATTGAAAACACAAATTGATTGTGTAGATAAAAAGAGAATAGTTTTGGTCACGGGCTTGAGCACTTAGGGTTGAACAAAGACTTTCACACTGTTAGGAAGTAGAGATAGCTTAAGTAATTTGTATGTGTATTTGGGTGTATTCAGTGAGACCAGTTGGCTCACAGTGCGACAAAAGTCTGGGGGCAGTTGAAGAGAGAACCAGTGACTCTGTTCAGTAGCCACTCTCCATGTATCTAACAAAAAAATAAAAGTTAGGATCTATCAAGCCAGGTTCCTTCCTGGGATTGGGCTTGTCCAATAGTAACATCAGCTGGGATCATAACAACGCTTGTTTTATAAAATAGGTGGTTTGGTGTCATTACTGTTCCAAAAATTGTTAGGGTATTGATTCAGGCTGTTTGAGGTGACAATTACTTCACACCAGCAGCTCATGATTTTGACCAGGCACAAATGAACAAAGGCTTAGACGTTTCTTCTCAGAAGTAGGGAGGTAAGTCACCTACAGTGATTGTGTGTTCTGGTGGCTGGGTACAAGCCATGCAGGTCATGTTGTTCCTTACATATTTACAAGGAGAGTTAATAACTAAATGACAGAGGAGGAATTAGGACTTGTTTAAGGCAACTGTAAAATTTTGCTGCACAGCTCTGATTTATCCTTTCAATCTCAGGTGCCAAAATATGCTTCAGGCCTTCCAAGACCAGTGGGCACTGCAAGGACAGGAGCGTTTTGTGGGCACCAAGAATAATTTATAGTTTAGTCTTTTAAGTTTCACTTTGTTTTATATCCTGGCCAATATTCGTCCCATAACTAACAGTACTAAAACAGATTATCTGGTCGTTATCACCTTGCAGTTTGTGGGGCCCTTCAGGGTGCTAACTGGCTGCTGTGTTTCCTGCAGTGCACGAGTGGTGCCTACTTTCCAATAGCACTTCTTTGGCGGCAAAGCAAGTTGAGACATCCTGAGGTCATGAAAGGTGTTGTTTAAATGCAATTCTTACTTTTAAAGAAAAATAAAAAATATCTGTGAACTTTGGCTGGGCAGCTCAACCAATTACTGTTGCACATGTCTGGCAACTGATTGGCTGGTTGTCTTTTTGCGGTTTAACCCTGCCTGATTATGTCATTCACTCTATAATACTGAAAGCAAGTCTAAAAAAAATCTCCTATACAGGGCACTGATCAACCTCTTGGGGATCTGGGAGTAGGAAAACAACAGCCTGGTATACAGATCAGCTCCATAAGGGTATGGGAAGTAAGGGAGCAACTTGTGCAGTGCACTGATTGGCTGTTTAATGATCCAGGGAATGAAGAATTATAAGAGATCTATATTGCATACTTATTTTGGGGACATTGACATAAAAGGCAGCAGTCGGTAGAATCTAGAAGTCATTGGAGTAGCACCACTTTATATGTTCTGGATTTTTGCTCAAAGTTTAAGATCAAGAAGAGTAACATAGTGAGAGAAAGAGGTGGTGGGACAGAGGCACAGCAAGTGTGTAGCAGGAAGGGGTGTATACCTACTGGCTTAATAAAAATCACAAAATGAAGGTAATATTGCGTTCTGATCTGATTCAGGTCAACAAAGTCTTCTTTACTGAATATATTTGGAAGTTTTACCTCATGCGTTATTTAGTCCCCAAAAGGCAAAGAAAAATCAATGGACAAAACTGAGAAACACACAAAAAAGGATGTACATTTTTACTTTAAAATAGTTACATTTATAGACTCATATTGACATATACAGAACAGAAGGAGGCCATTCGGCCCATCTTGTCCATGCTAGTCAGCAAAGACCTGACTACACTAACTCCGTTTTCCAGCACTTGGCCCATAGCACTGGAGGCTATGGCAATGCAAGTGAATATCTAAATACTTCTTATTTGTGAGGGGTATGTGCTGAGAATATCCAATCAAAGGCCATCAACCTGGGTAATAATACGTTGGTTGTGACACCCCATTCTGAAAATTAATTAGACAAAAAATCTCTAAACTGACCATTGGGGAAATGAAAAAAAGACGTTTGTTTTTAAAACATCACTTTGTAAGAACACATTGTTTCATGAATTGAACATATTTTTAAAAAGGAGAGCAAAATTCAAACAGTAATGTGTACCCAATCTGAATAAAATCAGCTGCAGATTGTACAGTTATATTAAGATCTTAATACAGACCACTTTGCCAAGAGATTGGGCTCTTGCATCAAGACGTTTATCAATTGTAGATCAAAATTATAGTACATGTTGGCAAATCTTTATAACATCACTTCTTCATAATTTATAATAATTAAATAATTAATTTAACAATTCAGTCTGGGAAAAGAGAAGCTCTTAATCAAAACATATATTCAATACAAATGCTTCGTCTCAGGGACCAAGATTATTGCTCAATATAAAGTTTGTTATATTTCACATTCGTGTGGAAGGGAAATAATTTTATTATAGACAGTGGAATTCAAATGTGAAGTCACTTGAAGTGCACTTGGACAAGTTTGCCGATCTTTTCCAGGAGGTAGCCTAATTACGACCCAGTGTAAGGTCAAGTTTAAAGAACTCCGGTGAATCAAAAATTTTTAACATTCCATTTTTAATCTTTTAAATATTGTAGAGAAGACAGTGCTGGCACCTACCAGGTGAGTGGAACTTTACACAGGTTTGGATCCATGCCAAGCGCTGTCTCTTTCCTCTGGCCAGAGGCAGCAGTATAGGTGGAATCGTCCCAGATTTGCACTAAGTGCAGTAGCAGGTGGGTAAAATGACATTTTACCCGTCGGCCGCGAATGCGGGTTTTCATGCCATATCATTCCAAATCCACCTCATTATTTATGCATTCCAGGGAAACACGCTGTTTCCATGGCAGGCGGGCTCTCATTCGCCCGCCTGCCATCACCTCGCCACTGCATCACGCCAGGCGCCATATTTAAAGTCCAGCCACAAGCACACATCTCAATGCTTTCAGACCATCGCTGCTGCACAGAAGACATGGCCCTGAAACTGAAGAAACTGCAGCCCCCAGGTTCAGCGACGCGTCCTTGAGCGCCTTTTTGGATGTGTGGAGGCCCACCGGGATGTCCTCTACCCCCGCTCTGGTCGCAGGATGGGCAGCAACAGCACTAACCCAGCTTGGGAGGTGGTGACAGTGGTGGTCAGCGCCAACGCCCTTCGAAAGAGGACAGCCACCCAGTTCTGCCAGGGTAAGTCACTCTTTTCATCACTCTCAACTTGCACACTCTCAAACCTATCACACATCCATAGGGCCCTCACTCACTGCCGGTTCAAGGGAATCAAACTCTCACAAACAGCACTGAAATAAATGACCAGATAATCTATTTTTGATGATATTAGTGGAAGAATAAATGTTGGTCAGGACAACGGGAGAACTCCCTATGCTTCTTCAAAAAGTGCTGTTTCACAACAGCACATAAAAGACGTATACTTGCCGACCTGCATTTTGAGGGGAACTCGGAGGTGAATACACAGTAATGTTGTGCAGCACTCACCAGGGTCGCATGTTGGAACTCAAGCTTCAGGGGCACTGACTGGGGTTAAGGGCAGCCCTGCCATTGAATATAGCGCACAAGCATCTGGGGTGGGGAGGGGTGGTAGGGTGGGCGCAGGAAGTGGCCACGCATTAGGGAATCCTGTATAAAGTGACCATTCCTCTGCAACTGAGACAATTCAGGCGCAGCCACATTGATATGATTGGGGTTGGGCTCCTGGCTTATCTTTCCACTCAAGCAATGCAGAGGCATCAAAGTGCCACCAAGTGCTCCAGATCTTCGCCCCACCCCACCCCCCCACCATCCCCACCAGCACAGACGGCAAATTCATGAGCATTTTAGTGGACTGCAGAACAGTTGGACGACTGCGCACATTGTACAATCTCCTCGCTAAAGCTGGCCATGTAGCAGTTACTGTTGGAGGCGCTCACAGCCCCTTGCAATGGCAGCATCCCGGTTTGGACCAGTGTCCCCCATGGTTCAAGCTAACAGGGCAGCCATGCAGCGCACTAATCTCTGGCCATTCAGGTGGCAGCCAACATTCTCCAGGAAGCGTTAAGGAGCCATCATACTTAACCAGGATAGTTTATTAGTACACCCATGCTAACCATGTGTCTCTCTCTTTCATCCTGAAGGAGGAGTACATCGGGAGCATGGAGCCTGGTGAACTAGCTGTATGCCTGATGGCCTACCGAGCGCAAAGGCGATGGAGGAGAGAGCGACTGAGGCTCCTGGCTGTGCAGAGGCAGGGGCAGCAACCTCAGGAAGAAGGGGCAGCTGGGGCTCCAGCACGCGCCGCCCAAGAGCCACGGTGAGCCATCACAGGCCAGCGCCTAGCGACACCCAAGGTCTATAGACGTTGTGTTTCATTCCTGCAGATGACCAAGAACAAGTATCGCCAAAGACTGCGCATGTCTAGGAAACTGGTCGGTCACATCTGCCAGCTACTGCAGGATTTGGTGCCACGGGGACATGGAGGGCACCCGCTGCCATTGTCCGTGAAAGTGACCGTGGCGCTCAATTGCTACGTGAGTGGCTCCTTTCCGGGCTCCACAGGTGACCTCTGTGGGATCTCACAAGCCTCCACCCACAAATGCATCCATGAGGTCATGGATGCCATCTTTGTGAGGGCACACAACTTTGTGCATTTCGTCTAGGACCAGGGCAGCCAGGATGGAAGAGCAATTGGATTTCCCACAGGTGCACTCGACTGCACTCATGGTGCTCAGATCTCCATTGCAACACACGGTGGTCCACATTAACGGCAAGAGGTTTCATTCGCTGAATGTGCAGCTGGTTTGCGATCACCAGAAACTCATCCTGCAGGTGTGTGCACGGTTTCCAGGGACCGTGCACGACACCTACATCCTCAATTAGTCACAGATCCCTGGAGTCTTCCAGGGTCCACAGAATCTGCAGGGAAGACTCCTCGGGACAAAGGCTATGGCTGATGATACCCGTGCGATGGCCTCAGACTGCAGCAGAGTGACAGGGTCCTGCTGTGTGACAGTGGCACTCTCCTCGGCCTGTGGAGCTGGAGCTGCTGAGGTCAAGGAAGAGGTTAGTTGGATGGGCCGGACACTCTCGGAGTCACCTGGATGGATGGTCCCGGAGTGTGCACTTGCTGATCCTCCTCCCTATGGGTGCTCAGGGGCACCAGGCTGACTCTGTGAGCAGCAGGGGTAGCTGGAGTGAGATCGAGCTTCCCTGCACCCCTCTCGCATACACACTGTTGGAAGCCAACTACAGCATCAGCGATGGAGTTGAGCCCGCGCAGCAGTGCAGGAGCGGTGTCCTGGACCAAGGTCTCCATGACCTCGGTGCATTGCAATGCCAGCGCTATCACCTTAGCCTGAAGGCGGATGGACTCCTCCATTGTGCCTTGCGATCTGAGGAGTACAGCGGACATCCCTTCCTGATATTCCCGAGCTTGTCTTTGCAGGTCCAGCAACTGTGACATGATCGAGTCCAGAGGCTCGTCATCTGACACGGACTCAGCAGATTTCTGGCCTCCAGCTGTCCTCTGAGTGCCGGGCATCTGGGAAGTTCCTGCCTCCACTTGCTGTGGATCAGACAGTGCGATGTGCTCACCAGATTGTGATCCTGAGGCTATTCTAAAGCTAGGTCCCACTGAGGTGTGTGTCTCTGCACTGGTGGAGGGTGTGGGGGAGCGCTGTGTTGGGACTTCGGGGGAGTACCTTCAGATTCCTCTTCAGAGGTTTCTTTGGGGCTTGATTGGAGGCCCTGGGTCATGGACTCTGTCGGCTGTTTTCCAGATGTGCCTGCGGAAGCAATGGGAGATAATTAGTGCATGGCCGTGGCTTGTGAAGCAGGACACATCACTCACAGCATGGTTGTCTGATGTATGTTGCACTGCTGGACACTCACTTGGTATAGCACCGCCAACGTCACCATCAGCACAAGATCAGTCCAGATCGTCACCGGCAATCTGGATAGCTCTGGTTTCAAAGTCTGCGAGGACCTTGATTTCAAGCATTCATCCACCATCTGCGACCTCTCTCTCTCTTGTGTGTCCGCTTGTCCTGCATGAATAGAGATGGAGAGAGTGTAAGCAGGACGTCTGCCAGGTCAGGTGATAAGTCTGCCTGACCTGTGTGGGTGGTGAGCGGTCCCATAGACGGGATGAGGACAATGAAGATGTGTGTGAGAGACTGAATAGTGACACCCCTTGAACTGGCAGTGAGTGAGATCCCTGTGGACGAGTGATGGGTTTGTGAGTGTGTGAGTTGAAAGTGATGAGAAGAGTGACTTACCCTGGCGGAACGGAGGAGATCATTCATCCTCTTCCGGCAGTGGGTGGCTGTCCTCTTTGGAAGGGTGTTGGCGCTTCACAACTGCCACCGCCTAAAAGCCTGGTTTGTCACACCACTGCCCATCCTGCGGCCAGAGCAGGGGTAGAGGACATTGCGGCAGGCCTCCACGGCATCCAAAAGGCATTCCAGCGACACATCGCTAAACCTGGGGCCTGCATTCTACTTGCCTTTCGACGACATCATCCTGCAGCAGTCTAGGGCTGGAAGCACTGGAATGTGTGCACACGGCTGGCATTTAAACATGGCATCCAGCATGATGAAGCGGCAAGGTGATGGCGTGGCAGGTGAGTGAGATCCCGCCTGCCATGGAAACAGCATGTTTCCCGGGAATGCTTAAGTAATGCCGATTTAATAATGACATGTTAGGACAAATATTTAAACATGACGCAAGTCTGGAAACCTGGTATAACTCTCCCTTTAGGCGCATACCCTGTATCTAAAGATATTCTCAATCATCTATTTACTACTGTGAATATATTTGAAGAAACAAGGATACAGTGTGAAAACCCGCCATCGCGGCCAGCGGGTCAAATGTCGTTTTACCCACCCGCTGCCACACTTAGTGCAAACCTGGGACAATTCCAACCAGTGTCTTTGCTTGCTTTTTAAAAATCCTTTTTGAAACAGTTCAATATATGTTTGATCAGCCAATGAAATGAAAGATTAACATCACATAGGCACATATAATTGTGACAATGTAAATATAAATAGCTGCAAACAGCACCTGAGGCTTGATTCTTGATAGCAGATACACAAATCTTTTCGAGTTGCATGTATAAAGGCCCCAGAGTTGAAGATGAAACTTTTTTGCTGTAAATCTCTAAAGCTGCACAACAAGGAATGGTTTTAATATTGCATATTGTTAGAGCAAGGTCCCACTTGGAACACGTCTGAGAATTTGATGGTTTTAAATTGCTGGTTCTAAATTGCTTGATATGTATGTATGCACTGCTATAGGGGATCATGTTGCTCCCAACACAAGCAGCACCATTGAAAAATCAACTTCTCCCTATCAGAAGACTGTTTTATCTGCAAAGGAAACTTTCTTCATGGAACTGTTACTGCTTATTTATTATTTTAATTCAGTTTGAATTGTCCCATATGAAGAAATAATTCACTGTTTTCTCTAAAGAACTGCTCCCATCAATTTTTATCTGAGCTGAGGCGTGTGACAGGTTGCAAAGGCTCAACCACTTAAGTCTACGCATCTTTGAATTTTGGAGACTTGTATTTTGTATGTGCCTTTAGAACAACTGTAAAGTCAATCCTGAATGATTCCTTCAACCCTTAACTTAATATCAATTTCACTTAGTTTCCTTACTGCAACCTTTCAATTTTTACCCAGACGTTGCCTTTTAAAATGAATCTGGCAGTAGTGTCTGCTACAAACAGGAGATTCCATTATTGTCGGGACAAACCCGTGTCAACCATTGATTCCCTGGGTCAGTAAACTTCCGTAGCACCTGTGCACAATTTATTAAACCATTTTGAGACTTGCAACTGATGTTGGTTAATTGATTTGGAGTAATAATGCTATGCACATATGGCCAGTATTAGTTTGAGTTTGAGGCTCCTGAATATCAAGTTAATTCCATGAAACAGACTAAAACTTCCTATTGATTGATCTTTCTGTACCCTTTAGGATTGATGGGGAGCTTTGTATAAAAAAAGTCAACTTCTTACCTTGAAAGATGTAATCCTTTGTGATTTATAATTCACTAATTTTCTCTGTGCTGAAGTTTCGGTATCCATTTGAGAAATAAACTTTAGCCTCCCCCCTTCTCTTATATCCACACAAGTACAGATGTTTCAGCTCACAAACGTCTTGTCATGATCCTTAGAATCAAGTAGTGTTACCATCATATCACCATGATGTAATCTTTTAAAATGTACAGGAACCACCTTAAATGTAAATCAAAGTAAAGACTAACACATTTTATTCTAACTTTTATCCTTACGTTCTAAGGTTAAATGTAGGCCACTTGTTTATAGCTGTTGCTTCAAATATATTCACAGCAGTAAATAGATGATTGAGAATATCTTTACATACAGGGTATGCACCTAAAGGGAGAGTTATACCAGGTTTCCTTACTTGCGTCATGTTTAAATATTTGTCCTAACATGTCATTATTAAGTCAGCATTTGATGGGAGATTGGTTAAACAGTTGAGGACATGTGTTTATTGAATGTTGAGAAAATTAAAACCAGCGTCAGCTTGGGTCAGGGTTTAGGTATTGCTCCTGGTGTGAAACATCTTTTGCATCAATTGCAGATGTTTAATTGGTAATGGATTTTTTTTTTGAAATTGCATAATTTATAATGAAATAATTTGTTGCCCAACCACCCCTGATCCATTTCCTCTTCTCTCCTAATGATGGCAAGTCATCCTGATGTTCGATGAACACTGGAAACCCTTGAGTAACTCGCTCACATGGCTGATCTTCATATGAGACTTGAAGGTTTTATAACATGGTGAGGGTATCACAGCCAGTCCCAATCATGTTCTTGCCTGACATCCATTTTCTTATGTGCTTTCCCACAGGGGGCAAAGGGCAGAGATCAGAAACCTGAAACATATCTCATTTTCTTTCCCTGCTAGCCTAGGGACACTCCAATTGTCACCCTGGCTGAGATTACATAACTCAACACAAACCAGAAACCACACTTGGGAACCTCTGGATTTTTATGATTCAGTACCTCATCACACAATCCGTTTTCTCACTCAACTCTTGACAATGCCTTTAAATGTTTTTATACAGCAATTCTTGCAAAAAAAATAAACCTCTGGCCATGATTTTCCGATGGTCAGGCAAGCCCGGGAGCAGTCGGGAAGCCGACCACGATCGAGCTCTGACCACGATTGAGCTCCGACCACGACTTCACGCCGGCTGGCCAATTAATGGCCAGCCAGCTTCAAACGCGTGCTGAGCATGAGGAGCGGGTGCGCACAGTCAAAGCTCCCTGAGGCACAGAGCTGCCTCGGGGAGCTGAAGTTCTTTAAAATAAAAAATAATGAGATTAAAGATAATGAAAATATGTCCCCTTGTGTGACATGAGCAGGGACATGTTAAATATGAGTGTTAAAAGGTTTTCTTTCGTTTAAATCACTGGTCGAAACCTCATCCCACCCGTGGATGAGGCTTCACTAAAAATGCAAAGGCCGCTTGGCCTTTTCGCCCGCCCGCCAAACGAACGATTGAACGGGCGGCGAAAAATTTGAATCAATTACTTCATTTAGGGCCTTAATAGGCTGCTTAATTGTCAGTGGGCGCACTGCCGACTCCTGCGCGAGTGAGCGATGACGTCGGGATGCTCGCCTGACATCATTACGCATCATTTTACGCTCGTTTAGGTCGGTGCACACCCACCTGACGAGTGCAATATTCTAACCCCTATGTTGCTGTATTCCCCTCCCAATTCCCTAGATTTTTTAAAAATGTGCTTTTTTTTTTCGATTTTGATTCAATTTTGCAGTATTCCCACTGCTGCATCTACTGCCAGGCTTTCTCCTCCATTCAGCTAGATAGAACTGCCCAGACTATTGACTTGATCATGGATGCAACTGATGTTAACTCAGAAAATAGATACATTTCTGCAGAGCAGCACTCCTTTCTAATTCCCAGTGAATTAATTGCTGCACAATTCTCCAAATGATGGTCCCCACAGATATAGGTAATAATTACCCCAAAATTACTGACGTGATCAAATTACATGTAATTGGAAGTCTTTGGCCTGGATTTTTCCAAGTCGGGCCAAATCGGGAGCACTTTAAAAATGGCAGGTGGGACCCAGTTCAAGTACCCCTACACCATTCCTCTTTCCAGCTATTTTTGCCAGTCTGTGATAAGGGTGCAGGTAACCCTCCCACATGCAGCACTCCCACTTTTCCCAGTTCCATTGCAGGGGTGGGTCATCCAATACCTGCAATTTTTGTGGAGTCAGACCCCTTTGGTAAGTATACATCATTCTCAGTCTCTCAGAGGAGATGTTAACCATGGGGGAACCCCAGTCCCAAGTGGGAAATGAGAAAAAAAGTCACCTGACCTTAGAATTCCTTCACTGACAGTCTTTGAAATACAGAAAAGAACATCTGTCCTTTCAGGTTCAGAAGTCAGGTGATGTATTGTAAGGTGGGTGTGTTTTTACAATGATTCACTATGGGGCTCTACCCTGCAAAGGCAAGTTAACCACTACATTCACCAGCATTATGTAAATGCTGACATGCATTAGTCCTTTTCCCATTGGGAAAAGTGCTCTTTTGCATTCAAAATTGAAGAAAACACTGCTTAGGAACTTCAGTGTGATGATCTGAAATTATTTAAAAATTCTCTTTTAAATTAAAAGAAAATCTTCAGCAGCTGTCAGCTAGAGAAGAAAAAACATACACTTGCTGCTGAGTGTGCATTGAATGACAGGCCGTCTTTTTTTAAAAAAGGGTTGCCCATCTCCCTGGGGATCGTAACATAAGACCACAAGGTGTAGGAGCAGAATTAGGCCATTCGGTCCTTTGAGTCTGTTTCGCCATTCAATGAGATCATGGCTGATCTACTAATCCTCAACTCCACTTTCCTGTCTTTTCCTGATAACCCTTGATTCCCTTACTGATTAAAAATCTGTCTATCTCAGCCTTGAATATACTTAATGGTCCAGCCTCTACAATCCTCTGCGGTAAAGAATTCCACAGCTTCACTACCCTCTGAGAGAAGAAGTTCCTCCTTATCTCTGTCTTAAATGGGCGACCCCTTACTCTGAGATTATGCCCTCTGGTCCTAGACTCTCCCACAAGGGGAAACAACCTCTCTGCATCTACCCTGTCAAGCCCCCTAAGAACCTAATATGTTTCAATAAGGTCGCCCTCTCATTCTTCTAAACTCCAATGAGTACAGGCCCAACCTACTCAACCTCCCTCATAAGAAAATCCCTCCATACCCAGAATTAACCCAGTGAACCTTCTCTGGATTGCCTCCAATGCTGGTATACCTTTCCTTAGATAAGTGGACCAAAACTGTTCACAGTATTCTAGGTGTGGTCTAACTAGTTTTAGCAAGACTTCCCTATTTTTAATACTCCATTCTCTTTGAAATAAAGGCCAACATTCTATTTGCCTTCCCTATTACCTGCAGATGGTGCAGCTTCAAAAAATCTTAGTCATCTGTTTCTTGCAATATCAAAAGCTTCATTATCCATGAGTTGGAATAGTTTGTTTTGGTAACTGTGGCCATTATTAATGCTTGGCTGATTTTCAAAATGTCCACAACCACTTATCTCAGCAGGAGGCTGTACAAACATTTTGATTGCCAGTTTTAATTGATTATTAAAGGATTAACTGCCTTTGATGTGATCAGTGAAATAGTTGTTTGTTTTTACAACAGATTGAGCACTTAAGGGGATATAAATATTTTCGAATGGCCTTTATTGAAGGAGTGTTTTATTCAGTTTGATCTGTTTGAATGAGTTCAGATTGTTACAAGCCCATTTAAACAAAAATCCATTTCAAAGCAATTTTGAGGTCTGCCCATAGTGGATACTGGGAGAGTGGCTACGTAGGAAACATGGAGGACATGGAGGAAGCATGAGGTGGAAAAGGGATCTGAGGAGCATGGGAATGAGGGGATGAGGGTTTAGGGGCCTAACATTCATCATTAAAACTAGACTCATGTCCCAGAAGACGGAGATGGGTGTTCTAGCCTGCCAGCCTGGCTATCCGCCTGCCTCTGTTTCAGCTTCAGGCCTGCCTCTGAAGGCAGTGGGCCTGAGCCCATCTCACCCCTGCTCCCCTGGAGTGAAAATATAACGTGCAGGGACATTTTATACCGAAACGGGTCTACTATGTTGGGAAATTTCCTGACTCGACCTTCCCGCCTAGTCAGTGAAAATCTGGCCCTTATTGTTTGAATTATATTGCTTTTCAGTTATATTAAGAGGAAAAGAAAGCAAAGGATGGAGTGGGGCCATTGAAAATAAGATCTGGTGTCAGCATTGCAATCGATGCTACGTAGGCGCTAAACCTGACTAAATTTCTTGCCTCAGTTTTTACCAAGGAAAAGACAGTTAGTTTATTTTACCTAGAAAAGGAACTAGAGAGTGTTGCAGAAATAAGCTGTGACATTAGTCACATTACCACCAGCACAGTTGTTGAACAACTGTGCAAACTCTAAGATAAATCTCAAGGGCTGGATAAAATTCATCTGAGGATTGAGGAAATTGGTACACAAGAGCAACTGAATGCCGACTTTTCCTTTTCCCATGTGGCAGAACATATTCTCCATTCACAATTTTCCAATCCGTTAACAGCTAAGATCAAGAACTCAATGACATGGATGAGTATTAGCCTAAGTCAAGGAACACAAAACTGATATCCAGTTTCATCTACCAATGATAAAATAGCCAGAAGATGGATTCTAACCCTGACTACAAATGATGTGGAAATACGGTCATGCATTTCTTCCCCCCCACCCCCCCACAAATCTCACCTCATAACAGGCACAGCAGACTTTCCAGAAGATGCCAGGTTAAGTACTTAAATGTAACTTTTCCGAGGATTTCTTCTGGGCCAGGAAGAGTTGGAGTGCATCTGCTGGATATCTGCAAGCAGTCCATGTACTACCCGAGTTCTATCGTTGCCTCCCAGTGACTATGGCCCTCTCCGGACACCCCCTCTCACTCCCCAACCCAAAACTAACTTCAGGCTGGGGATTGCTCCTTTGGGTCTCTGATATTTTTGTGCCTCCTATCCTAATTTCTGCTCCTGTCCACCTACCCTCACACCATCTCAACTAGTTTTGACCAGGGGACAGTGCTGCAGTTTCCAAATGAGACCCTGGATTAAAATAGCCCAAACCTCATGCTGAACTCCCTCTGAGGGCGTCCTGCAGTCTGCCCACCTAAATGTACCCAGAGTTAAAATTGACTCTTGGGCTTCTCTCACAACATATGGATTTGTTCCTCAGATTCAATTTAATTCATCCTGCTACTAAAGCATAATTAACATGGTGATGTTTGGGAAGGATACCCTGACCAGCAAACTTTTGCTCAATGCTCCTGCCTCAGTGAGAAGGTTGTTTTCAATTCCAGAGACTTCAAGACAGAATTGTTCCTACTGGTCCTCCAGCTTCGAGTACACGCTCCCCATCCTTAATTGGATGGCGAGCAAGTCCTCTGGTCACCAATTAGCCAATCCAGGCAAAATCTATGTTGAGTTGTTGCTCCCGACACAGTGCCAGGTCAGGACCTGCTTTTGACGCCTACATCAGGGTTCCAATCCAAAATGCAAAATCCTGCCCACGCATTTCACATGGCAAGCTAATAAACTATGTTATAATTTTTCTTGTTACAAAATCTAACGATATTTGGACCATGCCTGCTGTGGATAAAATTGAGCGAGGAGGAAAGGAAACATCTTGAACCATTCATCGGAATATCTAGGAGGCAACAGAGTATAATGACCGGTTGGCAGAAGGATTTGATTAGTGTAATTAGCAGTTAGAGTGACACTGCCTAACAGACACTACTATGATTCACAATTGCTGAAACAATGGAGCTTGTTGATCATTTAGTTGGCAAAATCATTCTGATTGTAAAAATCACTGGCTCATGGGATAATTAAAAAGTAACTAACTTTTTCTCCATATTACGCATATTTAATGCAAACAAAAGGCTATTGGTTTGTGTAATAGGCTGTTGGAAAAGGTATTTTTTTCTCTCTCAGTGGGTCATTGGTCTGTGGAATTCTTTTCCCCAGAGAGCAAGTGGAGGCTGGGTCATTGATTTTTTTCAAGGCAGGGTTAGACAGATTTTTGATGGACAAGGGAGTCAAGGGTTATGGGGGCAGATAAGAAAGTGGAATTGAGACCACAAACAGATCAGCCACAATCTTTTTGGCAGAGTAAGCATGAAGGGCGGGCCGAATGGCCTACTCCTGTTCCTAAGTCCTGTGTTCCTATATATCAGATATACGTGTTTTGTGTGTGAAATGTTCCTTTCTCTAGTTGAATGTGCCTGTTCAGTAATAGATAAATGGAATTTGTGGTCATACTTGACATGTAACCTACAGAAAATATAAACTAATTGCTTGTATAAACGTATGTGGAACAGGAGTCAATTACTTTGGCAAGTGGAATAATTTGACTATTGTCACCAGAGTATGATTTTCCAATGGGATCATGCCAATTGCCAATATCTATGATGCATTTCCTCTGCAAATCAGATATGGCCCTCAGAATGGACACCAATCATCACCATGATGCTTCAACATCATGCATTACCTCAGTCAGGGTATCGTTGATGGTTGGATCCAGTTTGTCTTGAACTTTGATGAGCTTTTTAATATTTTTCAGGGAACTCTTTGTACATTTTTACTGCTGCAGCCAGATATGTGTCGTACGTCAAGCAGCTATGAACAAGGCACATATTTAACAAGAAAAACACACACGGCCCCCATTGGATTAAAATAACAGGCCATAATTTTTTGTAGCAGGGCATCTAAGAACTTTTGCCATTAGTGAGATTTGCCCTTGCATATTTAAATTTTAAATGTTTTGCGTGGCAAGCTACTGAGCTCTTACCTGTGCATTGAGGGAAAAAGTGCATCTGGCACCGGACTGAACAGGGCAAGCAACTGCTTAAGCAATTGCTTAAGCAATCAGATTGAAGGATTGAGAAATTGATAGCTCAACAATGAGATGGAGTGGAAGTGGTTGAACTCATTGTCAAATCGTGTACAGAAAGAGAAATAAGGAGCAGAAAAGGAAGGTTGAATTAAGGAAGAGCACGAAAAAGTTTTTTAAAAAGTTCTAAATGTTATATTCTTAAAATCTCCAACAGTAATCAAAATCTGAAGGAATGAGACTGCTCACAGTGCCATAGAGATTATTTAGCAGTAATTAAAGGATATTAAGACTGGAATAGATATGACTTAATTGTTTGTGGTAAATTAAGTTCATATCTATTTTGCTAGTACAGCAACTTCACGCCATTAAATTCATTTCAAAGTACAAAGTAAGAAATACTAAAATGGGAATTAAATAATGTCAACATCTGTACTTATTCACTGGGCCAAAATCCTGAAACTTCCTTCCTAACAGCACTGTGGATGTGCCTACACCACATGTACTGCAGTGGTTCAAGAAGGCGGCTCACCACCACCTTCTCAAGGAAAGTTAAGGATTGACAATAAATGCTGGTCTAGCCAGCGATACCCACATCCCATGAAAGAATAAAAAAAAGGAATCAAATTTTCGAATCCCAGCAGTGTGCTTTCCAAGTGAGAAAGAAATAGATGCATTATGAAAGGGAGAAAACAAATTGCTTGGTACTTCACACCTCTCCTCCTCCTTCCATGACTCTTGCCTAATCTACGTTTAATACCATGTGTGGCATAATTTAGGTTAGAAATGCAGATATGCAGTTAGAGCAGTCTTTCTGATACTTGGTAAAACAATCTGACAAGAGACCTGTTAATGGTTACTTCCTTTTCCACTCTCGCAAAAGTGATGTAGCTAAAGCTAGGAAATCTGCCAGTTAGGGAAGATAAAACGTAGCTATCATTGAAATTGAGGTCTTTGACTCAAAGGTGTAATGCTGTTACGCTGTAACCAGCCCAGACAGAGCTGTTTTTTTTTAAATTCATTCATGGGATGTAGGCATCACTGGCAGGGCCAGCATTTATTGCCCATCCTTAATTGCCCTTGAGAACTGAGTGGCTTGCTAGGCCATCTAAGAGTCAAACACATTGCTGTGGGCTTGGAGTCACATATAGGCCAGACCAGGCAAGGACAGCAGATTTCCTTCTCTAAAAGGCATTCGTGAACCAGGTGTGTCTCTATGACAATCAACAATGGTTAGGTGGTCACCATTAGACTTTTAATTCCAGGTTGCTTTTAATATGAACTCAAATTTCACCATCTGCTGTGGTGGGATTAGAACCTAGGTCCCCAGAGCATTACCCTGGGTATCTGGATTTCTAGCCCAGTGACAAATCACTATGCCATTGCCCCCTTCAAATAAATGTTTTAAATTTAAGCTGCAAAATAGGGTCATTTTTCAAATGTTGCGAGTTGAACTAATTATCAAAGCATAACAGCTGGCATTGTTACAACACCTTTAACCTAAAATTTGTCAAGTGCCTCAGGAGCATTAGCAAAAAAAAAGCAGGTTGGTTCTGAGCCACATAATGAAGTATTAGAGGAGGTGACCAAAAGCTTGACAAAAATGGTAAGTTTTCAGGAGTGCCTTAAAGAAGAAAGTGAGGTAAAGAGGTGGAGAGGTTTATGGAGGGAATTCCAGTGCTTGTGGCCTAGGCAGCCAAAATAATGGCCGCTATTGGAGGAGCAGTTAAAATCAGAGACGTACAAGAGGCCAGAATTGGAGGTACACAGAAATCTCCAAGGGCTGTTGGGCTGGAAGAGGTCATAGAGATATGGAGGTTTGGAAAACAGGATGAGATTTTTGAGGTATTCCAAAATCAAGAACAAGGGCTTTCACTCCAGTACAATATTCTAAAAGCACGATACCGTGCATCAAGACACAGTTTGATATAATAGAATTTCCAATGAACAACTCATGGTAGAGATACTTCTTTTCTGATGTTGCATTTGAGATTAGCAGAATATTAGGCAGTGTCTTTGTTAAAACTGATCCTGCTAAACGTCTGACAACCAGTTGGTAAAGGAGGAGACCAGAATTCAATCCTTACTCAGTTTTAGATTTATTCACAAAGTAAAATGTTACAAATGTATTATTCCACAACCCAAGTCAATAAGTGTCTTTTTATACCTCTTTTGAAGCACAAAGAGCTCATAGCTAATATGGGGCTTGAATGCATGACCCTTGGATTAAGGGCTATATCAGCTACCACTGGAGCTAACCAGGCTGCATAAAAGGCAGTACCTCTGACAGTGCAGTAGTCCCTTCGCACTGTATGGAGTGTTTCATGCTCGGGTCCTGGAGTGGGACTTGAATTCAGAACCTTGTGGCTTCGAGGCAAGAATTCAACCAACTAAGCTACAACTGATAAAAAAAAACAGCATCACTGACAGCGCAGCAGTCCCTCCCACTTAACTTTAATGTATACAATTAAGCTCCCACATGTCCAGTAACACACCAAGTAAACTGACTCCAGCACCAAGGCGTCTCCAGTCAAATTAGTTTCAGACATGTTCTTCATTTATGCATTTGACAATTGACAACATTTGAAGGTTGGTCTAAAGACAATGTTATATCCAACTAAGCTTGCATGAGGCAAAAGGTATTCTGTGCAATATTAACAGAATCGCACCTAAGTAAGACCACAGGGTTGCCTAGTTCTTGTAATTTGAAAATTTATGGTATTTTTCATAGAGATAACTTTTAGATGTTCCTGCACTACTGTCACTGACTGTATTCTATTGTTATTTGTCCTCACATCCTTTAATTATCTTCTTTAGTAGAGAAGTTATCTACTTCTCAGTAGATGAAAAGCTGAAGCACTATTATTTTTCACATTTTGTCTGAATGTAACAAAGGAACATATGAAATAGGAGCAGAAGTAGGCCATTCAGTCCCTCGAGCCTGCTCTGCCATTCAATAAGATCGTGGCTGATCTGTTTGTGAAGATCAGGGCTTAATTTTCAAATTGGGGTTGAGAACCTGATGCCTGGAAAAGTTCTAAGTTACAACCCCGTGCTGCATCTGGCAACACAATCTTCAAATATTAGTGCCCTAATTGGTGTGGAGATGGCCAATCAATGGTGCCGAGCTCTGCAAGGAGGCAGACATGCCAGTTGGCGCATGGGTGTCAAAGGCTAACAGCAGCCATGATGGCCCCTGCTGTTGCCTTGCACAAAAGAGGAGGCAGGAATTCAGGAGGCCAGAAGACTCAACGCTCATGAATTGGCCAAATGGCCAGCAGTTTTATGCCCTCAAACTAAAAGCCCCGATGGCAGAATCTTTTCCACTTTAAAAAATAAGCTTGCAGCTCCCTGCATTGAACCTGTCAGCTGTAGCATGCACCAAGCTGTTTAGGCTTGGTAATTTTAATTTGAAAAATTGCCTCCTGGCTCTTTCTGGCCCATCAACAAGCTTGACCTTCTCTTGCAAGTGAAAATTCAGCTCGAGAGAATAATTTCACTCACCACACTCTGTGGATCCTCATTACATCTACTATTTAGGTTACTGCTGGTGGGTTTAATGTTACTCTGACTTGCTTGCTTTACTTTAGAAATGATTATTATTGCAATATACCTGTAATTGGAATTGAGGTCTTTATATAAATGTGTGTTCCTTCGTAAAGAAATGTGGCCTTGAAAGAATAATTTCCATGATTATTGTAGCTGTAAAAAATACATTATTACTGACAATTATTTTTGTCCTGAGACGTTGTACAGCATAAATATCACTGACAATAGTTCTGCCTCTATAAATGAGTAGTAAAAAGCTCCCCTGATCACTTAGTGGCACATGGGCCATCTGAAATTTTGTTGAGTCATACAGATCAGGAAGTCACTTGTTGTGTTCTGAATTAGCTAGTTAACTTTATGAAATTATTATTTGTGTCTTTTTGTCTCTAACTCTCTCTTTAAATCAACTGTGGTTGACCAGCAAACACATTACTGTGCAGAATCAAGTCACGATTTTCTTTATACATTGTATAATTTTATATAAGGAGAAATTGTTACTTTTCGCAAATCTAGTCAGTTTGAATATGTTGCAGGATTTATTTCATACAACCCACTTAAAAATGTACAACCAACTTAGTGAATGCTATTTGCACAAAACTTTGGCAGTAGGCTTGACCTTAGTGACATTGTTCAAATGTGTCAATGTCTATAAAAATGTTTCTTCCACATACTTGGTGGTGATTAATATTTTCAATTTATATTGTTTTGCTCTGGCAGATACATTGATGAATGGCAGTGGTAATCCATTCCAGGGATCGGCAGAAAGTTCCAGTTTCCAGTCATTACTAATAGATGAAGAAAGAGGAAAGCTTCTGGTTGGAGCTAAAGATCTGATTTATATCTTAAATCTGGAAAATTTGAACAAGGAACCTAAGAAGGTAAATAACGACATGAGAGCTACATGTATATATGCTACATCAAAACCAGCAAATTGCATATAAATCTGATTTGAAAATAGATAGCTGCAGGAATTTAATTCAAAGAAGCTTGGAAGAGCTGATTTTCACTACTTTACCTGGGCATGGACATGATGATGACAACCTCAAAATAGGGTCAGTAGCCTTACCATCCCATTACCACTGATGAATATATTGAATAAACAAATGAATTTCATTACAGACAGTGCAGTGTCCTTCCTGTCGGTCATTAACCCATAACACAATCGGTTACCTTATTGTGAAAAGTCGTGCTGACATCCAGGGTGAATGTTTCCACTGACCTATCCTCAAATATAATTGAGTTGACGGGATACATTCTGTGTGATATTTCATGGTCCAGAGAGTGTTGCACAAAATAATCTCCAGCTGCACCACAGTAAAGAAACCGCAAAGGAAGTTAGTGTGCTGCTGTGAACATCACAGCACTGAAATACCAAAATCCCAGCAACAAAGACTGATGCCAAATGTGTGGCTAACAGAAAAATTAAACAGAAAATGCTGGAAAAACTCAGCAGGCCTGGCAGCATCTGCGGAGAGAGAAACAAGAGTTTACGTTTCGAGTCCGTATGACTCTTCGTCAGAGCTAAAGTAGAAACATGAAATGTTTTGCTTTTATAGAAAACTAAGCTGCATTTATGTCATAAAAAAATAACAGCAAAGAAGTAGAGGACTTGAGGCTGGAGTAGAATTTTTAGGTTCAGATCTTCTTATCGTGTCCACGGACAGTCTATACATGGCCCAGCCAGAACTGGACACATTTTTGCGCCTTGTTGTTGAATTCGGCAACATCTGCAACAGTGCAGGGTTCCTCTAGTGATAGGCATTGCAGGAGATGTTGCATAGTCTGTGGCTCAGTTCCACATTCACAAGTTGTCGGGCTGGTTGTATATCCCCATTTGCTTAGTGACACCTTTGAATGACCTACACCAGTCCTAAGTCTGTTAAGGCACTTCCAGGTTGCCCAGTTGCAATTAGCTCCTGGGGGAAGGCTTTCATCCGGTAGAATCCCCATCGCTGGGGGTTGTTCGAGACTGGCGAGCCGGTCTCTCCACAAGGCGATGCGGGCTTCAGATGGGGTTGATTGTAAGGGAACAACACTGTTCATGAAGCTCTTCCTTGACTTTAGGCGGCTGGGTGTAGGTGTATGACCATATAGAGGGTGCCTCTCATCTTATGTTTGATGGAGTCGCTCTTTCTTGCTGGCTACCATTCTCCTTATATCAGGGGGAGCGATACCCGCCAGGATATATAGGCTATTGGTGTTTGTTGGTTTTAAACAACCTGTGATAAGTTGGCAGCTTGCATTCAGAACAGCATCCATCTTCTTAGCATGAGTAGATCTTTCCCATGCAGGGCAGGCATATTCAGCAGTGGAATAGCAAAGAGCAAGTGCACTGGTTCGCAAATGTTTTCAGGCTTGCTTCCCATTTTGTGTTAGTGAGCTTATTCAGGATGTTGTTTCGTTCAGATGTTGTAGGTTCAGATGAAGCTTACGCATTATCCAGCTTCTGTCCTTATGTGCAATATATCCTAGATTAAATGATGTTGCTCATTCCCAGGATTTGAATGGTGTGAGTGACACAGATTCTGAGATTTCCAGTTCAGCTTTAAACATTAAGTGAACATTCTAATTGTTGTGCTAATATATAAGGCTTGATTCTCCATGTATCACCCAGATGGCCATGAATGTTTTCAACACCTCAGTTGAGAAGTCGCCACAAAGCTCGCTACCATGTTCACTACTAAACTGCAGCACTGTTGATCATAGATTGTTCGCTGTTCAGTTCAGTTATGTGAACTTCATTGGTCATCTGGTCGTGTGCCCAGTCCTGTTATTGCTTGGATTGTGCCCCTCACAACAGCCTGTTCAATCAATGGAATCATAGGCTGCCAGCTCTTTCCTGAGATTAAAACTGGAAGGCCAGCAGGACAAAGGTGGGGGAAGAGGTAGAATCATGGATTCAGTTCTGAGGCGCTTGGCTGTTGAAAATTACTGGCAAGCTTCCATAACCTTGAAAATTATGTTTCAACACCAGAGGACACAGAAGTGGTTGAGGGGGGTGGGGGTGGGGGGGGTGGTGGGGGAGGACTCTTATTTTAAACAGCATACTTCTGAGGGGTAAATAAAAGCAGAAAATACTGGAAATACTCAGCAAGTCTGGCAGTGCCTGTGGAGAGAAACAGAGTTAATGTTTCGAGTCCAATATGACTCTTCTTCAGGTTCCACAGATGCTGCCAGACCTTCTAAGTATTTCCAGCACTTTCTGTTTTTATTTCCATTCTCCAGCATCCGCAGTATTTTGCTTTTACTTTTCAGGGATGATTTCTCTCAGAGCTGTCACTTAAAACAGTCATATTCTAATAAAGGGCCTAATGCCTGTTTTAAGGCCCATTTGGAACACTGGGTAGCACTGAGCTGGATCAAGAGTTGGGCCTGCTCCACTCAGTGTGGATAAGGACTAATAAGCAGGCAGGGCCAAAGGGGTAAGTGAAAGAAGGAACTGTTTTTGCAAATACCTGCAATGAGATTTTAAAAAATATATAATAAAATGGCTGTCTTTAATCCCTGGAGCCCACCTTTTCTAGGCGCTGGGGGAATGATCCATCTCTGAGTAAACTGATAATCAAGTCATGTTGCACATGTCTCGCAGTTGGGAGTGCCTGATCACGATCTGCCTGTTAAAAGCTGCAACAGTAAACAGGACCACTCCAAGATGGGGCCACTCTGAGCTGGGACCAATCCACCAGAGGGATCACTCAGCTCCGCCTGAGATTGCTGCTGCTGATGCTGCACTAGTTGAACAAGCTGCCTGTTGCTCCACCTTCCGGAATGGGGAATTTGTTGTTTGCTCCATGCTGGGGATGCTCAGGCTCCCTCACTCCGCACCGGAGACGTGTTTCTGAGGCAGCTTTGTGCTGGGCACATCGTGCATGTGTGTGTGTGTGTGTGTATACGTGTGTACGAGCAGTAGCTCCATGCTGGGGACGTTGTGTCTGCTTGTGTGTGTGTGTGTGCGCGAGCGGCAGCTCTGTGCTGGGCACGCACTGGCAACAAAGCTAATCCTCCTCTATCCAAAGCGGCATTAAAGAGCGAGTAAGAGCAGAGTCGGCAGGGAGAACGACTCAACTGAGATCGCCGAAGCAAAAGGCAAAATGCAGCAATCCATCAATTCAGACCTTTGTTTAAAACAAAATCCTGCTGAGAATTTTGAGGGTATCATTATTTGCAGACTGTTACTCAGGGAAGATAGTTTGTTTAAAAGACATTGCTGCATATTATTTATTGAAGTTAGGGTTGGTGGGGTTGAGCTGTTTTGTTTTCACAGTTTTGTTCATGTGAATAAAGTCCCCTCTGCAGTTTCTAGTTCTCAGCATTGAAAGGACCTTTTGCGAGGGTTATTGTTTCTTATTGAAATGGAGTCAGTGTGAGAGTATTACAAGAGCTGATCAGTCTAATACAGGGCGGTGTAACACACTCAGGTCTGTTTTACACACTGGGAGCTGTGTGACACTCCCCATACCCCATACCCAGCGTCCGTGCATATGGTGCTGATACACTTGGGGGAATTTCAGTAGGCCCAGTATCAGCCTTCGTTGCATAGTTGCAGCAACTGTCCGCTTAAGCACTCACTCAGCATTTTGGGGACTCCTGTCATTTGGGGGCCCCGTGCCATGACACGGAGTGCTTCATTGTAAATCCGCCCCTGCCTTGCTCCATGGCACTTTTGGCAGTTGCTGCTGGCCCACGCGGTCCTCCCTCCCATTGTCATCTCTCCCCCCCTCCCCATCCCTTCACGCTTAGCTGGGTACCAGTGAGTCAAGCAGTACCACATTGGACCCAATTGGAAAATCGCATTTAGAGGCGTGACAGGCACTGGCAGTTTGCCTGACACACTAAGATGAGGCCCAAGGACCAATTTCTGGTGGTCCTCGGTTAGCCTTTCCTCACTTCCCTGCCCCACCGGCCTTGGAGCTCCCAGTCTCCATGGCAGATAACTTTAAATCTTTTCTGTTCGGTGCACTGCTTTGCACTACTTTGACAACCAGCCAAAGGGCTCAATAAGAAAAAAATTGAAAACAATTAATCTAATTGTGTTTTTTTTTTCCGTAGCTTTAATATAATTCTTTTTGTCTTGTCAGATTTATTGGCCTGCAACTAAGGAGAGAGTGGAACTGTGTAAACAGACTGGAAAAAAAGAAGTAAGAAATACCTGGCATTATCTTGTGATTTCCGAGCATTTAGTTTTTTTTCTTAAAAAATGCAACTTTTCATATTTGCTGACATATTTAATATGCATTGAACACATTTCTGTCATTTTACTTGATATGAAGCAAAAGCTTGCATTGCACAAAATGCAGAAACTGCAATATTTAAAATATCTGAATGTTGAAGAGTAACAGTGTGTTTCTTAACATTGCATGTTAAAATGTTCTCATCTGATGCTGTAAACCATGTGTTATTAGTTATAGCTCCTGTTTTATCCCCAAACTTGGCTGAAACTAGTGACACTCAAGCTTTAGATGAAACCTAAAAATCTTAAGGCAGTGTTGAAAGGCAGGTCTCTAGGGCAAATCCAACAAGTGAACAGATTTCTATGATACCCTACGAGCCATTTATTAATTACAATGTTTCAAAAGCCTATATTTGTATAAACACAATGTAAATTAAAGAGTGATAAAGAAACAATATGAGTATTCAATTTAAATTTTTAAGTTTTTTTTCTGGCAAGAAAATGAAAATTGTAAACTTCAGTTAAAACCCTGAAATGTTTCCTGATTGTCAGGACCACTTTAAAAATGTTGTCATGTTGCCATGCTGCTATGTTGAAGATTTGGAGTCTCCGTGATACCATGTTGTGAGCCTCCTAATGGTAGCCCAAAAGCCAAAAGTGTCAATACTGCTAACCAGGGAGCAAGCAACCCAGTTCAAATCCCCACCACCAACTACAGGGAAAGTGAAGCCCAGGATGGAACAAAGTAGGGAAAATAAGAACACATATTATATCTTTTAAAAAAAAGCAGTTTCCCAATTGCTCTTTTAAATGAAAATTACTTGCAATGAGACAACTCAGTATTCTCTTTATTGTCATGCTTAATACTTATGATGATCATGTTGCATGTTTTTTTTTATTAACTGAGCATGTGGTAGAAATCCATACAGCTTTACTGTGAGACTAAACAATACTGCTATTATTATCAGACAGAATGTGCAAATTTCATCCGCCTACTACACAACTTCAATAGGACGCATGTCTATGCATGTGGTACGGGAGCTTTCCAGCCTATATGTGGATATATTGACCTGGGACCCCCTACAGAGGTAATGTACCCTGACATTGCTGAAAATAATGATCAACAGATGTTGCTGCAGCTAAAGTATGTTCAAATTTTATTATTACCATGTCCGGGTTACCTTCACAGTGAAGTAATCTTCTCACTGAGGAGCGAGCTTTTTAATGAACGTATCAGAGACTCTGTCGAGACCTGTTTTAACCATGGAGCAGAACAAGAATTTTCAATAACAAGACTTCACAATAAACTATCATTTCATCACCAACTGCAAGTTTCTCCATGTCTGCTAATCTTTCTACATTTTCCAAATCAGAATGCCCACACAATAGATTAAAATTAGGGAAGAAAATTTCCATTACCTAAAGGTAGCTATGTGTATTATACAGACTAGATGTGATTATGTTTTTGACAAACCTCCATTGCCCCATTGCACAATTACCTACCAGGATTTTCCCAGCATAAAATGACAAAATGGGAATCCCTGACATAAGCCCTAGATCCAGTTTACCTGGACTCCAGCCTGGTCTGTGGCCTTTTCCCGCTGCACTCCTGCCAGAATGACAACAATGATACACTGGAAGGACTGGAGAGTTTGCCCTCATAATGTTTATTTTGTTATGGTGTGTTGTGTTTGTCTTGATTGTAATGTCCGGCACAAAGCTGTATCAACTGGGAAAAGTCGTTTGAGAGCAAGAGCCAACACTGAAACTTTAAATGCAGGAGATGATTTGTTGGACAATTTTGGGTGTAAAGCTCGTGATTTTCTGTCCATATGAAATCAATAGATGGAAATAATGGACAGTGCACCAGTGATTTTCCGAAATGTTGCCGTGCCAGTAGTGCAGATTTTTGCAAAGTTTTGCCCCACATTTATGAATATTTGGCAACACTCAAGTTATCCACCAAGTTCCATTCTTTACCAGCATGACTCACCCATGAGGAAAGGTTTTGGAGGCTCCATCGTTGTACTATTCCACCGATTTACTTGTTCTGCAATGGGGTGGAATTTTCCATGCCCGCTGGCGACGGGCGTGATAGGTGGCATGCACAGACAATAGGGCATGATCTGTTTCGCGACAGCGGGAAGGCAGGTCGCGATCGTCCGCTCAGCTCACTGAAGGTGGGCTGCGTTTCCTGCCAACAGTTGTCAGGGTGCTCATTGTCATACATCAGCATATCATTAAAAGGCCATTCCGCCAGGTTCTTGGACCCCCTGCCGGATTGTCAGTCCATGTTGGCGGGGAAGCACGTCGATGTGTTTTACAACAGCACACAGGCGACGTGCACTTGGCGGCCTTCAATTTGGGGGAACTGGAGGTGAGTGAACAGCATTGTTCTGCAGAGCCTGCTGGGGTCACCTGTTGCTTTGCTGGCTTCAGGGGCGCTGGGAGGCCGGAGTGAAGTGCCGCCCTGCCACAGAGGCGACTGTTGTCGAGGGGTGGGATTGTCTGGGGGCAACTGCTGCCCAGCCTTAGAGGCAACTCTTGTCGAGGAGGTGGGAGGCAACTGCTGCCCTGGCGTTGGATCCTGAGCACAAGAAATTGAGGTAGTAGGCAGGGTAGACGAGGGAAGGGGCCACGCAGTAGGGGCACCTGTATAAACTGATCATTCCTCTACAACTGAGACAGTTCAGGCGTAGCCACAGTGATATGATTGGGGTCGGTCTCCTAGACTGCCCACCCACGCAAGCAATGCGGAGGCACCAAAGGGGCGCCGAGCCCTCGAGACCTTAACCAACCCACCCCACCCCTCCACCATGGCACAGACTGCGAGTCAGCGACCACTTTACTGGACAGCGGAGCAGTTGGTCTGCACACGTTGTACAATCTCCTCGCCAATGCTGGCCATATAGCAGTCACTGCTGGAGGTGCTCACAGCCCCTTGCAATCTCAGTATTCCGGTTTGGACCAGTGTACCCCATGTCAAAGGTTGACAGGACAGCCATGTAGCGCACTCATCTGTGGCCATCCGAGGGGTGACCAGCACTCTCCGGGAAGCCTTAAGAGGTGGTTACACAGGGCAGGAAAGGTGCAAAGTACAGCCAAGATAACCATGTCTCTCTCTCTCTCTCGCTTTCATGCCGCAGGAGGACCATGTCAGGATCATGGATCCTGGTGACCTAGCTGAATGCCTGATGACCTACAGAGACCGTAGAAGACAGAGGAGAGAGCGACTGAGGCTCCTGGCCGCACAAAGGCAGGAGCAGCAACCTCAGGAAGAAGGGGCCAATGGGGCTCCCACACACACTGCCAAGGAGTGACAGTGAGCTGTGGGTTGTCAGCGCCTAGCGACATCCAGGGTCTATAGATGCCACCAGTCATCCCTGCAGATGACCGAGAACCAATGTCGCCGATGACTGCGCATGTTTAGGGACACTGGTCGCTCACATCTGCCACTTACTGCAGGATGTGGCACCAAGGGGACATGGAGGGCACCCACAGCCAGTGGCTGTGAAAGTGACCGTGGCACTCAATTTCTACGCCAGTGGCTCCTTTCAGTGCTCCACAGGTGACCTCTGTGGGATATCACAAGTTGCCACCCACAAATGCATCTGTTGCTGAAAACGGAATGAACACTCAGACCCAGGAGGTTTGTCTTGGAAGCCTTTATTAAATCGTGATATCACGGAGAGCCCAGCAGCATACAATGGAGCTAACTGACACTCTGAGGAAGCATCAGAGTACATTCATAGTTATAGTAAAAGCATGCGTAATTAATAACATTGAAATTTTATCTTTGGCATGCATACAATTGTTCTGTCTTAGTTTATAATTACGCAAAAACCTTGAGTAGTTACACAAAACCTTGAGTCGCCCATCTGGCGACTAGTCATCTGGACAGACAACAGATAGCATGTCTAGGCTCTGTCTCATGTGCTGATAACAGACCTCCTAACTTTGTTTCAAGGACTCTTGGTAATTTGATTATGATACTTGTTTGTCTTCCTTCACTATAGCTGACAGCGCAGGTTTGTCTGCTACTGGTGCAAGGAGACTTCGTTGTAGTATTCCACTATGGTTTAACCACATAACCCTTTGTTACCCTGTAGATGTATTTTATTCTCCCACAGCATCCATGAGGTCGGATGCCATCTTCTTGAGGGCATACAACTTTGTGCATTTCACCCGGGACCGAGAAGCCAGGATGCAAGGGCCATTGAATTTTCCCATTCGCGGGATTCCACAGGTACAGGGTATGGTTGACTGCACACATGTGGCACGCTGGTCTCTGTCGCTTATACACAGTGGACTTCATCAGGTGCAAGCGATTCAACCCACTGAATGTGCAACTGGTGTTTGACCACCAGAAACGCATCCTGCAGGTATATGCACGGTTTCTAGGGAGTGTGCACAACACCTACATCCTCAGTCGGTCACAGATCCCTGGAGTCTTCCAGGGTCCACAGAAGCTGCAGGGTTGGCTCCTCAGGGACAAGGGCTACCCACAGAAGTCGTGGTTGATGACACCCGTGCAGCGGCCTCAGACTGCAGCAGAGCGACGGTATAATGAGGCTCATGCTGCAGCTCGCAACTTGGTGGAGCAAACCAAAATGGGGTTCCGGTGCCTGGACCAGTCTGGTGGAGCCCTGCAATACAGTCCACAGAGGGTGACACGTACCGTCATCATCTGCTGCGCCCTTTACAACCTGGCACTGCAACGGGGAGACGAGATGGCTGAGGAGGAAATGGAGGAGCTGCCGCCTCCTCCGATGAGGAGGATGCAGAGGATGAGTGTGAGGAGGACCTTGAAGGTGACGATGACAGGGATGAGGCCTTCACAGTGGCTAGACAAAGAGGTGTGTTCAGGAGGCCCTCATAGCTGCTAGATTTGTGGAGGATGATGATGACATGCAGCGAGGTGACCCCATAGATCCTCACATCGCATTTGTGAACGTTTGACTGTAGTCTGGCTTATGGCAGTGCACATATCCTCATTGAGAATGCTCCTGTTATGGAGATGCAGTGGAGGCCCTAATAGTCGCTTGATCGCAGGAGGATGATGACGACATGCAGTGAGGACACTCCACAAATCTTCACACAGCCTCTGAGAATGTCTGACTCCTGTCTGGCTGAGGGCAGCTCGCTTGTGCTCCATGATCAGGGCCATATCATATAGACGCAGCCATGAAACTTTAGAAGCATCTGACGCTTTGCCTGCCTTCAGCACCTGAGCTCTTCAGGAGCTGGAGCACAGCATCAGTGGTCACAGATGCTGAAGACATGGGGGCCAGCCCCACCTTAAATGTGCTGAGAGCACATAAAGAGAATGAGAGAACTCTGTAACACCTGCCCAGTACATTCTGGCAGCAATGACAAGCACTGCCAAGGTGCAGGCATCAGTAATGTTTCCAGGGAGTGTGAGGCTGGACCATCACTTTGGTCTGAAGGCTGCTCAGAGCACAGGGAAGAGGCCCTGGACTGAGACACCTGCCTTTATCTTGTGCAGAAAGATTTCACATCTGAGTGACAAGAACACTGTTTATCAGAACAAGGAGCCATAGACATGAAGACATTCTTGGGAGTTTATTGACAATAGTGAACAGTATGTACAAGTGATTAACACCCATGCCCAGGCTGTGCAACTAATTCTCCTTATCTAACGAGGTGTCAGCTGTGGCTCAGTTCATAGCACCCTCGCCTTTGAGTCAGAAGGTTGTGGGTTCATGTCCCACTCCCGGAAACCAAGAACTGTGAATGTACTCGAAAGAGTTACATGCGATCTGTTGATAACTCGAAAGAGTTAATTGTCCTTAACTGGCTAAACCCTGCCACTACGTCTTGGTGCTCCCTGGACATCCACAGCAGAGGTGGAGGCGGCCTGCTGACTGTGATGCCCTGTCAGTGATAAATTTGGCGGACGTCCTCTGGAGGGCTGAGACTTGGAGGGCCCCAGCCTGCTTTCGGGGTCCTGCTGTGTGGCAGTGGCACCCTCCTCGGCCTGTGGAACTGGAGCTGCTGAGGCCACAGGAAGGAGGGGCCGGACATTCTCGGAGTCACCTGGGTGGATGGACTCGAAGGGTGCGCCTGCTGACCTCCTCCCTATGGGTGCCCAGGGACCCAGGCTGACTTCTCAAGGAGCAGGGGTAGCTGGAGTGAGATTGAGCTGCCTGGCACCCCTCTCACATACACATTGTTGGAGGCCAACTATGGCCTCAACAAAGGACTCCTCCATCATGCCTTGCAGGGGAGTACCTTCAGATTCCTCTTCAGAGGTTTCTTCGGGGCTTGATTGGAGACCCTGGGTCATGGACTCTGTCGGCTGTTTGGCAGATGTGCCTGATAAAGTAAGGAAAGATCATAAGTGCATTGGCAGTGGCTTGTGAAAGCGGATACATCACTCACAACATGGCTGTCTGATGGATGTTGCGCTGCTGGATCCTCACTTGGTAGAGCAGAGCCAACCTCACCTTCAGCACAGGACTGGTGCAGATCGTGGCTGGCCAGCTGGGTGACTCTGTTTTCAAAGTCTGTGAGGGCCTTGATTTCGGGCATTCCGCCACTGGTCTGCGACCTCTCTCTCTTGTTGTGTGCCAGCTTGTCCTGCATGGATAGAGATGGGGGAGGTGTAAGCAGGACGCCTGCCAGGCCAGATGATAAATATGCCTGGCCTATATGAGTGGTGAGTGGACCCATGGACAGGATGAGGACAATGATGGAGCGTGAGAGAGTGAATGGTGATGTCCCTTGAACTGGCAGTGAGTGGGGGCCCTGTGGATGTGTGATAGGCTCGTGAGTGTGTGAGTTGAGAGTGATGAAAAGAGTGACTTACCCTGGCGGAATGGAGGAGAACATTCATCTCCTTGCAGCACTGGGTGGCTGTCCTCTTTTGAAAGGCATTGGCACTGACCACTGCTGCCATTGCCTACCAAGTTCGATTGATCACATTGCTGCCCATCCTGCGGCCAGAGTGGGGATACAGCACATCCCGGCGGGACTCCACGGCACCCAGCAGTCGCTCGAGGGACCCGTCATTGAAGTGGGGTCTGCAGTCTTTTTCCCTTTGCTGGCCATGTCTCCCGAGCAGCAGTGGTGAGCTGGCGGCGATGAGCACTGTGCTGGCGGCGATGAGCACTGTGCTGGCGGCGATGAGCACTGTGCTGGCGGCGATGACCACTGTGCTGGCGGCTACCTTTTAAACATGGCAGCCAACGTGATGACGAGTGGGTGAATGAGAGCCTACTCGCCATGGAAACGGTGCATTTCCCGGGAATGCATAAGTAATATGGCGGGCTCAGGACAATAAGGTGTGAAAACCCGCCATTGCCATCGGCGGGTGGAATACCATTTTGCTCGCCCACTACCGCACTTAGTGAAAATTTGGAACATTCCACCCATGGTCTCTGCATTATTTATGGCTTCTATTAACCATGCAAAGAACCCTCTTCAGGCACCATTCATTTTATGGATCACAAAAATTGTATTGTGAATGAGTAAATGCAGTAGTTTTGACCAATAGAAAGAACCACTCAATCTTTGAAAGGGAATATCAGTGTAGAAGGAAATACTTGCAATATTTAATACATCTATCCTATGGGTTCACTACTGATGAATTCCAACATTCTTTAGTCATGTTGGTTGCATTTCCTTTTTGAAATGGTTACTCAAAGGTTGCTGGGGATTCATTCTATGGAGGCAATAAAAAAAAGTCGGTAAAAGAAAGAAAGTCCACAAGGAGCAGATTCACTGTAAGATATTACCATGAGGGTTTCTCCATGCTGATCAGGAAACAATGCAAACCATTATATTGGGTTTTCCTATATTCTCAGCTTCTAAGAGCAAGGTTAGGCCAGTAATGCTTTGAAGTACTAAAGATAACTCCTCACTGACATTAAATAATGTTAACTTCATATTCCTGTTTGGAACGCATGCACGCTCTTCTCATCTTGGCTTCACACTTCCTCCTTCATAAAATATAATATTTCTGGCAACTATGGAGCAGTTCACAGGGAAAATATGCCTTTACAACTGTACTGTAATAAATAATAAAGATCCAAACTCAGTACAGTGAAGGGGAGGTATTTCATTTTATAAATAGTTCCTCCAACATTACATTTCCCGTTTATCAACTGACAAAGATTTCATAGTTCAATCTCAGTTTTTGCATGTTCTCTAGCTCATGAGTTTAAACAGGTGAAGTATTTTACCTCAACGTGAACGAAATATTTTACCTTTCACCTATTGCACTGCGGCTGTTAAGATAGTGACACTGATGGCACCTGTAAAGACTATGATGACTCTTTATGACTGCTCTTTCTGAATTCCTGAAAGAAGTACTATTTTTGGCAATATATTCTTTTCAAATATATAGAACTATAAAAGATATATGCAAAAAGCATGACTGAATGTTATCAAACTTACATTAGTGCTCGCTGCTGGAATTAAAATATTTTTTTAATTCATTAATTCATGGGATGTGGGCGTCGCTGGCTAGGTCAGCATTTATTGCCCATCCCTAATTATCCTTGAGAAAGTGGTGGTGAACTGCCTACTTGAACCACTGCAGTCCATGTGGTGTAGGTACAGCTACAGTGTTGTTATGGAGGGAGTTCCAGGAGTTTGACCCAGCGACGGTGAAGGAACAGCGATATATTCCCAAGTCAGGATGGTGAGTGGCTTGGAGAGAAACTTCCACGTGGTGGTGTTCCCATGCATTTGCTGCCCTGTCCATCTAGATGGTAGTGGTCGTGGGTTTGGAAGGTGCTGTCAAAGGAGCCTTGGTGAGTTCCTGCAATGCATCTTGTAGATGGTACATACTGCTGCCACTGTGCGTCAATGGTGGAGGGAGTCTGTGTTTATGGATGGGGTGCTAATCAAGTGGGCTGCTTTGTCCTGGATGGTGTCAAGCTTCTTGAGTGTTGTAGGAGCTGCACTCATCCAGGCAAGTGGAGAGTATTTCATCACGCTCCTGACTTGTGCCTTGTAGATGGCGGACAGGCTTTGGGGAGTTAGGAGACAAGTTACTCGCCACAGAATTCCTAGCCTCTGACCTGCTCTTGTAGCCACAGTATTTATATGGCTAGTTCAGTTTCTGGTCAATGGTAACCGGCAGGATGTTGACAATGAGGGATTCAGCGATGGTAATGCCATTGGATGTCAAAGGGGTGATGGTTAGCTTCTCTCTCTTGTTGCAGATGGTTATTGCCTGACACTTGTGTGGCACGAATGTTACTTGCCACTTGTCAGCCCAAGCCTGGATCTTGTCCAGATCTTGCTGCATTTGGACATGGACTGCTTCAGCTTCTGAAGAGTCGTGAATGGTGCTGAACATTGTGCAATCATCAGTGAACATCCCCACTTCTGGCCTTATGATGGAAGGAAGGTCATTGATGAAGCAGCTGAAGATGGTTGGGCCTAGGACAGTGACTTGAGGAACTCCTGCAGTGACATCCTGGAGCTGAGATGATTGACCTCCAACAACCATCACTATCTTCCTTTGTGCTAGGTATAACTCCAACTAGTGGAGAGTTTTCCCCTGATTCCCATTGACTTGTTTTGCTAGGGCTCCTTGATGCCACGCTCGGTCAAATGCTGCCTTGATGTCAAAGGGTAGTCACTCTCACCTCACCTCTGGAGCTCAGCAATTTTGTCCATGTTTGAACCAAAGCTGTAATGAGGTCAGAAGCTGGGTGGCCCTGGCAGAACCCAAACTGAGCATCAGTGAGCAGGTTATTGATAAGCAAGTGCCGCTTGATAGCACTGTTTATGACACTTCCATCGCTTTACCGATGATCAAGGGTAGACTGATGGGATGGTAATTGTCCAGGTTGGATTTGTCCTGCTTTTCATGTACATGGGCATACCTGGACAATTTTCCACATTGCTGGGTAGTGTTGTAGTGAATTCCCCCTTTTTTGTAAAATAAAAAGCTACCTAGTAAAAATCAAGTGTTTAATTAAAGATCGCAATATTTAACTGAAAGTACAGATGTCCAAAGATAAATGAAATGATGAGGAAGTTGGATACTAAACATTTGAACGTATAGCAGGATTATGGACATGGGACTGTTATTGTCAGCTGATTTAGATTTATTGAAGGAAAAGTGAAAATGATATACATGAGTGTAAAATCTCATAGTCACTAAAGTACTGGGGGTTTGAGAGAGAAGATACAGTTTGTCAGATGTTATGCTGTGTACAGCTGCCAAGCTCTCAATAATTTGTGGAAGTACGAGACAAGTGGGACAATTAATCTGACATGTCATTCCTGTCCGCTGAACTTTGATGGTGACTGAAAAGGTTAGTACTGTCTGAGGTACAAGTGAATCCGACACTAAGATGGAAAAGTGAAATCCTGAGGAGGACATAATGAAAGAGATTATTTAAGAGATTAAGGAGAAAGACAGATTCATCCTGACAGGAATAGATAATGTCACTAATGGAGGCAAAGAGAAAGATGGTCCCGAAATCAATTGTAGCGTCAAAATAAAATGTACATCTCCTTGGGCAACTTTCACCTTGATGCTGAGGGGATTGGAGCTGAAATGAAGATCAGAAATTGCCAAGCTGTATTCTTCTTGTTTGTTGTAATTGTGCTGCCAGTCCCTTTCCAGTGTTTCAGTCTACATGTTGCACAACCTCAAAAATGTAACAGAGAAAATATTGAGGCATAAGATGTACACATCTCCTGGGCTGATTATTTTCCACCCAGGGGTATTAAAGTAGGTGAGAGTTATTAGTGTTAATTTGGCAATCGTCTCTAGGTTCAGGAATTGTGCCCTTAATTTGGAAAATTGCAACTGCCACTCCATTATTTAAACAGGGAGGGAGAAGGGAAACAGTGAGCTACAGGCCTATCGGTTTCATGTTAATTGCAAGGAGGTTACTAGAATATATCACCAGAGACAGAGGTCAGAATTTTCCAGCCCCTCACACCGGCAGGATCTTCCAGTCCTGCCGATGTGAATGGAGATTTCAATGGCTTGCTGGCCCTACTGCAAGGAAACTGCCATGGGGGGTGGGGGGGCGCGCTGGGGGCAGTGGGGTGATGGGAGCCAGAAAATTCCAGCTACTGTGACTGAATATTTAGACAGATATCAGCTGATTACAGAGTCAGCATGGATTTGTGAAGTGTAGACTAATCTATTTACTACACTGGCTGTTCGGAGAATGTCTGTGAATGTTGGTCAGAATTTAATGGGGCCCCACTGGCAAGTTTGCAGGCATGGGAGCCAATTAAGTTACTCAGGTGGTCTTCCTGTTGCCTGCCCACCCATCCTCGAACTGTCCTCAATTTCACGGGGGTGGGCAAGGCTTAGGGTGGCCAGCCCAACCTTGCCCCTATTGAGGCACTTAAGTAGCCAGTTTTGAGGCTAGTGGGAGGAGGTCAGGGGTGGGGGGAACCCTGGCGGGTTATCCTGCTTGGGCCACCTTTCCTGATGGAGGGTCACCCCGACACGGTTTGCCAGCCCGTGGGCTCCTTCCCCAACGTTCCTCTCCATCAAGACCCACACCTTCTTCTCCCAACCCCATCCCCCAGCCAGGCCTCCCCTCCCATTCCCGCCGCAACACTCCCCTGCACTTACCTCCATCCTGGCTCTGGGCCTTTGACTCTGGTGGCGCTGTCAACTCTATAAAGTGGGATTTCCTCCCAAGCGAGGGGTGGAAGTCGCATCTCTAGCCAATTAATATTCCTCAAGAGCGTTAAATGGCTGAGGGGCAGCCATGATCCCCGTTGACTCTTTGGGTGATGGGATGGGAAACCCTGCCACCTGTTAAATGCTGCCCTTTGTTTCCATGGCCTTCAGCGAGGCATTTGATTAGGTGCTGCACAAGAGATTATTGTCAAAAATGAGATTACATAGAATTGGAGGTAATGTTGTGACAGGGGTTTATTTTGGGAATTAGGAAACAGAGAGTAGGAATAAAAGGTTCATTCTGCAACTGGTGACAAGTGGTGTTCCCCAGGCATCGGTATTGAAATCTCAGTTTTTCACCATATATTTAATAACTTGGATGAAGGAGTAGAAAGCTGTTTAAGCTGTGTGGGTGGGAGGCGTATGTAACAAAGAAACCTGGGTTGGAATCTTTTGGCCCTGTCACGGCAGGAGTGGGGCCGAAAAATCCCGCTGACGTTAAATTCCGCTCCTGGTCAAGCTAAGTGAGTGGGCTAAACTATGGTAAATAGAGTCCCACCTGCGGAAGTGTGAGGCCATTGACTTTGGATTTAAGCAAGACCAATCAGACTATTTTCTCATTGGTAAGAAAGTAGGAGCTGCAGAGAAGCAAACGGATTTAGGTTTTAATTGTATACAAATCACGAAAGCCTAATTGAACTGGTAGCAAAAGTCATTCAAAAGGCTAATGGAATGTTGTCCGTTGACTTGAAGGGGTTGGGATTCAGGTGAGAAAATGATGTTTCAGTTGTACAGGACCTTGGTCAGATTCCATTTAGAGTATTGCGGTCAGTTTTGGGAATAAACCTCAGTAAAGTTGTCTTGGCCATGGTAGAGGTATATCACAGATGTACCAGAATGACACCAGGGCTTAAAGAGTTAAATAATGAAGAATAGTTGTTCAAAGATGGCTTTTATTTTGTTGAGCTTAGAGAGTTGAGGGGTGATCCAATCAAGGTATTAGAGGCGATTAAGTGATTCGTTAAGGCAGAAACAATGGGCGGAACCTTGTGCTGCTCCCGAGAGTGAGAAGCAAGGTGGGAGGAGGAACTTAATTTGGCGTGAGGCCAAAATTCAGCTTGCCGATGGCAGGATGAACTTCTCTAATTAAGTTCTCAGAACTTTAAAAGTGAGTTGATCTTCCCGACGGCAAGCATCAGGAAGCCCTTTCGCATGCAGTTACATGTAATGCATGCTCAGTAAAAGGCCACCTCACCAGAATTAAGCTTCCCCTCACAATGAAGTTGTCCGCAAGCAAGAAATACATGCCTTCAGGTTTATGACTGCAGGTAAGCGGCATGCAGCAAGAATTAGTCAACTTGCTGGAGTTGGAGTGAGTAACCACTGTTTTTTCCCTCTTTCGGGAGCATTGTTCAATGAGGCAATGATCAGGTGGTGGCAGTCTAAGGTGCTCAGGGCAGGGTGGCTGGCCAATGGAGGGAGAGAGTCTGAAGCAGGGAGGATAGCTGAGAGAGGAAGGAAGGCTGCCCAGGGCAGGAATGGAGCCAAGAACGAAGGCAGGGTGTCCGGGGAAGGGAGGGAGGATGGCTGTCCGGGGCAGGGAGTGGGGAAGGCTGTCTGGGGAAGGGAGGGAGGCTGGAAGAGAGTCCAGGACAGGAAGGGAAGCAGGGAGGGAAGGTGAGGGTCCAGAGACGTAGGAAGGAGGGAAGAGCCTTGCATATTGGGCGCGGGGGTCCTGTGAATGGGTGCGGAGAGGGGTTTCAAGGCATGGATTGTGGGAGACAGATGGATCTAACGGGTAGGGTCAGTGCAGTCTACATGGGGTCCTTGGGGCTGAACTGAGGGTACCAGCTAGTGGAGGGAACAGTTACAGTAAGTGGGGGAAATCTGGGAAAAACAGGTGGCACGGATAACGTGAGGGGTCGGGGTCGGGTTCAGGGCGGGCATGGGGACAGAAACGGATGTAGGCTCAGAGGGGAAAGAATGCATGCGAGGGCAATGGGTAATGGGGAGAAGTTCGAGGGTATCAGAGGGGAGGGGAATTATTATATTGGAAGGGTCAAGACTGAAGAGAGGCAGCTGGTGGGTGATGGGGGGGATAGAAGGAGGCGGAGTGAATTTGAAAGGTGATTTTAAATTTTCTTTTAATTTTAACTGGAGGACACAGTCTGTCGGTAAGTGCGAAAGCCTCAAATTGGAAGGGGGCGGTCTCTGCAGGTGGGTGGAGTTAAAGGTGAGCACAATAGGCCAACTGAAAGGACACCCCAATAACCATGAGGCAACTGGATGACAACCATCCTCAGGTGTGTTCATCTCTCTGTGGTGAAGCCCACACAGCAGCAGGTTTGCTCCATGACTCATGGGGTCTTATAACTTCAAGATCCCAGCAAGGTCGGGAGCTGCAGGAAAGCCTGCACTGAAGGGTAATTCAAGTTGACCAAGTGGGGCAGTTGGGGGGAGATGGTGGTAATGGAGGGAGGGATGGAGCGAGAGAGGCAGGGGATAGCTCTGTGGGGGTGCAGGGGGGGGCGGGGTGGTGGCAACAATGTGCTGGTTTAGAACCTCGAAGGTCCCAGGTAGATGGTCATGGCTGATAACGGGGTGGGTGGTATGTCTATGATATCAAGGCAAGGGTTTCTTGAATCTGACTCAAGCGTGATGGAAGGAAGCCCAATAGCATTTGAGGGAGGGTGTGCAGACATAGCTTTCATTACTCTGTTAAATGTTGTAGTCTTCATGCATATGGATGTATGAACGACAGGAGAACCCTTCTGTGGTCCTCCAGGATGGGCTTCACCATGGTGGGGTGGGGGAAGGCCAGGGTAGACCCGACAGCTACAAGGCTTCCACTCACACTTATCTACAGTGTTACTTGCCACTTAATTAGCCAGTTTAAATCCCCTTGAGGACTTTTTGCATATTCTTCACATCTCACATCAGGACAACAGCAGCAGGAGATGCAATGACTTAGCTGCATAGTCTGCGCAGACAGTATTTTCATACAGTCCAGAATCTGGTGAGCTGGAACTGATGGATTGTATGCTACATGCCTGGGATGCACATTCATGAATGATGGCCAATGCTTAAGTATCCACATGTCAGAATAATCATTGATTACGATGCTGATGATGTGAGACAAGTGCCTCAATTGTAAGACATAGGCCAGGATTTTACGGCCCCGCCATGGTGTGTCTCCCCCCCAGCCGATGTGGCAAGCCATTTAAATCTCCAGTCAGTTCAACAGGACCATAATATCCTGCTGCGCAGGAGAGGCCACAAAATCCTGGCCATAATCAGGACTGAGTTCCATGCCCATAAATGCCCGTGACTATTGAAGCAACTAGCAGCAAAATGAGAAGACAGCAAACTTACAAACAGTGCAAGTGATATATTTACAAGTTTGAAAAATCTCTACTGTGGTTGGGCACTTGTGCCACCTATGTACCTTCAAAACTCCATCTTTCTTTGCCTACGGCTACATTTAAGTGCAGGCCCAACTTCCACAGCTGAAGTGGAGGCAGCCTGCTGACTGCTATGCCCTGTTGACTGTGATGCAGTAGCAGCGGTGGTTGGTGCCAACGTTGCACACAAGAGGTCGGCCATCCAGTGCAGAAAAAGGATGAATGACCTCATCCATGCCACCAGGGTAAGTCAACCATCTCTTCACTCTCAGGTCGCCCACTCACAAGCCCGTCACACACTCACTGGCATCTCACTCACTGCCAGCTCAAAGAACATCATCGCTTACTCTCTCTCACACACACTTTGACATTTCCGTCTGGCCTCATCTCCTCTGGAGATCGCCTCCTCATCCTGTCTGTGGCTCCGCTCAGTACACACGCACGCCTGGCATCCTTCTCATTTGGCCTGGCATGTGCCTTGCTCACACTCTCTCTATCTGTCTTCATGCAGGACAAGATCAAGCACAATCATTGGGAAAGGTCCCAGACTGGGGATGGAGTGCCGGACATCAAGGTCCTCATTCCATTCGAGAGTCACGCGTTGTAGCTGGCCGGAGAGGACGTGGACCATTCCTGTGGCGTGATGAGGTTGGTGGCAAGCATCCACATGAGGATCCTGCACCAGATCATCCCTCTGACTCCACTGTTCTATCTGTAATATGACTGCCAATCACTAATAATCTCCACTTTCTCTCATAGGCATATCTGCCACATCATCCTCGGGCAAACTTGACCCTGGCTAGGCGCCGAGAGCACCTCAGATGAGGACCTTGAGGGCAGCACAGTTGAATACCTGTCACGGCGCTTTCCCACGCCCTCCGCAATTCAGCGACACACACCCCGGTGGGACCTAGGTATAGAGCAGCCTCAGGATCACAATCTGATGAGAACAGCACACAATCTGCTCCACAGCGGACGGAGGCAGGGACATCCAAGGTCGCCGGCATTCGGAGGACTGCTGGAAGCAAGAGATCTGCTGGATCTGAGTCAGATGATGAGCCTCTGGACTCAGTCCTCAATCAGTTGTTGGAGCTGCAAAGACAATTATGGGAAGATCAAGAAGGGATGTCTGGTGCACTCCTCAGATTGCAAAGGATGTTGGAGGAATCAGTCCGCTTTCAGTCTGAGGTGATAGTGTCGTCATGCCAACGCACCAAAGTCAACACTGGCACGATGGCGGCCTCCATGAAGACTTTGGTCCAGGACATCGGCCCTGCACTGCTGCACAGGCTGAACTCCATTGCTGATGCCATAGTTGGCCTGCAACACTGTCAACATGAGAGGAGTGCACGGCAGGTCAATCTCACTCCAGCTTCCTCTTCTCCTCAAGGAGTCAGCCAGGGGTTGTTGGCCACCCATAGGGAGGAGGACCAGCAGCTCGACACCTCAGGGCCAACCGCCCAGGTGAGACCGGGAATATCCAGCCGATCCAAATCTCCTCTTCCTGTGATCCCATCACCTCCGGCTCCACAGGCCAAGGAGGGTGCACCTGGCCCATAACAGAGTACCCAAAGTAGGCTGGGGCCCTCCAGGTTTCGGCCCTCCAGCAAGCTGCTTCCACTCCACTGTGTATGTCAGGGGAGCACCAAGGTGTAGCAGCAGGATTAGGAAGGTTAAGAAGATGTAGTTGCACCACATGGGCACAGGTGTTAATCGCCTATACATAATGTTCACTATTGTAAATAAACTCCCAAGAATGTCTCCTTGTCTATGGCTCCTTGTTATGAAGAGCAGCCTTCGTGTTATTCAGATGTGAAACCTTTGGTTCCTGCACAAAATGAAGGCAAGTGTCTCAGTCCAGGGCTTCTTCCCTGTGCAGTGTGTAACCTTCAGATCAAAGTGATGGACCAGCCTCACACTCACTGGACACGTTAGTGATGCCTGCACCTCGATGGTGCTTGTCATTGCTGCCAGAATGTCATGGGCAGGTGTCACAGAGTTCTGTCATTCTCCTTATGTGCTCTCAGCACCTTTGAGGTGGGGCTGGCCCCCCATCTCTTCAGCATCTGTGTCCAGTGACAGTGTGGTTCTGAAGGGTACAGGCGATCAAGGCTACCAAAGGATCAGGTGCACTTAAAGTTTCACAGCTGCGTCTCCATGATATGACCCTGATCACAGATGCAAGCAAGCTGCCCTCAGCCAGACAGGAGTCAAACTTTCACAGATGCAAGGTGAAGATGTCAGGACTGTCCTTAATGCATTTCATCATCATCCTCCACGAATCTTGCGGCTATTAGGGCCTCACGAGCGCTTCTGCCTCATCTGGCCAGTGTGATGGCCTCATCGCCTGCATCCTGGCCTTTATGGGCCTCATCACTGTCATCCCCTTCAATGTACTCCTCATTGGAGGAGATGTGCAGCTCTTCCATCTCCTCCTCAGCCAAGTAATCCCCCCATTGCAGCGTCAGGTTGTGTGGCATGCAGCAAGCTACTATGATGCGCAGCACCCTCTGAGGTCAGCAGTGCTCCATCAGACCTGTTGAGGCACCAGAACCTCATGTTCAATATGCCTATCATTTGCTCCACCAAAGTCCAGGATGCTGCATGAGCCTCATGATACTGCCTCCCTCTGCAGTCTGAGGACACCGCACAGGCATCATCAGCCACGTCTTCTGTGGGTAGTCCTTGTCCCTGAGGAGCCAACCCTGCAGCCTCTGCAGACCCTGGAAGATGTCAGGGATCTGAGACCTGCTAAGGGTGTAGGAGTCATGGATGCTCCCTGGGAATCATGCGCAGACCTGTTGGATGCAATTGTGGTGGTCGCAGGCCAACCGACCATTCAGAGTGTAGAAGCACTTGTGGTTGACATAGTTGACTGCTTTTTGCATGGAGATCTAAGTGTCACGTGAGTGCAGTCGATGGTTTTCCACAGGTGCAGGGTGCCAGAGATCACCATAAATCCCAACGTTCTTGCTTCCTGGCTTTCCTGATCCTGGGCGAAATGCAATAATTTCTGTGCCTTCGTGAAGATGGCATCCGTGACCCCTTGTATACAATTGTGCCTGGAGGCTTGCAAGATCCCACACAGGTCACCTGTGGAGCCCTGGAAAGGAGCCACTGGTGTAAAAATTGAGTGCCGCACTTTCACGGCCACTGGTAGTGGATGCCCTCCATGCCCCCATTGCGCCTAATCCTGCAGCAGGTGGCATATGTGACCAACCAGTTCCCTAGACATGCGCAGTCTTTGGCAACACTGGTTCTTAGTCATCTGTGGGGATGAAAGCACCGTCTATAGACCCTGAGTTTAGCGAGGCACCTACAAGTGGCATAGTGGTATTGTCACTGGACTGGTAATCCAGAGAGCCCAGGGTAATGCTTTGGGGACCTGGGTTTGAATCTGACCACAGCAGATGGTGGAATTTGAATTCAATAAAACTTTGGAATTATAAGTCTAATGATGATCACAAAACTATTGTCGAGTGTCATTAAAACCCATCTGGTTCACTAATGTCCTTTAGGGAAGGAAAATCTGCTGTCCTTACCTGGTCTGACCTACAGCAATGTGGTTGACTCTTAAATACCCTCTGAACAAGGGGGATCAGGGTTGGGCAATAAATGCTGGCCTAACCATTGATGCCCACATCCCATGAATGAATTTAAAAAAAACAAGCGATGGCTCAGTGTGGAACTTCAGCAGCGTGTGCAGGAGGCCCTGCTGCACTTTCTTCTTGAGGGTAGCTCCTCCTATTGGCGAGCCAGACACCCCCTTCACAATCCTCTCCTTCTTCTCCGCTCCCTGTGAGCCATAAGGCATACCACTAGATCACCAGGCTGCATGATCCTGGTATTCTCCTCCTGCAGGATCAAAGACAGAAGTGTGGGTTAGCATATGTGTCCTAAGGACCTCTCTTGGTTAAGTTTCTGGCTCCAGATGCATCTCAAGGCCCCTTCATGCATGCCAGAGAGTGCTGGCCACCACTTGGATGGCCAGTGTGTCGTGTATGGCTGCCCAAAACCCCACCCACCTTCACCCCAGTCCACTTGACCGATTGGCAGGAGGTTCGGCCACTGGACTGCATGCTGTGCTCTCAGCTCAGGCACAGGAATTCTTCTAACCCACACTGCAAGGCTGTGCTGTTAGCTTGAACCATGAAGAATTCTGGTCAAAACCTGAATAAAGACATTGCAAGGGACTGTGAGCACCTCCACCAGTGATTGCGTCCATGGCCACCTTTTGCAAGGGGATTCTGCAACTTGCCCAGTCGGCTAATTGTTCTGCAGCCCCCTAAAATGCACATTAATTTGCAGTGTGTGCCTGAGAGGTGAAAGGTTCTGGAGCATTTGGTGGCACTTTCATGCTTTTGTGTTGCTTGAGTGGGCAGAAAAGCTCCAGAGGCCCCACTCCAAGCGTGTCAATGGAGCTGCTGCTGAATGGTCTCAGCTGCGGAAGAATGCTGACTTTTGACAAGTTTTTCCAAGTGCCTGGCCGCTTCCCTTACCCTGCCCCACTCCCCAGCATGTGCTTGTGTACTTCTGTCAGTCTGTGCTGCCTTGGCCACCCCCACCCGCGCTGGAGCCCTTGCCCCAGCACCACACTGAAAGCCAGCTGGGGAAAAGCGACTTGCCTATGCCCCCCAAATGCGCAGTGTCTCTTCCTTGATGTCCTACGGGCAATCCTCGTGAGCACTGCGCAAAGCTGTGTGCACTCACCTCCGAGTTCCCCTCAAAGTTCAGTTTGCCAGGTGCACATCATTTAAAGGCGGTCATAAAGCACACCGTTCTGAAGTCTCGCCGACATGGGAGGTAAATTTGACGTGGGCGATGATTTGGCGTGTGGACACAATGTTGAGATAAAAGTGCATGAGAATTTAGTTCCCGACATTGGATGGCAGAAAATGCACATTGACGGGCAGAGCGGATGACCACAAACTGGTTTCACGACGGCATGAAACCGATTTTTGGCCTCCTTGTCATATTGCACGCTCACGTCACCAAGCACACCCACTGCAAACAGGAAATTTCCGGCCAGAGAGTTTTCTTCCTTCTTCCTGTATTGCAGACAGCAGTGGGAGCAACATGTGCCGTGGCTGACAGCACATCAACAATATCAAAGTGTCTTTGGCTCAAAGCAGCCTAACACATTATTCTTTTCAATTTTTGACACATTGTATTCCGCAAGCTGCCAAATTTGAGTGACATGTTGCTGTTGCCAATCGATGAAACCTGAGTGATAAATGATAACATTTACTTCTTCACCCAAAATACACTGGGAAACAAAGTGTAAAGCCTGTTGCGCCTGAACATTAAAAAGATTCAAATACGTAAACTATGATTTATGCTGTGATTTTGAAACATTTGACAATATTGAAGCTTGTATGTTGTGCCAGTGAAGAAGTGGGAACTGTTCAACAGGCCTGTTTTTAGACATGCTGTATCTAATAGTGTTCAGCACTTCTGTTCCTCCCACTCATTCAGTCAGCTATGCTGGTGATGGGATGCAGAAAATAGAAACCTGAAATGTAATGACGATATATTAAATGATAGATAGTTAAATCTTAATAACCCTATTGGCTCTGACGGTAGTTGATAGCATGTGGTTAATAGCGTGTCTCCCAATAGTTACATTCCTATCTATCCACAAATTGTCATTAAAATGTCTTAACGTTTTCCCCTGAACTAGTAAAAATCCTTGAAAATCTCCTCATGCTCTTTTTTAACTCTAATTTAGTATACTGCAAGACTTCGAAATACAAATGATTAATTCTTGGTTGTATCTGATCTCTGATTTCTTGTAACTTCACTGACAGGAGCTTTCATCGAAACTTGACCTTAAAACTCCTGAACCTGGAACATTGAAATGCCCTTATGATCCCATCCAACCTTTCACATCAGCTCTCATAGGTAAGGCAGTTATACATTGCTGAGGACTTGAACTAATGACATTGGATGAATGAATTTTAATATGGGCCAAACATACAATGATTTGTCTGTAAAGATTACACAGTTACCTGGTTTATGTTCATCTTTGTCAAAATCTTACAGGTTAAGTATAGCTTATGAAATAGATTTTATGAAAAAACTAACTTTTAGAAAAAACATATATTTATGTATGCTCAAAAGACGTAGAACAAAAATAATCTCTCATATAATGACAGTGGACAACTTAGATTATTTTCATCCATGTGTCCTCAGACATCTGTTTGTATTTTTACCCAAGTTCTTAATCTGTGGGTCAGCACAGCCATTTGCAGTGAGGTATATCATGGACTAAACGCTACATTTCACAAAGAAGTTCCATTGTAGAGTATCAAGTCTAAGGAATTCACCGTGGAGCTGCCACAAGGGCAAGACTACATGTGGTTCTACTTAATCATATGATTACCAACTGACTGACCACATTTACACCATGTTTTATTTTTTTTGCTTAGCATATTAACTCCCAATAAAACTTAGTCAATAGTCAATTCTCTGAAGAGAATAAAAATCATTATTTCATAACACCTAAAATAATTTGTAGATAATTGTTAAGGAGGAAAATAATAGTTTAGTCAGGCTTCCCCTAAATCACTGCCAATTCCCTAACAGGACATTTTTATAAGATCCCAGTTTTCTTACACTCTCACAATATGTCTTTGATTCTTGCAGAATGTTGAACCAGGAGCTGTTGTTACACTGACCTTGAGTTTCCGCTTGTATGCGCTATTTTGGCACAATCCCCCTTTTGGAGTGTAACCAATTCCATTTGGAACTCCTCAAATAATGAAACAGTCTACGCCCATATGCAGCAAGAACTGGACAACATTTAGGCTTGGGCTAATAAGTGACAAGCAATATTGGTGCCACACAAGTGCCAGGCAATGACCATCTCCAACAAGAGAGAATCTAACCACCTCCCCTTGACATGCATCTGGAACCCATCGCTGAATCCCCCATTATCGACTTCCTGGGCAGCCACCATTAACTTTAATCTTAGCTAGTCCAACCACATAAATACTGTGGCTACAAGAGCAAGTCCAATGCTAGAAATTCTGCAGTAAGTAACTCACCTCCTGACTTCCCAAAGACTTTCCGCCATTTACAAGGTGCAAATCAAGAGTGTGATGGAATCCTCCCCACTTACCTGGATCAGTACAGCTCCAACAACACTCAAGCTCAATGCCATCCAGGACAAAGCAGCAGCCTGATTGGCACCCTATTCACCAGCTTAAAAAATCATTCCCTCCAATATCGATGCACTGCAGCCACAGTACATCATCATCTACAAGAAGCACTGCAGCAACTCACTAAAGTTTCTTAGACAGCACCTTCCAAACCCGTGACCTCTACCACCTAAAAGAACAAGGGCAGCAGACACATGGAAACACCACTACTTGCAAGTTACCCTCCAAGTCACACACCATCCTGACTTGGTAATATATCGCTGTTTCTTCATGATCATTGGGTCAAAATCTAGAAACTCACTAACTAACAGCACTGTTGCTGTATCTACATCACATGGACTGCAGCAGTTCAAGAAAACAGCTGACAACCACTTTCTCAATTAGAACTGGGCACTAGATGCTGGCTTTGCAAGCATCTTCCAAAATTTCATCCCTTGCCCCCACTACTTAGTTTAAAACCCTCTCTACTTCACTCATTATACAGCTTGCAAGAACACCAATCCCAGTACGGTTCAGGTGTAGACCGTCCCAACGGTATAGATCTCACTTTCCCCAGTACTGGTGCCAGTTCTCCACAAACCGGAACCCACTTCTCCCACACCAGTCTTTGAGCACACATTTATTTCCCTAATCTGATTTGTCCTATGCCAATTTGCACATGGCTCAGGTAATAAACCAGAGATTATGCCCTTTGAGGTTCTGCTTCTTAATTTGGTGCCAAGCTCCTCATACTGTCTATGGAGAACCTCCTTCTTTGTCCTGCCTGTGTCGTTGACACCAACATGGACCATGACAACTGGGTCCTCTCCCTCCCACTGCAAGTTCCTCTCCAGCCCCGGGCTGATGTCCCAAACCCTGGCACCGGGCAGGCAACACAGCCGTCTGGACTCATGCTCTATGCTGCAGAGAATGGTGTCAACGCCTTTGGCTATACTGTCCCCTACTACCACTACATTCTTTGTAATTCCCCCCACTTGAATGGCTTCCTGTACCACAATTCCATGGCCAGTCGGCTCATCCACCCTGAAGCCCCCACTCTCGTGCAAACAAGCTGAAAAAATCCTCAAACCTGTTGGACAATTGCAAGGGCTGAGGCTCCTGCACTCCTGCCCTCTGGGTCCCCTTACCTGCCTCACTTGCAGTCACACCCTCCTGTCCCTGACCACTGACTAAATCAGAAGAGCCTATCCTAAGGGGTGTGACCACCTCCTGGAATAAAGTGTCCAGGTAACTTTCCCCCTCCCTGGTGTGCCGCAGTGTCTCCAGCTCAATAACTCGGAACCAAAATTCCTGTAGCTGCAAACACTCCAAATGTGTTTGCCCTGGATCACACTGGTATCCCAAAGCTCCCACATCCTGCAATCGCAGCACATCACCTGTTCTGCCATCGTCAATATGTGCTAATTAATAATTGCTAATTAATTAATTATAATCAATAAAACCTACACCTCCCAATAGGTTTCGGCACTGCTAGTAAACTTTATAATACGGATAAAACAATACAGTACTTATAATACTGATAAAACTAATAATACCAGTTACTGGTTTACCTGCTCCTTCTGCTGCACCAAAGTGGAAATTGAATACTGGAGGCTGAAAAAGAGTGGAAGAAAAAGCGCCTCCTCCCCACCCTTCACCGAACTCCCCACTCAGCACACTTTACTTTTGGAGTAAACCTTACCTAAAGCACCTCTTTCCCCCCGTGCACCGAATTCTCACTTTGAACCAAATTCCCAAATATGCTCACTCAATCTCTGTCTCGCTCGAGCTGAAGCCTCCCCTCACTGACTGTGCAGTTCTTACTCTGCACAAATGTTTGGGCACAAAGAAACTAATAGGTCCATCTTGAAAGGATTTAAATGAGATTGGCCTTTAATTCTACTGAAAGTCTAAATACTGCACCCCAGCCTGACTGGAAAATAGTTGTGCATATTTTTATAAGTTTATCTTTCGGTAATTTAAAATTGGTTTACTGACAGGAATGGTAATTTTTTTTTGTGATAATACCATTTTCAGCAGACAACTATTCAACTTTACCAAGTTACTACTCTTAAATATATCAAGAGATATTTCTGAAAGCAAACTTTAAAAATATGCCTTTTAAAGTGCTGTCTGATTGCATTGGTTCATGGCCGATTCTGTGTTCGGCAAGACAGAAAAGAATTTCGGCGGAAACTCGGGGGAAAAAAACACTTACCGACAATGGGTGCAATTTGTGCTGGTATCATGGGGCTGAATTTCAATCAAGGCTAGGGTCCAGATTTGATGCTCGTGGGCCACAATCCTGACCCCAAGCCATTTTCACTGAGAGTAGCCAATTATCTGCAAATTAATGTAGTTGAGGCACATAAAAAGGCTGGGACTTCCAGCCAGCAGTGCGGCCTGGGCTACATTCAGACGAATAGAGTGGACTTAGTTTGGGTGGGGGTGCTGGGTGAGGGGGGCGGCAATTGTCCATGCGAGGGCCTCCCACCCACAATAGTCATCGGGCTGCAACTGCTGGCTGTCCTCTAGAATGGTTGCCCCTCCAGGATCATGCCCAGGCAGCTATGGTCATTTTAGAAATAAAAAAAGAACTTACCTGGCCTTCCCCCTCAGGGAGGTCTTATGGCCCAATGGGTAGCGTCCCTGCCTCCGAGCCAGAAGTTCTAGGTTGGAGTCCCACTCCAGGACTTGATGGCCACAGAAGGTGTGGCCAAACAGGTTGAAATCAACCTGCAAATCCTTCCAACACGCCTATGGCAAATGGTAAGAGTAGATGAGACTCCTAGTCAGCCATGCTCGATGCAGAGTGGCACCCCTCAAGCTGCAGTCTAGCAACCTGTTCCAAGAAAAACAAGCTACAGAAAACAGACATACATGTGCTTTGTCTGATTCATGTGTCTCTAGATGTGAGATGTCTTCTAAGTCTAACTCTTCTCCCTTGTTGTTTCCGTCTTCAGATCGGCAGCACCCAGTTCGGCTGGTTGGGCTGCCGATTTATGAGCACTGAAAGGCCTTCCATTAGTCCTCCAGCCTCGGGAGCCTGTATGCCATCCCTGATTGGGCACTGAGCCTGCTCCCTGGCCTTTAATTGGCTGGATCTCTTAAAATAGCAGTGGAAGTGTTCATAACATGCCATTGGGCTCAAAATCCAGAACTAGCACCTGCTGGATTCCCAACCCCTGAGTGACAATATTCACCCCATTGATTGCACCCAAAGTGGAAACCCTAGCCATTGTGTTTTATGTTGTTATTTGTTATAGGGAAAGTTAACTGAGTGGACAAGTTTGTATAAATTACAGTAGCTGACTTACGCTGATTTTTTAAAAAATTACCATGTGCCTGCTTAACACATTTCTATAACATTCCTGCCTCCTGTTTTAATGGAAGAATTCACCTGTTTAGCATTTCCATTGAAATAGCAAAGCAAGGTTATGCAAACATATTTAGTTTCTGACTGCTATTATTGCAAACCGTGATATCTCCCGATGCGCAAAGAATATGCTATTTCCATCTTAAACAGAGCTTAATAAATTTGCAAACTGAGTTGGCAAAACCTCTTTGTATCCAAATGGGCTTAAGAGAAACATGTGGCTATAATGGGAAGGAAATTCCTCACAAAACTAAGTGAATAATTGAAACATTCTGCATATGGAAAGCAGTCATATAAATTCACGAGCGAAAGGGTAAAGGAAGAACTTTGTGGGATTTTGCTTTGAAAGTTCAGGGATACTGTCTGGGGAAATGCAACTTTATGTCCGCTGAACTCCATGTTCCATTTTTTAAGTGACAAAGAATTTCTTTGGTGCTGTTTAGCCGCTCCTCTGGCTGTTAATGTTGCTGTGTTTCTGATCTGAATATTTTTGGCTAGTCATAGCTACTTGAAGCTAATCATTGCTGCCAGTAACAGAAATAGCTTGATTCAGTGAATGGATTTATTTCAGTTCTACATGTACCATCTCAGCCAATGTTCTTTGCATCTCAGCCAAGTGGTCCATTCTTTACCTGTAGGTTGGGCAGTGAGTATCTGTAGGTTATCTGTTCGTGGGGGTTGGAGGGAGCATCTCAGCCAAGACTTGTTCTATTATAGTGCCATACAGCCACTTGCATTTATCTAGCGCCTTTAACATAGTAAGATGTCCCAAAATGCTTCACAGGAGCGATGAGCAAACACACCGAGGTATTAGGACAGATGAAACTGGAAAGGTTTAAGGACATCTTAGACGAGGATAGATAGAGAGGTGGAGAGGTTTGGGGAGGGAACTACAGAGCTTAGAGCCAGAGCAGCTGAAGGGATGGTCACCAGTGGTGGGGGTCATTAAAATTTGAAATGTGCAAGAAGGATACAGCACAAAAGGAGGCCATTCACCACATCACGTCTTGCTGGGACTTCATACAATTTATCCAAATTGTCCCACTCCAACTAATGCACTTCATAGGAATGATTCTTGAACAAAGTTTGGCGCCGAGCCACATAAGGAGATATTAGGGCAGGTAACCAAGGCTTAGTCAAAGAGAGAGCTTTTTAAGGAACATGTTAAATGAGGAGAGAGATGTGGAGGAATGGAGATGTTAGGAAGAGAATTACAGAGCTTAGGGCTGAGACAGCTGAAGATACAGTGGAGTGAAGAAAATCAGGAATGTCCAAGAGGCCAGAATTGGAGGAGTGCAGAAATCTTGGAAGCTGAAGGAAGCTCGAGAATTGGAAGAGGTGAAGTCTTTGATAACGAGAATGAGGGTATAAAATTGGAGGTGTTGCCGCACTGGGAGCCCGTGTAGGCCAGTGAGAATAAGGGTGATGGATAAACCGGACTTAGAACACAGGGAAGAGAATTTGGGATGAGCTTAAGTTTCTGGGATGGGAGGCCAGCCGGAAGTGCTTTGGAATATTTGAGTCTGGAGGTAACAAAGGCATGGATAAAGGTTTCAGCAGCAGATGGACTGACACAGGGGTGGAACCTACGATGCTAAAGAGTTTGAAGCAGTGTTCCCTCTAAGCAGTGCGAACATGTGGCTGTGCAACAACCTGAAATCTCCCAAACAGGCCATGCACAAGTCATCCCTTTTAAGTTACTGCACGTGCACAGCCAGGCAAAAACTTTTAAAGGGGCCGTGCACTTAAACAAATCGTCCATGCATTCCAAAAGAAAAAAAAGGAAGGGCACTTTGGGTGGACGTAGGCGATCTTGGTGATGCTGAGGATACAATGTCAGGAGGTCACCTCAGGGAGAAGTAGAATGCCTAGATTATAAATGGTCTGGTTTGGTGATCTATCCCCAAGATCTGCAAGTTTCTCCTCTTCAAGATTATATCCAACTGTCTTTTGAAAGTCTCTACTACTGCCCAAATCTCTACTGCCATCCTTTCAGACACAAAAAAAACTATCTCCCCCATCTCCCCCCTGGCTCTTTGATCAACTATCTTAAATCTGTGTTCTCTAGCTACTAAATCTCCTATCAATGGAAACAATTTGCTTGTCCTCACCTGAATCTCACCCAGGCTAACTTTCCACTGGTCGCTATATACAGATGAGAAGTGAAAACCTTGGCTGATTTTCTCCTCCTGAGCTCAGGGATACTGATGTTAATTGTGCACCGTTAGAGTTGAGATCAATCAACTGAACAGTGTTAGGGGATCGAAGCAGTGAATTTTCTCATCTGTGTGGCTCAGTTCCAACCAGAGTTACACTTACCAACTGAACCCTAGTTGACGTTTTTGGACACATATTTCAAAGGCATAAAGAAAAACTACTGTGCGTGTAATCAAGTTGTATATTTTTTTTGGATGCGCTATAATTTCTGAAGAATTAACCTTGCTCCCAGCTCACACGAAAGGGATTTTCCAGTTACCCAGACTCCAATAGTACAGTTCTGTCTTTGACCCATATAATGAGAATGACTGTGCTTATGCCTGGTAACATTTAACACTTAATGTGCTGATTGCAAAATGTGACCTTAATTGGTTTCCCTTTTTTATTGCCTTGATAATAATCCTGGTTCCATAAATTTGTAAAATTTGAGAGTGTGATGTTTACAATTATTAAATTAAATAATAATTCCTCTAACTTGTAACCTGACATAAAATACAAATCAAGCAAGAAATGATCAGGACTCCTAAATTATTGGAACACTTTTCAATGGTTTAATTGGATTTTCCAACATTTTTGCTGCCACACAAAAATGACAACTTGGCAACGTAACAAAAGACTTGGGGCAGAATTTTCTCATCGGCATGCAGAGGCGGGCCCCGCACGCCCACATGTAAACTGACGCGCGATGATGTCGGGCGAGCGTCATCGCGATATTTGGGAAGGCGGGCGCACTATAAGTTCAGATGCGCGCCCGCCATCAATTAACAGGCCGGTTAAGACCCTTGAGGCAGCAATTGAGTTTGATTTTTCACAGCCCATGCGATCTTCAGGATGTCGCACGGGCGCAACGGGCAGGCGGGTAGGAGACATTTGTATAAACCTCATCCACGGGCAGGATAAGAGGGTGAGTGGGGTCGCAAATGTGATCTTTCAGGTATTAAAGTGCGAAAGTTACATATACTTGCCTGTGTGAGAAGGAATACTTCAAAACTCATACCAGCTGCTAGGACAAGAGTAAAAGCCTTGGTCAGGACTCTACAGTAAAAATTATTTCTGGGGCCTGCAGCTTTCAGGAAGCCTTCCCTTCGCCTGGAAATGGGAGTTGTGCTCTCCACTACAGGCACCTCCTCTGAGGGGGAAGGGAGGTCCAGAAGAGGGAGGAGGCCAGGAGTCTACATTCAGGGAGCCACCTTTGGGAGCAGAGGCGCAGGCACAAGGGGCGCAGGGCCAAGAAGTTGTCCAAGGTGCAAGGGACCGCAGAAGACGCCACTATCCTGCTGCCAGGGTATACAGGCAGCGAAGCAGCTACCTCAATATATTTGCGGTCCAGTGCCAAAGGAAGCTCCGTCTCTCAAGGTAGACAGTCACCTCCATCTGTCAGATGATAGGCCCTGAGATCTCCGCCAACTGTGTGGGTGGACACCCCATGCCAGTGGCTCTAAAGGTCACAGCTGCCCTCAACTTCTATGCCTCCAGCTCTTTCCAGGAGTCGGCGGGTGGTCCCTGTGGAGTCCCCCAATCAGCTGTCCACACTTGTATCAAGCAGGTTACAGACGCTCCATTCAGACGTGCATTGACTTTCACCCACTACCACTGGGACGATGCCAGCCAGATAGAGCGAGCCAGAGGCTTCACAGCCATTGCTGACTTCCCCCGTGTCCAGGGTGCTATAGACTGTACACATGTGGCCATCAAGGCGCCAGCAGGTGAGCCCGGTGCCTTCGTCAACAGGAAGGGCTTCCACTCCATGAACGTGCAGATAGTGTGTGATCACAGGATGCTGATTCTACAAGTCTGTGCAAGGTACCCAGGCAGCTCCCATGACATTTACATACTCAGACACTCCCAGGTGCCGAGGCTCTTCAATACTCCGGCCTGGCTGGTTGGATGGCTGCTGGGTGACACCCTCAGAAGGTGGCTCATGATGCCTCTCCGCCATCCAAGAACAGAGGCTGAGCAGCTGTACAATAGGAGCCACGCCTCCACAAGGGCTGTGGTGGAGAGAACCATCGGTCTTCTCAAGATGCACTTCCAATGCCTGGACCGCTCAGCAGGTACACTCCAGTACCCCCCAGATCATGTGTTGCTGATAGTGGTTGCATGTTACGTTCTCCACAATCTGGCGCTGGAAAGGGGCGATGCAGTGGACAAGGAAGATGTAGACGCAGTTGCTCTGGATGCACATGATGAGTCCAACAGTGAGTCCGAGGATGAGCGCGCAGAGGAGAACACTGAGGGGGTAGATGCTGACCTGGGCATACTTCAGGGAGGCAGGGACGCCTGGGAGGCTTTAACCCAAAGAACCTTCAGCTGGTCCATCACATGCCAGGGCTGCAGGCTCCAGACTCAATACCTGAGTGCTAAATCAGCCTGGATACTAACATTAACTAAGACCCTTGTCAATAAAGCTCAATGTCAAACAACTCACTCATAACATCATGGGTTCCTGTTCACTTGCAGAAGTAAGGAATCACCCTGAGGCATGGCAACATGTCAAAATTTATTGAGAGGACAAATGTAACTTCATAAAGCAAAACAAAAACGGCATTGGACATGACACCAAGTCTTCCACAAAGTACGACGGGCCAACATAAAAGCATTAGTGAGAAACTCATAGTGTGCCTAAGGTGCCTTAAATTTACCCTTACGGGTGCTGCATCTAGTTGCTGTCCCCTCGCTGGCACTGGCATCTGAGACAGCCTGCTTACCCTGCTGTCCTGTTGGTCTCGATGACCTTAGCGGCCGTTCTCTGGCCCTCAGAGCATTTGATGGCCCCGTCTTGGAGGGAGCGGTCAGTTCCACGGCTGGCTTCTCCCCAGTCGCTGCAACCTCATCGGATGCAACGGTCACTGGCAGAGGAATGGAGGAGCTGCTGCCCTCATCCGCAGTGCCCTGAGAGGAGCCCACAGAGACGACAGGCAGCTGCTGTGCCAACATGAGGTTGCTTCGGACCTCCCTGCTCACCGTAGATGGATGGGCACCAGGCTGGGATACTTGGTACCCAAACCATCTCCCACACTGGCACTGACCAGCTGAGGCCAATGCCACTGTGAGGGCTTGCAGGTCCAAGCGCAACCCCAGGAGGCCCTGATTGTTCTCCTGGAGGAGCTTCTCCATGAGAGTCACCACTCTCTCCATGGAGGAAGCATGGCACTTGGCCATGAGGCTCATTGCATCGGTGATGCTCCACAATGACTGCTCCAGCATGAGCACCATGCCATACGTAGCCTCACGTATCTCCGTTAGGTCGTTCCACATACCCTGCTGCACTTCCAGTGTTCGCTGCCTCACGGACGACTCCAGAGGCACATCATCAGCCACCGACCAGCTGTCCTCCAACTGCCAGCGCCCAGGGCACTCTCTGTCTCTGCCCGCACCTCAAGCGAGTGTGCAGTGCCCTCACCGTCGTGCCCCGGGACACTAACCGAATATCTAATTCCCACCGAGGTGCTAGTATCTGTGCTGGTGCCTGCCTAGCTGAGATGGTTTGATGCTGGTGAGTGGATTTGCTCTGGGACTTCAGGTGGGCCCTCTGCCTCCTCCTCCCGGTCCTGTTCCGGTGATGCTGAAAGGAAGAAAAAGGACATTTAGTTAGTTACAGTGGAGACAATGTCAGTGTGCATGCCGCTACCCCGGATCATTATGCGCTCATCCTTCCATAATCAATGATAAACCCATGTTGCTAACTTCAATCACTGAGCATTCAGCAGTGCCATGGCTTCTGTGACACACACGGTGACCTGAGTGCTCGCCAAACATATCTCCCTGTGGCACCCCAGCCTCACCACCACCGGTGGACCTGGGGGCATGGCGCCTCTCCAGATCCATGGCCTGCTGCTCGAAAGCCTTTAGGATGGCCAACTGGGCCTGCCCTCCACCAGTCCGCATTCATTCAGAGGCATTGTGCAGTCTCTTCCTGAAAAGGAAAGAAGAGCATTGATTAGTCCAGCCTGCACCTGAATTCCCATCGCATCCCTGCCAACCCAGCCAGAGCGGGACATTGCAGGACTCCAGTTCTTCATCACCCCGCAGCTGCCGCACACTCACCCAAAGGAGCCAGGGCTGACCCCACCCCCCCCTTTACCCAAATGCTGCCTCCTTCACCTGTGGCACCACAAGTTGTATCCTTGCTAAGCAAGGAGGCACAAGCACGTGGAACGCAAAGACCAGCAGATGGACTGATGCCCTGCCAACTGGAAGCTCCCCTCCCAGCATGTTAGCACCCTGACTTTGACATGCTTCCCAGGTGCAGACCCTTGACTTTCACTCCACATTCTATACTCTGGATGTCAGTGTCACACGTGCTGTGGATACAGAACACATCCTCATTCAACCCTCTCAGGGTGAACTGGGCATGGACAATCTCTGCTGGCACACCCAGCGAGGGATACATGCCGTGAGGGTTTCAATGCCGTGACTTTACTCAGAGTTGCCAGGGGTGGGGTTGGGGGGAAAGGGTGACGGCTGCATTAAGTGACGTGAGGCAACATGGCACTCACCCTTCCCGAGCGCAGGAGATTGCTGAATATTTTGCGGTACTGGACCCAAGTGCGCCGCACCACATCATGGGAGCTCACAATCTCGGCCACCTCCTCCCAGGCACATCCTGTCCCTCTAAAGAAGGACCTCCCGCCGTGCTGCCACCTCCTCCGGGAGGGCAGCTAGGCACTCATCGGAAAAACGAGGGGCACACTGCCCCGCTGGCCTATCCTCGGGCCTGGCCTGCCCCGATTTGCTACCCTCCGGACTTGCGTCAGGCACATAGTCCCTCTGATGTGCTCTTCTCCCAGCCATTGTGAGCAGCCTTTCCAAGGCTGCCAGGCCTTCATTTAAACAGGCAGCGGGGTCGTCATTGGACCCGGCGGTCTGTGCACGCCCGTCACTGCCCGCCCACTCCCGCTCACTCCCGCAATGCACGGGAGTCGTGAACTACACTAGGCAGGCCTTAATTGGCCCACACCTGTAAAATGGCGGCATGGACCTGATCGCGGGTGCCCACCCTTGCCTGCTTTCGCGCAGCCCGTCTGACATGGAGAAAATTCCCCCCTTGATAAATGTCAGCTGATTTTGAAGGGAAGAAATAAAAGCTTTTGCAGCTTTAAAACTAAATTGTCCCACAATAAATCAAACTCTTCATAGTTCACACAATGAGCACCAGAAGGTCAAAGTGCAAGCTTTCTGCAATGATTTTCTTATGTGAATAATGATTTAACTTTGGTTCAAGTTTAATGCCCCCATAAAACCTCTTCAATGTATAATTCTGTTAGGATTGTGTTTGATGAGTAACCATTGCGGTTTTTCTGTATTCCCACTTCTCATTTTTAAAAATTCATTCTTGGGATATGAGCGTCTTTAGCAAGGCGAACATTTATTGCCCATTGCTCATTGCCTTTGAGAAGGTGGTGGTGAGCCATCTGCTTGAACTGCTACATTCTGAATATGGTGAAGGAGTGCAAACCGTGCTGTTAGGGGGGTTCCAATGGTTTGACCCAGTGATGATGGAGGAATGGTGTAAACGAGGTGGTGTCTGACTTGGAGAAGAACTTAGAGGCGGTGGTTTTCTCATGCATCTACTGCCCTTGTCTCCTAGCTTGCAGACATCACAGGTTTGGGAGGTGCTTTCAAAGAAGTCTTGGCAAGTTGCTGCAGTATATCCTATAGATAGTATTTATGGCAGCGACAGCGTACTGGTGGTGGAGAAAGTAGGTGTTTAAGATGTTGTATAGGTTCTGGATCAAGTGGATTGCTTTGTCCTAGATGATGTCGAGATCTTGAGTGTTGTTGCAGTTGTAATCATCCAGTCAATTGTGGGAGAGAACTCCAACACTCACTTGATGTGCATTGTAGGCATGTTGCCTGGTTTTCTTGCATCTTTACTAGTAAGGCAGGATTTAGAGTAAAACTTCCACCTTCAGGTGCAAGTTTTTGTCTTTTATTTTTATTTACCTCACCTCATAGACTTGTAGAGTCTCATAGACATTTACAGCACAGAAGGAGGCCATTCGGCCCATCGTGTCCACGCTGGTCAACAAAGATCTGATTACACTAATCCAATTTCCAGCGCTTGGCCGATAGCCCTGGAGGCTATGGCAGCACAAGTGAATATTTAAATACTTCTTAAATGTTATAAGAGTTTCTGAGTCAACCACCCTTTCAGGCAGTGAGTTCCAGACTCCCACCACCCTCTAGGTGAAAAAAATTCTCCTCAATTCCCCTCTTAGCCTTCTGCCTTTTACCTTAACTCTATGCCCCCTGGTTATTGACCCCTCTACTAATGGAAAAAGTGCCTTCCTATCCACCCTATCTATGCCCCTCTTAATCGTATACACCTCCATCAGGTCCCCTCCCAACCTTTGCTGCTCCAAGGAAAACAACCCCAGCCTATGCAATCTTTCTTCATAGCTCAAACCCTCCAGCCCAGGTAGCATCCTGGTAAATCTCCTCTGCACCCTCTCCAGTGCCAACATATCCTTCCTATAATGTGGTGACCAGAACTGCACGCAGTGCTCCAGTTGTGACCTAACCAGCGTTTGTGGCCCGAACCACCTGACTCCTATACTACACAGAGAAAGGGTGAGGGGCACAGAACCAATTTCTGGGCAAATGCCCCTGCAATCCCAGTTGTCAGGAAGGGAAAGAGTCTCTTCAGTGGTGACTGTCCCTTCAGATTGTCTTCCTTCCTCCTCTTCTCAACTCCCGCCTCCATTCCTACTGGGGAATATCCTGGTCTCTGTTTCATGGCCACCCCACTCACCATGGCTCCAATCTGTGAATAAGTGAACTGTCTCTGTTCATAATAACCTCAGTTATTTACTTCCCAGAATTCTGTAAGAAAAAAGTGCATTGAAAAGTGAACAAGTAAAATCGTTGAGAAGTTAACAGGTAGAATAAAATGAGCATGGGGGCCTCTTGTCACAGCAGTAAAAAAGCAGCTTGCATTTATAGAGCACCTTTAAACTAGAAAAATGTGCCAAAGCGCTCTGTATATGCACATAGGAACAAGAGTAGGCCAGTTCGCCCTTCGAGCCTGTTTCACCATTCAGTGCTCTGTGAGCTAACTCCAGATACCCATTTTTTCTTCAAATCCCGTAATATCTTTGTTAACAAAAATCTATCAAACCCAGATTTAAAATTAACAATTATCTAAACTTAATTGCCAATTGCAGATGAAAGTTTGAAACTTCTACCACCCTGTGTGTGTGAGGAAGTGTTTCCTAATTTTACTCCCGACAGACCCGGCTCTAATTTTTTAACTCTGGTCCCTAGACCATCCCTTTGAATCAACTGAGATAAAAATACGAAAAGGATATACTTACATTTATAATGCCCCGTACATGTCCTTAGAATGCCCAAAGCACTTCTCACCAGTGAATTATATTTTGAAGTTCAGATGTGCGTATTAATTACCCAGATGGTAACTGACAGGATTGGATTGAAGATAAAGGAAGCAAAATTCAGAAATGTTGTAGGGCAGCTGGCCAAACCTATCCTATTAGTTTCCCACCTTTCCACAAGTTTTGTGATTTGCAGAAATTACAATTTACTTGGATATCAGATTTACCTGGCCTCATGTCTCTCAGAAATCCTCTAAATCAGTTTTACAAAACACAAAGCCCATCGCACTTGTACAAGAAATAAATCACAGAAAGAAAGCTTGTGGACTTTCTTTCTTCTTTCCAAGTAATCCTCTTACACTTTCATTCAGTGGATGATTCTCTAATCCTTAATCCTTAGCCAATGCTATTTTATTACTGGTGGACTGAGTGATGGTGCTGGGGGCATAACGATCTGCCGGCCTCTAACTGGCCAGCAGGTCTCAGTGGCCTTCCTCCGCTGGGGAGTTCAATCATGGGGAAGGCCCAATAATGGTCACTTAAAGCTTGTAGGGCATTTGATTCCGTTGGGCCTCCCCCGTGGAACAGACAAGGGTTCCCCGCCAGTACTCCAACTGGTGGGTGAAACCCCATTAGTCTGACAGAGTTCCAGCCCAGGTACTTGCCATAAGATGTATCATAGACATAAACTTCCATTTACTGCATATGAGCATAGTCATACTAGTCTCTCTTGGATTTTTAACAGTGCACTTCTGTTTTGAGACAATTAAAGGCAAGGTATAAATAGATCATACCAAAAAATGCATTCATAGAAAAGAGTGCTTGTTTGCGAATGCTGGTATACACAAGATAATATTGAAAAGTGATTGCAGGTAAAGCGACATAAGTCCAGACAATGCGACTCTTGGATTTAATGCCATAGTTCAATATAAGTACAGAATGGGTATCTATTTCTGAGCCTCTTATAGGCTGTATGGAAATCTACGACACAATGGATTTACCGCATAAGAATGGTTTATGGATATCAGTGTAAAAGTTAACTTGTATCTGTTAAACAAAGTAGCTGAGTGCCAAAAAACGACCTATGCCTCCAGGTTCACAGGTCACTAAGAAATCTCCATAAAAATTAGATATGCTACATAGATGTATGTACATATACTGGAGATTAAACATTAAACCAGTTTCAGAACTAGTAACAGCACAGGTGTGATGGACTGAATGGCCTCTTGTCATCTGTGTTTTCTATGGCAAAAATTCATTCTCGGTCCAGTTCATTATGTTGGCAAAACAGGAGAGAGGAAAAAATGGAGCCCAAGACTCCATTGCAAACTGCATGAAAGACACCTCCTTGAGGTTTAAGTTTGAAACTAGAATCATAGGCTGCATTATTCCAGCCCTCCCCCTGCCCCACCCACCGCCCCCCACAATCCCGTGGCATAGCCAGGGAGCCATTGAAATCTCTGTTCACATCAGTGGGACCAGAAGATCCTGCCGGCATGAGGGGCTGGGAAATTCTGTCCAATTACGGCACAGAAGAAGGCCATTTGGCCCATCGAATCTATGGGCAGAATCTTCTGGTCAGCGTGCAGGGGCGGGCCCCGCACGCCAACACGTAAAATGACACACGGTGACGTTGGGCGTGCATCCCGACATGACCGCGTGTCACTCTGATCTTCCATTCGGCAGGCGCACACCGGAGTCGGCTGTGTGGCCTCCAAACTGTCAAAGGCCTGGTAAGGCCATTAATAGACTAATTAAAGCAATTGTCAGGGCTGCCTGTCCAACATTCAAGTTGGTGGGCAGGCGAAGAGCCCAGGCGGCCTTCGTATTTCTCATGAAACCTCATCCACGGGCGGCATGAGGTTTCATGAAGGGTTTATTAATTAAATAAAAATTTTTATTAAAATTCATAAACATGTCCCAGCTCATGTGACACTATCACATGAGGGGACATGTCTAAATAATTTTATTTTCACCATCTTTTGCACTGAACCTAATCTCCCTGAGGCATGGAGCTGCCTCAGGGAGATTTCTGCTCTCTTTCGCGTGCATGCAAGAAAGAGCGCAGGCCCCGACTCCCCCTCCTCCCACCGCCTGCCCATGAGCGCTGAGCACTTCCAGGTGCACGTCACGCTGGGCGGGCCTTAATTGGCCCACCCACGTAAAATGGCGGTGCGCAGACAATCGCGGGCGGCGATCAGCCCGTCCAATGGGGAGAAAATTCTCCCCTATGGCCCCAACTAGGGTATTGCATCCAGTTCTAGCCACCACACTTTAGGAATGATGTGAGGGAAACTCTGCCTTCAATGCTGAAATACTAAACTTGTCAATTTCATTTTTTAAATCTTCAGATGAATATCTTTATGCTGGGACATCCTCTGACTTTCTTGGGAGAGACACAGCTCTATTTCGCTCCCCGATCCATCACCTGGAAAACCAGTATATCCGCACAGAACACAACAATCCCCTTTGGTTAAGTGGTATGTGACACTGAGGCTTGCTGTAAGTTAATCGATTCAGTGTGTTTGACAAGCAGCAATAATTTCCCTTTGACAGTGAAAAAGTCCCTGAAACTTTTGAAATTGCATGGCAGGTTCTGAACCGTTAGCTTTGTTTCACAGTGTGCAATAGGCTGAAGCAGACTTGCCTGGAAGAGGCCTTCCTGTACTCTGCCTTGGAGCAGTAACCCCAATAGTGAGTTCTCAGTAGCTCAAGAAAATTGATTCACGCATCTCCAGTAGGTAACCCGTATTTAATAATGAGCAGAGACTTAGAAGCAAGTTACTTCCCTCTTCTGTTGGGTGGGCAACAGTGTGCAGTCAGGAAAGCCTAAAGATTGGCAAAGTACTGGGAATTCTGGGAATGCTAGACTTTGCCCACATGTTAGTTCATCCAGTTGCTCAATTCTGATAAATTATCCATAGATGCAAATGACACATTTCAGAATGCGTTTAAACACTTTTACATTATTGTTACATTGCTTTTATTTATTGTATGCAATTCTGATAGTTAACTCTATTTATATTTATATTTTATATTTATTGTTAAAGGGAATCACCTCTTTGGAAGGTAGAAGCAACAAAGTTCTCCTTGTGCATAGTTTAGATATTTGTATTTATTAGGTTTGTTGATTCTCCCGAATAAATCAAAGCCTAGAATTAAGTTTCTTTCTCTTTCTCCTCTCTTATCTCTCTTTCTTTCTTTCTTTCTTACCTAATTTCTCTACTCTCTCTGTTCCTTCTTTTTTTGCATGCCCTGTATTCTCTCCTTTTTCCTCTCACTTCCCATCAGATCTTGTGCCAGGCTTGAGCAATAAAAATTAACTTATACAGAAGGGAGCAGAGGGCCAGCACTTGACACTTGTGAGGAGAATTAAGTGGGAGGTGGGGGAACTGACCACACAAACTTGAGAACAAGCATAGGCCCAGGGCTTGGGCTGTGAGAGAGAAACTGTGTGTAGAGGGTAGAACTGGAACATAGTACAAGATTGGGGCTTGGTACTGGGGCTGGGCAGGGAAGAAGATTTAAGACTGCACTCAGTGGGAGTGGGGAAGTCAGAATTTATAACTGCATGCCTAGAAGAACTGGGCCTGTGGCCAAAGCTGAGTGAGAGCCAAGTATGTAGAGATCAGTAAGCAGAACTGGCAAGTCTGATTGATGCTTAAACCTTGGGAACATGTACATCATGGGGAGTCAGGCACTGAGCAACTATTTTTTCACAATCTAATTCCGTTTTACATATTGCATCGATGTTTTTCAAGTTTATTTTGGTATTAGACTAAATTAAGCATAATACTGTCATTATACTTGTCATTTATATATTTTTCAGACCCCAAGTTTATTGGGATGTACTGAGCCTGGAAGGAGTAAATGGGGAGCCTGAGTACCCTGGTCTGCTGCCTAGGCCCAGGAATGGTTGGGCTGGGCCTAATTGCAGGGAGGCAAAGAATGTCAGTGGAGTTGAGGATGGGAATTAGTTTGTCTTGACCATATCATGCATTAATGGTCACATGACTACCAGATTGCTGAAAACCAATGGAAGAGCAACTATTTTTTCACAATCTAATTCCGTTTTACATATTGCATCGATATTTTTCAAGTTTATTTTGGTATTAGACTAAATTAAGCATAATACTGTCATTATACTTGTCATTTATATATTTTTCAGACCCCAAGTTTATTGGGATGTACCCCATCTCTGACACCTCTGATGAAGATGATGATAAAATATATATATTTTTAAGAGAGACAGCACTGGACACAACGAGCTCTGAGAAGGCCATTTACTCCAGAGTAGCCAGAGTTTGTAAGGTTGGTTTTTAAAAACATGTTTATCAGTGATTTTTTTCTTGTGTGTGGGGAAATGGAAGTCCAAACCTTTATCTCAGAAGAACACCCCCAGTAAAACTAATCTGAAGTCTTCCGCTTTACCATCCATGGCCCCTCTATAAAATTCATATTAATTTGCATCAAATCTGCTGTAAGTTAGTTATGTGAGTCATGGGCCCATTTCAACCAGAAACTGGGTAAAGCCAGCCTAAACTCATCTCATATAAAACCTTATAGTAAAGTTAGTACAGTGAGAAGACTTTCTTTCACCAGTCTTCGGTAGAGGTGAGAGGATAGTGTGTTAACATAACAACACCTAACAGCCTTCCCCATACAGATATACAACACCTCTGGGACTTTGAAGTGGGTATCATCTGCCATCACTTAACAAAAGTCACCTTAAATTTGGCACGCTGTAGTGTCAGAACATGCCTTATTTTTTGTTTTGAAGTTTTGTATATTTAGTAAAATTCTCTTCCCTCGTGGAATTGCAAAAAATAATTGTAGCTTTAGCAAAAACCTGGATTACTGTCAATGATAGCATTGTCTTTCAATACCCATTTCTGCAGAACCATCTGCTTTGCTGAATAACCTTCTTTTCAAATTTACAGTGTCATCCAAGCCCAAAAATAGGTTTAACTTCATCAGACACATATCTGTTCTCCATTATAGACTTGGGCTGCATCACACGAACAGCCACTGAGAGACTAATAACAGCATATTTTTTACTTTAGTCTCTCAGAGCCTCACTTCCATAAACTCTGCTTTGACAGGAAAGAAGAGGAAGAGTTCAGTTGAAAATTAAGAGCATAAGAGTGAAATAAATAGTACTGAAAACATAACAATAGAGGTAAAGAAACAAAGAAGACAGTTTATACACTATCACATTTGTTCAAAGCATCCCAAAGTACTTCAAATGCAATGCTCTGGAATTTGCGAGGTTTTTGATGGAGACCTGTCAGCATTCACCATCTGTACCCTTTTGAATCTGACCACAACTTCAAGATTTAACACAAATGTAGCCTAACATGCAAACCGTGAAGTTGCGGCCTGTCATTCACTGCTCCGCTATATGTGGTGTCAACCCCTTCCAAACCTACAATCAGTGAAATCAATCAATTTTTCATCCCCGCCATGGCTTCCGTCTGCCTTTGCGGCAGGCAGCTCCCAATCCCTAGAGGTCCTGAGATGAGTCACTTAATTGGCATTGCTTGCTACCTGGACAACTGGGCCATTTGCATTTAAAAATAGAGATAAGAGAGTGATGTGGCCTGAGTGTTGGGTCCCCAACCACGCATTGTAGATCCAGGCCCAGGAGTTTCCTAATCAAAAAGTAGAATATTGCAGATGCTGGACATCTGAAATAAAAACAAAAAATGCTGGAAATATTCAGCAGGTCAGGCAGCAACTGTAGAGCAAGAAACAGAGCCAAGGCCCAGATCTTCCAGTCAGCATTGGAGAGGGTGTGCCCGCACTGCCAGCTCCAGTGGGGATGCAGGGAAGAACAGAGTCGGGCGACAAGTTGTTGGACTTAATTACACCACAGCCAAGTCCCCTTTTCCCATCATGAACTGAAGACGCGCCCCTTAAGAGCTATCTTCAGTTCATTGATTCACATTGTTTTAAATGGAGCTGCCAATCCGAAACTGCTAACTCCCCCTCACCCCCACCACAGCCCCCCACCTCCCCCGCCCTCAACAATGCTGAACCACCCCCATCACTCCCCAGTAGTGTTGACCCCCCACCAACCCCGCTGCATAGTGTGCAGGATGTGCTTCAGGACATTGACAACAATGTGAAAGAGGTCCTGCAAACAATCCCTTCACTGGCGACATGGTGGTCGCAGCATTGTCCAGTCATGTCCCTCAGGAATGTTTGGTGCTGACACCTTCACAAACATCATGACAGCTTTTAAATCCAGTCTTGGATATGAAATCTCCTTTAGTTGTTGAATCCTGATCCCAAATCCCACAACATTTGCTGGGATATTGAGCGGGCTGTGAATATTTACTTGCAACCTTGACTGGACAAGCTGACATTAATCATTGACTTTTCCCTGGACTATTATGCGGTTCTGGGTGAAACACTAGGCTTCGATAAGACCTCATCCAATTTTTCTCTCAATGAGGACAGCTTACTCTATGTGATCTGGGCCATTTTCAAATTGGGGTCCAGTGTTGCTTCAAACTATCCGGTTCTAAATTTCTTTCTCTATGTCCCTGAATATTCTCGACAATGATCAGCCCTCTCCCTCACCCCACGAAAATTTTCAATCACTACCAACCGCCAGGCCACTCCCCCACACGCATCCCACCCCATTCCATGACAATGTGGACTCTTCTGACATTGGCTAAATAGAAGCCAAGGATTCCAGAAGGTGAGTTTAGAGAGGGGTGTGACAGGGGTTGAGCACCATTCAATAGGAGTGAGGGGGTGAGCACTGTCTGGCAGGGGGTTTGATTATTGCCAGGATGGTGTGCTTTGACACTCCAGCTGATTTATCTAGTTTTATACTGGTGTTAGATCTACTATAAAAAAACACTAAGTAAATCCATGTAAAAACCAAGGTAAGTATAGCACAAATAGACCAAGTCTCCATAATTCTGGTCATCTGATCGCACTGTCATTGGAATCATGGAGCAACCTGGGCAGGGTAAAACGGGCAATCGGTAGTTTAAATTCCCCACATAAGTACCGTGGATATGCATACGTTAGGACTTCCTCAAGGTCCCAAGAAATATCAGCGATGTAAGTTGAGTTGGAAGCCTCTCCCCATAATCGGAAGATTTGGGTCAACATTTTATAGACCTGAAACGTTGACTCTGTTCTCTCTCCGCAGATGCTGCCTGACTTGCTGAGTATTTCCAGCATTTTATGTTTTTATCCCAGGAGTTTCCTGCCAGCTTTATGAGGATGGAGCCTCTGCCCACCCGTTATTGATGTTAGGGCCAGATGGTGAAGTATGAAATTAGGCACTAACCCTCTCCTTGATAGTTGGTTTATTTACAGAATGTAGCATTACATATATCTGCCTCTTACCTACTACCACCCAGTGTCCCACAATTCTTCCTTTTATACTCTTTAGACAAGAAAAATTAAATAAGCAAATAAACAGATCACCGCTTGAAGGGGCACTTTCATATTATTGTAAAGAAAGATAGAAACTTCAATGGAAACTTATCAAATAAAAATATCATTGCCAGGGGTGATGATACACTCCCAGTCCTGCAGTGCCTACCCATCATGGAAGGCCTCAAGCATACCAGTGGATAGTCTTCCTTTCATATTCTTTTGAGTACCAATAAAAACAAACAAATGAACAAATTAACTAATTAACTCATTAACAGCCTCTTAAAGGGGCATTGCAACAGAAGACAGAACTTTTAAAGGAAACTTAGCAAATCAAATTAAACTGTTGTTTTTGGGGTTGATGATGCACTCCAGTCCCTGCGGTGCACATGGGTCGCAGAAGACTTCAAGTGTACCAGTGGACAGTCTTTCTTTTATACTCTTTTGAAGAAACCGTCAGGAGATAAACTAATAAAAGGTGTGACAGCCCCTGATGGGGCGCCGTAACAAAAATAAAACTTTCAAGGGAAATTTAACTAATGAACCTAAAATGGTGTTCATGGAGCTGATGATGCACTCCAGCCCCCACGGTGCCCACCAGTTGCAGAAGGCCTCAAGTGGACACCGCATTCTCTCTCTCCAGGGACACTCAGATAAACATAGCCGCGGAAGAGGGCAGACAGTCAGATCGGATGAGCCCCTCGATTGCCCGCTGCTGGACCTGTTAATAGCCACTTTGGGCAGGAGTCTTCCTTTTATACTCTATTGAGTATAACAAATTAACAAACAAAGGGGACAAATGAACAAATTAGAAAAGGATCAAATGAACAAATTGAAGGGGCAGCCCCTTTAAAGGGGACTGCAACAAAAGGCAAAACCTCAAAGGAAAATTACAAGGGTTAAATCAAAATGTGATTGTGTGGGTAAACAATGCACCCCAGTCCCCGCCGGGCCCACTAGTCATGGAAGGTCTCTAACGTGCTAGTGAACACCACATCCTCCTCCTACTGGGACATATGGTCGCGGACGTAGCCGCAGAAGATTGCAGACAGTCAGGCCGGACGACCCCTTGATCGACCACTGCCTGGACTTGTTGATGGCCAACTTGGCCAGGAGTCTTCCTTTCATATGTACTCAAACTACTTCATCAATCAATGCCCTTCACTGTGTACCCTTAACCTTGATAATACAATTAGTAATTGAAGCCAAGGGGGTGTAATTGTCTGCAGGCCCTGTGACACCAGGCCATTTCCAGCTCAGAAGGGAGGTGGAATATTGTTGAGATACACCAAGATAGTTGAAGCACACTGGCCTTCAGATAAGCACCAAAGGGCTCCACCAGACAGGAAGGCAGAGTCCAGGCAGGAGAAATGGCTTCAACTGCTGGAAAAGGAGAATTAAAAATATGTTACACAAAAGGCTAAAGTGGAGATTGCTGAGGTCTTCAGGAGAGGTCTGGGCATCTCCCCAGCAGCCCCAGTGGAAGACAGAGCTGGATTTTCCAAATGCACACGACAAATGAGCATAAGAAATACACTCTTATGTAACTTTATGCAAATGGTGTGCTGACCCGCCAAACTCTGAATAGAACTGCTGGCAGTGTCGCCAGCAAATTTTCAGGGGCATGGGATAGGAAGTTCCTCAAAGCTGCTCCTGCTCTGCTGGCACCACTTAGCCAGAGGTTTGGTGGAAATCTGGTTTACGCACGCAAATGTGATGTTCACCCAACTTCCAGTGAAGCAATGACATGGAGCAGGAGCAACTCTGAGGAATTTTACAGGTGGGGTATTTCATAATGGTATGGTCCTAAACCAGCAGGTATAATGGGTTGGGAAGAATATCTTTAAACAGAAATATAACTTTCAGGATTAGTGGGGAGAAAGACTTCTGTGTATGTTGTAAGTATTCTGAATAAACATTGTACGCAAAGCACCCTGAACATTTCTTTAAGTTTGAGATGCTCTGCCAAAACAATAGGAAATAGATTTCTTCTTGACCTTGAGTCACATTTTACTTAGTAAATTGAATTCAAATTGACACTTGATTTTGTTAATTCATTTCAGTCAGGGCAGTCTATCTTTGTTGACAATCTAGTAAGCTCTACATTCTTTCAGTCTATAGAATGATAATTGTTTTCTGAAGGAATTATACTCATATTTTAGATTCTTCTAATAATAACATCCTCAGGTTAATAAAAATATATTCACAATTTAAGAACAACATCAGAATCCAAGCTAGTCTAAATTTTAAACACAAATCTTCTGCTCCCTGTTCTGTCTCTCCTTTTGGATGTCAGCTGCCCTGTTAAAAAGCCGCCTGCTGTCATTGAAAGGCTTCTGAGACTGATATATTGTTTCAGTAGTATGTCACAGACAAATAGATAGAAAGATGGATAATATGCACTAAACTTGGAACCGCACCAGAGGCTAGTGAGGGGTCAGTGCCATGCATGTAAGTTCTTTGTGCTGTTTTAAAGTGTTTCCACATGTCAAAGGAGCCTTGCAGGATCCCATTGATGAGACAGAATTCTACCATTGTTCAAATTCTGGAGTGCTTATTAAAATGATGAGCTTCTAGAAAACAGTAAGGAATAAATGTAAAGCTATAAAATACCGATAATAAAAACTAATTTCATATTGTTACTGGCCATTGGTCTCAGCTCTCCTGGAGGATTGTAAGAAAACCTCTCCATACATCATAGAAACATAGAAAATTTACAGCGCACGGTGTGGTCCCTTGGCCCATCGAGTCTGTGCCAACCAAAGAAGAGCTATCCAACCTAATCCCACTTTTCAACTTTTGGTCTGTAGCCCTGCAGTTTACAACACTGCAAGTGCATAATCAAGTGTTTTTAAAATGTGATTAGGGTCCCTGCCTCTACCATCCTTTCAGTCAGTGGGGTAATTGCAGACCCCCACCACCCTCTAGGTGAAAAGAATTCTCAACTCCCCTCTAATCCTTCTGCAATTACTTAAAATCTCTTCCACCTAGTTATTGACCTCCTATCCGTTCTATCCAGGCCCCTCATAATTTCATACAACTCAATTAAATCTCCCCTCAGCCTCCTGTGCTCCAAGGAACACAACTCCAGCCTATCTAATGTTTGTGGATTGGGGGCCAACTGAAGAGACAAAGAAAGTGTGGGCAGTGGGGAGTTATTTTTGGCACATTACCTCCTCTGTTCTTTTATCAAATTTAAGAATGCGTACCATACTGAATCAGCCTGCCTCCATTCATTTGGTATGGGCTCAGGCAATGAACAAACAAATAAACAAAACATCACCATAACTTATTATTTTAAAATCTTAACTTTTTAACTATTAACATGCTCTTCAGCACAAAATGTATTTAAAAGACCTTGTCTGAAATTTTAATTTAACGTGATCAGGTGTGAAATTTTGATTTAAGGAAAGTAAGACAAAATATATATTGGCACCACAGTCACTGCCAGAAGGATTAATTTATCTGCAGTTAATCTGTTACTCAAACAGTAAATGAATTGCAATAATTTATCAGAAAGACAAAGTTTTCCCCCGGTTTCTGCAGAAACAAATATGTAGTCAGTCAAAGCTAATTCCCTTTTCTCCTCCCATCATTTTCTTCTCCCGTAGGATTTTTGAAGGCATCTGAAAACAAAAGGAAGGAGCTGCTGGAGCTCTATAATCATAAAACAAATTGGACAATGGGAAATGTCACATTTCAGCTATTCTTTCCCTTGTGTGAACAATATTATAACTTTTCTCTGCCTCTTTTATGCTGAGAATTGCAGATCATAAAATCATAGAATGGTTGCAGCACAGACAGAGACTATTTGCCCTGTTGTGTTCGAGCCAGCAGTTGTAAGTTGCTCAGCCACCACCCACCGCCCACACACACACACACACACACACACCCTCCCCCCCACTCCAAGTCTTTTCCCCACAGCGCTGCAATTTTTCTCTCTTCAGGTGCTTACCCAATTCCCTTTTGAAAGCCATGATTGAATCTCCCCCCACTACACGCTCAGGCAGTGCATTTCGGATGCTAATCACTTACTGCTTATGAAAGTTTTTCCTCATGTCGGGTGGAATCTTGTGAGTTTAGGGGGCACTTAATTGGATGGGAGGGTGGTGCGTGGAGAACCCACCACCTGTCTACCTGAGTTAAATCTGTGGCAGGAAGGCTCATGGACGGCCTTCCCGCTCACTGCCAATTAACGCCCATTAAGGGCCTCTTCCCGCCACCTGGTTTCAATCCAGAGGCGAGCAGGGGGCTCACCATGTAGAGAGCACAACAAGCGAACCTTTGTGGGCTTGCAGGCAGGGATCCCATGTTCAAAGGCACTCTGTGCCTGATTGACAGACTGGCATAGGGAAGGGGGTTGCCTGCCAAGAGCCACCTGCTTTCCTTGCTGTCGATTCCACCCCCCTTCCCCCTCAACACCCATTCCACCACTCCCTTCTTGGCATCACACCTGGGTCCCTCCTTAATCTGAGACCTCAGCTTTTCTGCTGGCGCTACTGAGTACAAAAGAATAGCTGACCTTTGATTTGCTGGCAGTTCTCAGCTCTCTGGAATGTTAAGTACCTGAATGGTACAGGATGTATTGGCCCTTCACAAAAAGAAGGGGGTCTCACCGGCTCCAGCCAGTGGCCGAGGCCCCTGTCGGCTCCACGTGATTTCACCCCTTGTCTCTGGTTCTTTTGCCAATACCCTTAAATTGGTGCCCCCTGTTTTGCAACCCTTCTGCCAATGGAAACCTACCTACCCTATCCAGACCCCCTCATGATTTTGAACACATAGCTCTGAGGAAGCTGTAGTTAGTCATTGATGCCATTTATATAATGTATGCTGATTGTGGGTGATCAATTAGTTTGCTATGGTTACATCAGAATTGTTAGTCATTAATGTTGATGCATTAGTGACGTATAAAAAATGCAAGCTGTTAACCTCTATAATTATGGATATTGTCAGCAAAAAAGATGGTTATGAAATAAACAGTATAGACTATAAAAAGGATAGATAATTGAGTTATTTCAGAAGGTGCACATCAATTATAAACAGTTCAAGCTTCATTCTCACAGTTATGACTCAAGCTGTGTCAGATTCCATTAACTTCTACACTTTCTGCATCAGCACAAATTGCTACTTTTTCATAAAAGTCCTGCATGCAGTGAGAATGCTTGTTGGTATGTGGGCAGATCTGTGTATTATCAGATCATTTGCCCTATTCTTGGTATTGTTTGAAGTCCTTTATAATTGCCCCAATATAAAATATGAAGTATTGGATTTTTATTTAAGTGATGCTACTCAAGTATTTCACTCCCAGATGATGAACTTCATGATAGATAGAATGGACATATTGGGCCTAAGATTTTGTGGGGTGTTTAGCGATATGTAATTCCACTGGGAGACCAGAAGAACTCCCCTGAGTAAACAGTGCCAACAATCATTTCCAGCTCATTCTCTAAATGGAGTTACTGGCCTCCTGCCGGAATTACATTGAGAGGCTCATAGAAAACCCACAGAATTTCAGGAACAATTATCTATGGGGTCATAAAGTTCTGGTAATCCAGCTTGCCAAACTATTTGACACTTGGATTGGAATTCTTAGTTGGAACCAGTTGACTGAGTGTCAGATGAGTAATGGCCTTGGGAAGCTGAAAGAAGGCTGGAGCTTGATGTAACAAAGCTAACGCCAGATTCTTTCAGGATTACTATTTACAAAGTTAAAAACAGATTGGCAAATTCCAGAATTGTAGAAGACAGATGATAGAGGTCAAGGTAGATATTGCTCTGGTATGATGCATCATCCAACACTCACCCTGACAATTGTACAGATTTGATTTGGTTACACACAATTTTACACACACTGCCTTCTGTCTTTTTGAAGTAAATCTTTGGAATTGTTTACCCCAGAGGGCTGTCAAAGCTCAGTCATTAAGCATGTTCAAGACAGAAGTCGATAGATTTCTGGATACTAATGAAATTAGGGGATATGGGGATAGTGGGAAAAATGGCATAAGAGGTAGATGATCAGCCATGATCTGCTTCAATGACAGAGCAGGCTTGATGTGCTGAATGGGCTACTCCTGCTCCTATTTCCTATGTTCCTGTGAAGTGCCTGAGGTCAGAATTTAATCTGCCTCCACAAAAGTTTTTATTGTTTGGCTGTCCATCTTCTTAACTGCCTCTCCTGCTTTAAAGTTTAAAATTTGTGTGCTATTAAAGTTCACAGCATTTCAGTGTGTACAATCGATTCATTAAAATGAAACTTTTTATACATTACAGCCCCTTAGTCCAATCTAAAAACAAGGGCTCTGCATTTCCTCACTGGTTTTTGGCATGTTGGGGCTGTTATTGAGGCAAGAAGGCTCTAGAGGGGGTAGAAATTGAGAGAAACACTATTTATACTTTGTCTCGACACCATTTTGACTGTTTGTCCTGGAGTTGTAGAATACATATTTCTGACATCCACCCCCTTTGCTAGTGACATCAGATAAAGAGAGACAGCAACAGGAGTTGTCCATTCAGCCCCTCAAGTCTATTCCACCATTCATTTAGATCATAGCAGATCTAAAGCAGTGGCATAGTGATATTATCACCGGACTAGTATACACAGAGACCCAGGGTAATGCTCTGGGAAACTGGGTTCGAATTCCACCATGGTAGATGGTGAAATTTGAGTTCAATAATTAAAAAAAAAATCTGGAAGGAATTATGTCGATTGTTGTAAAAACCCATCTGGTTCACTAATCTGCCATCCTTGCCTGGCCTATATGTGACTGCAGACCCACAGCAACATGGTTGACTCTTAACTGCCCTCTGAACAAGGGCAATTGGGGATGGGCAGTAAATGCTGACAAATAATAATAAAAAAACGCACTGCCTACCTTGATAGCCTTACATGAGCAGTCTTGAAAATTTTAATTGTCCCAGCATCCACAGCCCTGTGCTAGAGAGAATTCCAAATCTCCACTAAAGAAAGAACTTGCATTTACATAGTGCCTTTCACAACCCCAGGACATCCCAAAGTGCTTTACAGCCAATGAAGTACCTTTGAAGTTTAGTCACGACCTTTTGTGTGAGAACGAACTTCCTGATTTACCTTCTGAAAGGCCTAAGTTTCAAATCTAAATCTGGATTCCCCCACCAGATGAAGCAGCTTCTCTGGATCTACACTACCAATTCCTTTTAACATTTTAAACACCTCAACCCGGTCACCAATTAACCTTCTAAACTCAAGAGAATACAAACCAATTTATGCAACATATTCTTATAATTTAATCCTTTCAATCCGTTTTGCTAAATCTTTACGGTACCCCTTCTAAGACCAATACATCTTTAATGAAGTCTGGTGCCCAACTGAACGCAGTACTCTAAGGGTCCCACCAAGTCTCTATTCCCTGAAACAGAGAATCTCCACTTAGGCATTCCAACCCCTCTTGAGATGAAGGCGAATATTCCACAAGCATTTTTGATTACATTTTGTACCTTTGCACCGACTTCTAATGAATTTTGTACATGTATACCTAAATCCTTTGCTCTTTGAATGCTCCTGGACTCGCAACATTAAGAAAATATTCTGATTTGCCTTTACTGGATGGATGCAAACTTCCCAATTTGAACTCCATTTGCCATTGTTTTGTCTTATATCTCTTTGTAAGTTACTGCTCTCTTCCACACAATTTACTGTCCCTCCTAACATAGTGTAATCTGGTCAATCAAAAATCTGTCTATCTCAGGCTTGAATATATTCACTAACCCAGCCTCCACTGTTCACAGGGGAAGAGAATTCCAAACACTATTGACCCTCTGAGAGAAGAAATTCCTCCTCATCTCTGTCCTAAATGGGAGACCCCTTACTTTTAAATTATCTGTGGCCCCAAGTTCTAGATTCCCCCATCAAGGACATCCTCTCAGCATCTATCCCAGCATGTCCCCTCAGAATTGTATATGTTTCAATTAGTTCACCTCTCATTCGATATTGTAGCCAAATTTGCTGATGATAGGAAGATAGTTAGGAAAGCAAGTTGTGAGGAGAATAACAGGGGTCTGTAAAGGGATATAGATAGGTTAAGTGGGTGGAAAAAAATTGGCATATGGGAAAATGTGAAGTTGTCCATTTTGGCAGAAAGAATAGAAAAACAGAATATTATTTAAATGGAGAGAGACTGCAGAATATTGCTCTACATAGGAATTTGAGCGTCCTTGTAAATCAATCACAAAAAGTCAGCATGCGGACACAGGAAGTAATTAGGATGGCGAAAGGAATTTTTAAAATTCTTTCATTGATTGTGGGCATCGCTGACTAGGCCAGCATTTATTGCCCATGTGGAGGCAGCTGGTGATCTAAATGGTCAGCTGCCTCCATGAATTGCGCATGCAATAACCCCGGCATGACTCCAGTCTCGCCACCATGAAGATGGTTTCGGAGGCAGGACTTAGAAAATTTGGCCGTTTCCGGGATTTTTGCCACAACCGAAGGGCTGTCCATCATGGTGAAAATCCGGGCCTTTGTCTTCCACATCCCAACTAATTACCACCTGCTGTCACCAAGTTATCTTTAGTTCTGTTTTTACTATTATTTTTACTGATGTTTACCGCTGCAAAATCTTATCAAATGCCTTTTGGAAGATGGTATCAACAGTATCCATAGATACCCTCTTGTATCCACTTGGCTAGTGACCTCCTCAAAAAATTAGTCAGACAAGACCTGGCCTTGACAAACCAATGCTGATTATCTTTGATCGGGTCATACATGCCCAAGTTCCTTGACTCTCTGGCTGAATTTTCCGTGACTCCCCTAGCGTTGGGTGTACTCGGTGGTGTGAGGGGACAATATGGCAAGAAGCCAAAAATCGGTTTCACGGCATTGTGAAACCAGTTTGTGATCGTTTGCTCGGCCTGTCGATGACAGGCTGCGTTCCCCGCCATTGGACATTGGGAGCCTCATTATAATACATCAGCATATCATTATAAGGCCAGCCCGCCGCACCACCCCCACATCGCCCTCAACCACTGGATCATCCACCCACATCAGTGGGAAAACACGCCGACGTATTTCACAACAGCATATGTAAGGTATGCACTTTACTTGGGACTTCAAGGTTTGTTTGCCTACCTTGCTTTGGGCAGCACTCACAGTCATCAGTGCCAGGCTTCACAGACAGCACCACCTCACTTTTAGGGGGCTCACAGGAAGGTCTCTACATCCAAAGCAGCCATATGTGGCTTTTCGACTGCTGCAGGGCAAGGTCTTGCTTGGGGAAGAGGGATAAGTGGCCTCAGGCAAGGGAAGAGGCTGCAGGACGAGAGCTGTACTGAGGAAGGAGGGTATCGCAGGGGGTGTGTGGGGTACATTTTGCCCTGCACAAGTGGCTTCAAGATGGTGAGGGCTGAGGAGACAGTCTCCAGAGGAGATGAGGCCAGATTAATATGTGAGGTTATGTGTGTGTGAGAATGGGTGGTGATGTCCCTTGAGCTGGCTGTGAGTGAGATGCCAGTGAACGTGTGATGATCTTGAGTGTGTGAGTTTAGAGTGATGAGATGATTGCCATACCCTGGCTGCACAGATGAGATCATTCATCCTCTATCTGCATTGGACAGCCAACCTCTTCTGTGCAACATTGGCTCTGATCACCACTGCCATTGCCTACCAAGCCGGAGTGGTAATGTAGCTGCCCCTCCTGTGGCCAGAGCGGGGGTAGAGGACATCTCAGCAGGCCTCCATGGCGTCCAAAAGGTGCTCGAGGGCTGCAGTCTTCTTGCCTTTCAAAGCCATGTCTTTGCTGCAGTCCTGGGCTGGAAGCAGTGAGCACGGCTGTACTTTAAATGTGGTGCCTGGCGTGATGAAGTGGTGAGGTGACAGACAAATCAGAGCCCACCCATCATCGGAACAGCATGTATCCTGGGAATACATAATTAATGCGACAGGTTTAGGAAAATACGGCCTGAAAAGCCGCCATTGCAGCCAGTGTGTAAAACATTGTTCTGCCTGCCCGCTACTGCACTTGGTGCAAATCTGGGACGATTCCTTCCTCTGTCCCAACTCTTTCTCTGATAAAAGCAAATTTCCAAAAGTTACGCGTAACAAATGGTTGTGTAGTTAGCTGCGTTCTCCCTTTCTCTCTTAAATAATGAAGTGATATTTCAATTTTAAACCCAAAAGCACAATTCCTTCATCTAGAAACCTTTGTAAAATTATCACTAACACCTTTACAATTTTTTGATCTTTTATTTGACACTCTAGGGTGGAATCCGCCAGGTGCAGGAGCTTAATCTATCTTAAGTCTTGTTATTTTTTTTCTATTACCTGGACAGAACCATCCAGTGGAATTCCTGGCAGTTCCACCTCTGGTGACTTCAAGTATATGGCATGACAACTGCCAGGTAACAGAAGTGGGAACCACCAAATTTGGGAATGCTGGTTTCCTTAAGCAGCCAGTCACTAAGAAATCAGCTGCCATGAGCTTGTGACATTTTTGGAAAAAGGTTCAGTTCTCACAAGAAAGAAACATTTTTTAGCCATACCTGCTCACATTCAACCCTGCTACTTCCTTGGCTCCCATTTCATGCTGCATCTATATTGATGTGGGCACCAATTCACTTTGTGCAAATGACCTGACCCCAGGAGTCCTGGCAGACTGTGAGTGCTTGGGGTGAGCTATTGCCCTGACAAAGTTAAAACAGCCCTTCAGGTTCTGAGAATATTCAGACCCTCAATGCTTTACTGACATTCCATGCAAGATCGGTTGCATTTAACATGACAAGACTTCAAAAACTGGCAGAGAGTTTACACTTCAACCAATCTTTTTATTTTATTTATTACATGAATCATGGAGCTCTACAGAATAGCTTGCTGCACTACATCAGGTACAAATATATCTCAAACTGATTGCATTAAATTATAAACAAACCTTTAAAATCTTGAGGGGTCTTGACAGCGTGGAGGTGGAGAAGATGTTTCTTCTTGTGGGAGAATCTAGAACTAGGGGTCACTGTTTAAAAATAAGGGGTCGCCCATTTAAGACAGAGATGAGAATTTTTTTCTCTCTGATGGTTGTGAGTCTTTGGAACTCTCTTCCTCAAAAGGCGGTGGAAGCAGAGTTTTTTAATGTTTTTAAGGCAGAGCTAGATAGATTCTTGTTTAACAAGGGGGTGAAAGGCTATTGGGGGTAGGCAGGAATGTGGGGTTGAGGTTACATTCAGATCAGCCATGATCTTATTGAATGGCAGAGCAGGCTCAAGGGGCCGAGTGGCCTACTCCTGCTCCAAATTCATATGTTCGTATGTATGTTTGTATTCGGCTTTATCTGCTAAGCATTGTGGCATTGCTAGCTAGCCATCCTGTCAGTGTAACTTTTAACATTTTGCTTTGGTTCTGTGCAGCTCACGTTGATGCAATTGGCATCCTGCTGATTAAGTAATGTCGAATGAACTTGAGCGAGCGTGATTTTAATAGTTGTTCCCGCTTCTGAGAGAGCCCAGAAAATAGCTCTGTCACATTAATTATGCAGCCAAAAGGGCATCTTTTCAGCCTAAAGCACCCCACAGGAGTATGAAATATCCATCATTTGAAATAGGTCTGACAGTGACCTTTTAATATGGGGTGATCTCCGCTTGAGAGAAAGGTCTTGAAATTCATTTTGCTTTGTGTCACAGTAAGGAACACTTGATTTTACTGGCACATCTAAGATGGTCATTGAAGCATCGTAAGACACTTAACATGTCAGTTCGCTAGGCACAAAATTTTTGGTGCAAACGAAAGCAGTTCAAAAGTTATAATTTATGGCAGGGAGCATAGAAAAAAGATGTTAGGCATGGCTCAGTATGTAGAGCAATATTCCTCCAATCTGGATTCCATTTTGCTAACTCAAGAAGGAAAAGCTATTGAAAAGTGTCCCCTAATCATTTGTTGAACATTCTCCATTGTAATTGTTCCAAACTGCCGCTGCATTCTGTGTTTGATTCCTCTTGCCTTGGGCACTAGGTGTGGGACTTGTTTCTTAGACAGGCTGTGGACATACTCTGGTATCAGTTTAACACTTCCTTATTAGTACTACATCTAAACAGGTTACAGAGTAGGCATGTAGCTCTTAGGCATGATTCCAACCTCCCTCTTGAGAGTCTAATACATGACTGACTAGGGTCAGTGGTACATCATCATCTATGCCTTACATTAGCATATCCCTTCTGTTAACCACTTATACTACACCTCCCCTAAATATGCTATCCTACTTTTTAACAACAACATGAGACTATGGGCAGATTTGCACTAAGTGCGGTAGTACCCATTGGACACAATTGCAGCTTTTCACACTGTATCATCCCAAACCCGCCACATTAATTAAGCATTCCCAGGAAACATGCCGTTTCCATGGCAGCTGGGCTCTCATTCACCCACCATACCATCACCTCGCTGCTTCATCACACCGGGTGCCATATTTAAAGTGCAGCCGCACACACACGTCTGCGCTCCCAGCCCATAACTGATGCAAAGAAGCCATGGTCCTGAAAGGCAAAAGGACTGCAGCCCCCACGTTCAATGACATGTCACTCGAGTGCCTTTTGGATGCAGTGGAGGGTCACCGTGATGTCCCCTACACACGGTCTGGCCGCTGGATGGGCTGCAACCTCACTAATCTGGCATGGGAGATGGTGGCAGCGGCGGTCACCTCCAACACCTTACAAAAGAGGACAGCCGCCCAGTGCCGCAGTTCCACCAGGGTAAGTCACACTTCTCATCGCTCTCAAATCACACACTCACAAACCCATCACACATCCACAAGGTCCTTACTCACTGCTGGATCAAGGGACTCTCTCATACACACCGTCATTGTCCTCATTCTGTCCATGGGACCACTTACCACCCACACATGCCAGGCATACTTATCATCTGGCCTGGCAGGCGTCCTGCTTACACTCTCTCCATCTCTATTCATGCAGGACAAGCTGGCACACAAGAGGGAGAGGTTTCTTACCGGCGGAACAACGCCAAATCAAGGTCCTCATGGACTTTGAAAACAGGGCCATCCAGCTGACCAGCAAGGATCAGGACCGGTCCTGTGCTGACGGTGAGATTGGCACTGCTCTACCAAGTGAGGGTCCAGCAGTGCAACATCCATCAGACAACCATGCTGTGAGTGATGTGTCCTCTTTCACAGGCCACTGCCATGCACTAATTATCTCCCCTTGCTTTCACAGGCACATCTGCCAAACAGCCGATAGAGTCCATGACCCAGGGCCTCCAATCAAGCCCCGAAGAAACTTCTGAAGAGGAATCTGGAGGCACCCTCCCTGAAGTCCCGTCACAGCGCTCCCCCACACCCTCCACCAGCACAGAGGCACACACCTTGGTGGGACCTAGCTTTAGAATAGCCCCGGGATCACAATCTGGTGAGCACATCACAATTTCTGATCCACAGCAGGTGGAGGCAGGGACTTCACAGGTGTCCGGCACTCGGAGGACAACTGGAGGCCAGAAATTTTCTGAGTCTGAGTCAGATGACGAGCCTCTGGACTTGGTAATGTCACAGTTGCTGGAGCTGCAAAGACAAGCTCGGGCACATCAGGGAGGGATGTCCGCTGCACTCCTCAGATTGCAAGGCACAATGGAGGAGTCCATCCGCCTTCAGGCTGAGGTGATAGCGCTGGCATGCCAGCACACCGAGGTCAACACTGGTAGGATAGCGGCTGCCATGGAGATCTTGGTGCAGGATGTCACTTCTGCATTGCCGCGTGGGCTGAACTCCATCGCTGACGCCATAGTTGGCCTTCAACAGTGTGTACGCGAGTGGGATGCGCAGCAGCTCAATCTCACTCCAGCTACACCTTCTCCTCAAGGAGTCAGCCTGGGGCCCTCAGGCACCCATAGGGAGGAGGATTAGCAGGTGCCCACCCCGGGGCCATCCACCCAGGTGACTCTGGGAGTGTCCAGCCCATCCAAATCCCCCCTTCCTGTGACCCCAGCAGCTCCAGCTCCACAGGCCGAGGAGGGCGCCACTGCCACACAGCAGTTCCCGAAAGCAGGGCGGGGCCCTGGGGCCCACCAGGTCTTGGCCCTCCAGAGGACGCCCATCAAGGTCATCACAGACAGGGCGTAGCAGTCAACAGGCTGTCCTCACCTCTGTTGTGGATGTCTGGGGAGCACCAAGACGTAGCAGCAGGGTTAGGAAGGTGAAGAAGGTTTATTGAACAGCCTGGGCATGGGTGTTAATCACTAGTACATAATGTTCACTATTGTCAATAAACTCCCAAGAATGTCTCCCTGCCTATGGCTCCTTGTTCTGATGAGAAGTGTTTGTGTCACTCAGATGTGAAACCTTTCTGCACAAGATAAAGGCAGGTATCTCAGTGCAGGGCCTCTTCCCTGTGCTCTGTGCAGCCTTCAGACCAAAGCGATGGTCCGGCCTCACATGCACTGGACATTTTACTGATGCCTGCATCTTGATGGTGCTTGTCATTGCTGCCAGAATGTTGTTGGCAGGCGTCACAGAGTTCTGTCATTCTCTCTGTGTGCTCTTAGCACCTTTAAGGTGTGGCTGGCCCCCATCTCTTCAGCATCTGTGGCCAGTGATGCTCTGTTCCTGAAGGGGTCAGATGCCAAGCCAGACAAAGGATCAGGTTCATTTAAAGTTTCATGGCTGTGTCTCTATGATATGACCCTGATCACAGAGTGTAAGCAAGCTGCCCTCTGCCAGACAGGAGTCAGACATTCTCAGAGCCTATGTGAAGATCTATGGAGTGTCCTCACTGCATGTCATCATCATCCTCCTGCAATCGAGCGACTATTAGGGCCTCCACTGCATCTCCATGACAGGATCATTATCATTGAGGGTATGTGCTCTGCCATAAGCCAGACCAGAGGCACAAGTTATTGATGCAATGTGAGGATCTTATGGTATCTCCTCACTGCATGACGTCATCATCCACCACAATTCCAGCAGCTATGAGAGCCTCCTGAGCACGTCTGCCTCGTCTGCCAAGTGCGAGGGCCTCATTGCCGTCATCGTCGCCTTCGGGGACCTCCTCACCTTCATCACTGTTGACGTCCTCATCATCGGAGGAGACCTCCAGCTCCTCTATCTTCTTTTCAGGGAACCCTGAAAGGAGCCACTGGCATAGAAATTGTGTGCCGCTGTCACTTTCACAGGCACTGGCAGTGAATGCACTCCATGTCCCCGTGGCACCAAATCTTGCAATAGCTGGCAGATGTGACCGACCAGTCCCCTAGACATGCGCAGTCTTCAGCGACACTGGCTCTCAACCATCTGCAGGAATGATAGGCGGCGTCTATTGGATCTAAATAGGCGCTGACCAGTGACGGCTGGCTGCGGCTCTTCAGTAGTGTGTGCGGGAGCCCAGGTGCCCCTTCTTCCTGAGGGTGCTGCTCCTGTCTCTGCACATCCAGGCGCCTCAGTCACTCTCTTCCCCATCGTCTTTGCTTTCTGTAAGCCATGAGGCATACAGCTAGATCACCAGGCTCCATGATCCTGATGTACTCCTCCTGCAGGATGAAAGAGAGAGATGCGTGGGTTAGCATGGGTGTACTAAGAACCTCTCTTGGTTAAGTCTGAATGCCTCTTAATGCATCCCGGAGATTGCTGGCTACAAATTGGATGGCCAGAGATTTGTGCACTGCATGGCTGCCCGAAACCCCACCCACCCACCTCCACCCTACTCCACCCAAACAATTGGCGGCAGCCTTGCCTATTGGACTGCATGCTGTGCCCTCAGCTCAGGCACAGGCATTTTCCTAACCCACGCTGCAAGGCAGAACTGTTAGCTTGAACCATGGGGGAGACTGGTCCAAACTGGGATGATGACGTTGCAAGGGGCTGTGAGTGCCTCCACCAGTGACTGCTCCATGGCCAGCTTTAGCAAGGAGATTGTACAATGTGTACAGTTGTCCAACTGTTCTGAAGTCCACTAAAACGCTCATGAGTTTACAGTCTGTGCCTGAGGATCGAAAAGCTCTGGAACACTTGGTGGCACTTTGATGTCTCTACGTTGCTTGAGTGGGCAAATAAGCTAGAGGTCCGACTCCAATCCTATCAATGTGGCTGCGCCTGAACTGTCTCAGCCGCAGAGGAATGGTCACTTTATACGAGGTTTCCCTGATGCGTGACCACTTCTTTCGCCCAACACCTCCACCACCCACACGTGCTTGTGTGCTATCCTCAACCACAGGGCAGCCTTTGCCACCCTCCAAAGTTGCCTCAACTGCAGGGCAGCCTTTGCACCCCGCCCCCCCCACCCCCCAACACACCTCAACCTTGAAGTCCAACAGGCGTCCCTCGCTAGTGCTCTGCAACATTACCGTGCACTCACCTCTGAGTTCCCTTTAAAGTGCAGCCCGCCAAGTGCATGCCTTTTAAATGCTTTTGTGAAACATGTTGGCGTCATGGGCGGACAATCCAGCGGGGGGAGGATGAGTCTGGCGGGCTAGCCATATAATGATATGCTGATGCATTACAATGAGGTTCCCGGCGTCTGATGGCAGGAAATGTGGCCCACCATCAACAGACTGAGCGGACGATCGCAAACTGGTTTCATGGCGTGGTGAAACCGATTTTTGGCCTTCTCGCCATATCATCCACTCACGCCACTGAACATGCCTAACGCCAGGGAGCACAGATAATTCCATTCTGTCTTTAACTATTTAACTATTAACTATTTACATTTCTGTAGCTCCCTTTTTACAACTACTGATTGTACTCAGCTCTAACTCCCACTCTTCCCCTCCCCAAGTCACCATTCTCGGGGATTCATTCAACCACAGCCTTCCAGCCCTCGGGGAAGACAGCTTGGAGACATAAAATCTTTCGTATGTATCCAGTAGAATGTCATTATCTGCAGAATAGGACAACACTTTATTAGCATTGCTGTCAGCATCTCTAGGAAACGGAGTGTAGATTTCAGGATGACTGAACTGCAAGCTCAACGAAGACTATTCAGTGAAAGACTGATTCAAAAGTGAAGACTGATGAGAATCGAAATTTGGACCCTCTGGAACTAGAAGAGAAGAATTCAGGACACTTGAACTGGAACTAGAAGAGAAAAAACTTGTTTCTCCCTCAAAGGACTCTGGGAAGAAGCTTCAGAAGAATGATCTTTAATTCTTGGGAAGACTATCAGAGCTGCATTATAAACTGCTGTATCAAAGACTGAAAAGGCATTGAAGATCTAAGGTTGCAATGAACTCAGACGATGAAGGAAAAATTGACCAATTCCCTGTAAGACCACCAAGAAAAGAAGAAGAGATGATTTTCCGGGCGGACCGTTTACTTTCTGTAGGCTGTGGTAAGCCAACCACACCTCTCTGTACGAGGCTGCTCCACTGTGAGGAATGGGGAGAACTGCTAAGAAAATGGAGACAAGGCATCATCATCTTCTGTAATGAAAGGAATTTCTTGCAGACAATCGACTCTGGGGTAAGACTGCTGTACAGGATTCTGCAGCTTCAGACATGCTAAAGATTCTGACGCAATATCTGTGCTGACCGTCAGCTCTGAAGGGAAGAAGACTTTCAGCTGGGACTGACATATGGACACCAATTGACTTCCACCCTGAGAAGGTACCAGCTCTTAGGCAGTGTGATCCTCTATGGACTCTAACTTGAACCCAGGCAAAGCATTCGCTGGAAGACTCTTCATGAACAACAGGAGATAAAGTAGACAATACATCAGTAGACTCAGTGGAACTGAGATCTGAATGTTGTTCGACAACTAAAAGTACAGCTGATTCTTCTAAGAAGACAACAGAGATGTCACAAAGTGCATCCAACAATGGGAAAGATGAATCATGCTCTAGGGCCTCAATCTCCAAGAGATCACTCAGTACTGCAAGGGATTCTTCCTCATCAATCTCTACGTAGAGCTAATTCAGGCCCAACAGGTCTTTATGGGGATGGTCACTGTCTGCTGCAGTACCTTCTGTATCCTCCACCTCTGGCCTTACTTCATGAAGATTTGAGAGATTCATAACTTCCTAGCCTGCCCTGGGTCTAGTGGATGGTGTCTCCATGAAAGAAAGGAACTTACTGCTGAGTGTATGAACTTCATTGGCTTCTGAAGGCTGAATTTCCACTGCTTCTAAATAAAAGATTGAAGGCTATTGTGTGAAAGATGGTAAGTCATTCAAATGATGAGTATAATCTAGATTTTCCAAGATTCCTAGAAGTATGGCAACATCACTCAATAAGGATGTACTTTGATTTTGTAGAACATAAAGAGAATCAATGATGCAAATGGTCACATTTTGTAGCTAATAGCAGCAACAATCCTGCCTTTGATCTATGCACCTGGACCTTGTAACTTGATGTCTGATGGATAAAGGGTCATCGGCTGAAGGGTACGAGGTACGGTCATTGTTACCTCTCTCCAGTGTGTCTCCTTCTACCACTGAAATTTCTTGAACTGCTTTCAAAGGTTCCTTCACAGTGTGGTTGCTTCTACAACATTGATGTGTCTTTTTACATCGATGTCTCCATTGCTGCCACCATATTCCGAACTGCCACCTTGATCTGGGTTTGAGTCCTCTTCTCTTGGACTCTAGGCATGGGGCTTAGTTCTTAGAAAAACTGTAGACATTCTCTGGTATCTGCTTAACCCTTCTTTATTAATACTACATCTCAACAGGTTACAGAGTAGGCATGTAGCCCTTAGGCATGATTCCAACCTCTCTCTTGAGGGTCTAACTCATGAATGACCAATGTAAGTGGTACATCAGCATCTATGTCATAAATTAGCATATGCCATCTGTTAATCCCACAGTTGATACTACAATAATCCTTCGCAGGGTAATTTGAACCCCCTTAATTAGCTCATTTTACTTCACATCCCTGTGAAGGAAAAGATATATTTTTGGGAAGAATAAAACAGTTATTTCAACATTCTATTTGGGTTGGGAGAAATTCAGAGCTGGATTTCTTCCATACTCATTGGCCTAGAGATTCATTGACAGTGTGCCCATTATGCATCAAAATAAGCACCAAAACATCTTATATGGCAGGTGCACACACACATTCCATGCCATAAGTATGCCAACTGCCATATTCATAAACAACAACAACTTGTATTTATATGGTACCTTTAACATGGCAAAAAGTCCCAAGGTGTTTCACAGGAACATTATCAAACACCGAGCTGCATACGAGATACTAGGACAGATGGAGAGAGGTGTTTCAAGGAGTATCTTAAAATGAGGTGAGAGAGGTAGAGAGGCCGAGAGATGTTGGGGAGATGGTGGCATTGTGGTATTGTCACTACAACAGTAACCCAGAGCCCTAGCTAATGCTCTGGGGACATGGGTTCAAATCCCAGCTGCCTACCATAGCAGCTGGTGGAATTTGAATTAAATTAATAAATCTGGAATTGAAAGCTAATTTCACTAATGGTGACCATGAAGGTAATCATTGATTGTTGTAAAAACCTATCTGGTTCAATAATGCCCTTTAGGGAAGGAAATCTGTCATCATAATTGGACTGGCACACAAGAGACTCCAGACCCACAGCAATAGCGGTTGACTCTTAACTGTCCAGGTCAAGGGCAATTAGGGATGAACAACAAATACTAGCCTTGTGAATAAAGGGAATCCTAGGGCCTCAGCTGAAGGCAAGCTGCCAATGGTAGAACAATTAAAATTGGGGATGCACAAGATATCAGAATTGAAGGAGCACTGGTATCTGGGAGGGTTATAAGATTGGATAGGGAGGAGTGAGGCCATGGAGGGATTTGAAAAGTGAAGCTGGGTATTGGATGGCCTGCAGATAATGGAGGGTGAGAGATGGGAGAACCAGCCAGGAGTGTATTAGAATACTTGAGGTTAGCGATAACAAAGGCATGGATGAGGGTTTCAGATGTGCTAAAGTGGGGCAAGCTGGTTGATGTTATAGAGGTGGTAGCGGGTGGTCTTAGTGTTAATGCAGAAGGTGCTCAGAAATTTATCTCAGGGCCAAATACAGCATCTCGGTTGTGAATGTTCTGTTTCAGCTTCAGATAGCTACCAGCATAAAGGCCCCAGTACAGAAGCCTAAGGTCTGTGTGTGAAAAAGGGTACGAATATGGGGGGCCTAACGCTTTCTTCAATTTACATTTACAAAATTCTTTAGCAGCTGAGTACACAATATATATTCTCAAATGTTATCATTGAAACCCCCAGCCGCCTTAAAGGGACCACTGGAGGTATTTTTATTTAAACTCTGTCTTATTGTAGTTCTTGGAGGAGCTGACTGACAGACACTGCTCACTCCCCTTCATTTTGATTTCTTTCCCCCCCCAATCCCCCGACCTTGTTTACTACCTCAACTGGTGGCAGAGCAATAGGTCCTTGAGCTTTCTGGGACTGATGCCAGCAACTTGCCGACATTAAGCCAATGAGGTCAATAGACCAATTTTCCATGGTCCTACTATCAGCCTCATTCGGTGTGCATAGAATGCGTCATACTGGAAACTTGTCCAAATCCAGGCGCAATCTAACTCCTATTGAGAACCTGAATTGAATGAAATATTGAATAAGCTTAAGTAACTGTGCAAAAATTCAGCAGATAAAAAGTGTTTAGCTGTTTTCAACATGATAACATTGATTGGAAAAAAACTGCTCGGTGGTAAGGTGTGAACTAATCTTTTCACTGCAAATGCTCAGTAAGAAGGTGAAAGTGGCAGCATCAAGATGTGAAAACTGTGGGAGGTCAAAATAATGGAGCAGCGGTAATGTACAGAGTTAAGATAAACAGGGTCAGAGGCGGACAACGATATACAGATGTCACAGTGGCTGACTTTCTTGTGGAAAATGTAGTGATGCTCCCTCTGGTGGTGCCTAGGAGAGTATGCCACTGGGACAAGCTAAACCCATTCTGACAAGAAGAGGATACAGCAAAAGTTAGGGCTCTTTGGCGATACAGAGAAATTAAAATTAAAATGAGGCTTAGAAAGGAGCATTTGATCAATCCAGGACAAACAATATGAAATAAAATTTCCAGGGTCCAGAGGGAAACAAAAATGATGGGACAAGCTAAGAGAGAAGGTGAAGGAAGGTTGAAAAGGAACATAAAGGATATTAGTAAGATTTTATAAACACATCAAAATAAAAATAATTAAAGAAAGGATAAGGATAAATAAAGACAAAGACAATGTTAGAGGATAAAGGAATGGTGTAATACAAACTGAGTATTTTGCCTTTGTTTTCATAGAATAGAGTGATGGAATTGAACATGGATAAGAGGGAGACATGGAACAATTAGATAGGATAACAATATATAAGAAAGTAGTATTACAAGAAGTGGTAGAATGCAAAGTAGAAAAGCCACTGGGTTCTAAAGGCTGGCTTGCTTGACAGATCAGAAAATATTAAAGGGTCTGATCACAAACTTCCTCGGTTGTGAAAGTTGTGCCAGAAGGTTCAAGGATTGGCAATGTAACATTTCTATTCAGAAAAAGATAAACCATTTAACCTGATATAGTATAAAAGCAAAAAAACTGCGGATGATGGAAACCCAAAACAAAAACAAAAATAAAAATACCTGGAAAAACTCAGCAGGTCTGACAGCATCTGCGGAGGGAACACAGTTAATGTTTCGAGTCCGTATGACTCTTCAACAGAACTAAGGAAAAATAGAAGAGAGGTGAAATATAAGCTGGTTTAAGGGGTGTGGGACAAGTAGAGCTGGATAGAGGGCCACTGATAGGTGGAGATAGCCAAAAGATGTCATAGACAAAAGGGCAAAGAGGTGTTGAAGGTGGTGATATTAGCTAAGAAATGTGCTAATAGGTGACATTAAGGGTAGAAAGCAGGACGAGCAAGGTACAGATAGCCCTAGTGGGGGTGGGGTGGGGGGAAGGGATCGAAATAGGCTAAAAGGTAGAGATAAAACAATGGGTGGAAATACATTTAAAAATAAGTGGAAATAGGTGGGAAAAGAAAAATCTATATAAATTATTGGGAAAAAGGGGGATTGGAAAGGGGGTGGGGATGGAGGAGAGAGTTCATGATCTAAAGTTGTTGAACTCAATATTCAGTCCGGAAGGCTGTAAAGTGCTTGGTCAGAAGATGAGGCGCTGTTCCTCCAGTTTGCGTTGAGCTTCACTGGAACAATGCAGCAGGCCAAGGACAGACATGTGGGCATGAGAGCAGGGTGGAGTGTTGAAATGGCAAGCGACAGGGAGGTCTGAGTTATGCTTGCGGACAGACCAAAGGTGTTCCGCAAAGGGGTCACCCAGTCTGCGTTTGGTCTCTCCAATGTAGAGGAAACCGCATTGGGAGCAATGAATGCAGTAGACTAAATTGAGGGAAGTGCAAGTGAAATGCTGCTTCACTTGAAAGGAGTGTTTGGGCCCTTGGACGGTGAGGAGAGGGGAAGTAAAGGGGCAGGTGTTGCACCTTCTGCGGTTGCATGGGAAGGTGCCATGGGAGAGGGTTGAGGTGTAGTGGGTGGTTGAGGAGTGGACCAGGGTGTCACGGAGGGAACGCCACCGGTGGGGGGTGAAGGGAAGACGTGTTTGGTGGTGGCATCATGCTGGAGTTGGCGGAAATGGCGCAGGATGATCCTTTGAATGCGGAGGCTGGTGGGGTGATAAGTGAGGACAAGGGGGACCCTATCATGGTTCTGGGAGGGAGAGGAAGGTGTGAGGGCAGATGCGCGAGAGATAGGCCGGAAATGGTTGAGGGCCCTGTCAACCACCGTTGGTGGAAAACCTCGGTTAAGGAAGAAGGAAGGAAGACATGTCAGAGGAACTGTTTTTGAAAGTGGCATCATCAGAACAGATGCGACGGAGGCGAAGGAACTGAGAGAATGGGATGGAGTCCTTACAGGAAGCAGGGTGTGAGGAGCTGTAGTCAACCACAGCTCCTCAACGTCCAAGGGCTCAAACACTCCTTTCAAGTGAAGCAGCATTTCACTTGCACTTCCCTCAATTTAGTCCACTGCATTCGCTGCTCCCAATGCGGTTTCCTCTACATTGGAGAGACCAAACGCAGACTGGGTGATCGCTTTGTGGAACACCTTCGGTCTGTCCGCAAGCATGACCCAGACCTCCCTGTCGCTTGCCATTTCAACACTCCACCCTGCTCTCATGCCCACATGTCCGTCCTTGGCCTGCTGCAATTTTCCAGTGAAGCTCAACGCAAACTGGAGGAACAGCGCCTCATCTTCCGACTAGACACTTTACAGCCTTCCGGACTGAATATTGAGTTCAACAACTTTAGATCATGAACTCTCTCCTCCATCCCCACCCCCTTTCCAATCCCCCTTTTTTCCAATAATTTATATAGGTTTTTCTTTTCCCACTTATTTCCATTATTTTTAAATGTATTTCCATCCATTGTTTTATCTCTACCTTTTAGCCTATTTCGATCCCTTCCCCCCACCCCACCCCCACTAGGGCTATCTGTACCTTGCTCGTCCTGCTTTCTACCCTTAATGTCACCTATTAGCATATTTCTTAGCTAATATCACCACCTTCAACACCTCTTTGCCCTTTTGTCTATGACATCTTTTGGCTATCTCCACCTATCAGTGGCCCTCTATCCAGCTCTACTTGTCCCCCTCCACCGCTAAACCAGCTTATATTTCACCTCTCTTCTATTTCTCCTTAGTTCTGATGAAGAGTCATACGGACTCGAAACGTTAACTGTATTCCTCTCCGCAGATGCTGTCAGACCTGCTGAGTTTTTCCAGGTATTTTTATTTTTGTTTTTGTAATCTGATATAGTGCTTCAGATCTACCCTTTCTGTGCCAATTACTACCTTTATACTTCCATACCACTGAGTACCTTATATGCCTCTGTAAGATCATCTATCAGTCACTGACTTTGAACAATGAAAAACTCAAGCTTATCCCCTCCCTTCCCTCACAATTCAGTCCTCTGTTGGTCAAGAGCAACTAATTATCTAGGCCATTTACAAATGGATTGGTTTGTGGGCCAAGCATTTAAAATGTATTTGATACTAAAGAAGAGGCACTTACTGTGGTGGTTGTAATGCTACTTATACAGCACATGCTCTGAATATCATGTCACGAGATCTATTGCTGCTTAAATTGAGTTAACTTTGACGGTGTCAAATGAGAGTAACAAAATTAAAAATAGCCTAGTCATCTGGCCATTTGTGCTAGAAAGTGTATGTTGGCCTGCGTTAAACGTATCAAATGTCTCAACTGACTTGATTCCAATGGTGAAAGTGTGCTTGTCTTATTTAAACAGATGGCTGGTAAATCCTAGTTTCACACTTAAATGCTTTTTCTTTCTCCTGCTCGCTAGGTAGTTTTAATCGGGAACTTTCATTTCTGCAATGCATTTTGGGATAGTTCTGCCTCCGGAACATTTTCTTGTTTGCTCTTTCCTTGTAGTAAAGAAAAAAAGTTGGGGGTGGGGTACAGAAATTTTTTAAGAAGGTTGTGTGCAATTAATCACAGCAGGTAAAAAGGAGATGAGAACGGCTAAATCCAAGAGGTAAATACCTTTATTGCATTGCATTTGGGCCAGGAGTGTTTACTCCAGGCCCAACAAGCCTACCTCCACAAATAGGTTGATCCCCTCCTCTGCCAACCACAAACTCCTGCCCCAACAATGTTTGAATTCCTCCCCCCTCCACCACCTACCACCCACCTCCCAGGATGTCACACTGAACTGATACCCATTCCTTGGTTGCTTTCCCACCAAATATACAGACAGCCTATCAATCTGGAGCCCAAGAAGACATCCTGCTGTTAAATTCTGCAGGATGTACAGGAAGCTCTTACTTCCAGGTTTCCAGTCTGAAAACCCTTCCCCCTTCCCACTTCCCCATTGTCTTCCCTGCTCCAAGAAAATATTGAGGCCTATGTCTCTGATTGGCCGTCTGACTCATTGATTATGAGGCATTGCCCCCATAACCGTATGTTTTTGTATTGGTTTGGTGTAACTGGTAATGGAAGTTGAATTACTCTACTCTGTGTTGGATATAGATTCTGCCTGGTATTGTTCTTCCTTATAAACAAGTAACATTTGCGCCACACAAGTGCCAGGCAATGACCATCTTCAACAAGAGAGAATCTAGCCATCACCCCTTGACATTCAAAGGTATTACCATCATTGAATCCCCCATTATCAACATCCTGGGGGTTACCATTGACAAGAAACTAAACTGGACTAGCCATATAAATACAATGGCTACAAGTGCTGGTCAAAGACTAGGAATCCTGTGGAGAGTAACTCACCTCCTGACTTCCCAAAGCCTGTCCACAATCCACAGGGCATAAGTCAGGAGTGTGATGGAATACTCTCCACTTGCCTGGATGAGTGCAGCTCCAACAACACTCAAGAAGCTCGACACCATCCAAAACAAAGCAGCCCCCTTGATTGGCACCCCATCCACAAACATCCGCTCCTTCCACCACTTACGAACAGTGGCAGCAGTGTCCCATCTACAAGATGCACTGCAGGAACTCACCAAGGCTCCTTAGACAGCACCTTCCAAACCCACAGCCACTGCCACCTAGAAAGACGAGGGCAGCAGATGCATGGGAACACCACCACCTGGAAGTTCCCCTCCAAGCCACTCACCATCCTGGCTTGGAAATATGCCACTGTTCCTTCACTGTCGCAGGGTCAAAATCCTGGACCTCTCTCCCTAACTGCACCATGGGTGTACCTACACCACACGGGCTGCAGCGGTTCAAGAAGGCAGCTCACCACCACCTTCTCAAGGGTAATTAGGGATGGGCAATAAATGCTGGCCTGTCCAGTGATGCCCAGATCCTATAAATGAATAATAAATAAATAAATAATTGAGGTCTAAATCTTTGCAGAAAGATATTGGTGGTCAGCGGAGCTTGATCAACAAGTGGACAACGTTTCTGAAAGCTCGTCTCATTTGCTCAGTCCCAGGACCTGAAGGTTATCAGACGTATTTTGATGAGCTGCGTAAGTAACAGTTCTTTTTTCCTTTTGAGGCCTGAAAAAAGGCCATTTAAACAAAGCTAACATTGATGCAAATTAATTGTCTCCAAAATCCACCCTGAATAGGCCAATGTTTCTGATTTCATGCAGAACAATGTTAAAATATGGGGTGGAGTCAGCTTGATTCCAGCATTCGTTTCATAAGCCTAATTGAATTGCTTTCCTGTTTTCACTCTGCAAAGTCGTACTTGTGATTTTATAACTATTTTATACAAACAGTCACGCATCAGACACAGATCCGGAAGGCTTACCAGTATTCAGAATTGAGAGGACAACATTAATATCTTAACTTTCATGTATAAATCAATATTATTGTAGATCTTTTACCAATAGACCTAATTGGACCACATCAGGCGCAGTTTGGTGGTCGCTGAAATGTAGCTCCAACGATGATGGCACAAAGTAGAAGGTAGGGTCTAAGGGGTCGGATGGTGGTGTATTGATAATGTCATTGAACTAATAATCCAATGGTCCAGAGGATTGGTTCAAATCCCACCATGGCAGCTGGTGGAATTAGTCTCAGTTATGACAATTATCATCCCATCTGGATCACCAATAGGAATCAGGGAAGGAAATCACTCACAGTGATGTGGTTGACTTAACTGCAAGCCATTTGGCTCAGGGGCAATTTGGGCAACAGATGCTGGCCTTAGCAGCAATGCTCACATCCCATGAAAGAATAAAGGAAAAACATCATTGCCACATCCTTCAAATATTGAGTTATGGAACTCAGTCAAACTGTTATATGGAGCTGGTGAGCAGAGGCCAAACCGATCCCCAGAAGGAAGGAACCTCATCAGTCGATTAATCTCTCTTAGTCACACGGTTGTGATGATTATGGAGTAATGTTAGCAGAAATATGATAGCAAGTTTATACTGGTTGACAGCTTGATTGGATGTTGTATAGCATGGGTGGATCTAGAAGCAAAAATCAAAGAGAGAAACTAATTTACTTTATCTGAATATGGTTATTTATAAAATACACAACGTAGCTGGTTTGACAAGAACTAAATTGTGTTCATTTTTTTTAAAGAGGATGTTTTTCTCTTCAACACAAATGATGACAAAGTGCCAGTGGTTTATGGAGTCTTCACATCTTCCAGGTAAATAAGAATGTTCTTGTGCTAAAGAACGAATAGTCACTTTGATCATTGTTGTAAGAATATAGAGTATCAGTATTATTTGGTTTGCCCATGCAACATCAGTTAATATAACATAACTATTGATTTTTTTAAAACAACATTTTACATTAAACATTTTTCTCCAGTTTGCATTCATTGAGCATTTATGTAACACCTTCCAAACCCGTGACCTCTACCACCTAGGAGGACAAGGGCAGCAAATACATGGGAACACCACCACCTCCAAGTTCACCTCCAAGTCACACACCATCTTGAATTGGAATTATATTGCTGTTCCTTCAGTGTCACTGGGTCAAAATTCTGGAACTACCTTCTTAACAGTTCTACAACACACGGACTGCAGCCACTCAAGAAGGAAGCACATTACCACCTTCTCAACGGCAATTAGGGATGGACAATAAATGCTTGCCTTGCCGGAGATGCCCACAACCCATAAACAAAAAAATACTTTTTGCCTGAAACATTCTGGCAGACTATTTGCATTTACAGAGGAAATATGCCAATATTTCTTCCAAAAAACAACTTGTTGCTTGTCTATTGTTTATTTCATCCACTGAACTTAATCTTCTGTAGCAGTGAAACTTTAAAGTTGAACAGCACTGGAAGTCAAAATAGTCAAAATTCTCTTTGAACTATTGATAATTGAGAAAGTTTCAACATTTTTTTTGCTCTCAGTTCTGTTTTCAGTGGCTCAGCAGTTTGTGCATACAGCTTGCCTGATATCCGTGCTGTATTTAATGGACCTTTCACACATAAAGATAGCCCTGACCGCCACTGGGTAGAATATCAGGGGAAGATTCCCTATCCAAGACCTGGAACAGTATGTATAATCATCTATTAACTATTAGAAAGTATACATCTTGATATAAGGTTCAATCTATTGGTATTATAACCAGCAAAAACAAGCATAGCACTCACTGGTCAATTAGACATGTGGCCCAGAGCTTTAAAAAATCAAGGTTTTGTTATCCGCAGAGTTTGTGTCTTTAAGTGCAGCAACAAACAGGACAGTAACATGGATTACTTTGCAACTTACGCCTTTGCACTCTCAGTTTCTCTCTTCAACTATGCTATTTCCCTGCCTTTTATCCTTCCAGGATGGCCCTTTGACCCAAAGGCCAATTGTGCTACTAAAGTGACCACTTAAGGGCCTCTTCCCACTGCCGTTGGCATTTTACTTCTGCTGCATAGGTAGCCTACCTGCAGGCTCCAGGGGGTGGGTGTCCTCCTAATCGGGCTGTCCGTGACTCACAGAGGTACCCTCTGGTGGCAATGGCCACTCCTGCGGCAACACCCGCACCTTCCCTCACCAACACGCCCACCACTTTGAAGGGGCCTGCCTGACTGGCCGTGGTGACCCCCGACATCACTCACCTTGTTGCAAGGGCTTGGGGGGTGGGGGCAGTGTCCATCCCTTCCTGCTCTCGGCTTGGCTGCTGTCCAGAAGTGGCCATTGCTCCCAGCAGTGCAGCTGAGACTGAAGAGCAATCAGTCCTTCAATTGGAAGGGCAGCTCTTGGAGTCAGGCTTACATCTTTTCAAGCGATGGGAGCCCCAAGGACAATTAATTAACTGCTGAATGAGCCTAAAATGTGGTTGGAGTCTCCAAAGGGCTGTGTTCTGGCCCATCATCTGGGCCCCCGTGTCCCCAACAAAATTTAGCCCATTCTTTTCAATTGAGGTTTGGACAAGAGTCAAGGGCAGGAACTCCTTCTAGAACAGAAGCCAGTTTAGCATTTCACTTGTAACCCAAGGTCATACTTGTCTCATTTTAGTAAATGCAACTAATTCAATGATTGTTCTCTTACAGAAGCATTGATGCTTTCATTAAAAGTGTAGAGAGATTTAAAAATGTATTGGAAGTTTATAAAATCCATATGTAAATTCCTGCCTTTTTTTTAAGTGTCCTAGTAAAGCATTCGACTCCACAATCGAGACAACCAAGGATTTCTCAGACGACGTCATCAGTTTCATTAAGAATCACCCAATGATGTACAAGGCTGTGTATCCAATAAACAAGAGACCTGTTTTCATTCAAGTGAATGTTGGCTACAGAATTACACAGATTGTAGTCGACCGTGTTAACGCTAAGGATGGACAGTATGCAGTCCTGTTTTTGGGCACAGGTACAGGAGATACCCATTTAAAACAAATAAATTCCAAATATATTCATTCATTAATACACTTTTATATATATGTTTCTAGATGTTGGAACAGTAATAAAAGCATTGAGCGTTCCCAAAGACAATTTGAATGCTGAAGAAGTTGTTCTGGAGGAATTACAAGTGTTTGAGGTACAGAAGATCAACTCGTATAACTTGATTGGAAGCTGGAAACTCTTTTAGTAGCTATAATTGAAGTAGCATGTGAGACTTGCTCTCTCCAATCAATGTCAGGAGTTACAATTTTACTAACATTAAGTTCTCACTGCAGCACTAATGGGGAGTTACAGGGATCTACCAGAATTGTGTTTTCTCATTGAAAACAAGAATCTGAACAACACAAAAATCACCACATTGAGCTGTGCCATCATTCCCAATCCTTTACTTACTTTTTTTGGCGTACCTGCTAGATATTTTTTTTAAATATGTCTGTGATTTTTGTGCTCATGGAGATGAATGTTGCTCGTGTTGGGCAACATCCATTCCTGGAATTTCTGTAATGGTTCTTCCTATCTCCCCAGCTGTAATTCTGATGAAAGATCTCAGAGTAAACGAGGGTTTACTTCGGCCTTGATGCAGATCCTCTGCCAAAGTTATGACGGGAGACTGGGAGATTTCAATAGAAATACTACTCATCCGTGACTGCATTCTACCTTGGACACACATACTTAGAGTTTCCACAGGGTTTCTCCAGATCCCCCTCAGCCAAGCATCAACAGAAGCCTTGGACAGGCAAGGTGTGAGATGGACAGAAACAGCCATTTAGGCCATTTCTCCATGGGTTCTCCCAATCTTTGCTGGAGTCACAGCAAGGAATTGCAGCAACGCTCCCATATAGTGTCAGCATTGAAAACTCACAAGTCAGGTAAAATTTGTTTCTTTGTAATCATCTGCTGCACACGTATGAATCTTATTCATTCCCTGTATTAGCTGTCCAGTAGCCTGCTTGGGCGAGAGTGCCAAAAGTCAGCAATAGCTTTGGATTGAGCAGTGTAACCAGATTTTCACTAATACTGATACAGTTAACTAATGCATGCACATATGATGGATACACACATACATTTACACAAACAAGACAGTTTAGGTAGTACAGTTTAAAGAAACTCAACATTTATGCTATATGAGCAAAACATGCTGGTAAAGAAGAAGAGTCATACGGACTCGAAACATTAACTCTGTTTCTCTCTCCACAGATGCTGCCAGGCTGGCTGAGTTTTACCAGTACATTTTGTTTTTATTTCAGATTTCCAGCACCCGCATGCAATATTTTGCTTTCATTTATGCTATAGAGTTCACATATAAGTTTACTATATTAATTATAAACCATTAACTTGATACATTTTATTTTCCACTTCTCAGTCTGGTTAAATTCATAATAAAAAACGTTGGATTTGAAAGATATTCCATTTCCAAAATTTGAAAAATACATTTCAATAATATTTGCTTTCTGGTTGCCTTAAGAGGCAATTTTCCAAATTTTCAATACCAGCAATACTGCCAGTCATACACGTTGGAAAATTGCGGACACTTTGCCCCATGAATCCCTATGAATTAAAATTGGCATATTACCCTCTACAATTCAAAGTTTATCAACAAAATTTGAAAAAGCTCCTGCTGATTTCTAAATCAGTCACTAGATCTAGAATCTTAAACACATAAAACATTAAAGCATGGTAAGGTTTGGCACCGATTTTAAAAAAAAGATACACCAAACGTGGGATGATTGCACAGTCTACAGAGTGCTACCAGGTTGTAGATTTTGAAGAAATCAAAACCTAGCTTCAAAACTAATTCAGTTGTTTTAGCAGCATCAAAGAAAATACTAAATGCTACTAATCATCCTTAAAAAAAGACATTGGTCAAATGGTAGAATCCATTCTTCCAGCTCTAGCTTTGAAACTAGTTAAAAGCATCAGACTCTTAAACTGAGAAATTAAGCCACCCACCAAGAGTCATTCACAATACAGTAAACCAGTCAGTAAGTACACAGTAGTTCTATTTGCATGAAGTAGATAAATTGTTATTCCAAGTAGATGAGCTGTAGCTGGTGTCGTGTCGACAAGTCACAGAATATTATTTCCTGACAGCTGTTTACATGAAGTCTGACAGGTGAACAAATCATGCCCGTCCCAAACAAAGTATGAAAATTGATTCAGTGACTATATCCACCCATGATAATCACAAGAATCCATGGTTTGTGAACAAAGTAAAAGGACTAGACTGTCAACTCACTTTCAAACATAAAAGCAAAATATTGCGGATGCTGGAAATCTGAAACAAAAACAAAAATTGCTGGAAAAACTCAGCAGGTCTGACAGCATCTGTGGAGAGAAAGACAGAGTTAATGTTTCAAGTCTGTATGACTCTTCATCGGAACATGACTCTTCTGATTAAGAGTCATACAGACTCGAAGTGTTAACTCTGTCTTCCTCTCCACAGATGCTGTCAGACCTGCTGAACTCACTTTCTATGTTTGATGACAATCAATCAATTTTAATATTTTTGATAAAGTATCAGATGTGGTGCAGTTGGTAACTTTCTTGCCTCTTGAGTTGGAAGGCTGTGGGTTCAAGTCCCACTCCAAGACTTAAGTACACAAATCAAGGTTGGCACTCCAGGGAATGCTGCACTGTTGGAGATGTCATCTTTTAAATGAAATGTTGGGCAGGATTTTCATTTTCGAGGCAGGTAGCATGATTCTAGAAAATTCCTGGCTCGGCCCGGCTGCCTCAGGAGAAAGTGCCAGGAGAAGAAGATTTTCATTCTGGAGGGTTAGGGGATGGGGGCAACAGTTGCGCCAACTGACCTTGGACAAAGTTCGGGTATGGAGGCGGGCTGTTTAAAAGGCCCCCATCAGTTCTATGGAACTTCATCCCAGCTATAATAAAAACCGAAATGCCCTCCAGCCCTCACCCCTCACACCTTCCTTATTCCCCACCCCTCAGGCTTCCCATGCCACCCATGCCAAGGTATGACACTATAATGTTTCAACAGTGTGGATTTCTGGGCTCTCAGCCAAGCCTCATTATGCATTCTTGGCTGAGGGCCCAGACATCCATTAAGTACTGAAATACCTGAGCCCTAGGGAAAACATTGGCTGATTGACAGCTCTGACTCCCTGATATCTTCTGACAATTGTTGTATTTCTATATTATATTTGATTAATACAAACTTACAAATATCACACAAGACTGGTAAACTAAATGTAGGTTTGGTTTACTTGAGGATGTATCACAGGATTGCTCAGCAGACATATTTACATAAGATTCAGCAGCTATTGTTAACAGGAAAGTACAGCTGCAATCCTTTCACACCACATTGCTGCTAGCTAAACTGGAAGGTCCTTCGATCAGTGTCTGCTGGTCACATGGTTTACATGGCTACTTACTCATTAGTATATCCTCCGTTAAAGTGATATCACAACATCCACTTTTCTTTTCCAAAATAACATTACATATATTAAGAGTGGAAATAGATATATGTTAGGGTATTTGCGAAAACTATTTACACAAAATATAAATCTCTGCTCAAGGGATTAAGGATTTAAGTATTTAAGAGTTTGCGTCCATATAATATACAGGTGGCTTAACAATCCTCCCAGATCTCATAATAGTATGACTTCCTGAGATCTAGACTTGGGTTTTCTTGACTTGTGGGTGTGTTGGTATCTTGTGTATTGTCAGAATGCTGATTGTTTTCATGGTGATCTTTCATAATTTCATCTCATGTGTTCTAGACACATTTGGATGGCTAGGAGTTATACAGTTGCACAATTCCCACAGCTGACTTCTGTTCCTTCTTAACGTCACTCTGTTCGGTGTTATGACTTCATAGGATTTAGGCTCCTTACACACTTTGGATACTTCTGCGAGTAACCAGGTTCTCCGGGTAGGATGTATGACTCGAACCTTTTGTCCTACATTCAGACTAGGCAGTTCTGCAACTGTACGTCAGTCGTCCACCTTCTTCATTCTCCCTTGTTTTTCGAGAAGCTTCTCCTGTACTTCTGGGAAATTGGACATGTTATGACTTGGCAAGGTTGTCCTAAACTGCCTTCTGCACATGATATCCACTGGTGATGGTAAACCCATGTCCAGAAGTCTTGTTCTTAAATTAACATGGTGATACGGAGATCTTGTTTTGTTTCCTGCACTTCATGATTAATAACTTAACAGTGTGAATCATTTGCTCGGCGAGATCTTTGGATCGGGGATAGTGTGGCAAGGCTGTCAAATGTTTTATGCCCCACCTAGTACACATGTCCTGAAATGGTCTGTCACTGAACTGTGGCCTGTTATCCAATTTGATCTCTTCAGGCATACCGAACAAGCTGAAAATTGAACTCTAAAAGCAAAATACTGTAGATGCTGGAAATTTGAAATAAATACAGAAAATGCCAGAAAAACTCAGGAGGTCTAGCAGCATCTGTGGACAGAGAAACAGAGTTAACGTTTCGAGTCCATATGACTTCTTCAGAAGAGTATGAAAAAGAGTCATACAGATTGAAACATTAACTCTGTTTCTCTCTCCACAGATACTGTCAGACCTGCTGAGTTTATCCAGCATTTTCTATTATTGAAAATTGAACTCATTGGGCCATAACTTCTGAGCCAAAGGGCAGTGTATGTGGGGATTACCCCATAGATGTGCTGGGGACCACCCCCAGAGGTTTCCAGATAAGGATTGCATGGCAATTGCTCGGAAAGTTCAAACTTCCGATGGGCAATTGCCCTGCACTGGGAACCATTTGAAAATGTGATTTAGACCACAAACTTTGGATGATTACAGTAATAATAACCTGAAAACAGTTAGAATAATTAAAACCACTTCTAACTTCTGGGTAACTATTGCACTGACCCACCCCAGCCTCCCCACGGGACTTCCCCCATCCCCCATTACGCCCCCACAGGGCACCCTAATCCCCACTACCAACCTCAGCCTATCCCCCCATGACCTCATATGGGACACCCCACCATCCCCAATACTCTCAGACTACCCTTTCCACCCCCAGGCCAGACCCGACTCCCCCATCCCCAACTCAACTCCTGGCTCCTCCCCTCATGACCTGACTCCTGTCTTGCCCCCTCAGGCCCGACACAACTCACGACTCCTCCCGCCCAGGCCCAACCTGACTCCCAACTCCCCCACCCCCAGCTCAACTCCTGACTCCACCCCGTCCCCTCCAGACCAGGCCCAACCCCCATGCAACCCCCAGATCCACCCGAACTACCCTCCCCACACCCAAATCCTACCCAGTGACCTTATGCACCTGCCTTCTCCCTGTCTTGTCACAGACTTTTAAACTTAGCTGGACCTTTAAATCTTACCTGGCCTTCGGCAGCTCATGCCATTAAAAAAGGGGTCGTGGCTTACGTACCTGCGACTGATCTGCCCTCAGCTGTAGGCCCCGGGAGCCACTGCGCTACACAGATCTCACCCCACCTGAGTCGAAAGTTCGTGCAAGATAGGAGCAGCTGGATTTCAAGGTAAGTAACTACAACAATAGAAATCTAACTCAATTGCCATTCCACTCCGGGCCTATTGTCTAATTGTCTGATGATCAGAAACTTGGAAAAGTAGTTAGTGACTAGAAGAAAGTCAGCGCTACAGATAGTGAATAGATCTGTTGTGATTTTAGACCAAGGGTACAATGGGACTTTGTGAGGGTAAAGAGGTTCTTTGCATTGGTGTGGCTGGTGTCTCTAGCATGCTTCACACATTCTCACTACCTTCTCATATCATTGTTGATCCCTGGCCAATACACAGTATACCTTGGCAGGCACCTTGTTCACTGTATGCCCAGATGCCCTGGTGTAACTGTGACAATATGTCTGGAGAATAGCATTGGGTACAAGCACCTGTTTTCCCTTGAAAAATCACAACTCTTGAAATACCTAATTCATCTCTGCACTGCCAAAAGCATCTGAGGAATCTGGCACTTCTAGTATTATTTCCGGCCAACCTTCTACAATAACACTCCATAATGCCTTCAATTGTGGGTCATTTGCTGTTTCCTCCCGAGGTTGATTGCACTTGTGTTGGCCAAATTCATCAGATCGACCATGTGTACATCTTCTACGTTGATGACTACACCATCTACTTGTAGATCTAGTGACCCATCCGTAATTTATTTTTTGGATTAGGTAACCTGCTCAGTGCATCTGAAGTAACCATTTTTCCACCAAACTTGTAACAGTCTTCAGAGTCGTAGCCCTGTACTTTTATCAGAAGTTTTACAGGCCGGGTACATCTGGTGTAGGTCATGGACTGACTCAAAGTGATTACTCTTGGCCTTTTCTGCTGCAATTGGTGTCTTGGTGACCTTGTGTACGGTCACAATGTTGAGTTCCGTACACGCCGGTAACCCTGCTGCTGCTCGTCTGCTCATGTCCACCAGGTAGAATACTTGTGGTTTCCATGCAGACTTGCCGTAGCTGCATTTCAATGTCAATGTGCCTATGCAATGAATGGGTCACCCATTGTGTGCAGTTACTTTGTCTGTCCTGAGCAGTATCATTGACTTCCAGCAATCCAGATGCCTACCCTTGGGGATTCTTTCCAAAAGATCTCTCTGGAAAGCTTCAGTTGGCATTGAAGGTTGGCCTGAAATAATACTAGAAATGCCAGATTCCTCAGATGTTTTTGGAAGTACAGAGATGAATTAGGTATTTCAAGAAGTGAGATTTTTCAAGGGAAAACAGGTGCTTGTACCCAAAGCTGTTCTCCAGACATATTGTCATAGTTACACCAGGGTATCTGGAAAGATATTCGCCCGTGCTGACTTTGGCTGTGAGCGTGAGTTTGCCACTTCTCTATGTGCATGTGATAGTTGCAAAAGCTTCTAACCGTTTGACTTCATCCACACATTGTGTTGCATTGACAATGTGGAAAACCAGTTCATTTTCCGGTTGAAGATCTTTCCATTCTGAATCTCAGTCCTGGTCTGTTTGGCTGCGAATCTCGTGTATGTGCTTGAGCTTATGTGGATTTCTGGTGCACTCACTGCTGTTGCTACAAGTAAGCTGCAGATGCCTTTTGTTTGGCTACATCTTACTTCTGGTCATACCTCTGGAACCAGGTTCCTCACAGGTGAGCCCTATGTCCTTTTATACCGCATGATGTACAAAGATCTTGGAACACAAGACAGCTTTGTGGTGGGTGCAGCAACCTGCACTTCCCACATGTTTTGCTTGCCCTCTGCGGCCTGGGTACCATGCCAATATTGGTAGTTGCACCTAATGCTTGCAGGTGTTGTGCAGCTACAATGGCTTCATATATTCTGCCATCTTTTAGCAATGTCAATATTGTGATCTTTCTTTCTCTCCAAAAGATCTCTCTGGAAAGCTTCAGTTGGCATTGAAGGTCTAACCAGATCCATTATTCATTCATGGCTCAGCTTCTGAGAAACCCCAGTTAAAGATATCAAAGAAATCAAAGAAAAGTACAGCACAGGAACAGGCCCTTCAGCCCTCCAAGCCTGCGCCAATCATATTGCCTGTCAAACTAAAACATTTTGCACTTCCGGGATCCGTATCCCTCTATTCCCATCCTATTCATGTACTTGTCAAGCTGCCTCTTAAACATCACTATCGTACCTGCTTCCACCACCTCCTCTGGCAGCGAATTCCAGACACTCACTACCCTCTGCATAAAAAACTTGCCCCGCACATCTCCTCTAAAGTTTTCTCCTCTCACCTTAAATCTATGTCCCCTAGTAACTGACTCTTCCACCCTGGGAAAAAGCTTCTGACTATCTACTCTGTCCATACCACTCATAATTTTGTAAACTTCTATCAAGTCGCCCCTCAATCTCCGTCGCACTTGAGAACAATCCGAGTTTCTCCAACCTCTCCTCGTAGCTAATAACCTCCAGACCAGGCAGCATCCTGGTAAACCTCCTCTGCACCCTCTCCAACACCTCGATATCCTCCTGGTAATGCGGTGACCAGAATTGCACACAATATTCCAAGTGTGGCCTAACCAAGGTTCTATACAGCTGCAGCATGACTTCCCAGCTTTTATACTCAATACCCCTGCCGATGAAGGCAAGCATGCCATAGGCCTTCCTGACTACCTTATCCACCTGAGTTGCCACTTTCAGTGACCTGTGGACCTGTACACCCAGATCCCACTGACTGTCGATGCACTTAATGGTTCTGCCATTTACTGTATAATTCCTACCTGTATTAGACCTTCCAAAATGCATTACCTCGCATTATCTCCATCTGCCATTTCTCCGCCCAAGTCTCCAACCGATCTATATCCCGTTGTATCCTTTGACAATCCTCTTCACTATCTGCAACTCTTCCAACCTTAGTGTCGTCTGCAAATTTACTAATTAGCCCAGTTACATTTTCCTCCAAATCATTTACGTATACTACAAACAGCAAAGGTCCCAGCACTGATCCCTGCGGAACACGACTAGTCACAGTTCTCCATTCAGAAAAGCACCCTTCCACTGCTACCCTCTGTCTTCTATGACCAAGCCAATTCTGTATCCATCTTGCCAGCTCACCTCTGATCCCGTGCGACTTTAGCTTCTGTACCAGTCTGCCATGAGGGACCTTGTCAAAGGCCTTACTGAAATCCATGTAGATAACATCCACTGCCCTTCCATCGTCGATCATCTTTGTCACTTCCTCGAAAAACTCAATCAACTTAGTGATACACAACCTCCCCTTCACAAAAACATGCTGCCTCTCATTAATATGCCCATTTGCTTCCAGTCCTTGCCTTGATCACACCTGAAGTCAAACTAATTAATCCTTATGGTGCTGTCTGTAAGCTATCAGTTCCAGTGATGTATTCTAAAGTTCATCTTTACACGAAGCTGGTCCTCCAGCTTGTTCCACAGCTTTCTGATTTCCTCAGAAAGGCCCAAAATGTTGACTCTGTGCAACCCCTTGTTTCCAATGGCTATCTTTATTTTCATCATTTGTTTATCTGGTTCTGTGATGGATAAATCTAAAAAGCACACCTCCGTTCTTTGTATAAAAAGCCTAAGTTCAGACAGGACATCTGTAGGCCTGTAGGCTTCCAATTCATGCTGAGCAATTTAGTGGTCATCCTCCTGATGTTTTCTGTCTTTTACAAATGCTGCCGAGGTGCAGGGGATTTGTACCTTTTTTTTATCCATTCATGGGATGTGGGCTTCTCTAGCAGGGCCAGCATTTATTGCTCATCCCTGGTTGCCCTTGAGAAGGTGGTGGTGAGCCGCCTTCTTGAACCACTGCAGTCCAGTTGATGGAGGTACACCCACAGTGCCGTTAGGGAGGGAGTTCCAGGATTCTGACCCAGTGAAAGTGAAGGGACGGCGATATATTTCCAAGTCAGGATGGTGAGTGACTTGGAGGGGAACTTCCAGGTGGTGCTGTTCCCATTCATCTGTTGCCCTTGTCCATCTAGATAGTAGTGGCCATGGGTTTGGAAGGTGCTGTCTAAGGAGCCTTGGTGAATTCCTGCAGTGCATCTTGTAGATGGTACACACTGCTGCTACTGTGCGTCGGTGGAGGAGGGAGTGAATGTTTGTGGATGTGGTGCCAATCAAGCGGGCTGCTTTGTCTGAGATGGTGTCAAGCTTCTTGAGTGTTGTAGGAGCTGCACTCATCCAGGCAAGTGGGGAGTATTTCATCATACTCCTGACTTGTGCCTTGTAGATGCAGGACAATCCTTGGGGAGTCAGGAGGCGAGTTATTCATCACAGGATTCCTAGCCTCTGACCTGCTCTTGTAACCACAGTATTTATATGGCTAGTCCAGTTTAGTTTCTGGTCAATCGTAACCGCCAGGATGTTAATAGTGGGGGGTTCAGTGATGGTAATGCCATTGAATGCCAAGGGGCGAAAGTTAGTTTCTCTCTCATTGGAGATGGTCATTGCCTGGCACTGGTGTGGCATGAATGCTACTTGCCACTTGTCAGTCCAAGCCTGGATACTGTCCAGGTCTTGCTGCATTTGGACATGGACTGGTTCAGTATCCGAGGAATCGCCAATGGTGCTGAACATTGTGCAATAGTACTGAAGACTTGTGCTCCAGAACTTGCCGCGACCCTGGCCAAGCTGTTCCAGTACAGCTACAACACTGGTATCTATCCGGCTATGTGGAAAATTGCTCAGGTACGTCCTATAAACAAAAAGCAGGACAAATACAACCCGGCCAATTACCATCCCATCAGTCTACTCTCAATCATCAGTAAAGTGATAGAAGGGGTCATCAACAGTGCTATCAAGCAGCACTTGCTTAGCAATAACCTGACGCCCAGTTTGGTTTCTGCCAGGGCCACTCAGCTCCTGACCTCATTACAGCCTTGGTTCAAACATGGACAAAGAGCTGAACTCCAGAGGTGAGGTGAGAGTGACTGCCTTTGACATCAAGGCCGCATTTGACCGAGTGTGGCATCAAGGAGCCCTAGCAAAACTGGAGTCAATGGGAATCAGGGGGGAAACTCTCCACTGGCTGGAGTCATAAATAGCACATCCCCACTTCTGACCTTATGAGGGAAGGAAGGTCATTGATGAAGCAGCTGAAGATGGTTGGGCCTAGGACACTACCCTGAGGAACTCCTGCAGTGATGTCCTGGAGCTGAAATGACTGACCTCCAACAACCACAACCATCTTCCTTTGTGCTAGGGTCTCTAGATTACTAGTCTAGCAACAATACCATTACACCATTGCCTCCCCAAAGCTTCTGAGAAATGCAGCAATTGCGTGTTTTTCTTGTTCTCTCCCCATCTTTATTTTTTTTTCTTGGCTGGAGCTCAGGTTTTTTTCTATTTCGAGGGCTATCTATATTTTGCGCAGGAATTGCACCAGAGGACATCATGATGGCCTTGAAGCTTGTACTGTCTAACATGAAATGGATTGCCCAATTCACCACTGACCCAGCTGCCCACAAATCAGGTGTTTACTGCTCTTGAAACACGATCTGTAGAGGGACTCTGCCTTCTTTGTATAGCTCAAAATCCTGCCTGTGGTTTTTCTTGTGATCTTCAAATCTTCATCACTTTATTTAAGAGGGACCACTGCTGCTCATCATGTTGTAGTTCTATGTCCACTTAATATAAACTTGCCAATCTCACACAGGACTGGTAAACTAAACATAGGTTCAGTTTAGTTGAAGATGTAGTCGAGGATTGCTTAGTAGACATGTTTACTATAAAGATTCAACAGCTATTGTTAACAGGAAAGTACAGCTGCAACTTCTTCATGCTACATGCTGCTAGCTAAATTGAAAGCTCTTCTGAATACTGTTTGCTGGTCACATGCTTTACATCATGGCTACTTACTTATTAGCATATTCCCTCTTAAAGCAATATCACAAAAGCAATTGCACAATGTTTATTTACACAGGATAAAGAGGTTTCAAGTGCTTGCAATTTCTGCTATTGATATTTTAAAGGCTCTGGATGATTGACACTTTCATTGCGCTTTAGTAATAAGAGTTTGTTTTAAGAAAGCGGAATGTTATTGATGAACGACTTTTTTAAAGCGTTTGTTTACACACCCTATTGTCACTATAGGGTTCATTGGTTCTATACAGTGTAAAGTGGATGAATGGGCATGGAAGTTCCATAACTTGGCATGAGGGGCATGATGGGCCTTAGGGGGTCAGTGGAGGGCATACCTTGGCATGCAGGGCACAAAGGGCCATAGCAGTGGGTGGGGAGCATACCTTGGCATGGGGTGCATGCATACTATGGTTCATGACACCCCTGAGGTGCTGTGAACCACAACTGTTTGAACAGTCCGCCTGACTCCATGAAAATTGCAGAGGACTAGGACATGCCTAACCCCACAATGGAGCCGGCCTTAAAAGGTCCTGCTGCAAATCAGATACCCTAGGAATGGGGTCGGGAATCCCAGAATCGGGTCCGTGAAAATCCAGCCTGTTAATCCAATGTCTCATCTGCCCCCTCAAGTGGATGCAAAAGATCCCATGGCACTATTTTGAAGAGTTGGGCAGTTACCCTAGGTGTCTTACTCAATATTTATCCTTCAATCACAGAAACAAATTATCCGGTCATTATCACATTACTGTTTGTGGCAGCTGGCTGAGTGTAAATTGGCTGTCAAATTTCCTGCATTACAACAGTGACTATACTTCAAATGTACTTCACTGGCTGTAAAGTGCTTTGGGATGCCTTAATGTTGTGAAAGGAGCTAATCTTTCTTTTTTTTAACCTTTAGCTATAATCACAGCCAGTAAATGTCATTAAACAGGAAAGCAATTACTAAACAAATTGACGCCAAGCTTGTTGCTACATTTCATGTGGATGCCATGGTGGTTTTTCTATAATTATCAGCCTGAGTTATGAAACTGTAGTAATTGCCAATGTTTAAATTTTGATAGGAACCAACTCCAATATTAACAATGGAATTATCTTCAAAGCAGGTAAGCCACCTAAGTAAACACAGTGTAACTTTTTAAATCAATGGGGCTAGGTTGTATTTGGATGTGCAAAATGATTATTTTGTTCAGTAGTCACTCTGGTTTACTGGAAGTTATTTTTTCTCATTGTGTTTTGTGAGTTATATATAAGAACTGCAGCTCCATAGACACCAAATTCACAAAACCATAAATATTCAGCTGCACCCAGGAGAGTAATTTGGAATGATATACATCAATGATCACTATCATTACCTTTCAAGTAGCTGGCTCACAATTGCCAATTACAGAGGCCTGTGAACATATTGAACATCAGCTTTCTCAATCAGAGAATTATAGAGATAATTAATGAGGGGGGAAAAATAAAGAGAAAACAGAGCCAGTAGTGATCATATGTAGGTCTCAAGAAATAGCTAAGCTGGTAAATGCTGTCTTCCCTTGAGACATGTAGACCAAGGATGTTGCAAGGTTAATTCATGCTCTGTGCTGTTAGCTGGCCTCCATTGGAGTATGTGGGCTTCCCACTTTTGGTCTCAGCATCTCTGGACTATGGAGTGTTAAAAAACAGCCAGGGTTTCCATTCCAGGTTGCTCTCCAGTGACCTCTGCTGGAAGTGTGTTGTGTTAACAAAAAGGCTGGATTGCGGTGAACTGACTGAAAGAAACAAACATTTAAGTATGATTCCTGCCTGATTTGTGGAACTATAAAATAGCATTGGACAGTAGGTTTAGAACAAGAGAGGCAAGGAAAATAAAAATTCTGAATAAGAGCAGTTGCAGACAGAGGCAGTTGACTTCTCTGGACAAATTCAGTTAGCACAAATGCTGAAATGACCATTCGTAAAATCTCCTGTCAAGAGGCTGTAATGGTAGGCAGAGTGCCATTTTAATTGCTTTTAGTAAATAAGCATCAGAGTGTAAACAGATTGATATTGATGCTACCTTATTGCTTACAGTGCATCCATCTTATAACACCATTGTGATGCCAAAAAGATGTGATACTATGGAATAACTTGAGCTTTACCAGACAATACAAATAGTAACGCAAACAGCCATACAATGCATAGGATGATGTAGGGCCTTTAAGGCTAAGGAATTACTTCTCTCCATATAGCTAAAGATTATTTCAACAGTATTTCTTTAAATACAAGATTTCTAGTTATTCTTTCTTGAAAGACTTTCAGTCTCGAAAAAACTTCAGGGGAGATGGCAGCATAGTGCTATTGAGCTAGTGATTTGGAGGCCTAGGCTAATTCCCTTGGGTCATGGGTTCAAATCCCACCATGACAATTGATGGAATTTAAATTCAGTATGAGGAGAATCTGGAATTGAAAGCTAGCTTTATTCATGGTGACCATGAAAACATTGTTGATTGTCATTTAAAAAACTCATCTGGTTCGCTAATGTCCTTTAATGAAGGAAATCTGTCATCCTTATCTGGCTTGCCCTACATATGACTCCCAATCCACTGCAGTGGTTGAATCTTAATTGGCCTCTGAAGTGGCCTCTTCAGACGCTCAGTTCAAGGGCAATTATGGATGGCCTTGCCAATAACACCCACATCCCATCAAAGAATAAAGAGAAAAAGACTGTCTATATGTAAAAACAGGCCTAGGAATATAAATAAAAATTTTGTAAAAGGGTCTGGCCTTGTGACTTGTTTGTAGTCAAAGAACATGAAAGGGCTAGGTGTGAATTATTTTCTCCTGAGTTGAAAATGCAGCTTGATATTTGATGGGCTCAATATTATCCAAAGAATAAAGTTTACATTTCTTTGAAATCTGCCTGATATAATTTCAGCATCTATCATTGAAGAAAACAGCCACCTAATACCAATCTTGTTCCATGATAAAGATTCAAGCTTCATAGCAACATTATAACTGCTCCATACTTGAGTCTCAGTGGTGTCATGCACATTGGAGTTAGACCATGTAGAAACTCTGGAGTGCATAGACTGCCATCATCTCTTCATTAATAGAATCAATGCTGATATATTCTTTTAATTCATCTGACAGCTTTTCTAAAACGTTTTTCCTTCAAATCTAGTGAGTGTTCATTTTTAGCACTAAGGTTAGCTCTCAAATAATAAATTGCATCAAATAATTGTCCCCGCAATTTTGTCACACTTAACCAATTCCATCATCTCATCCACCCCTCACATGCCATTCCATCCTTCCTACGCTATTCCCATTTCACTCTCTCTATCCTTCCCATGGCAATCTGATCCTGCTCTTGCCATCCTAATCCCTCTTATCAATTCCATCCCATCATTCACAGAAACAATTTCTCCAGCCAGGGCAGCTTTGTTGTCAGGCTCCCTTTACCGTCCTCTGTTTCTGTTCTCCAACCCCCACCCTGGTTGCTCTCGTCCTCCGAGCGCCCCATGTGCCTCTGTGTGCACCAGGCACTGCCCACCAAATAAACCCACCAACAGAAGAGCCCTGTAAATTGACCAATCAAAACAGCCTGGACAAACAAAAACTGAATATTATTATTATAGATTTTGCACTATGCACTGAGAGGCTTGAGCTCGTCAAACGGACCAATCAAAACAGCCTGGACAAACAAAAACTGAGTATTATTATTATAGATTTTGCGCCATGCACTGAGAGGCTTGAGCCCTTAACAGAACCTGTGCTTATGTTGCTTTAATATCACTTACAGAAGCAGATTTATATTGGATCGAAGAATAGCATGGTGCAGCTTGCTCTGCAGAGGTGTGATGCATATGGTACGGCTTGCTCTGAGTGCTGCCTTGCTAGAGATCCCTACTGCGCATGGGATGGTAATTCATGTTGCAGATATGTGCCAGCACCAAAAAGGTATGCATTAAATCAAAGTTAGTGTAGGTTACTTTGAACAATTATCTTTTTGTGGGTTTTTAGATGCAGATTTTGTGCTTTATTACAAATAGTTAAGAAAGTATTTTTTCTGCAATTTATTAAGGGCCTGTTTGTGATAATGTGGAATTGGAATCAGGGTGCGTGCAAAAGCAGGGAAGAATTATTATGCTTTGCAAAAATCAACATTTTAAATGCATTAATGAGTATTGCTGAGTATTTCTAGCCAACCTTTTGAAGTTTTACAATTTTGATAGAAACACAGACCAGAGGAAATATACATCAACCCTGGTTCAATGAAAAGTGCAGGAGGACATGCCAGGAGCCACACCAGGCATATCTAAAAATGAGCTGTCAATCTGGTGAAGCTGCAACACAGAACTACTTGTGTGCCAAACAACATAAGCGGCAAATGATGGACAGGGCTAAGCGATTCCACAACCAACGAATCAGATGTAAGCTCTGCAGTCCTGCAACATCCAGCCATGTATGGTAGTGGACAACTAAAGAACTCACTGGAGGAGCAGGCATCACAAATATCCTCATGCTCAATGATGGGGATGCCCAAACATCAGTGCAAAAGATAAGGCTGAAGCATTTGCAACTATCTTCAGCCAGAAGTGCCGAGTGGATGATCCATCATGGCCTCCTCCGGAGGTCCCCAGCATCACAGATGTCAGTCTTCAACCAATTCGATTCACTCCATGTGATATGAAGAAATGGCTGAAGGCACTGGATAGTGCAAAGGCAATTGGCCCTGACAATATTCCAGCAATAGTACTGAGGAACTTGCTGCACCCCTAGCCAAGCTGTTCCAGTACAGATATAACATTGACACCTACCCAGCAATGTGCAAAATTGCCCAGGTACATCCTGTACACAAAAAGCAGGAGAAATCTAACCCGGACAATTACTGCCCCATCAGTCTACTCTCAGTCATCAGTTATGTGATGGAAGGATTCGTCAACAGTGCTATCAAATAGCACTTGCTTTTAATAACCTGCTCACTGATGCTCAGTTTGGATTCCACCAGCGCCACTCAGCTCCTGACCTCATTGCAACTTTGGTTTAGACATGGACAAAAGAACTGAACTCCAGAGGTGAGGTGAGAGTGACCACCCTTGACATCAAGGCAGCATTGAACCGAATGAGGCATCAAGTATCCTTAGCAAAACTGGAGTCAATGGGAATCAGGGGAAAACCCTCTGCTGGTTGGAGTCATATCTAGCTCAAAGGAAGATGGTTGTGGTTGTTGGAGGTCAATCATCTCAGTTCCAGGACGTCACTGCAGGAGATCCTCAGGGTAGTGTCCTAGGCCAACCATCTTCAGCATGTTCCTTCCATCATAGGGTCAGAAGTAGCTGATGATTGCACAATGTTCAGCACCATTCACGACTCCTCAGATACTGAGGCAGTCCATGTCCAAATGCAGCAAGGCCTGGACAATACCCAGGCTTGGGCTGACAAGTGGCAAGTAACATTAGCACCAGCAAATGCCAGGCAATGACCATCTCCAAGAAGAGAAAATCTAACCATCACACCTTGACATTCAATTGTTTTTTTCATTCATTCACGGGATGTGGGCTTCGCTGGCTGGGGCAGCATTTATTGCCCGTACCTAGTTGCCCTTGAGAAGGTGGTGGTGAACTGCCTTCTTGAACCGCTGCTGTCCATGTAGTGTAGGTACACCCACAGTGCTGACAGGAAGGGAGTTCCAGGATTCTGACCCAGCAACAGTGAAGGAACGGCAATACATTTCAATGGCATTACCAGCATGGAAACCCCGGCTATCAACTTCCTAGGAGTTACCATTAACCAGAAACTGAACTGGATTAACCATATAAATACTGTGGCTACAAGAGCAGATCAGAGGCTAGGAATCCTGCTAGAATGCACCATTCTCCATGGCAACACCTCTACCAATCAGAGTCTTCTTGCCAACCAATCAGCGCCCTCTTCTCATGTAGTATAATTTGTTGTTCCCTTTAGATGTAATATTCTTGCAAATCTGTCCTGATGAGTGCAAGACGAAAAGCTTTGACAGCATGTCTCTTTTTCAGCAATACTATTAAGCAACTTTCTTTGCATATAAAGACACTTTGTGAAACCTGCTGTAAATTTAAAGTGTGCTTGTTGAGATCATGGACTTCTCTCTGGGGATTCCATTGTTCCTGTGTTTTGAAGAATTGAATGAAGAGATAATAGAAGAGAAAAGGACGGGAAGCAGGAGAGTGTGGCAGCATACGTGCATACAAGACCTGACTCACAGGTATCCGTCCCGGGGCTCAAAAGGCAACTGAGTTCCTACTTATCTTGGGAATTCAGATAGGCAATGTGGAAAGGGTAATGGCAGAATTGAAAATAGGAGTAGTGGCTACATTGGAAAAGGAGGTGGTGGCAGCTTTGAAAAGGGATGATGGGCCACATTGTAGAACTACTCAACCATTAGCACTCATACTTGCACATGTATTAGCTCTGCGGCCCTTGTTTACATGTTCTACATGATCTTCAGCCAATTTGGTACAAAGTAAGACATTTACCCATAATAGTTCAATAGCAATATCTGTGACTTCCCAATACAAAGACAAAGATTTTTTGCTGCTTAAATCCAATGACTAAAATGTGTTTTCTTTTCTATTAGACAGACCAGACGTCAAGATATAAAGTATGGAGATCCAATAATTCAGTGTTGGGATCAGGAGGACAGTGAGTACATAAACACAAATATGAGGATTATTGCATTACACCTGTGTATATGTTAGTGCTGGCAGTATTCAGCTACAGTTAATAGTAATAATACCCTGTAGCATACAGAAATTATTTTCCTGGCTGGAAGAGGATGGGTATGGGTGGTGGAAAAAAATAGTGAAAAATTAGTTGAAGCACACAAACACTAATTTGGAATTATGAAACAACAAAAATTATCCCTTTACACGATTGATCAACCAAATTATTCGATAAATCTTCTGTCGGTTTGATTTTTCTCTTAATCATAATCTATGGAGACTGTTCTGGCTTTTTTGGGAATGGAGTTCTTTACATACACTTCTCTAGGTACTAACAAAAAGTTATTTCTCTATATTATTTTTAACGATGATGGCAGCCCCTGCAGATAAACAATTCTGTGCAGTCATTCAGTTGGCAAACTTTACCTCATGTAGGATCCAATCCAATAAATCCAATCTGAGCTTGGAATTTAGCTTAAAGGTGATTTCTGTGTGGAGTGAGGACTCACAAATGTCCTGCAGAATTGAACTACAGGACTCCTTTAAGTGGGATTCCCGCCCAGAGGCAGCCTGACTGATGGCCAGACTGCTTCACAGGGCCAAAGCCTGTGATAGCAGATAGAGGTTTTGGGGTCCAGGGTCCTAATTGTGGGGTAAGGTCCCACGGTAAGGAGCTCCTGATTGTGGAGGGAAGAATCGGATGGTAATCCAGGGCTTTCCGATCATGGGGACGAGGTTGGAGGCTCCGATGGTAGTCAAAGTGGGGTTTGACCATAAAGACCATGGTGAAAGTTTTTATTGGGTTAGCTTGTTGAGCCTGGAGAAAACATTTCTGTTCCTCCTGGCCCAGTAGCAGCAATTAGTAAAGGCACTTGCTCATGGATTCTGCGCCTCTCGCTTCCTCAAAGCTGCCATGTTGCCCAAGGCACAAGACACCGAGGTGCCTGGGTTACAAATAGATGAATGGTTAAAGATGGCACACAGCCTCACTATAATATTTAAATGACCAATCCACTTTGCGTGAGCAGGTTTGTCACCCACATCTTCTCTCAGCTCCGTTAAAACATGAAGTTGGATGGGTTCAAGGTATGTTCCGTTCCTGTTCCAGATTTTCTGCATTTTAACCTCTGACATGACACTTAGTAACCTGTTTTTGGGTATTTAGATTCAGCCCAGTGTGACTTCATCAGTTATTTGAACCACATCCTGCACGGGCATGAAATCATTTAAAACATTCCTTGCAAAAATTAATGGCTTGGAACATTAGAACATCAGTAGTTATCACAACAGCTGTTTTCATTTTGGGCCATGGAATGTTTTAATCATTAGTTGTTAAAATTTATTCTCCCTACTTTGGTGTTTACTAGCATGAAATGGTCATTATAATTCTTTTTCATGAATGCCCATAATAAACATCTCCTATTTCATAGATGCAAAGAACGTGCTAACTGAGAAGAAGTTGATTTTTGGAGTGCAGTACAATTCCACATTCCTGGAATGCAGTCCAAAGTCACAGCAAACATCGGTCATCTGGTCTGTTCAGCGATCACTGGATGGCCAACAGGAGGAGGTAATTACTCTGAACGGTGCATTCTAGCTAGCTAACAGGAAGCAGAGAGTTGACATAAATGGGTCTTTTTCTGGTTGGCAGCATGTGACGAGTCGGGTGCCACACGGATCAATTACAATTTATTTTGGTGATTACAATTTATATCAATGGCTTGGGTGAAGGGACCGAATGAATAGTAGCTAAATTTGCTGACGACACATAGATAAGTAGGAAAGTCAATTGTGAAGAGGATGTAAGGAGGAAACAAACTGACATAGATAGGTTAAGTGAGTAGGAAAATGGAGTATAATATGGGCCAATGTGAAATCGTTCATTTTGGCAGGAAGAATAAAAAAGCTTATTATCTAAATGGTGAGAGATTGCACAGCTCTGAGATGCAGAGGGATTTGGGTGTCCTAGTGGATGAATCACAAAAGGTTAGTATGCAGGTACAGCAGGCAATTAGGAAAGCTAACAGAGTGTTATCATTTATTGTGAGGGGAATTGATTACAAAAGTAGGGACATTATGCTTCAGGGCATTGTACAAGGCATTGGTGAGACCACATTTGGAATATTGTGTACAGTACTGGTCTCCTTATTTCAACAAAGATGTAAACACGTTAGAAGCAGTTCAGAGAAGGTTTAGTAGACTAATACCAGGAATGGGCAGGCTGTCTTATGAGGAAAGGCTGGACAGGTTAGGCTTGTATCCACTGGAATTTAGGAGAGTAAGAGGCAACTTAATTGAAACCTTTGAGATCCTGAGGGGTCTTGACAGGTTGGATGTGGAGAGGATGTTTTCTCTTGTAGAGGAATCTAGAACTGGGAGTCACTGTTTAAAAATAAGGAGTCGCTCATTTAAGACAGAGATGAGGAGAAATTGTTTCTCTCAGAGGGTTGTGAGTTTTTGGAACTTTCTTCCTCAAAAGGTGGTGGAAGCAGAGTCTTTTAATATTTTTAAGGCAGAGCTAGATAGATGCTTGATTAACAAGGGGATAAAAGGTTATTGAGGTTAGGTAGGAATGTGGGGTTGAGGTTATATTCAGATCAGCCGTGATCTTATTGAATGGCGGAGCAGGCTTGAGGGGCCAAGTGGCCTACTCCTGCTCCTAATTCGTATGTTCGTAACACTGAACATCATTGGATTGGAGATGTCTCGTAAATCCTTCACTTACATTTCAAGAGACTTGTCTGATTATTAATCAGGCCATAAATATGTTCATGTATATTTTCACATCGTTCCTATAATTAAATCACATTAATATTCTCATGGCAAGCGATTGCAGTGAAATATTACAGATCATAGGCAGTTTCCTAACATTCATGAAAATGTGAAAATATAGATCAAGCCTTGACCATCTTCACAGCAAAAAAGCACAGTTTCTGGAGCAAAATAACATACTCAGGAGCTGCAGATGCATGTCACTTCTGCACTGCTAGCATGTGATGCTTGGTGGAAATGTATCTCTCAATCACAAGTGCGCTCATTGGAATAGTTTAACTGCACATTAAAGATATGTTGACCTCAAAATCCATTCTATTTATCTGTAGAGAGACATTCTGGACCTTCAGCCTCTTAAAAGACCATAGGGTTTATATAAACATTTCCTTTCTTTTCAAAGGTTCCTATGATATTTTTCCTGCTTTCTCCTATCTTTGCAAGTTTTCATCTTAATCATGGAGAAACTCTTGATCATGGTTTCCTCCATGTCTTATCAAACTCACAATATCTCATTCATTTAGAGTGAAGTTGACTCGTTTTGTTTTGAAAGTAAACCTATTTTAATGATTCTGACTCTAAAGAATAAATACCATGCCATGGGGTAGAATTTAGTCTGTATTCCTTTTCTAACTGGCTCCAAAGGAACATGAAAATAAATAGTTAGCTTATATTTTGTTGGGGGCCATGGGAATTGCTGACAAGTCTTAAGCCACCTAATTTCTGATTGGGGTCCTTTAAAAGGCATAGACTTCTACTTACGTATTTAAGAGTCTGATTGACTGTTTTAGTCATTCCACCCAGATGTATAAAAAAAGACCCCCACAATGCTTGCGCAGATTGGATGCAGGTTGTCCTACTCTTGAATCAATATGCTTTGCAAATATTTCATGCATGAAAAATGGGCCCAATCCACATCAATTTATTTCCCCCTTTAAAATGCAACCTGACTTTTATTGATCAAAAATCATCCTTCTAACATTTAACATTTTTGAAAGCTCTGATCTTGTTTGTGAGCCAACAATAATTGTACCTCTTTGGGACTAGAATGATCTGCTAGGTCCCGTAGCTCTTCTGATGCCAATATTATTGCAAATAGAGGGGTTCTTTACTGGCATAGAGAAGGGACAACTTAATCTGATAAATCTCATTGTGAAAAAAGTCTAACAGGTTTCTAAAGCTTGTGATTATCCTGGAATTTCATTTGTGTCATATATTTAAAATTATATTCCAACAGTTTTGCAAAATCAGCTATGCAATCAGTGCATTACCACTCTAATTGATACAACTGCCGTACTTAATTATTAAAATGCAATTAACAGGCAAATAAGGTAAAAGAAAATGGCAAAATTGATGTTGGGAACTAAACGCATAATCTGAAGTAATGTTAAGTAGAAAAAGGATTTTACTAAACATTATTTCTGTATGAGAAAATTCACCTTATTAGTGAATTAGGGTTACATCAGGGGCAGAATCTTCCGGTTGGTGGGCGGGGGCGGGGCCTGCTCGCTGACGCGTAAAATAACATGGGATGATGTCGGGTGGAACTCCCAGCGTCACCCCGCGACATTTCCATTTTCAGGTCAGCGGGGGCGCAGCCGAGTCAGCTGTGCGCCCGCCGACCTGTCAACGGCCTATTAAGGCCATTGAGCAACTAATTAAAATCATTAATGGACCTGCCCGTCCAACCTTAAGGTTGGCGGGCAACTTGGGAGCCCTGGCGGGCTTTGGAAAAAGCATGAAGCTTCATCCACTGGAGGGATGAGGTTTCATGAGGGTATTTAAATTTTTAATAAAGGTTTCAGTTAAAGTTATGGACATGTCCCAAATCATGTGACAGTGTCACTTGAGGAGACATATCAAGGAAATTTTTCTATCATTTTTATTGCAAATTTTAATTCGGAGCCAATCTCCCTGAGGCAGCACTTAGCCTCAGGGAGAATGGTGCGCTCTTTCGTGCACATGCACGAAACAGTGCACTCCCGGCTGAGGGAATCCACCCCCCCCCACCGACCCGCACAGGGAGCACATAGCGCTTCCTGGCGGACGTCACACTGAGTGGGCCTTAATTGGCCTGCCCATGAAAAATGACGGCGCGCCCCAATTGGGGGTGCCGATTGGAGGCGTGCCAGCCCGCGCCCGCACCACCAGGGAATTTGTTTGCTATTCACATTGTTTGCAACAGCATTGGCAAACTAGTCTCTGTTTTGGTTCAGGCAAAGCCAAGTGTTAAAGTCAAACAGTTTATCAAAATCATTGCGAGACATTCCTCTGAAATTGATTTTTTGTTGAATTTTATTGCTAACATTTATTTGAAAATTCTATGGAGGAATTGGGCTAATGCTGTTAGTTATTACAATGTCTTTTCAGCTCATTGGATGTGGTTTCATAGCAGCCTATAAAGACTACTCTTGTTGTCAGGTACAAAGCTTCCAAGTTAAATGCGCTTGGACAGCTAAAACGAAGGCAGGGATTTTCTGGCCCCATCGTGGTGGGACCCGCCAAGGGAGACTTGGCGGTCCAGCCAAAAGTCCATTCCTGGCGGCGGGTGAGGGCAGAAAATCTTGCCCTAAATTTCTGCTGGCACGAGTCAACAAACACAGCCCATAGCTTAGCATTTAGTGCCACTACCTGACTCAGTGAGGCTATAAATATGCAGGAAATGGAAATGCCATATGGTGCATTAGAGAGTACTATTGAGGCTAGAGTTAAGGCATATTGTTGGAAAAGGAGGGAACTTTACTCTGCATCTAACTGCATGTATCCTAAGACTGTACATGACATGTGAATGCAAGAAGAAGAAAGTGGTCCAGCATTGCCCGCCCTTATGAGCACAAATGTTCACAAAAAATATAAGGTAGGTTGTGACCATAATAGATATATCTATTTTAAAAAAAATAATGGTCAATACCTACACCTTCTCAAGGGCAATTAGGAATGGGCAATAAATGGTAGTCTAGCCAGCAACAGCCTCATCCTGTGAACAAATAAATTATATACATATGTATAAAAATATATATATAAATATATATATGTATATGTGTGTGTGTATGTGTATATATATATATATATTCATTAGATTATCTTCATGTTATAAAAAGTTTTTTAAGAATCTGAAGGTATGTTTTATTTTATCCTATTTCTTCTAAATTTTGTGTTTATATAGATAAAATATGGTTCCAGAATAATCAAAACAAGGCTTGGTCTACTCATACGTCACTTGCAGGAAGATGATGCTGGGATTTATTATTGCAGAGCTGTGGAAAATACATTCACACAAATCATGACAAAATTTCACCTTAAAATTATTCTGAGTGACTTTAAGGCAGCTCCAATGAAAGCAGAGTACAACGATGGAAAGGGTAGAGATGTTCGGAGCAGGACAAGGCTACGTTACAAGGATTTTCTGCAGCTTCTGAACAAACCAGGCATTACTGTAAATGAGTACTGCCAGCAAATCTGGCGTAATGGAAAGAGAGGACAAAATAGTAAAACAGCAAAATGGAAAAACACACAAGAGTTTAAGCGGTTTTAGATTTTGGACAATACAAAATGCATTATGGTGCTCCTGTGAGGAGATACAGTAATAAAAGTTATTCACTGGACTGTTGTATCAGAGTCTTGGCTGAATAATCTGACTATGTCTCTGGTATACCATGAATGGATGAAATAGAATGTGGCCATAATAGCTAAAAAATGTGGCAAGAAGTATGAATATATCTGGGTGTATTCTAATCAATAGAAATAGTTGTTTCTTAAAAGGAAGGTTTGCTTTAAAAGCAAACATTACTATGTAGGCAGTTTTTTTGGATAGTTTGGGGAGAAAATGTCAATGATTTCTCAAAGCTTTCAAGAAGTCAGCAAGTTAATCTTACCATGGCAGTGTGAATTGAATTTCTACCTCAGCTCTCAATCAAATCCACCAAGGATTTGTAAAATTGGTCCCAACTGTGTGTTGATCATCATTTCCTGACTTGGCAAAAGTAAAGAGAATGGTGAAGGAATGGCACTTGCCATTCACCTCACTGAGAGATGCCCGCAAAGTGTTTACAGGCTTCAGAGTAGAGACATGTTCAAATTCAGTGCCTGATCCAGCATAGTACCCTCTACAGGTTATCTGTAAGATCTATGATCAAGCAAGAAACACCAAAGCTCTTCAGCCAATCAGACTGAAGAATCCTCAATGGGCCACGCAGAGCAGAACCTTCTCAGCTTAGTCTCTGCTGAAATGACAGGACCTTTAGCAGGTCAGGATCCCGTAGAACTCTACAGTGGGATTTGTCACAGCTCTTAACTGAGCAATGGTATTAGAATCCTGACTCTGGGTTCCCCGGCCAATCAAAGCAGGACATGGATTTTTAAGGCTGCAGCAACCACAGGAATGGGAATGGCCTTATCAGCCCCTGCTGTGCACGCCTACCTGGCTCACTGGGAAGAGGGTCTAGTTCCATAAAGCGGCAGATGTCAGCAGCGACTTGACATGAAAACCTGAGCCTCCTGAGGCACTAGTGCTCACACACATCAATAGAGCTGATCCTCTGCCTGTGGACCCTCTGTTGGGGGTCTCACCTCCTTGGAACTGGATATATATGTCTATTCTTCCTGCCCTGTGGGGTGCCATGTAGCTGAGGAGAAAACTGCTGCTGTAGTTCCTGTTGCCAAAGCAGGAAGTATAAATTTGATTTAAACCATGTTTAGAAAACAAAATGAAGATTGGGAGAGATGGATGGGATTAAGAGAGAGATAAAAGATGCACAGGAAAAGTTTTTTTAAAATGTTTTTTTTATTTTTTACATCTCTAACACTATTACTGTCTGAAGGAATGAGACTTCACACATGTAAAATTAAGGTTTCAGGGTCAGAGATATTGATTGGCAGTAATTATCAATTATCATGCCATTAAAAGTCAACTTACTCCTAAATGCACCAGCCATAACGTTTTCTGACATTTTTAGTGGTGAGCTAGTGGACAAGTAATCCAAATTTATGCCATTGCATTGATTTCGATGCCAAGTCTATCAGCAAGGTGTTACAGCTCACTCTATAGAGGAACAGGGTACCTCCAATAGCGACTATGCATTTAAATGTGCATGTGCGGACTTGAAAAGTTGTTGTCATATTTACTTCATTATAGCACTCAGCACTGTTAGCCTCATTGTTATTATCTGCACAAAATGCAGGTCAATTCAGAAATGCTCTTGCTGATCTGGAGGAAGGTTGGAGTAACTGCTTAAAGGATTGCTAAATGTATTATTTCATGTGTATTATTAAAGTATACCCTTTTAAGGATAAGCATACTTTGTATTACATTTTCAAAATCATAAGTCAGGCATACCTCATATTTAGATGATGAGATATACCTTCATTGAATTATATATGTTATCATCCTGAACTACTTCTTAAAAAGCTTTTAACATTTTACTTTTATATGCATAACAGGTAAGTGTATATCTGGCAGGTACATTAAATGGAAAGTTCACCTTATACATACGTAACCTTCACTGAATAATCAAGCTATTTTTTACAGAACTTGACCAGGATTAATTTTATACATCTTGAACCCCTTGATTGACAATGAATGAGGCTTAGGTAATATAAAAACAAAAAGCTAAAAGCTACTGCGGATGCTGGAAATCCAAAACAAAAACAGAATTACCTGGAAAAACTCAGCAGGTCTGGCAGCATCGGTGGAGAAGAAATCAGTTAACGTTTCGAGCCTTCACGACCCTTGCTCCTATCACTGCTTGCTTATCTCCACAATCACCACACCCTCAACTTCTCTCTCCCCCCGCCCCCCCCACCTTAAACCAGCTTATATTTCTCCTTTCTCCTAACTATGCTTCAGTTCTGCCGAAGGGTCGTGAAGGCTCAAAACATTAACTGATTTATTCTCCACCGATGCTGCCAGACCTGCTGAGTTTTTCCAGGTAATTCTGTTTTTGCTTAGGTAATATAACCTGGTTCATAACAAAGTCACCAAGCATCTTATTAGCTACAGCTAAGTATTTTCCTTCCAGGTAGAAGAGGGAAGTTCCAAGTGACTCCATAAAAAAGGTAGATAATTCTGTTCCCTTTTCCTCTGCCAACTTTTTACAATGTAGTTTTCTTCTACGTTTTTCAATTAACCTACAGATAAATGCACCTGGATGTACTGATACTTCTTATCAGCTTTCTTATTGGAAAGCCTAAAAAATGATCTCATGTTGTGTGACCATGCATTAAATGTCTGTATCTCTTGTATTAACTGATGTTGCACTAAAAATCCACAACTGTACTTAAATGACTTCAGTGTTAAAATCAATATGAAACATGCCTGCTTATTTCTTTACAAAATGTCACAAAATGTGCTAATCATCTTCTCTGCTCTCAAAATGACTACTTTTGTCCATATAGAAAGGTCTTGCATACAGTGCATTGTATAGCAATATTAACAATTTAAGAGATATTGACTTTTTGTTTATTTCTTTGGGCCAGGAGTGAATGAATACAAAGGCTTTTATGGCTCATGTACAGGAGTCTCGGGCAAATATAGTGCCCTTGGTTAAAACCACCACAGTGTGACAGAACTGTATGCTAAAAGCATTGTGTAAAATGTTTTTGGGCTCCTTTTTTCTTGCATGTTGCCTCACATTTGTGTTTTGATGAATCGGGGTGGGGGTGTGGGATGTAGGATCCAGGACACAGGATTCCATTCTCTGGCTCTGGCAATACCATTGTCGCACCAATATAATGGGCCTTGGCTTTGAAATGATATCACAATTTTACAAGGACATCATTAAATTAATTGGTTAATATTATTGCTATCTTACAAAATTAACTACCTTAGTCATTCTCGATAACAGTATGAAACACGCTGTGATATTTCAAATCTATGCTCAATAATCAAGAATGTGCCTACAAACATATGGAGTAAGTAGTGAGTCTTATCTGCCTACAGAAAAACAATCCTGTGATCGAGCATCCTCATCAAATATGAAAAGATTATAACGTTCTAATGCAGTAACATATAACTAAAAGGAGAAACATTTCTGTTGATTGAAAATTTGACTTCCATTATTTACATGTTTTAAGTGGTGTTAAAAAGAAGCCCCAAGAACCCTGCCAGATTTTCTCTCACTCAGCACAGCAACCCCGACATGAAGTGTAGCATTCCTCGCAGCATGTAGGTTGAGATCAGTTAACGAAGCACATGGGGAATCAAACTTGGAACCTTTCCACTCTGCATGACTCAGCCATAGTTTTGTTCCTTGAGCACATAAATTACAGAAGGTGTATCATGTCTTCATTACAAGGCTTAAAGTTCCTTCAGTAATTCAAATTTACACAGAGTTTCCCGTTATCAAAACTGAGATATATACATCATATATATATATCTAGCCATTAGAATACTTTTGAAGTGCAATCACTATTGTTATGTTGGTAAATACAGCAGCCAATTTTCACACAGCAAGATCCCAAAAAAAAACAATGAGACAAATGACTGATGATCCTTTTTGGTGATGCTGGGTGAGGGATAAATATTCACCAGAACCTAATGGGCTCTCCTGTTCTTCTTAGATTGTGTCATGGGATGCTTTATGTCAGCCAAAGCTGGTAGACAGGGCCATATTTTAAGATCTCATCTGAAAGAAAGAATCATATAATCATGGAATGGCTACAGGCCATTTGGCCTATCGGGACTGTTCCAGCTCTCTGCAAATCAATGTAGGTAGTCCCACTTCCTGCCCCCACCCTTTCCCCGCGACTCTGCAATTTTTTCTCTTCTGGTGCTTGTTCAATTCCCTTTTGAAAACCCCACAATTGAATCCGTCTCCAACACCTTCTCAGGCAGTGCATTCCAGATCCTAACCATGCACTGCCCAAAAAGGTTTTTCTCATGTCACGTTTGGTTCTTTTTACAATCATCTTAAATCTGCGTCCTCTGCTTCTCAAATCTTCCACCAATGGGAACAATTTCTCTTTATCTACTCTGTTGAGACTCCTCATGATTTTAAACACCTCTAAGAGATCTCTTCTCAACCTTCTCCAGGGAGGACAACCCCAGCTTCTCCAATCTATTCACAAACCTGAAGTCCCTCATCCTTGCAACAATTTTTGCAAAGCTTTCCTGCATCCTCTCTAAAGACTTCACGTTTTTCCTAAAGTGCGATGTCCGGAATTGGACACAATATTCCAGTTGAGGTCAAATCAATGTTTTACAAAGGCTCATCATAACTTTCCTGTTTTTGTACTCTTATGTCCAGAATTTTTCCAAGGGGTAACAGCGGCTCCCCATGATGCTGGTAAAATGCCAGCAGGGGCAGAAAGTCGCCCTTATTTGGGCAAGTCTTCCTGGCACTGAAGTTCCCACAAATGGTAATATCCTGTGGTTGCGGGAAGACAATCTGCCATTTTCTGAGGCTTCCCATCTCCCATTTCCTAGTCCGAGTCCAAGAGGTCTGGTAAAATTCAACCATGTGTCTCTACTTATGAAGACCAGGATCATGTAAGCAATTTTAACCACCAGCCTAACCTGCAAACCAGACAATGCAACACTAGATTATACGCTCAAGTCCTGGAGCTTTGACCCAAGAGAAGAGGGCTACTACTGACTTTTTATGTAGCTTCCAAAATAGCTTACAGAGGACTGTAGTTATAAATAGTTTGCTGATTTAGTATTTTGCCTTACAAAATCCTGCCTTTTTCTGTTCCATTTTCTGATAATTGAGCTTTCTTTTTAGGCACATTTGGATTTTTTAAAAATAAAAAATGGCAGGGAGAAATATGTGCCTTGTAATAATATGTTGAATGCAACTCACTATATTGTACTTGACTGTAAAGGAGAAAGCATTGCTGACTGATATAAAATGTTGGTCACCCATACAGATTTCCACACGAATGAACAACTGTGATGTGCAATGCAAACACTACCTTTGGAAAGGTATTGAATATTAGATACACATTCAGTATTAACATAATACTTTGTAGACTGCATTGTGATACATACTATAGCTGATAATAAGCAGCATACTACATTGACAATTTAATATTTTGTTGTATTAGAAATATAAGAATAAAGTTTTTTAACTTCCAAAAATGTGTTTATTAAGTTTTACAGTAAACAATTACATTCAGTTTATCTACATAAGGTGGTCGCCATTTAAAAATGTCATCAGCATCTGATGCAAAGAGTGGGCATGTCTTAAACTCCTGTGCAAGACAGCCCATTAGGCCTGCTTGATTCCTTGTGCCTACTTATAAGGTAGCGGTAAGTAAACATGCATTTATGGGGTGAAAAATTAAGGCTGACTATTGCTGTGAGTATAGCATATCGTGGCTGAAAAGGGTGGTCAACCTATCTGCTGAGTATATGTGAAAACATGGTTTTTTTGGGCTAGAAAAATTGGGTCATCTTATATGCTGGGTGGACTCATACACTGTAATTCATGGTACCTAACAGCACTGTGGTGTAGCTACTTCACATGGACTGCAGTGTGTTACAATCCCCGTAGAGACTGATAACTTTTAAAAGGAGATATGAATTTCCCAGTGACCTATGCAAAGAATCACATGAGAAGATTTCATGTTTTAAGATTTTTACTATAAAAACAAACTAAAATCCACATCGACTAAACATTAATTTGTAGGCAACTAGGTGGTTGTGTAGTGGTATTGCCACTAGACTGGCAATCCAGAGACCCAACGTAATGCCCTGGGGACCCGGGTTTGAATCCTACCACAGCAGATGGTGGAATTTGAATTCAATAAAATCTGGAATTAAAAGTCTAATGATGACCATGAAAGCATTGTTGATTAAAATAAACCATCTAGTTCACTAATGTCCTTTAAGAAATCTGCCATCATGCCCTGGTCTAGCATACATGTAACTCCAGATCTGCAGTAATGTGGTTGATACTTAATGCCCTCTGAAATGGCCTAACAAGCCACTCACTTGCACCAGGCTACTAAAAAGCCAATGAAAAGGAATGAAACCGGACGGACCACCCAGCATTGACCTAGACGTTGGAAATGACAATGGTAAATCCAGTCGTGTTGACCCTGCAAAGTCCTCCTTACTACCATCTGGGGGGCTTGTGTCAAAATTGGGAGAGCTGTCTTACAGACTAGTCAAGCAACAGCCTGACATAGTCATCCTCACAGAATCATATCTTACAGATATTGACCCAGACGCCACCATCACCATCCCTGGATGGTGTCCTGTCCCACCAGCAGGGCAGACCCAGCACAGGTGGCAGCACAGTGGTATAAAGTCGGGAGGAAGTTACCCTTGGAGTCCTCAATATTGACTCCAGGCCCCATGAAGTCTCATGGCATCAAGTCAAACATGGGCAAGGAAACCTCCCACTGATTACCATGTACTGCCCTCCCTCAGCTGATGAATCAGTGCTCCTCCATGTTGAGCACCACTTGGAGGAAGCACTGAGGGTAGCAAGGGCACAGAATGTACTCTGGGTGGGGGACTTCAATGTCTATCACCAAGAGTGGCTCAGTAGCACCATGACTGACCGAGTTGGCCGAGTCCTTAGCTGTGAGACTGGGTCTGCGGCAGGTGGTGAGGAAACCAACAAGAGGGAAAAACATACTTGACCTCATCCTCACAACCCTGCCTGCCGCAGATGCGTGTGCCCACGACCACCGCAAAGTCGTTGTGGAAATGAAGTCCCGCCTTCACATTGAGGATATCCTCCATCATACTGTGTGGCACTACTACCATGTTAAACAGATCTAGCAACTCGAGACTGAGCATCCATGAGGTGCTGTAGGCCATCAGCAGCAGCAGAATTGTACTCGAGTACTGGTTCAATGAAGAGTGCACCAACAGGCATACCCAAAAATGAGGGGTCACCCCGGTGAAGCTTTAACACAGGACTACTTGTGTGCCAAACAGCATAAACAGCAAGTGATAAGCAGAGCTAAGCAATACCGCAACCAACATATCAGATCTAAGCTCTGCAGTCCTGCCACATCCAGTCGTGAATGGTGGTGGACAATTAAACAACTCACTGGAGGAGCAGGCTCCACAAGTATCCTCATCCTCAATGATGGGGGAACCCAGCACGTCAGTGCGAAAGATAAGGCTGAAGCATTTGCTACAATCTTCAGCCGGAAGTGCTGAGTGGATGATCTATCTCGGCCTCGTCCGGAGGTCCCCAGCAGGACAGATGCCAGTCTCCAGCCAATTCAATTCACTCCGTGTGATACCAAGAAACAGCTGAAGTCACTGGATAGTGTAAAGGCTATGGGTGCTGACAATATTCCGGCAATAGTACTGAAGACTTGTGCTCCAAAACTTGTCGCGCCCCTAGCCAAGCTGTTCCAGTACAGCTACAACACTGGCATCTACCCGGCTGTGTGGAAAATTGCACAGGTATGTCCTGTACACAGAAAGAAGGACAAATCCAACCTGGCCAACTACTGACCTATCAGCCGACTCTCCATCCTCAGTAATGGAAGGGGTCATCAACAGTGCTTTCAAGCAGAATTTGCTTAGCAATAACCTGCTCACTGACGCCCAGTTTGACTTCCACCAGGGCCACTCAGCTCCTGACCTTATCACAGCCTTGATTTAAACTTGGACAAAAAATCTGAACTCCCGAGATGAGGTGAGAGTGACTGCCCTTGACATCAACGCCACATTTGACAGAGCATGGCATCAAGGTGCTCTAGCAAAACTGGAGTAAATGGGAATCAGGGGAAAACTCTCCACTGGTTGGAGTCATGCCTAGCACAAAGGAAGATGATTGTGATTGTTGGAGGTCAGTCATCTCAGCTCCAGGAAATCAATGCAGGAGTTCCTCAGGGTAATGTCCTCAGCCCAAACATCTTCAGCTGCTTCACCAATGACCTTCCTTCCATCATAAGGTCAGAAGTGAGGATGTTCGCAGATGATTGCACAATGTTCAGCACCATTCGTGACTCCTCAGGTGCTGAAGCAGTCCATGTCCAAATACAGCAAGACCTGGACAATATCAAGGCTTGGGCAGACAAGTGCAAATAACATTCGTGCCACACAAGTGCCAGGCAAGGACCATCTCCAACAAGAGAGAATCTAACCATCGCCCCTTGACATTCAATGGCATTAGCATCACTGAATCTCCCACTATCAACATCCTGGGAGTTATGGTTGACCTGAAACTGAACTGGACTAGCCATATAAACACTGTGGCTACAAGAGCAGGTCAGAGGCAAGGAATCCTGCAGCGAGTAACTCACCTCCTGACTCCCAAAAGCCTGTCCGCCATCTATAAGGCACAAGTCAGGAGTGTGATGGAATACTCTCCGCTTGCCTGGATAAGTGCAGCTCCCAGAACACTCAAGAAGCTTCACACTATCCTGGACAAAGCAGCCCACGTGATTGGCACCATATCCACGAAAATTGACTCCCTCCACCACCGACGCACAATAGCAGCAGTGAGTACCATCAACAAGATGCACTGCAGGAATTCACCAAAGCTCCTTAGACAGCACCTTCCAAACCCGCGACCACTACCATCTAGAAGGACAAGGCAGCAGATAAGTGGGAACACCACAACTTGGAAGTTCCCCTCCAAGTCATTCACTATCCTGACTTGGAAATACATTGCCAATCTTTCACTGTGGCTGGGTCAAGATCCTGGAACCCCCTTCCTAACAGCACTGTGGGTGTAACTACACCACATGGACTGCAGCTTTCAAGAAGGCAGCTCACCACCAGCTTCTCAAGGGCAATTAATGCTGGCCCAGCCAGCGAAGCCCACATCCCGTGAATGAATTTTTAAAAAACACATGGAATCATACCTTACAGATCAAGTCCACCTCTGCATATGTCCTGTCCCACCGGCAGGACAGGCCCAGCAGAGGTGGGGGCACAGTGGTATACAGTCGAGAGGGAGTTGCCCTGGAAGTCCACAGCATCGACTCTAATCCCCATGAAGCCTCATGGCATCAAGTCAAACATGGGCAAGGAAACTTGCTGTTGATTACCATGTACTGCTCCCCCCTCCCCCACCTCAATATCTGATGAATCAGTACTCCAACACGTTGAACACCACTGGGTGGCAAGGGGACAGAATGTACTCTGCGTGGGGGGCTTCAATGTCCATCACCAAGAGTGGCTCGGTGGCACCAGTACTGACCTAGCTGGCTGAGTCCTAAGGGACGTAGCTGCTCGACTAGGTCTGCAGCAGGTGGTGAGGAAACCAAGAGGAGGGAAAAACGTACTTGACCTCGTCTTCACCAACCTGCCTGCCACAGATGCATATGTCCATGACTGTATTGGTAGGATGGACCACTGCACAGTCCTTGTGGAGATAAAGTCCCCTCTTCACATTGAGGATACCCTCCATTGTGTTGTGTCGCACTACGACCGAGCCAATGGGAGAGATTTTGAACAGATCTAGCAGCTCAGGACAGGGCATCCATGAAGCACTGCGGGCTATCAGCAGCAGCAGAATTGTACTCAATCATAATCTGTAACCTGATGACCCAGCATGTCCCCCACTCTATTGTTACCACCAAGCCAGGGCATCAATCCTAATTCAATGAAAAATGCAGGAGGGCATGCCAGGAGCAGCACCAGGCATACCTGAAAATGAGGTGTTAACCTGGTGAAGCTACAACATAGGACTACTTGCAGCCAAACAGCAGAAGCAGAAAGTGCTAAGTGATTCCACAACCAACAGATCAGATCTAAGTTCTGCAGTCCTGCCACATCCAGTCATGAATGGTGGTGGACAATTAAACAGCTCACTGGACGAGGAGTCTCCACAAATATCCCCATCCTCAATGATGGAGGAGCCCAGCACGTCAATGCAAAAGATAAGGCTGAAGCATTCGCAACAATCTTCAGCCAGAAGTGCCGAGTGGATAATCCATCTCGGCTTCCTCCTGAGGTCCACAGCATCACAGATGCCAGTCTTCAGCCAATTCAGTTCAATCCACGTGATATCAAGAAATGGCTGAAGGCACTGGATACTGCAAAGGCTATGGGCCCTGACAATATTCTGGTAATAGTACTGAAGACTTGTCCTCCAGAACTTGCCACGCCCCTGGCCAAGCTGTTCCAGTACAGCTACAACACTGGCACCTACCTGGCAATGTGGCGATGTGGAAAATTGCACAGGTATGTCCTGTACACAAAAAGCAGGACAAATCCAACCTATCCAATTACCGCCTCATCAGTCTACTCTTGGTCATCGATAAAGTGATAGAAGGGGTCACCATCAACAGTGCTATCAAATGGCACTTGCTTAGCAATAACCTGCTCATTGATGCTCAGTTTGGGTTTCGCCAGGGCCTGTCAGCTCCTGACCTCATTACAGCCTTGGTTCAAAAGTGGACAAAAGAACTGAACTCCCAAGGTGAGGTGAGAGTGACTGTCCTTGACATCAAGGCAGCATTTGACCAAGTATGGCATCAAGGAGCCCTAGCATAACTGGAGTCAATGGGAATTGGGGAAAACTGTCCACTGGTCAGAGTCATACCTAGCACAGAGGAAGATGGTTGTGGTTGCTGGAGCTCAATAATCTCAGTTCCAGGACATCACTGCAGGAGTTCCTCAGGGTAGTGCCCTCAGCCCAACCACCTTCAGCTGCTTCATCAATGACCTTCCTTCCATCATAACATCAGAAGTTGGGATGTTCGCTGGTGATACACGATGTTCAGCACCATTCACGACTGCTCAGTTACTGAAGCAGTCCATGTCCAAATGCAACAAGACCTGGACAATACCCAGGCTTGGGCTGACAAGTGGCAAGTAATATTCACGCCATACAAGTGCCAGGCAATGACCATCTCCAACAAGAGAGAATCTAACCATTGCTCCTTGACATTCAATGGCATTACCATCACTGAATCCCCCACTATCAACATCCTGGGGGTTACCGTTGACCAGAAACTGAACTGGATGAGCCATATAATTACTGTGCCTACAACAGCAGGTCAGAGGCTAGCAATCCTGCAGCGAGTAACTCACCTCCTGACTCCCCAAAGCCTGTCCACCATCTACAAAACACAAGTCAGGAGTGTGATGGAATACTCTCCACTTGCCTGGATCAATGCAACTCCAACAACACTCAAGCCCGCTTGATTGGCCCTCTCCATAAATATTTACTCCCTCCACCACTGATGTACAGTAGCAGCAGTGTGTACCTTCTATAAGATGCACTGCAGAAACTCACCAAGACTCCTTAGACAGCACCTTCCAAACCCACGACCGCTAATATCTAGAAGGCAAGGGCAGCAGATACACGGGAACACCACCACCTGGAAGTTCCCCTCCAAGTCACTCACCATCCTGATTTGGAAATATATCGCTGTTCCTTCACTGTCGCTGGGTCAAAATATTGGAACTCCCTCCCTAACAGCACTGCAAGTGTATCTGCACCACTTGGACTGCAGCAGTTCAAGAAGGCAGCTCACCACCACCTTCTGAAGGGCAATAGGGATGGACAATAAATGTTAGCCTACGCAGCAAAGCCCACATCCCATAAAAATTAATTTTTAAAAAACTGAACGACAGAATAGGTATTCCCTAGTAACTTAACAAAACTGAAAATTCCATGCCACATTTATACTTCACACTGCATTCTACACAGATTTGTAGTCCTGTGATTAAAGACCAAAGCTCCTCTCGGTTTTACAGGATCTCTTCTCCCTGCTTCATCAGGGTGAATCTTCCAGTGTCCTTTTAAACAAGGACCCCTTCACTCAACCCTTTGAGCATAATCAAGTGGAGTTCCCATTGCAAGGTACCGTCTGGTAATTCTGTGCTTGTTCTGTCTTCTGGTTCCCAGAATTCAAAGTAATCATGCTCAAAATGCTGGAGCTTCTTCAAGTGTATTTGTGGCAGGTGGACTAATACATTGTTGATGAGCACCTGACTGCAGTGTTGCAGTTAATGTGGCACCCTGAATGTGCATTCTCATAACAATTTCCTAGATCTTTACGAATAATATAACAATATATCAGTGGTCTTTAACTCTTCACAATCTTTGTTTCTTTGAACATGGTCCTGTCCTCACCAGTTCTCCACTTGGTACTTAATCCAAAAGCAGTCCTTTTCTTGTGCCTGGCATAGCAGCATCTTCTTCCCTAAAACTCTCAGTCTGACTGCCTCTGAGAGTGTGGAAGTCTGTAAGTAGCAAAAACAGCTCCCTTCTCTTTTGTGTCCAGGTTTTAAAGCTGGCACCTTACTTTCAACAAGTTTCAACTTGGGCCTCTGTTCTCACGGCAACCAGGTCATATGGGCTTGTCTCCAGGCAGATTTCCTGAGATCACATGACCCTCTCCAAACTACTCAATTTTACCTTGAATTAAAGGAGACCATTCAAAACATAACCATCTTATAAAGTTTCACATTTGTAACAAGATGTTCAAAAAGGTAGCTCACCAGCGCCTCTCAAGGGCAATTAGGGATGGACAAATGCTGGCCTTGTTAGTGATGCCCACATCCCATAAATTTAAAAAACTTTCCTGCCCTATCTTCAATATCCCTCAATTCCCTTAGTGTCTTTTATATTTATGAAAAGTACAATGTTCCTCATCTTTTGACCTGGCACTTAGTCCTGATGTGTGCTGCAAGGATTTTGGCTTTGTTAGTTGCTGTAGCTGACAATGTATTCCCAGATTATAAGTGAGCAAAGTATCCACTTTGGGCAAAAATTGGCAGTGCTGGAAATCTGAAATAAAACTAGAAAATAATTAAAGACACATCTGAATAGAGGGAAACAGCCAATAGTTCAGATAAAAGGTTTCCACACAAAATAGCAACCTAACTCTTTTCATGTGTGTATTCCCATTTAATGAAGTCTTGACAGGATCTTGTTGACAAAAGAAACTTTACTGCACATCAATACATTTTCGTTCATGTGCTGCTTTCTACTGTTCCCAGTTAAACAAGCGCCTGCCGTAGTGGTGCTTTCAACACAAGAGCAAATGACATATACAGGAAAAAACGCTAAATCTGCAAATTGAGAAGGCACACAGAAAATGATTGAAGTACACAGCAGACCAGTCAATATCTCAAAAGAGAAAGGCCAGGTTACCATTTTGGACGACTATCTTTCAACACAACTGCATCTGAATAAAGGAAAACACTGTTATGGTTTCGTGACGATGAAAAAGTATACATTACAAACATCTTCGCCATTCCCTTTACAAATGCAGTGTGTCATCAGCACTTCCTGTGTTTATAAATTAGTACATCTCCTCATTGACATTAATGCACTTGTAATTTTTATGAAATTGTATTTCGTGCTATCTGCTTTGGAGAGTTTAACGTACGAAATGTGCATAGTGTACTGCAACATCCCAGGACAACATTCGGTGCCGTGTTGACGAGGCGCCTGTTGGTGGCGCTGCCTCGGGCCAGGTGCCGGCAGGGTTTCTGCGCATGCTCGGCGGGCGAGCGAGCGAGCAGCCTGAGCGGAGCGTTTTTATTGCCGGTTGCGGGGGCCAGTGAAATTCCGGAGGTCGCAATGGTACTCGATCTGGACCTGTTCCGCAAGGACAAGGGGGGAGATCCCGAGAAAGTCCGGGAGAACCAAGTGAATCGCTTCAAAGACGTGTCGCTGGTGGATAAACTGGTGGAGGCGGACTCAGAATGGAGGAAATGTGGGTGTTGGTGGGATGGGATGGGGGGGATGGGATGGGGGGGATGGGGGATGGGATGGGGGGGATGGGGGGGGATTTTAACAGGGCCTGGGGGTGGGGGGGGGGAACGGGATAGGCGGTGGGGGATGGGTAGTGGGGCAGGGGCGATGGGGGATGGGTAGCGGGGCAGGGGCGGTGGGGGATGGGTAGCGGGGCAGGGGCGGTGGGGGATGGGTAGCGGGGCAGGGGCGGTGGGGGATGCCCCCCCCCCCCCCCCCCCCCCCGATCCCAATCAGGCCCATCGAATGGTGTCTGCGGGGAAGGGGCTGCTGCGCATGCGTGTGCCTAGCTCTTTCCTGCAGACTTGTCCAATTCTGAATGGAAGGGCGACTGGATTGTCACTCTGACTCAGTTCACATGTAGCTTGGGGTGGGTGGCAACTGTGTAGCGCAATTAACCTTAAACCCCATACAGTTCCCATTCTGATGGTTTTTGCTGACTATTGAGCAGATTAGAAAAGCCTTTGGTATGGACTGAATCCATGACTTAGAGGTTGCCATTAACATTTTATAAGCATTTAATGACAGCCCCCCAAATCAAATGAGTAAGAATGTTTTCTTGTGGAGCCCTAAACTATACTGATCGGTAGATTCAATATTTGGACTCAAAGCTAAGGTTTCTGATCATGGTATTTGCACAGGAAGGTGAAAATTCAGTGGTGTCAGACCAGTGTCAGATCTGGTTGTTGGATCTTTGGGGCTTTACTCAATAGGCTACAGTGGTTCTCTACACTGAATAATTATATTTTTAACTGTTGAGAAAGAGAGCTTGACGCATAATGTATCAGCACACACAATACATGCACAGAACAATCTCCTTTGCAGTGGAGTTCCAACTAGGCAGAAGCCAAGCAAGGATATTGCCAAGCTGAAACCTGAATTGCTGTGAATGCCTTTAGATCAGTCACTGCAGTGAAAATGCAGCAATTGTTATTTGGTAATGTAATCACAGTTTTTTTTTAGGTAGTGCATGTAGTTCATGTGCACTTTGGTATTTAAAAGTATAACCTCCCATCTGTAAGAAGTAACAACTCAAATGATGTGTGACCTTTTTAGAGAAAAAGTTGCAGTTAGTTATACCATTGGAAGAGGGCCTTTAGTGAAATACTTGTCTATAGGGCACTTCCTGACAAATGCATTAAGTGGCAGGGTAACATTGGTGTAATAACCATGCGGTTCCACAGGGTGTCTGCTGTTGACTTTCAGAAGCTGATGCAATCTCAAGCAAGCCAGATTTTTGTTTTACTTTCCAAATGAATCTATGAAATGTTTTCTTTTTCTGTAGCTTTTGTCCATAATTTTAGTTTACTATTTTATCTCTGAATTGATATTTAAGTTGCTGTGGTTCTTTTCTGACGGAGTAACTAAGATGTGGCCAGTTGGATAGTCTTTTTCACTAAATTTAGCAATCAAGGATATAGCAATGACAAGACTCCAAACCCATAAATTGTATTTTCCTCTTTTGAGTATAGTGCTCAAAATACATTACTTTCATATGAACATATTATTGAAGTAATGTTCTTTCTGCAGTAAATGCTCCTGCAGAATTATTTTGGTGCATGGCTGTATATTGCGTGATAATGTAGTCACAACAAGTTGTGTTGTGGAGGATACAAAAAGCAGGTGGACGTTTAGTAAAAAAGATTTTTTAAAGACATTTAATTTAACAGAAAACGAACAATAAATAAAAACCTAATCTTTGGTGGGGGAGGGGGGTGGTTCTGTATGCTGCAGTTCAACTTTTCTAAGTATTTTACTTCCAAACTGTAGGTGCCAGTAAAAGTTATCCCTAGCTAATGAGAATTAGTATACAAAATGTTTTTAACAGTTCAGATATAGAAACATTTCACACATGCACCATTGTGCTTTAAAGAAACTCCCATGTCAGCTAAAGATTCAGCAATGCACAATAATGTCATGTGTGAATTTTTTCTGATAACTTCTTCCACACACAATAGGTGTAAATTAAGTTTCATTGTTCAGGAAGGCTGGATATTGCATGAGTATCTCTGGGATTTAGGTCTAATTCAGTTCACACTGGGGATGAAACTTTCTCTCTGAATTCTTCTTTAGGCTAAAACGTAAATCATACACTAAATTGACATTAATTGTCGGTCTCACTCAGGGCACAGGGTAGCTGGGGTGAGGAATCAAAAATGCAGTAAAGAGTGCTCCGGTGAAATTAGGGCAGTGTAGAAATTGTGAACTCTTAATTATACTGTACCTTCAATGAGAGTGTTTGGTCACACTCAGTGACTGAAAGGAGTGGTGTTCCAAATTTCTGCGCTGACATTTTTCATTTTCAAAAATTTACCAGAAATGCAATGTAATGTACATTACACATAACTGAAGTCTGTTACTTAGTGCAGAGGCTAGAGGAGCTGGGATTGTTCTCCTTAAAACAGGGAAGGTTTCATTAACGTAAGGTCATCCAAAACTCTACCTCCCATATTCTTTTTTGCACCTAATCCCACTTGCCCATCACCATTGTACTCATTGACCTACATTTGCTCCCAGTTAAGCAACTCCTCGGTTTTAGAAATTCTTTTCCTGTTTTCAAAACCCACCATGGCCTTTTCCCTCCAATTTCTCTAATCTTTAGCCCTAAACCCTCTGAGATATCTGCACTCCACCAATTCCGATCTCTTGCATATCCCTGATTTTAATTGCTCCTTTGTTTGTGGTTGTGCCTTCAGCTGCTGTGGCCCTAAATTCTGTATTTTATTTACTAAACCTCCACCTTCTTTTCCTCCTGTAAGATGATCTTTAAAACCTATTGCTCATCTGCCCTAATACCCCCTTATGTGGCTCCACGTCAGATTTTGCTTGATAATGTTTCTGTGAAGCAACTTGGGATGCTTTATTATATTAAGGGCATTATATAAAGTTAATAGAAGTGTTCAAAATTATGAGGAGATTTGATTGAGTAGATAAGGAGAAATAATTTCCACTAGCAGGAGAGTTGGTATCCAGAGGACAGAGTTTTAAGATAACTGCCAGAAGAACTGTGGAGAGATGTGGGCAATTCTTTTTAACACAGCAAGTTATGATGATCTGGAATTCACTGTCTGAAAAGATGGTGGAAGCTGGTTCAACAATAACTATCAGAAGGGAATTGAATATATACTTGAAAAGGAAACAGTGCTGTGGGGAAAAAGCAGGGAAATGGGACTAATTGTATTAACTCTTTCAAAGAGCCAACATAGGCATGATGAGCTGACTGCTGTGCGATTCTATAGTTCTCTGGTGAAAGACATTAAGTAGAGAAGCAAATTAAATATACCTAAACTATATTTAAGTATATATAAGGAGTGGTGGGAGGGGAAAGCCATACAATTTAGGGAACACAACAAAGAAATTGCAGGATTGGTCAAGTCAGGATTAGATTATGCCACTGAAGGAGGAGAAACAAATGCTAAGCCGCACCCCGAGCCAAGCTGTTCCAGTACAGCTACAATATGGGTATCTACCCGGCAATGTGGAAAATTGTTCAGGTATGTCCCATACACAAAAAGCAGTATAAATCCAACCCGGTCAATTACCACCCCATCAGTCTATGTGCTATCAAGTAGCACTTGCTTAGCAATAACCTGCTCACTGACGCTCAGTTTGGATTCCGCCAAGGCCACTCAGATCCTGACCTCATTACAACTTTGGTTCAAACACGGACAAAAGACCTGAACTCCAGAGGTGAGGTGACAGTGACTGCCCTTTGACATCAAGGCAGCATTTTACCGAGTGTGGCAACAAAGGGCCCTAGCAAAACTGGAGTCAATGAGAATCAGGGGAAAACTCTCCGGTGGTTGGAATAATGCCTAGCACAAAGGAAGATGGCTGTAGTTATTGGAGATTCAGCATCACAGTTCCAGGACATCACCACAGGAGTTTCATCAATCATCTTAAGGGAAATTAGGGATGGGCAATAAATGCTGGCCTAGGGAGCAATGCCCACATCCCATGAACGAATGAAAAAGTTCCTCAGGGTAGTAACTTAGGCCCAACCATCTTCAGCTGCTTCATCAATGACCTTCCTTCCATCGTAAAGTCAGAAGTGGGGATGTTAGTTGATGGTTGCACAATGTTCAGCACCATTCGCGACTCCTCAGATAAAGAAGCAGTCCAAATGCAGCAAGACCTGGACAATATCCAATATTGGGCTGACAAGTGGCAGGTAACATTCACGCCATGGAAGTGCCAGGCAATGACTATCTCTAACAAGAGAGAATCTAACCATTGGCCCTTGACATTCAATAGCATTACCATCACTGAATCCCCCACTGTCAACATCCTGGGGGTTACTATTGACCAGAAACTGACTGGACTAGCTATATAAACACTGGTTACAAGAGCAGGTCAGAGGCTGGGAATCCTGTGGTGAATAACTCACCTCCTGGCTCCCCAAAGCTTGTCCACCATCTACAAGTCACAATTCAGGAGTGATGGAATACTTTCCACTTGCCTGGATGAGTGCAATTCCTACAACACTCAAGAAGCTTGACACCATCCTGGACAAAGCAGCCCACTTGATTGGCACTTGGCAACAAATATTTGCTCCCTCCATCTCTGACGGATAGTGTCAGCAGTGTGTACCATCATAAGATGCTCTGTAGAAACTCATCGTGCCTCCTTAGGCAGCACCTTCCAAACCCCCAACCGCTACCATCTAAAAGAAGGGCAGCAGGCACATTGGAACACCACTACCCCGTAGTTCCCCTTCAAGTCACTCACCATCCTGACTTGGAAGTATATCACCATTCCTTCACTGTTGCTGGGTCAAAATCCTGGAACTCCATCCCTCACAGCACTGTGGGTGTACCTAAGCCACGTGGTCTGCAGTGGTTCAAGAAGGCAGTTCACCACCATCTTCTCAAGGGCAATGAAGGATGGGCGTAAATGCTGGCCTAGCTGGCGACGTGCACATACCATGAATGAATAATAAAAAATAAATAAAATGGATACAGTGGATATCGATGATGAGAGAGGCCTAGATTTATTCCATGTTACAAGTTTAAACAATTGTGTGGAAAAATCCCGAGGAAGTGATGTCATTGTGTCAGATGTTCAACTCACACTAGAACTAGACTGTAGGATGGACTACAAAGTTTTGAAACTTTGTTTCAAAATGTTGTACTGGCAATTATTGTAATGATAAGCGCAGTTAATCTGCGCTTGCACAGAGCCCAGAAGTTCTGGTCAGTTTTAAATAGGTAATGATAGCAAATACTGATAGACTGTCGTCAAAAATTCCTGCAAAATAAGGGCCAGTATGAATTTTCAAAAATGTCATCCCTAATTTTTTGCTCTACTTCCAAAAATTCCTGGGTAGAATTTTTGAAGTTTTTAAACTAAACTACAGATAGGCTCCATGATTTTTTTTGTCTTGACCTTTAATGAAGAACATTTTATTTTTTGTTTAATTTCCTGTCCAGCATTAAATGCTGCCCTCACAGAGCACGTATAATCTGGTATCCTTGTTCAAGGGAATTCGGATAATTCCAATTTTTTTCTGTAAGCAGATGTATTCCTCGTGGTAACACCTGATATGGAATTGTACTCCTTTTTTTTGGAATGATAAAATGACATTATTTTCAACAGGGAAAAAGTAATTTTCAGACATTCAAAGTTTTTTGGGATTTAAAGTGTTTAATTTCAAATTGATAAATCCATCAGTTACATATTCAGTTCTCTCACATTATCTGTCAGAAGAAGCGAAAAAATTTTTATCTGAAGTAGGCAAGTTTGAGGTGTTACTTGATAATACATCAAATTAGTTTATTAAATTTTTGCAAACTAGCTTGGTGATCCAAAGAAATATAGCATCTTTATGCAAGTGCTTTCCACTGCTCAAAGTATGTCCCTGCTTCTTGTTCTTTACATTGAACGTATACCTGTCATGTTTTCCGCTCACATCTTTCTATTCTCAACCAGGTCGGTTCCGTGTCGACAACTTAAACAAACTGAAAAACCTTTGCAGTAAAACAATTGGAGAAAAAATGAAGGTAAATTATTCCTATCTAAAATTTCCAGCTCACTATTGTCACTAATGATATTCCCCATTCAGCACCATAAGGTGTTTTTAGTAGATCGTATGTATGATGAGCTGTCTTACCGGAGGAATAACAATAAAAAAAAGGAAAAACTTGAAATTTTATAGTGATTTTCACATTTTGAGGATGTCCTGAAGTGTTTCATGGCAATTGAAGTCAAAGCCATAGTTGTAATCTTGTTAAACATGGCAGCCAGTTTCTATGGAGCTAACTCCCCAAACAAGAAATAAATGACAAAATAGACTGTTTTAATGATGTTGGTTGAGGAATAAATTGACCAGGCGAGCTGTCCTGTTTTCCTTCATTAATGCCAAAGGATTGTTTAAACTCACCTTGAAAAGGAATACAGGGCCTCGGTTTAATTTTTCTGCAAAAAGACAACACCTCTGCCAAAGTATCAGCCTAGATTGTGTGTTCAAATTTCTAGTGTTGTGCTTCAATCCATGATCCTCTGACTCTGAGGCAAGAGTGCTATCACAGAGCCAAGGCTGATAAACCCATCAAATAATTAATTTAACTTCAAAGATATTGTGGATCTTGATTCCCTAAAAAACCTTTGATAAATTATCGCATAGATGGCTATAAGGTTGTGTCCTGTGGAAAGAGCGGTTAAATTTTAAGATAGATTGAAAATTTCAAGGTGAGTTTAAACAATCCTATGGCACTATTAAAGGAAAACAGGACAGCTCTTCTGGTCAACATTTATTCCTCAACCAACATCACTAAAACAGTCTATCTTGTCATTTATCTTATTCTATCTTGTCATTTATCTTATTCATGTTTGGGGAACTAGCTCCATAGAAACTGGCTACCATGTTTAATGAGATTACGACTATGGCTTTGACTTCGATTGCCATGAAACATTTTGGGACATCCTCAAAATGTGAAAAGTGCTATAAAATTACAAGTATTTCCTCCATTCCTGGAGGCTGTGTGGTTATTAATGGTAGCAGCTCTTGGTGGCGTCCAGTCAATTGTGGTGTCTTTTAATTTCAACATGTTACAGCTTTGCGTCTCATGTATTCAATAAATGATGATCGATGAAATTGTGTATTGGCAAATAAAACATTTGATGATTTTTGTGAAACATAGTTTGAATAATTAGACTGAGGCATGTTTTCATCTAACCTGGCAAACAATTAATTTATTACCATACAAGAAATTCAGAAACCAAGTTAGTTAAGCAGATTTATGATTGTTTAATACATGTTTATACAATGATTTTAACTTTTATCACTCTGTTTTTTCATAGAAAAAGGAGCCTGTTGGTGAAAGTGATGCTGTACCACAAAGTTCGCAAAACCTGGATGACCTCAATGCTGAAGTTTTAAGTGTAAGTGGCACTGATTCAATAATCGTTTTCTATTTCTACCATATTGCTGTAGTACTGTATTTTTTTGTTGTTTAAAAAAATACAGTTTGAATACAGTTAAGTTGTTTTGACCAACAGTTACATTTGTAGTGAGCAACAATTCAATGTAAAATGCACCGAAGAGTAACATTAAGAGAATTCATGTGTTTGACCTCAATATAAGTAAATGAGCACATGTGCTTTATTTCTAATGTCCATGTTTGGATGAGTTCCCTCCTTGATTTTCTACTTTTAGTTTCTTTCTTCATGACCTGGTTTACTGTTTACAATTGCAAGAGTGGCCTTGTATCTTATTCCTGGGCTACCACCAGTGCTTTCTGTAGGCACAGAACCAGGAAGCACCAGAGACCACCCACGTGTGATTTCTTTCCCATCTGATTATCTTTTCTTCCTATGTGCATTCGTGATAAGGTAGACAAATTAACAGCGTAAATAGATGTAAACGGGTACAATATGATTGTGATTACGGAGTCATGGCTGCAGAGTGACCAAGGCTGGGAACTGAATATCCAAGGCAAAAAGGAAAAGGAGGTGATGTTATTAGTTAAGGATGAAATCAGTGCGATAGTGAGAGAGGATATTGGATCAGAAAATCCAGATGTAGAATCAGTCTGGGTGGAACTAAGAAGCAACAAGGGGAAGAAAACATTAGTGGGAGTTGCCTATAGGTCTCCAAACAATAGTGAGAAGGTAGGGGATGGCATTAAACAGGAAATTAGAGATGCATATAACAAGGGTGCTACAGTAATGGGTGACTTTAATCTACATATAGACTAGGCAAACCAAATTAGCAATAATACTGTAGCGATGAATTCCTAGAGTGTGTACAAGATGGTTTTTTAGACCAATATGTTGAGGAACCAGCTAGGGAACAGGCTATCCAGATTTGGTATTGTGCAATGAGAAGGGACTAATTAATGACCTTGTTGTGCAGGGTCCTTTAGGAACAGTGATCATAACATGATAGAACTCTTCATTAGGATGGAAAATGAAATAGTCTGATCTGAAACTAAGTTCCTAAATCTGAACAAAGGAAACTACGATGGTGTGAGGCATGAGTTGGCTAAGATAGACAGGGGAACTTCATTAAAAGGCATGATGGTAGATAGGCAATAGCTAATATTTAAGGAACTAATGTATGCATTGCAACAGTTATACATTCCTTTCTGGCTCAAAAACACAACAGGAAAAGCAGCCCAACCATGGCTAACAAAATAAATTAAGCATAGTATTGGATCCAAAGAGGAGTCATATAAAGTTGCTAGAAAAAGTAGCAAGTCTGAGTATTGGAGGTAGTTAGAATTCAGCAAAGGCTAAGAGATTGATAAAAGGGGAAAAATAAAATATGAGAGTAAACTTGCAAGCAACATAAAAGTGGACAGTAAAGCTTCCATAACTATGTAAAAAGAAAAATATTAGTGATGACAAATATAGGTCCCTTACCTTCTGAAACAGGATAATTTATAATAGAGAACAAGGAAATAGCAGAGCAATTAAACAACTACTTTAGTTTTGTCTTCACGGAGGAAAACACAAATAACCTCCCTAAATGCTAGGGAACCAAGGGTCTAGTGAGAAGGAGGAATTGAAGGAAATTAGTATTACTAAAACAATAATGTTGGAGAAATTAATGGGACTAAAAGCCGATAACTCCCCAAGGCCTGATAATCTCCATCCCAGGTTACTAAAGGAGGTGGCCATGGAGATAGTGGATGAGTTGGTTGTCATCTTCCAAAATTCTGTAGAATCTGGAACAGTCCTGGCAGATTGGAGGGTGGCAAATGTAACCCCAGTATTTAAAAAAGGAGCGAGGGAGAAAATAGGGAATCACAGACCAGTTAGCCTAACATCAGCAGTAGGGAAAATGCTAGAGTCTATTATAAAGGATGTAATTACACTTAGAAAGTATCAACGGGATTAGACAAAGCCAACATGGATTTATGAAAGGGAAATCATGTTTGACAAACCAACTGGAGTTTCTTGAGGAAGTAAGTAGCAGAATAGATGAGGGAGATGTGGTGTATTTGGATTCCCAGAAAGCTTTTGATAAAGTCCCATATAAGAAGTTAGTGTGTAAAATTAAAGTACATGGGATTGGGAGTAATGTATTGGCATGGATTGAGAATTGGTTAGCACACAGGAAACAGAGAGTAGGAATAAACGGGTCTTTTTTCGGAGTGCCAGGCAGTGACTAGTGGGGTATTGCGGGCATCAGTGTTTTGGCCCCAACTATTCACAATACATATCAATAATTGGATGAAGGAACAAAATGTAATATTTCCAAGTTTGCTGACAACATGAAATTTGGTGGGAATGTGAGCAGTGAGGAGGGTGTTAAGAGGCTTCAAGGCGATTTAGACAGTTTGAGTGAGTGGGCAAATACATGGCAGATGCAGTATAACATGAATAAATACGAAGTTATCCACTTCGGTAGGAAAAACAGAATGGCAGAGTATTACTTAAACGGTGATAGATTGGGAAATGTTAATGTACAAAGGGACTTGGGTGTCCTTGGGTGTCCCACTGAAAGCAAGCATGCAAGTGCAGCAAGCAGTTAAGAGGGCAAATGGTATGTTGGCCTTCATTGTGAGAGGACTTGAATACAGGAGTAAGGGTGTCTTACTACAGTTATACAGGGCCTTCGTGAGACACCTGGAAGTAGTGTGTGCAGTTTTGGTCACCTTACCTAAGAAAGGATATACTTGCCATAGAGGGAGTGCAGCAAAGGTTCACCAGACTGATTCCTGGGATGGCAGGATTGTCGTATGAGGAGAGACTGGCCCAACTAGGCCTGTATTCACTGGAGTTTAGGAGAATGAGAGGGTATCTCATTGAAACGTATTAAATTCTGACAGGATACAGGGATGATGTTTCCTCTGGCTGGAGATCTAGAACATGGGGTCACCATTTCCGGAAACGGGGTAGGCCATTTAGGACTGAGATGGGGAGAAACTTCTTCACTCAGAGGATGGTGAACCTGTGGAATTCTCTACCACAGAAGTCTGTGAAGTCCAAGTCACTGAATATATTTGAGAAGGAAATAGATTTCTGGACTCTAAAGGCGTCAAGGTGTATGGGGAGAGCGCGGTAGTATGGCATTGCGATAGAGGATCAGCCATGATTATATTGAATGACAGAGTAGGCTCGAAGGGCCGAATGACCTACTCCTGCTCCTAGTTTCTATGTTTCTGTGAAGCAGCTCAGATTGTAAACAGTGTGGAACAGGATTCAGACTGGTGTGTGCCCTTGTTCTTTGTCATTGAACAATGAATGTACTTACACTCTTGAGCCACCATATCACCTTGTTGTATTCTTCAAGGTACTCTATAGGTGAACTTAATGGTCATCAGTTTTTTAAATCGGAATTTTGGGATAAAACTAGAAAATGTTGGTAATACACAGCAAGTCCATAAATACCTGTGAAGAGAAAAGGTTAAAATTTCAGTGTTGCCTCTTTATAGAAGGCAAGCAAGACTCTTTATAACAGTGAATAAAACAAAGGGGCAGGGAAGAAATTACAAATGTCAAGTATGCCTACTCCTATTTTAAAAGAGCAATTAATCGGTTGGTTAGCCTGTACTCAAGTCTTTAAAAAGAAGCCGTAAAGAAGCAAAGTTATGCCAGATATTCAAAATCACCTCAGTTAGTCAGGATAGATATTAAAAAGACAAATAAGGAAATCGGCTCCAATTTGGAAGGAAATCAAAATGGAAGTTCTGTGGGAAAAATAGTGAAGGAAAATGGGAAAGATTGCTAATGTCTGAAGTTGCTGACTTCAGTGTGTAAGCTGCAGGTTGGTGGGGAGAGAGATGAAATTTGCTTTGGGCTTTGTTCAGATGGTAATGGAGGCTGTTAGTTGAGTTGGTCAGGATTGTGCTTAAGACCATAAGACATTGGAGCAGAAATTAGGCCATTTGTCCCATCGAGTCTGCTCCACCATTCAATCATGGCTGATAAGTTTCTCAACCCCATTTTCCTGCCTTCTCGCCGTAGCCTTTGATCCCCTTACCAATCAAGAACCTATCTATCTCGGTCTTAAATACACTCAATGACCTGGCCTCCACAGCCTTCTGTGGCAATGAATGGGCAGAACAGAGAAATTTGGAAAAGTGACCACCCTTAATCTCTATTTGGCCATTTCCTTGTAGAGTTTATTCAGAACAGTGAATTCTCAGTACATCAAACTGGAGAAAATACTTGTAAATTGTTGTCTCAGATAGGAGGAGGATTTAGACCCTGGAGAGTGGTGTAGGTAGAAATAATCCAACTGTTGCATCTGGGACAGGCATTGCACCTGGAACAGTTGTGCTCGTAAAAGTGAAGGATAGCTCCAGGAATCATCAAGCAAAATTTCACTTATTTCCAGCTTTATAAATAAAATCCTCATCAGGCTTATGGTGCGCCTTCATTACGGGAGTGTTCCGTTTTCTATTGCTGAGCTGATATTATGTAACTTAAGTACACATGGAACAAAACAAAGGCACCTTGTAATTTAGTAGTTTTATTCCATGACAGGAAAATATTTGCCAGCCACCTGTGTAGAATGGTTAGAAAGGTACTAGCCCAAATGTTTGGTCAAGTATATCAGGTCAGCATTAAAAGCTCATCTTATTTGCTGTTTGCCATTTGGATCCACCCATTCCTGTTGCAGTTATTTTTTTTGTAAGTGGTTTGTACTGCCTCTTGCCTCACTCACACTTTCTGCAAGAAGAAGGTTTGCAGTGGAGTTCCCCAGGGGTCGGCATAGGGACCTTTCCTTTTCCTGATATAAATGATCTAGATCTTGGTGTGCAGGGGACAATTTCAAAGTTTGCTGACAACACAAAACTCGGGAGAATTGTAAACTGTGAGAAGGAGTGTAGAACTTCAAAAGGACATTGACACATTGGTGGAGTGGCAGATAGGTGGCAGATGAAGTTCAATGTGGAGAAGTGTGAGGTGATACACTTTGGTACAAAGAGCATGGAGAGACAGTATAAAATAAAGGGTACTGTTCTAAAGGGTTTGAGGAGCAGGGAGACCAGGGTGTATAAGTCATTAAAGGTGGCAGGACAGATAGAGCTGTTTCTAAAGCATACAGTATTCTAGGCTTCAGTAATAGGGGTATAGAGCACAGGAGCAGGGAGGTTATGATGAACTTATGTAAGACAATGGTTAGATCTCAGCTGAATATTGTGTCCAATTCTGGGGTGCCACACTATAGGAAGGACGTGAACACATTGGGGAGAGTGCAGAAGAGGTTTATGAGAATGGTTCCAGGGCTGAGACACTTCAGTTATAAAGAAAGATTGGAGAAGTTGGGGCTGTTTTCCTTGGAGAAAAGAAGGCTAAGAGGAGACTTGAAAGAAGTTTTCAAAACCATGAGAGGTGTGGACAGAGTAGATAGGGGGAAAATGTTCCTGCTCGTAAACGGATCAAGAACCAAAGGGCACGGTTTTAAAGTATTTTGCGAAAGAAGCAAATGCAAGATGAGAAAAAACTTTTCCACACAGCGAGTAGTTAGGGTTTGGAATGTACTGCCTGAAAGTGTGGTGGAGGCAGGTTCAATTAAGGCATTCAAGAGGGAATTGGATGATTATTTAAATAGAAACAATGTGCAGGGTTACAGGGAAAAGGCAGGAGATTGGCACGAAGTTAAAATGTTCTGAGAGCCGGTGCAGACATGATGGGCCGAATGGCCTCCTTCTCCACTGTAACAATTCTGTGATTTTAGTTCAGGGTTGGGATAGTGAGTTGAAGAGGAAGCAATAAGGCACAGACTTTGGTGAGATGAGTTACAACAGCTGAAGATCAGTGAGGTGAGGATGTCGTTGCACTTCAGTCTATCTAAAACCAGCTCTTTCTACTTTATTACAGCTTGTTCTGGTTTTACATTTTCTGAGTCTATTGCTGAGGCAGTGTGTACAGTTTTGTGCTGCCTATTCATGAAATCCTTAACCATGTTTCAGCTCTGCTTAATGTTTTGGTAAAGCTAAATTTCTAGATTGTAGTGTGCTTTTTGTACCTTTAATTCCTCTAGAATATTATAAAGGCAGGAACCAAGGACCTATAGGATGCATCTTCACATCTAGAGTTTGATTTAGTCAGGCCATCTTGGTGAGGTAGAAAGTGGCAACCATGTTCTTATCTGTAAATAATGATGGACACTGGAGAGATTTTTTTTATAGTGTTTTCTCAGTTTGCATTTTGACACTACAGTACCTTAAGCTGAAAATAGACAGGCGGTGTTTTTGGTCTTGTAGAGAATTATTGTTGTAGGAACTTGGCCCATCCTACACCCTGAGGTGGGAGCACAATGGCTGAGTGGGCAAAGAAGTACTCCCTCCTTCCCTTTCCTTATTCATTAAGGGTGAATAAAGCCATATGAATCTCTGTATTTTTGAATTTTCTTAGTGAATGATTTTGTCCTTTAATACTAAACTTTTTCCCTGTTTAGTTATCCTTTTCAACTGCGTAACTCAGCAGAATATAATTACAAGTAGAAGTTACACCTTTTTGTAATGCAGTGCAAGTTAAGCTGACTAATGCAGCAAATGACGCCATCGTATTTTTTAATAGCTTCTTGAACTACAAACTTTTACAGTTGTATATTCTTACTTTTCAGGGTTTAACTGTAACTCAGATCAAGAAAGTACGGATTCTCATTGATGAAGCTATTGGCAAATGTGATGCAGACCGTCTGAAACTGGAAGGACAGAGGCTAGACAGTCTGAGAGAAATTGGTAATATCCTGCATCCCTCTGTACCCATCAGCAATGATGAGGTAAGAACAAAGCTCACCTTACTTCTGGTTTGAATTCTTCATTTTATTTTAAGATCTGGCCTTTATTTTCCAACACACTCTCTTTCATATTATAAAGAGTTTTCCTAGAATAGAGTTCAAATTCAGGTGGGTCACCCCTAAAGAGAGGTCTGTTATAACCACGTTATCCAAGTAACATGAAAGTGTTTTTTGGGTTGACTCATGGAAAAGATATAGACAAAAGACTCACTGAATCAATTTCAAATGAAGAGTGAGGCATCCATCCCATTCTCAATATCTTCTTCAGTGATGTGGTAGATAGCATTATTCAGGATGGCCTTAGAATGTGCATTTCAGGTATTTCTGAAAATATTTCAGCAGAGCTTTTTGCTGGTATTAATGTGTTGCTGGCAGAATCACTTGGAGGTTTAGTACACTTTACTCACCAACTTGAACAATGGGCAAACCAATGGAATGTGATATTGTGTGCCCCCAAGATCAGTAGAATCGCTTTGCATATTTAGAGACATGACCTGATAACATAGGAGTATTTGTTCCAATTACCAATTTATTTCCTACATCAGGGGCTCTGCTGGATAACCGCTTTAGCCTCATGAGATTGTACTGAAGAGGGTCAGAAGGCAGTTTTGTCTGTCCAGCCATGTCTTGTCTTGATCAATCACATAATCCCTATACTGTTTAAGAATGTAGTATCCAAGACATTTGTCCAACCAGTTAGTCTTCATAATTCAGAATTTTTAGGCACATTTGCACTAGGATTAACAATTGTATTGTCACTGTTGTCAGCTTATTGAGAGATGATCTGCAGTTGATTATTGAAAAATTTCATTTTCAATTTATTTCTGATTTTAGAATATGATGGAAATTTAGGAGATTCCAATGTTCCTCCTTTTGCAGGATGTAGACAATAAAGTGGAGCGAACATGGGGAGACTGTACAGTCATGAAGAAGTACTCTCATGTTGACCTGGTGGTAATGGTTGATGGTTTTGAAGGAGAGAAGGCGTCTGTAGTTGCAGGGAGCCGAGGGTATTTCTTGAAGGTGAGCTTAAAAGAGGTTAAATGACAATTTTTTGGGAAAGGTTTTGCTGTAACCTATCAATTTCATCCGGTATAAATGAATACAAATAGTGGCACATCCTGGTAGAGCATTGAGGTTTTTCTCATCTTGACGATTTTCGCAACAATTCTCCTCCACTGTTGGTTTTTGGGTGTTCTGAACCCCTAATTGTTATGGGAAATGACTGGCAAAAAGTTCAATCATGATTCTGCTTCAATGAAATAAGGTCAGAACAAGTTTATTAAGTTTTTAGGTAAATTAAGGCAATAAACTCAGGCAGTGATTTACAGTCTAACATGGGTTATATACTTCCTGTATTATGGCTGGACGGGGAGCACACAGAATCATAGAAACTTTACAGTGCAAGGGGAGGCCATTCAGCCCATCAATTATGGTCTACATCGACAGTACCCAATGACTACTACTCTTTTGGTCTTCGGGCTCCTTTGGTTTCGCTTTCTTTCTCTCCTAGATTTCTCTATCGCATGAATCTGATTGGGAGGCACACTTTTATCCTGACCTAATCCCTCCCACACTCCAATCATCATCTGCCCCCGTGTTTGAGCATACTTTCCTTGACCAACCCAGGTTTCTTCCGTGTGATCGTCACACTATTGCATAATGTTTTTCACATCCATTTTTGTTTGACTGTCTCTTACCTCAAAGCTCCAAGGTCTTAACTCCTAGAGAGGCCTAGAGATTCCAATTCTGTGTTTTTACATGCACAAGCAATTTCCACTCAGCTTTTTTGCTGCAAGTAAGCTCTTCCTAATAACTTGACATAGTTTTCCCATCGTCCCACTACCTGGCATCATTTCTATACCTATTTCTAAGTTTTCCCACTTTGCAATTCTACAAAGACTATTTCCTAATAATGTTAGATGTTAGTTTCTAATAATAAACTTAGATTTTAACAATTAGTACTCTGGTTAGTAACCAAGTAATATTACACTACTGAAGGCTTTTATTTCTCTCTGAGGCAGAGGTCTATGTGCAGGTCTCCCCTCTGGTACATCACTTGAGGTTTGTGTGTAAGCGTTCCTTCCCAGTGAGGGTTGTTTTACTGCATAGAGTGAGCATCATAGCTGAACCTGATCGTCTTCAGTTAGTTGCAATAGAATTTGGATTGAATTTGAACATTCTGGTATCAATTAGCTCAGCCACTCAGCGTTCATTGGATAATTAATATAGCAAAGACATTTACTTGTATATTTTCAAAACAAATTATTTTTCATGGCTGGTTTTTGTAATTTACAACTATTATTTTAAATGCATTGCATTAGCTTCCTTTCTTAAAATGTTGATTGTAATTTTTTTTGCATATGTAGACTGCAAAGAACAAAATGATCAATTTTCCACTTTTGCTTTCTCATTTATCCAGTCTGAAAATACAAAAAAAGAGAAAAATCCATAATGTTCAGCTAGCTGTACAGGTTCACTTTTGTATTTTTTTCCTCACTTTGCACATGTAACATCCACTTCCGATCCCTGCTGTGCAGATCAATGCCTGTTTCTGGTTGCAGTGGTTATGGAGTAGTTTCATCTAAACTAAAGAGAATGGAGAAACTTTTGTATTCTTTAAATGAACTTTCCCTTGCCAGGATAGGGATCAAAAAGAAAAGCTAATTGACCCTGATATTCAGTATGAGTTGTGTGTGTGCAAGATGATGTTTGGCAGAATTAAGTTTATAAGTATTGACATGTACTAGAGTAGACAAATCCTGTGCTCTGCAATATATTCAGTATTTTCAGTCCTGTTTTTACAGGGTCCTTTGGTATTTCTGGAACAAGCCCTGATCCAACATGCTCTGCGGTGTCTGTGCAGCCAAGGCTATACTCCACTTTATACACCATTCTTTATGAGAAAAGAAGTGATGCAAGAAGTGGCCCAACTTAGTCAGTTTGATGAAGAACTCTATAAGGTATTAAAATAATAAAACTGCTTTATCTGGTCATAAATCATAATGGAGGAAAAATGTTTCCATCTTTTCCCACACCTGCATGTGCTATTAGAAATAGGATGATTTATGCTGTGGTGTCACCCATGAACAGATTATCATGAACAGCATTTGCCATCATTTATAAATCCCCTGTTTATCCACATTCACCTTATTGAGCATTATATTATCAATAACAGCCACCTTTGCTTTAAATTTTCACTAAATTTAAGGGATTCATGATTCCTTTTGGACTCCTCTGATGCTCAGTTAATACATGCACTGGCTAATGTTATACGGAGCCAAATAGATCAGAAGATCCCACTTTTAATCCCTGGTTTGTGATGAGTGACTAATTTTTAACTAGAACATCATTGGGGACACTGCAGATGGCTTGGAGGAACATAAGTTCAAGCATGTTTCCCATCCCTTGGTAACCATTGCTCCTTCCTGAAGGATGCATGCATGTGAATGTTGGTTAGCTCTGCATGGATTTGACAGTGCTCCTCATATGTTTAAATGGCATGAGGATAATCACTCTCTTGGCTGATGTGAAAAATAGCCACTGTGGTAAGGTACCAAAGAGCTGGTGACACCATTAGGCTGTACCCTGCTCTTGGAGAGATTGCCTTCAAAAGGATAGATGATAAAATAAGCTTCTCTCTACAGCTGCTGCCAGACCTGAGTATTTCCAGTATTTTATGTTTTTATTTCAGACTATAAGATTAGGTGCGGCAAGTACAAAAACAGAATTTTCAACAGGAATCTCTAGACAGCAGACACTTACTGTGTCCTGTCTCAACAGAGATATTGAACCACCGCTGCTCTTTCTGAAATTAACAGATACTGGGTTGAACCTGAGACCTCCTGAATCTCTAGAGTTTAGTCATTGTAATAACTAGCTTATCTGTTAGGAAAACCCCAATCTTTCTTCATAAAATTCTTAATATCCTTGCCTCATACCATCCCAAAAGCAGTATTTACCTTACAATGGCTTGATGATGAGAACTGCACACAGTACATGGGATGGTCTCTGACAAATGCTGTAGGCAATAATATGACCTTTTCTGATTTATGCTCTTGCCATCTGCTTATTAAATCCAGTATAAAAATCCAGTATTTTATTTGCAGTTTTCTAAATCTATAATTCAACACTGTGCTGATAAGATGTACCCACTGCAACTCCGAGATCTTTCTCAGTAAGCTCTAAGAAACCACTGTTCTACTTAATCCATATTTCCTTTTTTTGCTCCTATACCAAATATTTTACCCAAGTAAACCATTGTAAATAAGTGCAATTTTCTTTTCTAGTTTTAACTAGATTTTTATATTTCAGTGCTACAAACAAAAGTCAGCACTTAATGATGCCAAAAGTGAAGGTACACAAAAATCTTATACTGAACTGCAAATCCCCGTTTTCTCATTAGGTTGTTGGAAAAGGCAGTGAGAAATCAGATGACAGCTCAATCGATGAGAAATACCTGATTGCCACTTCTGAGCAGCCAATTGCAGCGTTGCATAGAGATGAATGGTTAAAACCTGAGGACCTCCCTATTAAATATGCTGGACTTTCCACCTGCTTCCGTCAGGAGGTTGGCTCACATGGCCGTGATACTAGGGGCATCTTCCGTGTTCACCAATTTGAAAAGGTAAATCGAAATATTTGGAAATATGCTAGGTATTGAGGCTAGCTCAGTAAATTAAGTGGTGTGGTATGGCGCTGTCTTATTGAGTACCCGACAAACCAAATTTTACTTCTCATGACACCCATTCCAGCACTAGGTGATTACTATTTGTCTTATTGCCCAATACTAGGGGGGGAATATGCTCAGCCAGCATTTCTCCCCCTGATTGTTCTCCTGGAGTTACATTTGTGTGGACTTCAGGGGAGGATAGAGTTATATTAGGTTGTGCTGGCCCTTGTGTTGAATTGCATTCAACCAATCAGTGACCATTTTACACGTGAATTGTGGTCACTTGACAGAGCTACCAGCAGCCCCTTAGATTGTACCTGAGCAGGAACTACTGCTTCAGGGAATAAAGGATTAGGGAAGAAAACTAGAGGAGAAAAAAATTATCTTGGTCACTACAGATGATATTTTGTTGCCTCAAACTAAGACTAATTTTACTATAGGGGCAGAAAGTATATTGTATAAACACTTCCTTCTAACAGTAATAACTTATAAAGTTTACTTCAGAACAATAAATCAATAGATTTGTTGATCAGTTAAGATTGTTTCACGACAGAGAACTGGTTCAGTATGAATCTGATTTTTGTCTTCACAGATTGAACAGTTTGTTTTTGCATCCCCTCACGATAATAAATCATGGGATATGTTTGAGCAAATGATTGGAACTGCTGAAGAATTCTACCAGTCTTTGGGCCTTCCTTACCGCATTATAAATATTGTATCAGGTACCTGAAAAATCATGCAGTTGCTTTGGTTGAACATATATAAAATGTCACTTATTTTGTGTTAAATTCAAGAAAAACAACTCGAATATTGAAGTCATTGAAGGATTGACAACCATTGGTAAATGAGGGCTAAGAATGGAAAACAAGATACTACTTCAGTCTAAGACTGAAGGTTGAAAAGCTGTGTTTTAATCAACTGTGTTTCTGTAATATGTTCTGTTCTTACAGTAAGAAATGTGGTTTTGATTTTTTTAAAAGCTAATTACTCTTATTTGTTAGTTTTTTAGATCACTTAGGCAGCTTTTCTCACTTACTGATAAGTGGGAATATGCAACTGAATAGCAAGTTACACAATACAAATAAGACTTCTCTGAATTATCATAGTGTTTACTGGCAGTGTGAGGAATGTATTTGTAAAGATGGATCTTCTCAGTTTTATTTTATATCAAAAATCCAGCAGTTTAACTAATAAACTTCAATTTCTGATCATAGATCTCACTCACTTCCTTTGGATGTGATCATTTGCTTTTTTGTTAAGCTGTTGCAATGAACATGCAAGGGTGGCAGAACCTGGCATGCTTTGTTTTGGCTGTAGCTCCTGGTATCTGATTATAAAGTGATACTTATCATAGACACAGAAAGGTCAATGAACTGCAAAGTTCTAATTTTCTGAAGGGAAAGGGGCAGAGCAGGTAGAGAAATGACATTACCATCTCACTTTGTCTACTGTATAAACAGTTCCAAAATTATATCATCCACTTTTATTCCACTTGATATTACATTGTGTACATAAATGGGTCTAAAGTCATTTTGTTTTTTCTGCTCTGGTAGGTGCATTGAATCATGCTGCAAGTAAAAAGCTGGATTTGGAAGCCTGGTTTCCTGGTTCTGCTGCCTTCCGGGAGTTGGTGTCTTGTTCTAACTGTACAGATTACCAAGCACGAAGGCTACGAATTAGATATGGACAAACCAAAAAAATGATGGACAAAGTAAGTCAACAGTTGGGATAAGAGGAATGGATATAAAGTGCAATACACTGTCCTTTCATTTTGACAACCAGGGATCAGACAAAGATGATGATGAAACAAAAATGTATGTCAGACAATTGTAATACTATAATGTGAAAGCTGTTTGAGTCCAGTCCTTTCTGGATCTGGGCCAAGAGCACAAAGCATTGCTTGCACAAGTTGGCACTAAATTGGTAGACTCACACTGGCAAAGTAAGGAGTGTTCTTTTCACTAAGGAACATTGTATGGGACAGATTGGATTGATTTAATGCTGCATTTGACTGTCCTTTATCTTGTTAGACCTTGGTTTAGGCACCAGATGGCAAGAATGGAAAAGTGTTCCATTCAACAACCTTCATGAGCATAACCATTTGTCACAAAGGAAAAAAGGAAAAGCTTGAATTGTTGTTAAATGAATTACTTTCTTTTTAATTCCTTCATGGGTGTTGGATTCACTGGAACACCAGCATTTATTTCCCATTCTGAATTGCTCTTAAGGTGGTGATGAGTCGCCGCTTTGAACTGCTGCAATTTACATGGGGTTGGTACTCCCACAGGGAGTTGGGGAGAGTTCTATGATGTTAAAGAAACAGTGATACATTTGGAAATCTGAATCGTGTGACTGGATGGGAAATTGCAGTTGGTGCTGTTCTCATGTGCTTGCTGCCCTTGCCCTAATATAGACGTAGAGATCATTGGTTTGGTAGGTGCTGTTGAAGCAGTGTTGGTGAGTTGCTCCAATGCATCTTGTAGATAGTACGCACTGCAGCTACAGTGCACCAATGATGGAGGGTGTAAATGTTTATGGCGGTGACTGGGGTGCCAGGCAGGTGGGCTGCTTTGCCCTGGATGGAGTCACACTTAAGTATTGTTGGAGCCGCACTCATCCAGGCAGGTGAAGAGTTTTCATCACACTCCTGACTTGTGTATTATAAATGGTGGACTGACTTTGGGGAGTTACAAGGGTGAGTTAACTTATCGCAGAATTCCCAGCTTCTGACCTGCTTTTGTAGCCACAGTATTTATATAGTTGGTCCAGTTCAGTTTCTGGACAATGGTAACCCTCAGGATGTTGATGGTCGGGCATTTAACGATGCTAATGCCACTGAATGTCAAGAGGAGATGGTTAGATTTTCTCTTGTTGGAGATGGTCATTGCCTGGCACTTGTGTGACTCTAATGTTACTTACCACTTATCAGCCCAAGCCTGCATGTTGTCCAGGTCTTGCTGCATATAGACACAGAGTGTGTAAATAACTGAGGGTAACGATTGGTACTGTACACTGTAATCATTAGTGAACACCTCCACTCCTGACCTTATGATGCCGGGAAGGACATTGATGAAGCAGCTGCAGATGGTTGGGCTGAGAATGCTGCCCTGAGGAACTTCTGCAGCGATGTCTTGATGCTGAGATGATTGGCCTCCAGCAACTACAACCTTCCTCTTTTGTGCTGAGTGTGACTGCAACCAGTGGAGAGTTTCTCTCTCCCTCCCCCCACCGATTTCCATTAATTTCAGTTTTACTAGGGCTCCTTGACCCCACACTCAGCCAAATAAGTAATTAGGTTATTGGTGAGGAAGCGCCACTTAATAGCATTTTCGACAAAACCTTCCACTGCTTTGCTGATGTTTGAGAATAGACTTATGGGGCAGTCATTGGCCAGATTGGATTTGTCTTGCTTTGTGTGACGAGGATACACCTGGACAATTTTCTGATTTGTCAGGTGAATGCCAGTGTTGTTCCTACACTGGAACAGTTTGGCTAGAGGCGCAGCTAGTTCTGAAGCAAAAGTTTTCAGCACTACAGCCAGGATGTTATTGGAAATCATAGCCTTTGCTGTATCCATTGCACTCAGCCATTTCTTCATATCATGAGGAGTGAATTGAATTGGCTGATGGATTGGCTTCTGTTTTGGTGGGGACCTCAGAAGGAGGCCGAGATGGTTGTCCCCTGAGCACTTCTAGCTGAAAATGATTGCAAGTGCTTCTTTTGCACTGCCCCATCGTTAAGGATGGGATGTTGCCAGAGCTTCTTCCTCCAGTTAGTTGGAGGTGTCAGCTGTGGCTCAGTTCATAGCACCCTCGCCTTTGAATCAGAGGGTTGTGGGTTCATGTCCCACTCCCGGAAACCAAGAATTGTGATTGTACTTGGAACAGTTGCAATCTGTGACTGTTGATAACTGGAAAGAGTTTCCTCCAGTTAGTTGGAGGTGTCAGCTGTGGCTCAGTTCATAGCACCCTCGCCTTTGAATCAGAGGGTTGTGGGTTCATGTCCCACTCCTGGAAAACCAAGAACTGTGATTGTACTCGAAAGAAGTTGCAATCTGTGACTGTTGGTAACTCGAAAAGAGTTTCCTCCAGTTAGTTGCTTAATTGTCCACCACTATTCTTGACTGGATCTGGTAGGACTGGAGACCATAGATCCAATCATTTAGTTCTGGGATCACTTAGCCCTATATGTCTATAGCATCCTGATTCTGTTGTTTAACATGCATGCGATGTCATGTTGTAGCTTTAACAACTTGGCACTTCATTTTTAGTATGATTGGTGCTGTTCCAGGCATCTTCTTCTGCCCCCCTCATTGGACTAGGCTTAATCCCTGGTTTAATAGTAATGAGGGATATACTGGCCCATGATGTTATGGATTGTGGAGGAATGCAATTCAATTACTGTTTGTGGCCCACACCACCTCATAGATGCCTGGTTTGAGCTGCTCGGTCTGTTCTGGATCTATCCTATTTGGCGCGATGATAGTGCCACACAATACAATGGAACAGGCAGTCAGCGTGAAGACAGGCCATCTTCTCCACGTGGACAGTGCTCACTGCTATCAATACTGTCATGGACAGATGCATCTACAACAGGTAGAATGGTGAGGGCAAGGTCAAGGCTTTCCCTTCTGTTATTTTCCTCACCACCTGACACAGGCTCAGTCTGGCAGCTATGTCCTTCAGGACTCAACCAGTTCAGTCAGCATTGGTACTAATTTCCCACTCATGGTAAGTTCCCTAACCAGAGTACATTTTATGCCTTTACTACCCTCAGTGCTCAAAGAGGCATTAGTGTGCTGTTTAACTATGGGGCAACTACAAACAAACTCATGTCATCCTTTAGTGGCATCTGCACTTTCAAGAAGTCCTTAACAGTAGAATGTGCAACTGCTGGTAAGGTATTTATTTTGTCCTTAGCATGGGAACATTGAAGCCACTTGTCACACCTTGGTTGATCTGGTTAAGATGAGGTAACTCTGCCCAAATTTGTGTCCTTTCTTATTTATATGGTTCAAGAACAAGAACAAAGAAAAGTACAGCACAGGAACAGGCCCTTCGGCCCTCCAAGCCTGCGCCGATCATATTGCCCGTCAACTAAAACATTTTGCACTTCTGGGGTCCGTATCCCTCTATGCCCATCCTATTCATGTATTTGTCAAGCTGCCTCTTAAACACCACTATCGTACCTGATTCCACCACCTCCTCTGGCAGCGAATTCCAGACACTCTGCATAAAAAAACTTGCCCTGCACATCTCCTCTATAGTTTTCTCCTCTCACCTTAAATCTATGTCCCCTAATAATTGAAACAATGCCACATACTTACTCATCAAACAGTTTGGAAAATGTTAACAATGAAGGAAAGTCTAAGCATAGGTTTACTTTTTTTTGTTTAAATGGGATGCTGGAGACACCATTTTGGTTGATGTATTCAACCTTTAAAATCAGGTAATTGGTATGATGGACTTGTCTACCTAATTAGGTCTACAAATTGTCATTCCTTGGGTGAAAATTGTGCTTTTTTATTTACTAAAACTGTTTCTGTGATTAAAAATAGTGAGTAAATCCACTGTGTAGTGTTGGGCTGAACCACACAGATCAAGGAAGTCCGGATATGACAATTTGATTTCACTTGGTGAGGCAGGGATGATACATAAGCTGGCTTCAGCTCCCTAGCCCAGAGGGGGGCGAAACAGCCAGGGTTCGAATCATCCTGATCTCTCTTGTGTGATTCATACTGGAAGTGGGTCTGTTTAGATGTCAAGTGAGAGTAAGATTAGGCATCTGTGATGCCTTGCGTGGTTGGCCAATCTGCCACAGTCAAGACTTAGATATGAGGTTGATTTATTTGTGTGAGATACTGGTGGGCTACTAGTACTTATGGAACTGTACCTCAGCATGAAGCTGTCTTCAGGACAGGATTGATGAAGGTAGAAAATTACAGGATGAAGAGAAAAAAAACTGATTTGAAAGACGATTGATTCACTTTAAGTTTTTGTAAATAAAAAGGAAGTGTGAAGAACAGAGAATCAGTATAACTCTTTACTCTTGTTCCCAGGCTGAGTTCGTACACATGTTAAATGCTACAATGTGTGCAACGACTCGTGTTATCTGTGCTATCCTGGAGAATTACCAGACTGAGGACGGTATAGTGGTACCTGAAAATCTAAGGCCGTACATGCCACCAGGTAAGTGGAAAAAGTGTTTATGGGCGTAAGAACCTTGCAGGCTATGTAGTTAGTGTTAGGCCTCTGCCCTATCCATCAATATGACTCAGTTTAGTTGACTATTTTAAAGAAGAGCAGGGGAGTTATCCACAGTGTCCTGGTGAATATTTATCTGTCAATCAACATCATAAAAAAATTATCTAGTCATTTATCACATTGCTGTTCTCAGGGTGCATATTGGATGCTGTGTTTCCTATGGTATAACAGTGATTACACTTTAAAAGTACTTCATTGGCTATAAAGCATTTTGAATGTCTGATGGTCATGATAAGTGCTATATAAATGGAAGTCTTGATCTTGTCCACAAATTTAAAAAAAAGCACGGTTAGTTTCTCTAAATCTAGTGAAACTCTATACAATTGTCATTGCCAGTCTTTGGTAAAGTGAGAAATTTCAGGAATGTAGTCATGGGGTAAATTGCTAGCCAGTCAGTGGCTGCTAGTCAAATAGTGTTGAGTTAATAGGTAACGCGGACTGTTGGGGGATAAGTCAGACAAGACTGATGAGCTGAATTTGAACAGTATGAATTAATCCAAGAGACTAATTATTGATATAACAGCAAGAGTTAAGATAATTTAAATAGATATGGAAGGGGAGGGTCAAAAAATTTATAAGTAAACAATGATTGAGAAGACACAAAATAAGAGAGAAGATAGAAATCCAGCTGAAGTTCTAAACAATCTTAAGGAAATAGTTGAAGCTCTTATTAAATGATGGAGGCTTTTAGATTTAGATGCAGGATATGATGTTCGAGTTGGGTTACTAATGGGAAGAGCTTTTGCCAAATTATCTTTTCTCACCCCAAACTCGTTGAACTCGTGTAATGTTTTGAAGTTCCCTTCACAAGAATTCAAGTTATTTATTGTGAGTCTGTAACATTATTTTTTAACACTGTGAAATTTGATATTCAGTCATACAGATCAAGAAGTTTCTAGGTTTGATCTTGCCTGAGGGGGCAATTGGGCATTGGCCTCATCACCCCTGAGACGGTGTGAAGAAAAATCAGCCTTGGATCCTTCTCTTGATCAATGTATAGTGATTGCAGCTGTGAAGGGCATATGACTGAGCAGAGTGAGGATAGAATCGGACCAAATGGCTCAATAACCTTCTTAACACTCTGTAAAATGTAGTCACTTCAGTAAGATAACAAAGGGTGGTCAGCATCTATGGAACTATGTATGCCTCAGCAAGGGGACGTGCTTCCAAGGGAAAAGATGAAAATAATTTTCTTAAATTTATAATTGCTTTCTAAATTTGGAGTGTGTTCTTCAGACAAAACAAAAATGCAGCTCTTGATCTGATATGTTCAAATTCCTTTGCATCTATATCTTAGAATTAGAAGCAACTGAAATTTCAACATTTACTACGAGATAATTTTCTGAATATTAACCTTAAATGAAGTGTTTCATCATCTTTTACCCACAAATATATATACATCTTATTCAAATAGGTTTGACTGAGCTGATCAAGTTTGTCAAGCCTGCACCAATTGACCAGGAAGTATCTAAAAAACAGAAGAAGCAGCAAGAAGGAAGCAAGAAGAAACCTGCATTCTCTGATACCAGTTTGGAAAATAAAGTACAGAACATGTCTGTCCACAATTAATGAATCCTTTTAATTAAACTGTAAAATTATACTTCGTGTACTTATGGTCCAAAATAATTACTCTTGTGGATGACTTATTTGTAACTGAGATCTGTGTAAAGTAAAATCAGATAAACAGAATGTATGTAATAGTAATAATGTGCATCTCCTGGACAGATTAGCATTTACTTGAAATGGAGGAAGTTTTATGAAGAGTTTGCTGCCAATGTATGTTCATGGAATGTGGAATTTTATCTCTTCAATGATTTACAATAATAAATAACTACTAAATAAGTATGCTTTTGACTTGAAAGTCAAAATTATTTAAATTTTTATATAGTTCATTATAAAAAGTATCACTTCTTTGATTGTGTTATGGAACCTACCTAAGGCTATAGTTAAAATTCAGGAGAAATGAAACTACTAAGCCACTTTGCAGTGATTTTTCTGTTTCTTATGTCTTAGCGTACCATGTGGCATGGTATCAATACATACAAATCAGTAAGGCCTCAGATTTTATCCCTGGTTGTTACTGAGTTTAGCAGTCTTAGGGCAGTGGTGGGAACCTGACATTTAGCTTCAGTAACTCCAGGCTAAGGGGAAAAGTAGTTGAGGCTCATGTTCTGTTTGCTAAGTGTTTTCTCCTGAAAAATACAGCTTCCTGGGCCTCAATGAAGACAAGATTGAATTAATTTGATTTTTTTTATTCCTTCATGGGATGTGAGCATGACCAGCATTTGGTGTCATCCCTAATTGCTCTTGAGAAGGTGCTGGTGAGCCTCCTTGAACCACTGCAGTTCATCTGGCATAGGCACACCTACAGTGCTGTTAGGAAGGGATGGAGGATTTTGATCCATTGACAGTGAAAGAATGGTGATATTGTTCCAAGCCAGGATGGAGCATGGCTTGGAGAGGAACTTGCAGGTGGTGCTGTTCACATCACTCTGCTGCTTTTGTTCTTTAAGGTGGTAGAGGTCATGAGTTTGGAAGGTGCTGTTGAAGGAACCTTGATGAGTTGCTGCAGTGTATCTTGTATAGTATACAGTGCTGCCACTGTTTATTTAAGTTGGTGAATGAGGTGCTGATCAATGTGCTGGTTTATCCTGGATGGTGTAGAGCTTCTTGAGTGTTGTTGGAACCACACTAACCCAGTTAAGTGGAGAGTATTCCATCATATTCTTAACTACTGTCTTATACATGGCAGATAGGCTTTGGGAAGTCAGGAGGTGAGTTACTTGCTCCAGTCTCCACAGCCGCTGACCTGCTCTTGTAGCCACAGTATTTATATAGCTGGAGCATTTCAGTTTCTTGTCAATGGTAAGCCCCCCCTCCAGAATGTTGATGGTGGGGTATATGGTGATGGTAATGCTATTGAATGTAAGGTGGAGATGGTTCTTGTTGAAGATGGTCATAGCCTGGCACTTGTGTGGCACAAATATTACTTGCCATTTATCAGCCCAAAGCCTAAATACTGCCCAGGTATTGCTGCATTTGGACACAGACTGTTTCAGCACCTGAGGCTGCAAATGGCACTGAACACTGCAATCATAAGCAAGCATCCCCACTTCTGACCTTAAACTGGAGGTTTGATGAAGCAGTTGAAGATGATTGAGCCTCGGGCACTACCCTCAGGAACTCATGCAATGATGTCCTGGGACCAAAATAAATGGCTTCCAAAAACCATAACCACCATCTTTTGTGCTAGGTATGACTCCAGTCAGAGAAGTCACTCTCACCTCAACTCAATTTCATAACCTGCTCATTCTAATTTGGCTTATTCTCACTCTCCAGGCTGACTGGTGAGGGATGGCCTGGACTAATGGAGCAATTGCCTTTAACAGAAAATTGGGAAGGAAACATGAGTTATAGTTTTTAGGGGTCTATCAAACTAAAGGCAAGGGTTAAGGATTTTATTTCATCTTTTGTAAACCTTGATGAGGTTGCTCTGATGTGGTTAAGAAGATTTGTTTGGGGTTTCATTAATATTTTTTAAAAGTAAAACTCTCTTCAAAGGAAATTATCTTGTGAGATCAGTTGAGCATTGATCTCATCACCCTACTCATTCAACTCCATGTTGCAACTAAACATTTGTGCTTGTTACAAGTTTCTAGTTTTTTAAAGTTCAGATAATGTATAAACTGTCACTGTCTCCCAAAATTCACCCCTCACAACTATAACCTGCAACTCATGAAAAATGCCATGACATCTGCTCATACTCTGCAACAGGTTACTGAGAAGAAGTATATAATCTATATTGGAACTAACTAAGCAATAAACCTTCGGTATAGAGGTGTGAAATCTAAATTGGCACATATGTAATAATGTACACAAATTTAATCTAGCAAAATTGTACATTCCTCTCAGTTTACGCTTGTCACAACCTAAGCATGCTATCATAATCTCAAACTAGTTCCTGTTTCTAAAATATAACAAGACAAAACTCACCAGCCGTTATGGCAGATGAGGGTAAATTTCAACTTCAGCAGGGGCGTAAAATGGGCCATAGCAAATTGGATGCCGTTTACGCACCCCACCAAATTTTCCTTTCAAATCAATGGAAAGGCAGCCCAGGCTGGGAATACAAGTGTACATTTTCCACCCCTGTCAAAGTTGAATTTCACTCCTATCGTGTTTATAATTCCAATACAAAATTCAAAACAAAATCATTGTAACTGATTAATCAATGTACAGTAAATAACAGTATTTGGGAACATGTTCAAAGTGAAAATACATTTGCAAATTTCAAATGATTATAAATTGCTAAAGCTTCAAACTTGCAGTTTTTGAAGCCATTTAAACCAAAGGTGTTGATATTATTAAGGCTGACAGTGCGAGGTAGATGAATTAGCGCGCACAGTTGGAATAACAAGATTGCTGAAGCATGTTAATGATGGTGTCACTACTCGTAGTAATTCTGTTCCCTTGAGCTGACAGTTTAACCTTTTCTCCAGTGATGTGGTCAGTCATCGTTTGGACAAAAATAATGCAACCATCACTTCCTACAAAGGCACAAGCACTGAACCAGAAAGACCTACATCCTAAAATAGGTTAAAATGATCCACAAGCTTCAGCAGAAAGGGCTAAACAACCCTTATAACATTCCTATCTTCTGTTGGTACTCTTCACTAACTGTAGCTTTTATTTAATATAAAGCTATGTAATTGATGTAATTCAATGTGTGTTCTCTATACGTGAAGATATTCTGGAACTAAAATTTTAAAAACACGTTTCTTTAAAATTGAAAATAGAGCAATTAATAGTTATTTTAAAGGATAATAGTGGTGAGGCTCTTTTGATAATGGAACAAAAACCCAGCATCAAGGTTGTAAACTGGAAAATGCTCTGTTGTATTTGTTTTGATTACCGATTTTCATTGAAACTAATTTCTGAAAAAGCACTTGCTTTGGCAGATTCCATATAAAGCATTTTAACACAAATATATAATTTGATTTAATGGAGGGTACTATTAGATGGTTTGTAAAGCCAGGATTTTCAGCCCCTGGTATGTAGCAATTTGTGAAAGTGAGGTTTAGCTGTATTGGAGGGTAGACATAGGGGCATCCTTGGGTTTTGACAGCGTTCAGGTCATATAGACTTGACAACATTAGGTTGGCAGTAGGAGGAGCTGTAAGTAATCGTCACACAACTGGTAATTCAGAATCACAGAATTTTAACAGCACAGAAGGAGGCCATTCGGCCCATTGTGTCTGCACTGGCTCTCCAAATGAGCATTAAGACCTAGTGCCATTGCCCTGCCTTTTCCCCATATCCCTGCACATTGTTTCTATTCAAATAATCATCTAATGCCCTCTTGAATGCCTCGATTAAACCTGCTTCCACCACACTTCCAGGCAGTGCATTCCAAACCCGAACCACTCGCTGTGTGAAAAACGTCACATTTGCTTCTTTTCCAATCACTTTAAATCCATGCCCTGTCGTTCTTGAACTTTTTGCTTACAAGTGGGAAAAGCTTCTCCCTATCTACTCTGATCTGTAACTTTCCATGAGATCTCTGCAAATGTTAAATTTGATGTTTTGCTGTTGGTTTTGATAATAAATACCTCTGCCTCACACATCTCGGTAATACTTATACTCTTTTGAGCAGCCATTAAAACAAATGAATTAATTAACTAATGATCAGCCCCTTAAAGGGGCACTATAACTAAAAAATAAACTCTTCAATGGAAACTTAACAAATTAAATGAAAATGTCATTTCCAGGGCTAATGATCTTGCAGTGCCTACTGGCCACGGAAGGCCTCAGGTGTACCGGGAGTCAACTGCATGCTCCCTCTCCAAGGACACTCATGTGCGAACATAGCTGCGGAAGAGGGGCAGACAGTTGGCACTAATATTTATATGTTCTTTCAATGCAACACAGGTAATGAGTAGAGGCTCTCAAAACTCATGTTTTATGTTTTTTAAAAATAATTCAAATTAGGATGATGAAAGACACTATTTGTACTTGAATTTAATGCATTTTTTGAAATTTCTAGAGAATAATTCATGCACCAACTAAAACTACAATAGACGTGTCATCAATAGTCTGGTTCTCTATCCTATCTAGGAAGATAGTTTGTAACATGTTGTTAAACACATGGATCTTTTGGATAGAATGGTGAAGAATCTGAAATATTACATGGCAACTGATTACAAATGATTCTAATTTGAAAGATATTCAAAGTTTTTTATTAAAACAATGAGAAATCCTGTAAGAAAATTATTTAGAAACTGCAACAAAAAGATTTGTTGATGGCAGCTGAAAAATACTATGAAACTAATACTGTGCGAAATACAAGCCGACTGGGTGCAAGAGGCTTCTGTAGAGGGTAGGGGAGCAATTTGGCAGGAGAATCAGTTTAGCTATCTCTTTGCAGCTGATAATAAAACAGGATGACAGCCAGTAATTGATCACCTAAAAGACTGGAAATATTCAGCATGTCTGCCAGCATCTGAGGCGAAACAAACAAGAGTTAACAACCCACGTCTGTGATCTTTCATCAGAAATTTATTTCAGATTTGCAGCACCTGCAGTATTTTGCTTTTGTAAGGCTGCCTCATTTGAGAGCATTGGGTAGAGACATAAAAAGGAGTTAGGCACATATATATGTTAAACAGCGTGAACTGATATGACATCTGCATAGTACAAATTATTTAGCAGCAACATTGGAGTACAATTTATTCTACAGACTTTTCCTGGCTGTCCCAAGAACTGAATCTACCCACAAAATCTCATGGCTTGGTAAAATATCTATATTTCACTGTTTTCACATCTCTGTGCTATTTGATAAGCTAGAGTAGATGGCATGGCAATTTTGCATGATAACTGCCAATGTTGCAGAAAGAATATTCTATGACGTAGGATAGGTTTTTCTGTCAATTTCTGTCCCCATGTGGATTTGCTTTACTGCAAAAAAAATGATCAAGTCACTAAGAACGGAAATGCTAACTCTCCTCCATAGAGGGCAGCCAAGTTTGAAGAATTAAATTCAATTTCAACCTAGTGGAAATTTAATCCTGCACACAACTAGATATAATCTGATAGCCAGACAGAGGAATGCACATTTTTCTTTATTTGTTTCTATGATGGTAAATGTTAATTAAAAGCAAGTTTCATTTTCCACCTGCAGTGCACCCCAGTTCTCCCAAATAACTTTGTGCCAGTTTGTCCTGCACTCTACTTTATCAATCTATCCAATAATGAGCCAGTCACAATAGAGAGGTTTCAGGAGATGTGAATTGTGTTCTTAGAAGATGAGAACATGTTTGTGTGTCATATTACACAGACTATAATGCCTCATTCTTTTTTCCCAGGGAGGTGCCTCAATGGCTGATACTATACAGTTTGCTTTATCGAATTGAGACTGTGTTTCCGAAAATGATCTATCCACACAGGTAAACTTTGTAGATGACAATAGCACCTTGATAACATTCTACTTCAAGGAAATGGAAGGAAAAAGGTTACTGTAAATGCTTGGAATTAACACACAAACTGCTGGAAGTACATCGCAGCATCAACAGCATGTGTAAAAGAAACAAAAATACCTGGAAAAACTCAGCAGGTCTGACAGCATCTGCGGAGAGGGATACAGTTGACGTTTCGAGTCCATATACTGTATCCCTCTCCGCAGATGCCGTCAGACCTGCTGAGTTTTTCCAGGTATTTTTGTTTTTGTTCTAGATTTCCAGCACCTGCAGTATTTTGCTTTTATCTTAATGTGTAAAAGAAAAGCTGGATTACCAGTTGAGCTTTAGGCCCTTTGTTAGAACAAACTTATCAGCATTCTCAGCAGTGGTGTATGCATGTTTTAAGAATGGTGTACAACTGACAGCTACAAAATACTGGAAAAGACATTGGGCAGCAAATGTAGAGAGAAAGCATAAGAACATAAGAAATGGGAGCTGGAATAGCAGGGATGTAGTGCTAAATTTTGAGGTGCGGGAGGTCTCACAAAATGTGTTGGCTATATCATTTCTAAATCTACTATTACATTGTTTTCCTACATATTAATCATTTGAGTCCCCAAATGTCAGTAAAACTATGTTTTTGAAGTGAAAAATATTAGTGCCTGTGGGCATTTGATTTCAAACCATGTGGTATTTTGAATCATTAGTCTTTAGCATAACTAGAATTTTATTATGCAACAGATTAATTATTTAATTCAAGCCAATTAAAAACTTGAATTACAGAAAACTTTACATATTTATGACTGGGGGATGGTATATAGAGGGACCACTGATTTTCTCGATTTATATTAATAACCTAGGCCTGGGTGTACAGGGCACATTTCAAAATTTGAAGATGCAAGACTTGGAAGCATTGTGAACCGTGAGGAGGATAGTAATAGACTTCAAGAGGATATAGACAGGCTGTTGAAATGGGCAGAAATGGGCAGATGAAATTTAATGTAGAGAAGTGTGAAATGACACATTTAGGTCAGGAGAATGAGGGGAGGTGACATAAAATAAAGGGTACAATTCTAAAAGAAATGCAGGAGCAGAGGGACCTGGGCATATATGTGCATAAATCATTGAACGTGGCAGGGCAGGTCGAGAAAGCAGTAAATAAATTATGAGCATAGAGTGCAAAAACAACTGAGTATGAACCTTCATAAAACACCCCAACAGAAAGGATGTGAAGGTTTTAGAAGGGGTGCAGAAATCTATGAGAATGGTTCTGAGGATGAAGAACTTCTGTTGTGTGGGTAGATTGACAAAGCTGGGGCCGTTCTCCTTGGGGAAGAGAAGGTTGAGAGGAGATTTGTTAGACATGTTCAAAACCATGGAGGGTGGGGGGTGCGGTCTGGATAGAGTAAATGGGGGAAACTGTTCCCATTGGCAGAAGGTCAAAATCCCTAAGATAATGAACAAAAAAACCAGAGGCAACATGAGAAAAAACCTCTTTATGCAACAAGTGGTTTGGATCTGAAATGCCCTGCCTAAGTATGTAGTGGAGACAGATTCAATTGCAGTTTTCAGTAGGGAGCTGGGTAGTTATCTGAAGAGAAAAGATTTTACTGGGCTTCAGGGAAAAGGTGGACGAGTGGGTTTAGCTGAGTTGCTGTTGCAAAGAACTGACACAGAGACAATGTGCTGAATGGTCCTGTGCTGTGACCATTCTACGATTATTGCTGGAAATAAGACATGTCGAAGCTTTTCATCTTGCACTCATCTGGACACTTCGCAAGGATACCAATATATACTGTATACCATAACAAACAGCATGTCTCAGCCGCTGTTCGCAACGGGCAAGGTGCAGACTGTACCCAACCAGCCCGTGCTTGCAAAACTGAAAATACAGTGTCCAACATTAGCTGTGATTCCATGATTGGACAACATTTGCTAAATAATCCTCAGTGTGCTAATAATTACACTGAAAACCAATTTAAGATTGTCAGTTGGGCTTTCAGTGTGGCGCATTTGCATGTACTGGAAGCTACGTATATTAACACACAAGGCCTTGTTCTTTGCAGACAGAAAGAACATGTACACACATTGTGCCTGTTTAAGCTAAACAAAATAAGTGACAGCCATTTTCTGATTCATTCCTCAGGGCAATGCCTTGACCAATCAGGTATTCTTGCTAAGTGTCCTGATGAGTGCAAGACGAAAAGCTTTGACATGTGTCTTTTTTCAGCAATGTTCAAGTTCTGTACTACCAAATATTCCATGATTCTAGAATAGATACATTCAACGAAGTTGATAAACAGATGAGGAAGAAAGAAACTGAAGGTTACCCTGATAGCGTGATCAAAAAGGGTGGGAGGAGGCTTGTGTGAAACATAAACACCAACATAGACGAGGTGGCCCAAATGGTCTGTTTCTGTGCTGTAAATTCCATGTAAAGCTGCCAGCAAGGAATACAAACACTATACTGCATTTCACATCCTCAAGCCATTACAGCCAAGGTTCAGTCGGCAAACACAGCAGGGTGTTTGGGAATATTGATGCTGCTTTAGATCCCGGGAACCTTGAGCTTCAAAAATCCCAAAAATGCTTGTTTATGAGAAAGCTGTGTGCAGGGAGTTATAAGATCTGTATTTTTTTACAGTCAGAAGGGTTACAACTATTGCTGCTGCTGCGCATTGACTCAGAGACATTCAGCAGCAGCAGTGTGAGGCCCTGGGCCTGGCCTTCCCTCTGCCGTCACTTCACCTCCCCAGGCTCCAGATTCACAGTCACACTGGAAGCTCCAGATATTCTGGCCAACTCTTACTATCTGGCCTGAATTCAAACTCCAGGAACTCATGGCCATACCATGCCCTTGTGTCCCACATAATACCACAGGTAGAATTCACTTGACATGGTCCCCGGCCAGCCACCTCTGTGTCACAGGTCATGCAGCCCCACATGGTTGCGAGAGGATTTCCCTTCAGCTCTGATTGTTGCCATCAATGAGCCAAATCCCCCTGCATGTGTTACTCACGGAAGCCAATAGCTTCAATATTGGAAGCAGTGAGGATTAAAATCAACATCAATACAGATTGAAAATCCAGTCATACAATTAATGGAGTGGATTACACTGAGAATCCCCTCAACCTCCTCCTCCACCCAACCCCCTCCAACCTCCTCCCCACCCCTCCCCGCAACCTCCCCAACACCCCTAAACCCCCCTCCCCACCCCCCAACCACCCCTCTCTTCACTCATACCCTCCCAATCTTCGATGTAAAATTTGTCAATGTGAAATCTCCAATCTATTTCCTGCATTTAAAACAACAGTGACTTTACTCTAAAGAACTTAATTGGCCGTTGAGTACCTTGGGACATCCAGAGATAGTGAACAGTGCTAATAAAAACGCACTTTTTTATATAGAGAGAGGCAACCTCTGGTATGGCCATAAAAACAAGGGAGGGAGAGGCTTGCTGCAGACCAGCCTCAGTCGGACTCAGTCACAGTCGTGAAATGTTTGAAAACATGGAGATCAGTTCAATCTAACACAACAGGCCAGTTTTAACATTTCTTACCATGTGCGACGGAGAAGAAACTCTGAAAGGAGAAAGGGGACGAGTTTACAAAATGGTGACAGAAAGAGTGAGCGAGGAAGAGTCTGCCCCGGAAAAGCAGCTTTTAAACAGAAGGTGCCGGAAAGGCACTCTGATATGCTCTGGCATCATTACACCCTTGTGGAAAAGGCCATTTGGCCTTTCCAGTCATCTTGCCATTCAATAAGGGTAGGGCTGCACTTTGACTTCAACTCCACCATCCTGCATTATCCCCATATCCCTTAATGTAGTAGAAGGATCTGGTACCTAAAGGGTTAACATGAGACTGAGTACAGTACTGCCCATACGGTGATGTAAGAAGGTACATGACCTAGAGCGAGACCCAGTCTAGAGACGAGTAGCAATGTCTAAGGACCTAGTATGGAGTCCTCTCCATACCTACTGTAAATATGTCCATAGTTCAGTATTGTTAATAAAGACTTCCTTGTAACTTACACAATACTGCTTCATGGTGTTCACGCAGTATCCTTCAAGCGTAGCAACAACAGAATATATCATGGTAACAGCGAACCCTTCACTTAATTTCCTTAATACCCATAAGTCTATTAACTCCTACCTTGAATACGCTCATTGACTGAGCATCTACAGCTCTCTGGGGTACAGCATTCCACAGATTCGCCAAAGCAAGGTAGGTTAATGTTTTAGGTCAATGATGGTGACATCTGTGTCTGCAGATCCGCTGAGTGTTTCCAGTTTCTAATGCTAGTTCAGGTTTCCAGCATCAGTGTAGGAAATGGTAGTTTTAAGAATCCTAGAATCAGCATGCATAGGATAGTGAACACCCAGCAGAAAGCTGGTTCCTCTTTTCCTCTCAGTCTTTGGAAAAAAATGCTTGTTAGCAGCCAGGAACAGGGATAAATATCTGAATGCACACAGTATACGAAATAAGGTAAATGGGCTTGTGGCACAGATTGAAATTGGCAGGTATGATGTGGTGGGCATCACGGAGACGTGGCTGCAAGGGGATCAGGACTGGGAGCTAAATATCCAAGGATATACATCCTTGCTAGTAAGAAATGAAATTAAATCAATAGCAAGAAACGACGTAGGGTCAGATGATGTAGAATCTGTGTGGGTAGAGTTGAGGAACCGCAAAGGTAAAAAATCCATAATGGGAGTTATGTACAGGCCTCCAAACAGTAGTCAGGATGTGGGGCACAAGATACACCAGGAGATAGAAAAGGCGTGTAAGAAAGGCAAGGTTACAGTGATCATGAGGGATTTCAATATGCAGGTAGACTGGGAAAATCAGGTTGGTAGTGGATCCCAAGAAAAGGAATTTGTGGAATGTCTACGAGATGGCTTTTTGGAGCAGCTTGTGGTGGAGCCCACTAGGGAACAGGCAATTCTAGATTTAGTGATGTGTAATGAGGCAGATTTGATAAGGGAGCTTAAGGTGAAGGAACCCTTAGGAGGAAGTGATCATAATATGATAGAATTTACCCTGCAATTTGAGAGGAAAAAGCTGGAATCAGATGTAACGGTATTACAGTTGAATAAAGGCAACTACAGAGGCATGAGGGAGGAGCTGGCCAGAATTGTCTGGGAGATGAGCCTAGCAGGAAATACAGTGGAACAGCAATGGCAGGAGTTTGTGGGAGTAATTTGGGAGACACAGCAAAATTCATCCCTAGGAAGAAGAAGCATATTAAAGGGAGGACGAGGCAACCATGGCTGACAAGGGAAGTCAGGGACGGCATAAAAGCTAAAGAGAAAGCATACAATGCGGCGAAGAGCAGTGGGAAACCAGGGGATTGGGAAGCCTACAAAGACCAACAGAGGACAACTAAAAAAGAAATAAGGAGGGAGAAGATTAAATATGAGGGTAAACTAGCCAGTAATATAAAAGAAGATTGCAAGAGTTTTTTTAGATATATAAAGGGTAAGAGAGAGGCAAAAGTGGACATTGGGCCGCTGGAAAATGATGCTGGAGAAGTAATAGTGGGGAACAAAGAAACGGCGGAGGAACTGAATAGGTACTTTGCGTCAGTCTTCACAGTGGAAGACACGAGTAACATCCCAAAGTTCAAGAGAGTCGGGGGGCAGAGGTGAGTATGGTGGCCATTACCAAGGAGAAGGTGCTAGGAAAACTGAAAGGTCTGAAAGTGGATAAATCACCTGGACTAGATGGATTACACCCCAGAGTTCTGAAGGAGATAGCTGAAGAGATAATGGAGGCGTTAGTGGTGATCTTTCAGGAATCACTGGAGTCAGGGAGGGTCCCAGAGGACTGGAAAATCACTAATGTAACCCCCCTGTTTAAGAAGGGAGTGAGGCAAAAGACGGGAAATTACAGGCCGATTAGCCTGACCCCGGTCGTTGGTAAGATTTTAGAGTCCATTATTAAGGATGAGATTTCAGAATACTTGGAAGTGCATGGTAAAATCGGTCAAAGTCAGCATGGTTTCATCAAGGGGAGGTCATGCCTGACAAATCTGTTAGAATTCTTTGAGGAGGTAACGAGTAGGTTAGACAAAGAAGAGCCAATGGATGTTATCTATTTGGACTTCCAGAAGGCCTTTGACAAGGTGCCGCTCAGGAGGCTGTTCAGTAAGATAAGAGCCCATGGTGTTAGAGGCAAGGTACTAGCATGGATAGAAGATTGGCTTTCTGGCAGGAGGCAGAGAGTGGGGATAAGAGGGTCCTTCTCAGGATGGCGGCCGGTGACTAGTGGAGTTCCACAGGGCTCAGTGTTGGGACCACAACTTTTCACTTTATACATTAATGATCTATATGGAGGAACTGAGGGCGTTCTGGCTAAGTTTGCAGCTGATACAAAGATAGGTGGAGGGACAGGTAGTATTGAGGAGGCGGGGAGGCTGCAGAAGGATTTGGACAGGTTAGGAGAATGGGCAAAGAAGTGGCAGATGGAATACAACGTGGGGAAGTGTGAGGTCATGCACTTTGGTAGGAAGAATAGAGGCATAGACTATTTTCTAAATGGGGAGAGAATTCAGAAATCTGGAGTGCAAAGGGACTTGGGAGTCCTAGTCCAGGATTCTCTTAAGGTTAACTTGCAGGTTGAGTCGGTAGTTAGGAAGGCAAATGCAATGTTGGCATTTATTTCGAGAGGACTAGAATATAAAAGAAGGGATGTGCTGCTGAGGCTTTAAAAGGCTCTGGTCAGACCACATTTAGAATATTGTGAGAAATTTTGGGCCCCGTATCTCAGGAAGGATGTGCTGGCCCTGGAAAGGATCCAGAGGAGGTTCACGAGAACGATCCCAGGAATGAAAGGCTTAACATATGAGCAACGTTTGAGGACTCTGGGTCTATAATCAATGGAGTTTAGAAGGATGAGGGGGGATCTGATTGGAACTTACAGAATACTGAAAGGCCTGGATAGAGTGGACATGGGGAAGATGTTTCCATTAGTAGGAGAGACTAGGACCCGAGAGCACAGCCTCAGAGTAAAGGGAAGACCTTTTAGAACAGAGATGAGGAGTAACTTCTCAGGTCCAACCCTAACATTGTCATCAAACCTGCTGACAAGGGTGGTGCTGTTGTTGTCTGGCGCACTGACCTCTACCTCGCAGAGGCTGAGCGTCAACTCGCAGACACTTCCTCCTACCTCTCCCTGGACCATGACCCCACCACTGAACATCAAGCCATTGTTTCCAGGACTGTCACTGACCTCATCTCCTCTGGAGATCTTCCTTCCACAGCTTCCAACCTGATAGTCGCCCAACCTCGGACGGCCTGCTTCTACCTCCTACCCAAAATTCACAAACAGGACTGCCCCGGCAGACCGATCATGTCGGCCTGTTCCTGGCCCACGGAACTCATTTCTCGCTATCTGGACTCCCTTCTCTCTCCCCTTGTCCAGGCCTTTCCCACCTACATCCGTGATTCCTCTAACGCCTTACGTCACATCAACAATTTCCAGTTCCCTGGCCCCAACCGCCTCCTCTTCACCATGGACGTCCAATCCCTCTACACCTCCATCCCCCACCGGGATGGTATGAGGGCTTTCTGCTTCTTCCTCGAACAGAGGCCTGAACAATCCCCATCCACCACTACTCTCCTCCGTCTGGCTGAACTTGTTCTCACACTGAACAATTTCTCCTTTAACTCCTCTCACTTCCTCCAAATAAAAGGTGTGGCTATGGGTACCCGCATGGGCCCCAGCTATGCCTGTCTCTTTATGGGGTATGTGGAACATTCCTTGTTTCAGTCCTACTCCGGCCCTCCCACAACTCTTTCTCCGGTACATCGATGATTACTTTGGTGCTGCTTCATGCTCTCGTCGGGACCTGGAAAAATTTATTAATTTTGCTTTCAATCTCCACCCCTCCATCATTTTCACATGGTCCATCTCTGACACTTCCCTTCCCTTCCTTGACCTCTCTGACTCAATTTCTGATGATAGACTGTCTACCAATATCCATTACAAGCCTACCGATTCCCACAGCTACCTCGACTACAGCTCCTCACACCCCGCTTCCTGTAAGGACTCCATCCCATTCTCTCAGTTCCTTCTCCTCCGTCGCATCTGTTCTGATGATGCTACTTTCAAAAACAGTTCCTCTGACATGTCCTCCTTCTTCCTTAACCGAGGTTTTCCACCCACGGTGGTTGACAGGGCCCTCAACCGTGTCTGGCCCATCTCCCGTGCATCCGCCCTCACGCCTTCTCCTCCCTCCCAGAAACATGATAGGCTCCCCCTTGTCCTCACTTATCACCCCACCAGCCTCCGCATTCAAAGGATCATCCTCCGCCATTTTTGCCAACTCCAGCATGATACCACCACCAAACACATCTTCCCTTCACCCCCCCTGGCGGCATTCCGTAGGGATCATTCCCTCCGTGACACCCTAGTCCACTCCTCCATCACCCCCTACTCCTCCTCCCACGGCACCTCCCCATGCAAATGCAGAAGATGCAACACCTGCCCCTTCACTTCCTCTCTCCTCACCGTCCAAGGGCCCAAACACTCCTTTCAAGTGAAGCAGCATTTCACTTGCATTTCCTTCAACTTAGTCTACTGCATTTGTTGCTCCCAATGCGGTTTCCTCTACATTGGAGAGACCAAACGCAGACTGGGTGACCGCTTTGCAGAACACCTTTGATCTGTCCGCAAGCGTGACCCAGACCTCCCTGTCACTTGCCATTTCAATACCCCACCCTGCTCTCTTGCCCACATGTCTGTCCTTGGCTTGCTGCATTGCTCCAGTGAAGCTCAACGCAAACTGGAGGAACAGCACCTCATCTTCCGACTAGGCACTTTACAACCTTCTGGACTGAATATTGAGTTCAACAATTTTAGATCTTGAACTCTCTCCTCCATCCCCACCCCCACCCCGTTTCTTCCCCGTCTTTTTTGTTTTTTCCAATAATTTATATAGATTTTTCTTTTCCCACCTATTTCCATTACTTTTAAATGTATTTCCACCATTGTTTATTTCTACCTTTTAGTATTCCCCCACCCCCACTAGAGCTATCTGTACCTTATCTGTCCTGTCTTATACTCTTAATTAGCACATTTCTTTAGATAATATCACCACCTTCAACACCTCTTTGATCTTTTGTCTGTAACAGCTTTTGGTTATCTCCTCCTATCACTGGCTGCTTGTCCCAAACCCCCCCCCTCCCCCCTTAAACCAGCTTATATTTCACCCCTTTCCTAATTTTACTTAGTTCTGTTGAAGGGTCATGAGGACTCGAAACATCAACTGTACTCTTCTCCGCCGATGCTGCCAGACCTGCTGAGTTTTTCCAGGTATTTCTGTTTCTGTTTTTGATGAGGAGAAACTTCTTTAGCCAGAGAGTGGTGAATCTATGGAATTCATTGCCACAGAAGGCTGTGGAGGCCTAGTCATTGAGTCTATTTAAGACGGAGATAGATAGGTTCTTGATTGGTAAGGGGATCAAAGGTTACGGGGAGAAGGCGGGAGAATGGGGTTGAGAAACTTATCAGCGATGATTGAATGGCGGAGCAGATTCGATGGGCCGATTGGCCTAATTTCTGCTCCTAGGTCTTATGGTCTAAACAAAGATAATAGCTGAGAAAAATGGTGCTCCCAGGGCTCTCATGTCAAGCTCTCCTGGGAATAAAGGCCTCCATGTAGACATTCCTGAGTTGATACAAGTGTCTGGGAGGATTTAACCACTGGCACCCAGCAAGAGATAAGCTGAAAGTTGACCTTAATTGATGGACAAGGGAAGGGTTTACCTTGGATATCTGTCCTCAGTAATTGGTCAGATGGGATGGGCCAAGTGACTGGCATAGAGTGAGCCACCACCCTGTAGAAATAAGGTTTTTGTGCTCATGAAACTTATTCAGACAGAGAAGGAGCGGTGGAGAGCTTCCTAACACTTCAGTTAGCTCAAGAAGGCAGCAGAGATCAACATTAATTCTGCATAATCCGTCTGTCCTCTGAGACCAGTAACTCATTCTCACCTGTCATAGGTCGAATGTTTTTTTCTGTCAATGTGGCTTATGCATCATATTTAAACCGTTTCTTCTTAATAAACTATTTTAAAATCACTTATGAGTTCGACGCCCATTTTTGCATAGGATGTGACTCGCGAAGCAGAATCTTACACCCGTCACACCGACCCTTATGCAGTTACAACAGATGTGCAATATGATTCTTTCTAATACTAAATGGATCGTAGCACCCTTGAGAGGTCTTGTGCATGTGTTTTTAATAAATTTATAAAATCTAAATTGTTAGTGTCCAGTTTGCCTTAAGATGCAGGGTGCAAAATTATCTTTAGAACAGAGTTTACAACTGGAGAGAATAGGGTCAGTTTAAGAATGTAACCATTTGTGTTAGATCTTGGATGACAAGATCAATTTTGGCTAAGGGTGTTTATTTCTTTAAAAGAACTTGTACATAAAAGGAACATTTCGGCATAAATGTGCTTCCAATGACAAAAATGGTTAAAAACTAGTCTGGCATGGCCTTGTGTCATGGACAATTTTAAGGTGTTATTTTTTATTGCCCATGATCAAATATATTTGTATGTGAATTTGGGTATTTTCTTCCTCTTGCAATGATTGTGTCTAAATACCTCAGCAGCAAGCTTTTGTATGTTAAAAATTAAGAAGGTTGGTTTATTTCTCACACATTTGCCCAGGTGGTAAACAAAAATATGGCATCTCACTCACATGACTCATCTGTATTATCTCACACACAAAAACTAGATACATTTGGAGGTAAAACAGTAATTAACAGTAACGGTAAATGGAATTTAATTCAGTGTCTATTTTGGTGCAGGCCTGATGTTTCATAGTTGAGTTGTTACTTTACCTGAGGTGAAGGTCTTGAAAATGCTCAGTAGTTATGAGGGTTCCTAGAGTTGATCTGCCTGGAATGTTCTTTTTACAGGTAGGCGTGAAGATGGAACAGGTTGGAGGAGAGATGATCCTTGTTTTCTTTTTGAGATACTGTAAGTAGTTACTTGGCTGCATAACTGAATACAGTGGTCAATGGCTTTTTTTCAGGATCTCTCTCTCTCTGAACGAGTCCTGTCGTATCTCTGAAGATGTCTAAAAAGAAGTTTGAATTTTCTGCTATATCTTTAGCAGGGAGCCAAGATGGCCACTGTATCATGTGACATCACATCAGTGTTAAGTCATGGTCACAAATAAGGGATTTTGGTGATTTAATTAACAGTCTGAAGTCTTCTCCCACCTGTGTTTTTTTAGGTGGCCAAAGCCTTTAGATTTGACAAGGAAAATTTGCATTTTTACGATGAAAACCACAGGGAGTCAATATCAGAAAAGATATCTTTGTCCTTTTTGAGAGGGAAGATGATTTAATCCACAAAACTGTCTGGTAGCTCTGAGGATCCATTTTAAGTTTCAGATTGATTTACTTTTTAAAAATGTAGCCTTTAAAAAAATGTCTTTCAAGATTTATTATGCAATCATGCATATGTGTCATGACACTTGGCTTAACGCTTCTTAATGCTTTTGTGTCTGAGTCTGAAGGTTGTAGGTTCAAGTTCTACATAGTCTAGGATGACATTTCAGCATAGAACTGAGGGAAGGCTGGAGTGTCAAACATGCTATTTTTTGAATGAGACATTAAACTGAGGCTCCATTTGGCCTCTTAGGAGAGAGTAAGAGACCACTATTTGAAGAGGAACAGAAGAATTATCTTGGTGTTCTGGCCATCATTTATCTTTTAATTTATCACCAATAGAGATCATCTGGTATATTGTGCCACCTTGTTCTGTGCAAATCAGTTGGTGTGTTTCTCTGGATTACAAAATGTATTTCATTGGTTAAAAGTGCTTTTAGACAACCAATGATTGTAACTTACATCGATGAAAGATCTTTCCTTCTCTACTCTCATTTAGGTTTCTTATAAATTGAAATTAATTGAGTTCTACATCCTGGCTGGAGAGATCTGAAGACAGGACACTTACTGAAGAATATGTTTCAACTACTGTCATTTATTTGCACTGGAGTGGTTACAGGCTTGAAAAATTGAAGAACATGAATTATTCAGGAATGTGTAGTGCATTTTGTAAGAGTTTGCTCACTGAACCTGATAAATATAGACTGTTATAAAAACAAAAAACTACTTCGGATGCTGGAAATCCAAAACAAAACAAAAACAGAATTACCTGGAAAAACTCAGCAGGTCTGGCAGCATCGGCGGAGAAGAAAAGAGTTGACGTTTCGAGTCCTCACGACCCTTCAACAGTTCTGTTGAAGGGTCGTGAGGACTCGAAACGTCAACGCTTTTCTTCTCCGCCGATGCTGCCAGACCTGCTGAGTTTTTCCAGGTAAATATAGACTGTTGTATATCCTGTCTGCATAATTACTAAATGTTGGTTCATCAGTAGAATTGTGCATTACATATATATTCCATTTTTTCCCTTCTTTTACTCACTGCTTTTGGACAACGGGCAGTTGTAGCCCTAGTGGTCTTTATTAATGTATGAGCATGAATAGCAAATTAGTTTATTTAAGAGCCAAGCTTGACCTTGCCCCTATTTGAATTGCGCACACAGATAACTGGCTGATAACTTTGGCTGATTTCTCCCTCCTTTGCTCTGGACTAGTGAATTGTAATGCCATCCAAATACAGCACTGCAATTGAATTGGACTTTCCACTCCGTATGGGTCATATCACAGCATTGTTACAGTGCAGAAAGAGGCCATTCAGCCCATCGTGTTGGCACTGGCTCACCAAATGAGCATTTCACCTTGTGCCATTCTCTTGCCTTCTCCTTTAACTCTGCACATTATTTGAAAATAAACAATCGTCCAATTCCCTCTTGAATGCCTCAATTGAACCTGTCTCCACCACACTCTCAGGCAGTGCATTATAAACCCTAACCGCTCGCTGTGTGAAAAAGCTTTCTTCTCAAATTGCTTTTGCCTCCTTTACCAATTACTTTAAAACTGTGTCCTCTGGCTCTCAATCCTTCCACTAATGGGAACATATCTACTCAGTCCAGGTCCCTTATGATTTTGAATACCTCTACCAAATTTCCTCTCAGCCGCCTTTTCTCTAAGGAAGTCTGCATGCGTCTTTACCAATTCTTCTAAGGACCCTAAAAGGAATATTCAAACTCCTTTCAATTTATTTTACGATTAGCAAACTTTCCCCCTCCCATATTTCTTCCTTTCTCTCTTGAAGATTCTGATTCTAGCTAGAGCAGGATCTCATGAGTTCCAAAAATTCTCTGGTCATCCGTTCTCAGCTGATGTCACTTTACAGAGTTTGGCTCTGATTGATGTCCCTCATGCTGTTTCAGCGTACAGCATGAAGTGCTCGACGTAACATGTATTCCCAGTGAATGGAAGAAGTTGTAGCTCAATTGGCTAAGAAGTAAAGGAGTATTGAATGTTAAAAAAAAATTGCTAAATAACCGAACTTGCTGTTTATGCTCATTCATTCATGCAACCAGGTGGTGTCGCTATTTTTTATCTAACGTGACCAGCCAGTTTGTGAATTCATGAGCAAGGCACTTGGCAAACTGTCGAAGTAAAGCAATTTGTATTGGATATATCACTGTAACAACAATAAGTACAAATCGGGAACGCAGTAAATCTCGATTTGAGAGCGAATGCATGAATCTCTACACCCTCTGCTAATCGTGATTTTTGGCTGTTCAAGACATTATTGTATAGCCGACATTATTTGAGCGTGCAATGTTCCCGGTTCCAATCAAACAGTGGTGCCGGGCAGCCAAATAAAGTCTCGGGGACGGGACGCTTGGTTCCTGGGCATCTGTATTGAGAGGGCCCGTCGGATGCTCAAAGAGTAGATGGAAGGATGTGCAGATATAAAGATCCCTTAAGTCGGTTTTCCAACAGATTTTCCTTCCACTGGGTCGAGGAGGGGCAGCGATGTGATTTGCTACTTTTGTATGGAAGCAAAAATCACGAGTCAGTGCAACGTCACCTTAAAACAGGGGCTAAAACTGCATAGGGGTCATTGTCAATTCATTAAGTCTGGGCTTAATGATGCCCAGAACCCCAGGAAAACAGAGACTGCTGATCCCAGTTCCAAGAGGAGTGGGAAACAGCATATTGCTAGTGCGTTTGTGTCTTGTGCAGCATTGAGATAAATCCAAGCTGTATACTTGGTAATAAGACGTGACAATTTAAGTGACCGTGTGGGACTGCATGTTTTCATATTTCGAGTTTTCCGTGTAGATTGATCACACAACGGTAATTGAACACTGAAGAACTACCATTGTGCGTGTAAGACTTATAATGATGGTAACATTTGGCTGTATTTAACATATACCCCGTCAACAGCATCACATAACTCGCCTGCATTATATGTTCAACAGCTTGATCGTGTTCCTTGGCATTTAAATATTAACATGTAAGGCTATTCCTAATTGATTCCCGAGGTATTGCAATCAAAATACTGAGCCAAACAGATAATACACGGAATGCAGTTCCGTCCATTTACACGCTTGGGCAATTGATTGCTAGCGAATTTGACCATCTTGCCACCCAGACCTTAAATGAAATCATCTGCTGTATTTGTGCCACCGATATCACATCCTTAGCTGCTGCGAAATCGACTGGAATCGTTTTTTTTATTGAAACCGGGATTGAAGAGGTGGTTGTGAATAAGCAATATCTGTCTCACAAACTCCCACATGTCAGGAATGTTGGGCAACACGCAGATAAATGAAAGCTAAGTAGGAAGTACAGTAACCTGCGCGGATCATCTGTCGGTGATATTCACATATATATTGCGTAGTTTAGTCTGAGAGAACTCCACCTTCAATCTTCAACTGCGAAAATCAACGGACAGTCAGCTTAGCGTGCGAGGAGCTTCTTCTGCTGCTGGTCTTGCAAATAAACGCACGAGTGAACAATTTCAAACTGTTCTGGAATAGACACAGGAGCCATGTAGATACACAAACTATACACTACAAAAAGAATGATGCTGGTTCCGTATAATAAACAGAACAAATGGGTATTTGAAAGAAACTGCCCTCCTTTAGGGTTAACTGCTCCCATATTCAGCTAGTTCAGAGCTAGTTTGTGATGTGAAAGTGGCGCCTGTTTAAACGGACAGAAACTCAGATTGGGACCATGACACGCGATTAACAGCCAGATGGGCCACTAGTCAATTCGGGTACTGGGCACAGTTTGAAGTGAACGCAAGCATTGGCACACACTGCACAGCTAGTTAAGTGGATGACTGAGATTTAATAAGATATATTGCACGGTTTTTTTTGTAGTTGGGTAATCGAGCAGCAACATATTAAAACACACATTTTAATGTGATAGATTTCAAGTTAGGAGGGCTCCTTGAGATCTGGCGCGAACATTTTGTTATTCTTTCACGGGATGTGGGCATCACTGGCTGGGCCAGCATTTATTGCCCATCCCTGGTTGCCCTTGAGAAGGTGGTGGTGAGCTGCTTTCTTGAACCGCTGCAGTCCATGTGGTGTAGGTACACCCACAGTGCTGTTAGGTAGGGAATGTCAGGATTTTGACCCAGTGAGAGTGAAGGAACGGCGATATATTTCCAAGTCAGGATGGTATATTATGAGCACTGCAAAGCATGAGGAGTTTCTGCTGCTAGGGCTTGGGTTGCAATATAAAACGTGGCGATATTTAAATACATCGAAATTGTTTGGGCGCGTTGTATGATTTTCTAGGTTGTGAGGGGCAGCGGATAAAGAGCTGTGCCACAGAATTATTTCACGAAATCTGGAGCTGAGACCCACCCATATCTCATGTCCAGTTTCATTCATTACTCTTATCAAAATAGTCTTGCTCGCAACTCTAACCAGCTTCAAAGAGTCGCTTAGACAGACTCCCACAAGGAGCTGGTCACTCATTGTGTCCACTGCTGGACAAATGCAAGGGGACAGGATCCACCAGTGAGTGACCTCTTGACACACGCTGCTTGGTTGTTTTACAATTACCTGTTTCGCCAGCTTTATCTCCAGGTCTCCTCGTTTTCTTTTCCTTGGTTTCTAACCACATGTTTCCGGCAGATGGTGCTGGCCTTTTGCAGGTGCCGGCGTGTACATCAGGAGCTCCCCCGTCTCTGTAAATCGTTACCCTCCTATCTGTGGGAAGCACAAGCGAGGACCGGTCACAAAACGCGGCCAATCTGTCACTGCGGATTTGAAACAAAGGTGGTCACACCTTCGGCTCCCGGTCTCACAATGGCATTAGTTCACAACAACTAGCCAGAGCTGCAGGGCGAAATAAATCTTGGACCGCAATTCGGCAGCCTGTTGTGTCTACTGGCGATTTTTGTCCAGCGAAAATCGTATTCCAGTACACCTTTTAAAATATCTCAAACATTCCGACTTAATCATAAGTACAAAGAGAAAAGAGCTGAGGGTCCATTTAGCTCACAGATTCCAACAGCTCGTGATGTTTCCCACTTTTGTCACACTGTTCAGTTGGACACAAGAGATTCGTATCGAATTCACTGTTTTTAACGATTAGAAATTGCTGAGAAAGTTCACAATATCTAAGCAAATAATATTTAACTTTTTTTTAAAAAAAAAACAACTCTTCCCGAGGGCAATGCAATCCAACAGATTACAAAATAAACTGTTTTAAATTCACTCCGACTGAGCCAGCATTCTGGGAAGCATCGGATTTAATATTAACACCGCGCTGGGGAGAGGAGCTGATCCGTTCCTCTGTCCCGACTCTATTGTCGAGGAATCAAAGTGTGTTACCTCCTTTTGCATAGCTGTAAAAAAGTGCATTTAAAAAGCTTTCGGAACAACCTGTTCAGGAGCGAACCCAGCCCCAGTTTCCAGCTCTGCACATCGATCTCCGTTGTTTGAATGGAGGTGACGCGCTGCAGTTAAGTGTTGGCGAGCAACATAACCCAAGACTCGGGACGAAGACTTACAATAAACCGGTGCCAACTTCCTGTAAAAATGCGTTCAGTTTGCATTCTCCTGCCGGGGCCATGCTAGGGGGTCCTAACCAGACCAGAGTACAACATGTAGGAAGGGCATTGCCCTTTTAAGCCCTTGTTCTGTCCTCTCTCCCCCCACCCCCCTCCCCGGGTTGAATTCGCCTTGTGTGAGCAGGTTTATGCTAATTGAAACCCCCGGCAGGGCGCAGACGGAGCCATTTTGTGCGATCATTTCACACAAACGGGGAGTGTTGCTGTTGGGGATGGGGATGAGATCCGCCTGACAATGTGCCGGCCCACAGAGTTTCCAGAAGGGGCAAGAATGGGCAAACGCGGCGGCTGAAATAAAGGCGAGGGAGAGAGAGAGAGAGAGAGAGGAGGGGAAGTTTGATGGAGCAGCGGCGGAGATGGGACAGCATTACACTGAGCCAAGAATGGAAGTGACTGTACTGAACTGGACTCTGGTGACCTGCTTACTGTTTAACACCCCTTTGTTAGAGTGCCTCAGTGTCCACCTCTCTGAACATTCAAAGCCAGGGACTTTAGTGCTGGATCTGGCTGCAGATGAGACCTGTGTGATCCAGTGGATCTCTGCACCGTGGTTCACCAGGAGATATTTGGACATTGACTGGGCTGCGGGGACAGTCCGGATCTCCCAGCGCCTGCACTGCAGACACTTCCCCAACAACAACCCATTCAGCATTCACCTGAGCAGACAGTGCCCCGGAGCCGGCCAGCCCGGACCCCATCCCAGCTCCATCCAGCGCCTGGATGTCCACGTTCACGGCCACAACTGCTTCACCAAGTACCGGCGGAAGGCAGGGCGCAGCGGCGGCGGAGGCAGCGGCGGAGGCGGTGATTTGGAGGTTGTAAGCGGCGTACAGGGCGACCGGGAGTCCACTTCAGTCTGCATCCCGGCCCGGGAGCCGCTGCTCGCCATCGGCCAGCTCCTGGCGGCTTCCCGGCGGAGCTGCGAGCCGCGGGGCTGTCAGGTGCTGGCCCCAAGCCGCTTGGCCCTGTCCCGGGACGGGCAGCTGTTTAGCCCGGACAGGGTGTGCCTGGAGCAGCCCGCTTCCATCCCGGTGCAGCTCCGGTGTCGCGGCTGCTCACCTTTCAGAGCCCGGGGCGGAAGGGGACGAGGCGACACCTTGGCTGATTTCAGGATTAATCTACAATTGGCCCTGGGCTCTTTAAGGGAAAGTGGTTCCCAGGAGTTGTCACCGGGCGTCGAGGGAGCCGGGAGTAAAAGGCGGGAGAAGAGAAACGTCAACACCGGTCCTCAGTTCCAACCCCCCATTTACCAGGTGTCAGTGGCAGAGAACAAGCCGCCGGGGACCAGGGTGGTCTCGGTTAAGGCGGTGGACCCCGATGAGGGGGAGGCGGGCAGAGTGGAGTACTCCATGGACGCTCTGTTCGACAGCAGGTCCAACAGCCTGTTCGTCATCGAGCCAGACACCGGGGTCGTGAGCACCGCCGAGAGCCTGGACCGGGAGACCAAGGACACCCATGTGTTCAGGGTGACCGCCCTCGATCACGGCCTCCCCAGGCGCTCGGCCATGGCCACCCTCACAGTCACCGTCAGCGACACCAACGACCACGACCCGCTGTTCGAGCAGCAGGAGTACAAGGAGAGTGTGAGGGAGAACTTGGAGATTGGCTACGAGGTGCTAACCGTGAGGGCAACGGATGGGGACGCCCCGCCTAATGCCAACATCTTGTACCAGATTCTCAACGGTGGAGGGGAGAACGCGGTGTTCGAGATTGACCATAGGTCTGGAGTGTTGAGGACCAGAGGGCCAGTGGACAGGGAGACTGTGGAGTCCTATCAGTTATTTGTGGAGGCTAACGATCAAGGGAGAAACCCTGGTCCACGTAGCTCCACTGCTACTGTGCACATAACGGTGGAGGATGACAACGACAATACCCCTCAGTTTAGTGAGAAACGGTACGTGATCCAAGTTCTGGAAGACATTACCCCCAATACCCAGGTTCTGCAGGTCACAGCTTCTGATAGAGACAAGGGTAACAATGCCTTGGTTCATTACAGCATCATGAGTGGCAATACCCGTGGGCAGTTCTACATAGATGCCCAAAGTGGGAGCATTGACGTTGTGAGCCATTTGGACTACGAGATGAACAAAGAGTACACACTAAGAATCAGGGCACAGGATGGTGGAAGACCCCCATTGTCAAACATCACTGGGTTAGTGACAGTACAAGTGGTTGATGTGAATGACAATGCACCCATATTTGTCAGCACTCCTTTTCAGTCAACAGTCTTGGAGAATGTGCCAATAGGCTATTCAATTATTCATGTACAGGCAATAGACGCTGATTCAGGGAACAATTCCCGTTTGGAATACAGATTAATAAATACACCTGCAGATTTCCCCTTCTCCATCAACAACAACACTGGCTGGATTGTGGTTGGTTCAGAATTAGATAGGGAGGCGACAGATTTTTACAATTTTGCTGTTGAAGCAAGGGATCAGGGATCACCTCCAATGTCATCCTCCGCTAGCGTCAGCATCACTGTACTAGATGTGAATGATAATAATCCCGAATTTAGCCAGAAATTATATCAGATAAGACTGAATGAAGATGCAGCTGTTGGCTCCAGTGTGGTAACTGTATCTGCAATAGACAGGGATGTCAACAGTGTCGTTACATATCAGATTTCCAGTGGTAATACACGAAACCGCTTTTCAATAACCAGCCAAAGTGGAGGTGGCCTGATAACCTTGGCCTTGCCACTGGATTACAAACTGGAGAGACAGTACATCCTAACTGTAACAGCCAGTGATGGGACACGATTTGACACAGTTCAGGTGTTAATTAATGTTACAGATGCAAATACACACAGACCAGTATTTCAGAGTTCCCATTATACAGTTAATATCAATGAAGACAAACCTGTTGGTACAACAGTAGTGATCATAAGTGCAACTGATGAAGACACTGGTGAAAATGCCAGAATTACTTATTTCATGGAAGATAGCATACCTCAGTTTAAAATTGAACCTGACTCGGGTGCAGTTACGACACTAATGGAGCTTGACTATGAAGACCAAGTATCGTACACTTTGGCAATTACTGCAAAAGACAATGGAATTCCTCAAAAGTCTGACACCACATATCTTGAAATTCTAGTGAACGACGTAAACGACAATGCACCTCAATTCCTAAGAGACCATTATCAAGGGTCAGTTTATGAAGATGTCCCTACGTTTACAAGTGTGCTTCAGATATCCGCCACTGACCGTGATTCAGGGTTGAATGGTAGAGTGTTTTACACTTTCCAAGGTGGGGATGATGGAGATGGGGACTTCATCATTGAGACCACATCTGGTATAGTTAGAACCTTGCGCAGGCTCGATAGAGAGAATGTTCAGATGTACTTCCTGAAGGCTTTTGCAGTGGATAAAGGTATTCCTGCAATGAGGACTCCAATAGATGTCCAAGTTGCAGTGTTGGATGTTAATGACAACCCTCCAGTTTTTGAAAAGGATGAATTTGATATCTTTGTGGATGAAAACAGTCCAATAGGATTAGTGGTGGCCCGTATCACTGCCACAGACCCAGATGAAGGTACAAATGCACAAATCATGTATCAAATTGTGGAGGGGAATATTCCTGAAGTTTTTCAGCTGGATATCTTTTCTGGAGAGTTGACAGCTCTGATGGATTTGGATTACGAAGCTAAATCTGAATATGTCATTGTAGTTCAAGCTACATCAGCACCTCTTGTCAGCAGAGCAACAGTTCATATCCGTCTATTGGATAAAAACGACAATTTCCCAGTGCTGAAAAATTTTAAGATCATTTTCAACAATTATGTCACTAATAAATCTAGCAGTTTTCCTACTGGGGTAATTGGCAGAATTCCAGCTCACGACCCAGATATCTCTGATACTCTTCATTACAGCTTTGACCATGGAAATGAATTAAATCTAGTCATTCTCAATCAAACCACAGGGGAATTAAGTTTGAGTCATGCTCTGGACAACAACAGGCCACTTGAAGCAACCATGAGAGTTTCTGTGTCAGGTAAGGTGACTTGTAGTTTTTCTTTGCTTAACCTGGGTCAGGACTGTAATACAAATGTTTGCAAACTCCCATTACAAACAGTGAGTGAAAGAGTGTCAGAAAACAAACATTTTGATCCTGTGTTTGATACCTTCTTGCATTCCTATTGTTTTCGATCGGATTAAAAACAAGTAAAACCTGCATTGTGGCGAAAGTGCTCCAAATTTCAAAATGCAATTTGAATGTGTTAAAAAAATTGCATGTTTCTAAAACACCAAATCAGAAAGCTGAACAACCTTGTTTTCAAAGTTTCTCTTTTTGTTGAGGCTGTTTTGGGAACCATGCAGAATACAGATTATGGTATACATGGTACCCTCATCTTAAATCATTATTCGAAACACAACAGGTTTTTCCAACAGGTTTTATTTCTTTTAACGTGTTTTGGCTTACATTTTGCATTCTGCCGACAGCAGTCATTGTCTGGAAGTCTGTACAATTCCATTTTTTGTTGTTGTTATCGATGTGATTCGTTAAGTAATTGAAATCTGAGTCGTTCTGATCAGAACTGAAGTCTAGTTTTAAGTTTGTAGTTATGGTGAGAAAGGCGAGAAAGGAATACTATAGAACAGATATATTTTTACACTATTAGTTCCATACTGTGCAGTAATCCTCGATTTAAATGAAACCAAACATTGGAGTGGAGCCGGATTTGATGCTGCTTGGATAAAATGATCCCATTGCTGTTGATGCAAATTAGTGGAAACTTGCTTGTAGGGATCAAAAGATTAAAAAGACTACTTTGGACAAGATCTTAGGGAGATCATTAAAATGGACTTTACTGATTGTATTTGGTGGACCAACAGAAGAACAATATTGTGATAAAGTACAGGACTTAAATTTTTGAACTGTTGAATATTATTAAAATAATACATTGCAGTTTAGACATTAGAGCATAGATTCACTAATATCTCAATATATCTGTGATTTTAACTAACAGTACATTTAATATAATATATAATGAATACAATTTGTCATATTTTAGCACTTTACCCTTATCATTCATTCACCAAAAATACTGCAACTTTATTTATTTCTGTCTAATAATACCCTCTTGTTGTTACTCATGCATCTGCCTCTTGCATGTGGAGTGCTGTCAATTGGATCTTGGTAAAGTATTTGTGTCTGTGTGTGAACTTTTCTTAGTAATACCACCTGAGCTTTACTTTTTTAAAATTCATACAACTGTAGGATTTGTTCTTCTAAACTGGAGTTGGTATGGAGATTATCTTTTGGAGTGTGTGATGCTCTGGTGAATTACTTCATTACAGGTCAATCACTGGTAGTACTGTGAGGTGATGAATTCTGAATATCACACAAGATGTGTATTGGTGAAATTGTAAACTATATTGGTAGTTACACATACTAAATGAGCTGAGTGACAAGATTGTACAGACTGTATTACCTTGGCACTGTCATGCCAAAGACATACTTTCAGATTACTTTTAGATGGACAGTTATCAATTGTTATTTCAAATGATTTTGTTTTTCTTAAAGAATGAAACTATCTCAAGCATGAGACTGATGCTTGCTTTTGGTAGAGAAACTTAAAATGATAAATTAAAATCCATACATTAATTTATCTCTCATACTCAGAAGCTTATGTGCTTCTGTTGGAATTCTATTGTTCTCTGATAACTAATGGATTATTACCCACATTAAAGCCTTTCCTCTGAAATGGAGGGTAATTATATAAATGCAACATTTTTTGTTATGAGGAGATATTGTGTTGCACTTTCTCCTGATCAAAACAGGTAATTGTGAATTCTGTAGATGTAACCTGTAAATCCAAATTATTGCAAAGAGTGAAAAAGGAAAGCACAATTTGACATTATAATGCACAATATCTCAATTCAATGCTGCATTTCTGTAATTTCATTGCTGTGTAGATGATCCCCCTGAAGTTTGTAGTTGAAGTCTGTGATGATTGTGTTCTGGTGGGTTTGTGTTTGCAAGCAGGGATCTTGCATGTCTAGCAATCATTGATGATCATTCACTAAGGTATTGTAACTAGTTGTTTCATCCTGTATTGGCACTTAGTGTCACTGAACACATAATAGAAATAATGCACTGTGACTTCATCCTTAATGATTGACAGTCCCGCTTATTTACGTGATTAAACAGATGGTGAGCGTCCATTAAAACTTTGCATATGCTGCAATTAATTTCATTCTGTTTAGAGGCTACAATACTTGATTTTTTCCCCCTCAAAATGCTGAGCAAACGCAGCTTCAAAAAATAAAATAACGCCACAATTCTGAATTTCTCCATTCAGATTATTGTAATGAAAGTTTTCACTGCCTTCGCTGACAGAAGGTCTTTGTCCTCCAGTGTTTTTTAAGCTCATTAACAGAGACAACAGGAGTAATGCTTCTAAAGTCTTTACACTTGTAGATAAGCCAACATGGAACCCATTTCTTGAGAAGAGGATATTTGATACCAATTTAATGCACTGCATGGAAAATTGTCCCAAAAAAACATTCCTGCTGCTGTATTCTTTGATGATTGGCAGATTATGTTTATAAGCAGAGCTGTCTATGATCCACTGCTAATTTTGATAAGCAGATTTATATAATAAACATGGCTTAGCATCATTTCTAGGTCAGAAAAGAATCTCGGCAGTGAGCAATACCAGCCATGTATATCACTAGACTCTTATCAGATACCAGTTGACCATCCACAAGTGAGAATATATCTGAGCATTTAGAAACATAGAGTGGAATCGTCCCAGATTTGCATGAAGTGTGGTAGAGGGCGGGAATGTTTTATCTGCTGGCCGCAATGGCGGTTTTTCACGCTATATCATCCCAAACCTGCCGCATGACTTATGCATTCCCAGGAAACACGCTGTTTCCATGGCGGACGGGCTCCCATTCACCTGCCACGCCATCACCTCGCTGCTTCAGCACACCAAGCACCATATTTAAAGTCCAGCCACACGCACATCTCAGTGCTTCCAGCCCACGACTGCTGCAGGGAAGATGCCCATGAAAGACAAAAAGACTGCAGGCCCCAGGTTTAGCGACGCGTCACTGGAACACCTTTTGGATGCCATGGAGGCCCACCGCAATGTCCTCTACCCCCCCGCTCTGGCCACAGGGTGGGCAGTGGCGTGACCAACGAGGCTTGGGATGCAGTGGCGGCAGTGGTCAGCGCCAATGCCCTTCAAAAGAGGACAACCACCTAGTGCCCCAAGAGGATGAATGATCTCTGTTTCGTTAGGGTAAGTCACTCTTCTCTCGCACTCACAAACCCATCACACATTCACAGGGATCTCACTCACTGCCAGCTCAAGGGACATCATCATTCACTCTCTCACACACACCTTCATTGACCTCATCCCATTCATGGGTCCACTCACCAACCACACATGCCAGGCATACTTATCATCTGGCCTGGCAGCCATCCTGCTTACACTCTCTCCATCTCTATTCATGTAGGACAGGCTGGCACAAAACAAGAGGGAGAGGCCGCAGACTGGCGGAGGATTGCCAGAAATCACGGTCCTCACGGAGTTTGAAAACAGAGCCACCCAGTTGACCGGCGATGACCAGGACCGTTCCTGTATTGACGGTGAGGTCGGCGCTGCTCTACCAAGTGAGGGTCCTGCAGTGCAACATCCATCAGACAGCCATGCTGTGAGTGATGTGTCCTCTTTCACAGGCCACGGCCATGCACTAATTATCTCCCTTTGCTTCCGCAGGCACATCTGGGAAACAGCCAACAGAGTGCATGACCCAGGGCCTCCATTCAAGTCCCAAAGAAACTTCTGCAGAGGAATCTGAAGGCACCCTCCTTGAAGTCTCATCACAGCGCTCACCCACACCCTTCACCAGCACCTGCCATAATGCAGAGACACACACCTCGGTGGGACCTAGCTTTGGAATAGCCTTGGGATCACAATCAGGTGAGCACATCGCACTGTCTGATCCACATCAGGCAGCGCAAGTGACTTCCCAAGTGTCCGGCACTCAGCGGACAGCTGGACGCTAGAAATTCACTGAGCCTGGGTCAGATGGCGAGCCTCTGGACTCGGTCATGTCACAGTTGCTGGAGCTGCAAAGGCAAGCTCGGGAACATCAGGAAGGGATGTCCGCTGCACTCCTCAGATTGCAAGGCACGATGGAGGAATCTGTCCGCCTTCAGGCCGAGGTGTTAGCGCCGGCATGCCAACGTACCAAGATCAACACTGGTAGGGTGGCAGCTGCCATGGAGACCTTGGTCCAGGGCATCGCTTCTGCACTGCTGTGCGGTCTGAACTCCATCACTAGTGCCATAGTTGGCCTCCAACAGTGTGCACACGAGAGGGGTGCGGGGCAGCTCGATCTCACTCCAGCTACCCCCTCTCCTCAAGGAGTCAGCCTGGGGCCCTTGGGCACCAAAAGGGAGGAGGATCAGCAGGTGTGACCCCCGGGGCTATCCTTCCAGGTGACTCTAGTGTGTCCGGCCCATCCAAATCCCTTCTTCCTGTGACACCAACAGCTCCAGCTCCACAGACTGAGGACCCTGAAAGCAGACCAGGACCCAGTAGGTCTTGGCCCTCCAGAGGCCGCCCGCCAAGGTCATCACAGACAGGGCGTAGCAGTCAGCAGGCTATATCCACTGTTGACGTTCGGGGAGCACTAAGACGTAGTGGCAGGGTTAGGAAAGTTAAGAAGATGTAAGTCTTTTGAGTCGAAGCAATTAAACTAAATTAACAAAATCAGGGAAAAAGTAAAAGCAGCCCCTTATAGGGAAACTGCAAAAACAAAAGACAAAATGCAAAGGAAACTTACCAACATCAAATCAAAATGGGAATAAAGGGATCCATAAAACACCCCAGTCCTGGCAGTGCCCACCGAGCACGGAAGGCCTGGACGGTGTTGGTGGACACCGCGTGCTCTCTCTAGGGATACCCGGCCGCGAACACAACCGTGGAAGAGGGGCAGACATTCGGGTCGGACAATCCCCTCGATCGCCCGCTGCCTGGACCTGTTCATAGCAACTTGGCCAGGCCCAGGAGCAGGCTCATGAGGAGATCCTCCTCCCTCCAGGCCCCCCTCCTCACCGGGTGCCCATAGATCAGGAGCATGGGACTGAAGTGCAAACAAAACAACAGTGAAAGGCTTTTCAAGAAACTAAAAAGGTGGTGAAGAAGATGCAGTTGTACAGCCTTTGCACTGGTGTTAATCACTTGTACATACTGTTCACCATTGTCAATAAACTCCCAAGAATGCCTCCCTGCCTATGGCTCCTTGTTCTGATGAGCAATGTTTGTGTCACTCAGATGTGAAACTTTTCTGCACAAGTTAAAGGTAGGTGTCTCAGTCCAGGGCCCCTTCCCTGTGCTTTGTGCAGCCTTCAGACTAAAGTGGTGGTCCAGCCCCACATTCCCTGGACACATTACTGATTCCTGCACCTCGATGGTGCTTGTCATTGCTGCCAGAATGTAGTGGGCAGGCACCACAGAGTTCTCTCATTCTCTCTGTGTGCTCTCAGCACCTTTAAGGTGAGTTTGGCCCCCATCTCTTCAGCGTCTGTGACAGTGATGCTGTGCTCCTGAAGAGGTCAGGTGCTGAAAGCAGACAAAGAATCAGATGCTTTTAAAGTTTCATGGCTGCATCTCTATATGACCCTGAATATAGAGCGCAAGCGAGCTGCCCTCAGCCAAACAGGAGTCAGATATTCTCAGAAGCTATGTGATGATCTATGGAGTGTCCTCACTGCACGTCATCATCATCCTCCTCCTGCAATCGAGCGACTATTAGGGCCTCCACTGTGTCTCAATGACAGGAGCATTATCACAGAGGTTATGCGCGCTGCCATAAGCCAGGCTGGAGTCAAGCATTCACAGATGCAGTGAGAGGATTTATGGGGTTCCCGCACTTCATGTCGTCATCATCCTCCATAAATCTAGCAGCTATGAGGTCCTCCTGAACGCACCTGCCTCGCCTGGCCCACGCAAAGGCCTTATCCCCGTCATCGCTGCCTTCGAGGATCTCCTCATCCTCATCCCTGTCGGCGTCCTCCGAGGAGACCTCCAGCTCCTTCATATCCTCTTCAGCCAGCTCGTCTCCTCCTTGCAGTGCCAGGTTGTAAGGGGCACAGCAGACAATGATGATGCGTGACAGCCTCTGTGGACTATATTGCAGGGCTCCACCAGACCAGTGCAGGCACTGGAACCTCAGCATCCCGGTGGCCTGCTCTACCAAGTTGCGAGTTGCAGCATGAACTCCTTTGTATCTTTGCTCTGCTGCAGTGCATTTGATTGCACCCTGCACTAGTGGGAAACCTGAGATCTGGGCAAATCCAATCGCTCTTGAACCCTGGCTCTCCTGGTCCCAGGTGAAATGCACAAAGTTGTGTACCCTCATGAAGATGGCATCCTGACCTCATGGATGCATTTGTGGTTGGAGGCTTGTGATATCCCACAGAGGTCACCTGTGGAGCCCTGAAAGGAGCCACTGGCATAGAAATTGAGCGCAACTGTCACTTTCACGGCCACTGGCAGTGGATGCCCTCCATGTCCCCGTGGCACCAAATCCTGCAGGAGGTGGCAGATGTGACCGACCTGTTCCCTAGACATGTGTAGTCTTTGGTGACACTGGTTTTCAGTCATCTGCAGGAATGAAAGGTGGCGTCTATGGACCCTGGGATTCATTAAGCACTGTCCAGCGAAGGCTGTGGCTCTTCGGCGGTGTGTGCGGGAGCTCCAGCTGCCTCTTCTTCCTGAGGATGCTGCTCCTCCCTCTGTGCAGCCAGGTGCCTCAGTCGCTCTCTCCTTCGTCGTCTTTGCTCCCTGTACGCAACTAGGCGTATGGCTAGGTCACCAGGCTCCATAATCCTGATGTACTCCTCCTGCAGGAAGAAAGAGAGAAACAGTGGGTTAGCATGGGTGTACTAAGAACCTGTCTGGTTCAGTCTGAAGGCCTCTTAATGCTTCCTGGAGAGTGCTGCCACCACTTAGATGGCCAGAGATTAGTGCGTTGCATGGCTTCCTGAAACCCCAACCTCCTCTGCCCCTCTTCAACTGACCGATTGGTGGCAGCTTTGCCGATTGCACTGTGCTCTCAGCTCAGGCTTAGGCATTCTCCTAACCTGCACTGCGAGGCTGCACTGTTAGCTTGAATCTTTGGGGAGACTGGCCCAAACCGGGATGCTGACATTGCAAGAGGCTGTGAGCGCCTCCACCAGTGACTGCTCCATAGCCAGCTTTAGCAAGGAGACTGTACAATGTGTGCAGTCGTCCAACTGTTCTGCAGTCCACTAAAACACTCATTACTTTGCAGTCTGTGCCCAAGGGGTGAAAAGCTCTGGAGCACTTGGTGACACCTTGATGCCTCTGCGTTGCTTGAGTGGGCAGATAAGCTAGAAGCCCGACTCCAATCATATCAATGGCTGCGTCTGAACTGTCTGAGTTGCAGAGGAATGGTCACTTTATACAGGGTGTCCTTAAAGCGTGGCCAGTTCCCTCATCCACCCTACCCCCACCCTGAATGTTTGTGCGCTACATTCAACCGCAGGGCTACCCTTGCTTCCCCCCACCCCCCCAAGTCACCTCAACTGCAGGGCTGCCCTTCTCACCCCCACCCCTCAATGTACCTCAACCGCAGGGCTGTCCCTGCACCCCCTGCTTACCACCTGAACTGCAGGGCTGCCCCTACTCCTCCTTCCTGTCACCTCAACCACAGAGCTGCCCTTGCCCCCTTCCCACCCCAAGTCACCTCAACCACAGAGCTGCCCTTGCCCCCTTCCCACCCCAAGTCACCTCAACCACAGGGCTGCCCTTGCAACCCCCCAACGCGCCTCAACTGCAGGGCTGCCCTTGCACCCCCCCCATCCCACAAGTCACCTCAGTGGCAGGCCTGCCCTTACCCCCGCCCCACCCCCAACACGCCTCAAGCTTGAAGTGCAAAAGGAAACCCTGGTGAGTGCTGCCCAACGTTACTGTGCACCCACCTCCGAATTCCCCTTAAAATACACCCCGCCAAGCGAGTGCCTTTTATATGTTTTGTGAAAAGCGTCAGTGTGCTTTCCTGCTGATGTGGGCGGACGATCCAGCTGGGTGGTGGGGGGAGAGATTCTGGCGGGCAGGCATGATAATAATATGCAGATGTATTAAAATGAGGTTCCCGACGTCCGATGGCGGGAAACGCAGCGTGGCGGGCTGAGCGGACGATTGCAAATTGGTTCCATGCCATCGTGAAGCCGATCGCGCCATATTGTCTGCTCATGCCACCGAACATGCCCGACACTGGTGGGCATGGAAAATGCCGGCTGTAGTTTTTTTTTTAAAAAGAGTGAAGAATTGGATCCTTATTAGAACTTTTAATTGCAAAAATAGATCCTATGGATAAATGTGATATACATTACAATTGAATCTTATCAGCTGTCATAGAGCCAGATCATGTCATTGATTGGTTATGCAATGCAGTCAACAAGAAGATATTTATCTATATCTTAAAACTGTGATGTCACTGCATGCTTCTTTTCAACTTTTATCATTATAAAGTCCTATGTCCACAATTATAAGTTGGTGTAGGTGTAAGCTTGTCACACTGTAATTGTGCCTTCCTCCCAGTTTGGGTGATGCACCCTGACCCAGTTCAGCCTTGCTCCCCCTAACCTCATTTTACCTGTACTTAGTCTTGATTCCTTAGTATGTATCAGTTATCTTTTGTCCAAAACTGCATCATGCAGATGTGAAGGATATCCAGGCAAATATGGCTTTTCCCACTGGATTTAACATCTAGGTTTAACATTATCTATCAGACAAATGGGCTAGTGTCAATGCGTAATTATCAGAATATAAGCACAATTACATTGTAGTTGATTATTTCAATGGACTTTCATTGTAAAGTCAGTACAGTACAGCATAATTATTTCTACATGAAAAATCCTTCTGAAGAATTCAATTCTAAGTTCATAGTAATTTACAAACAGCTTTTCATTTTATCAGCAGCATAAAGTACCAAATATCCCAATTCCAATCAGTGGAAAACATGGAGAGCTAGACTTTGTAAGGAAGTTGGTGCCTGACTTAATTCACTTACTATTTTCTGTGTATCGCAAAATAACCTGCAAAAGGTCCATTGAGACCTAGCTAAATATTTTAGCCAAATGTATAGTGTGCAATTTTATTTTAAACTAGAAATACTCCAGGTAAAACATACCTTCTGGTTTTATCAAGAGAGGATTCTTAGAAATATAGAAGAACTACTAGAAGTGCAGGAAAATATTATATTTTATTTCCAGGCACAAAACATATCCTTTTTGGAAATGTTTTATACAATTAGGACTGAAATGAATTATTGAACTAATATTTCACAGCAAAAATATAATTTGAAAAATTTTGCTGAAGAATGGCTTGAAGAATGGGACCAGAAAGCTTTCTGTGCATAGGACCAGAAAGCTTAATGACTTAAACTTGGGTTTTCCTCCCAAATGCTTGTTGTTGCTTTCTGTCACATTATTGGGTGGAACACTTTTTGTAGTGATGGAGCACACCATTTTATGGAGAAGAAAACTGCTCCCTGGGTCAGTGACACCTTAGTACCCTGGCTGTTGGCATTGACAAAGGCATCAGAGAAATCTGAAGGACAAATAAGGAGAGCAACAAATGAAAATGGAAGAAAGTTGAAACAACGTATGCATGGCATGTTAAACAATCTTTGGCTCCACAGTGTATAAATGATAACTGTGTTGTTGTGCCATATTTATCCACTGTTTTTCAAGAAGGAGTTTGTGAGGTCTAACTTTAAATTAATGGGTGATTTATTTCTATTCAGAGTATTTTGTAACTCTGTATCTATTACGCTTAACTACTTTTCTCCAAAGTTTTTGATCTGAGCATGATAGTTTATTTTGGTCTAAAGGCACACTTAAAACTTAATGTTAAGTGGTGGGTGGGGGAGGAAGGGCGGGGGGAGCAGAATGTCCATGTAGGCCCTTTTTTAACTTTGACTAACAATACTGTTGAATTTCAAATGTGTCTTAACACTATTTTAGATTATAATGCCTATTACTTGTATTTATTCTCTATTGTAATTTAATAGTTTTGATTTTCTGATGCAAGTATTGTTAAGAAATAGTCCCATAATTAGCTGCGAACCTGGGAGATAACAGCTTTATCCAAACTGTGTCTGGTTTTGGCAGCAGCTGTGTGAAGGTCCTTTCAACTGAAAAACAGTTTGCCTCTTACCTCAAGCACCTGCTGGGGGTATCATTGGCACAAAGGGACGCTTGTCTGCTGTCGCTCTTTTTTCATAGGGTAGGCATGCTGATTACAGATTTGGCAGATGAGTCACTGCAGACAGATCAATGATGCCTTATTTCAGTGCGATTGGCAGTAATTGTCAGTTTTCTCTTTGTGCAAGAGTATGAATGCCATTTTGTAGTCCTCTATTCTGCTGATTACAGCTAACAAGATGAACTCACTTTATCAAGTTGATGATGAAGGCTGAAGTCAGAAGCTGAGTAATGAGCAACTTTCAGTGGCTGCATTCATGTGCAGAAACAGGGACGTTAGGGAACAGACTTATCAGTTTGTCAAATCCAGATGCATTTTTGTGTTTAGATTAACAAAGCATGTTCCTCATTTTTCAGCTGTTAAATTTTATTTTCAGTGTCCTGTTTGTTTTTCCATTTATCTTATCCTGTTGGGATAAATGGAAGCACAATGGAGAACTGGCCCTGTTGTATTTAACGGCAAGTGATCGTATTGGTGGTAAAGGAAACTAAATCCTTTCACACCATTCCTAGTATAATATTGTTTAGAACATCAGTATAGGATTACATTACATAGGATATATGGCACAGAAACTGGCTATTTGGCCAACCAGTCCATGTTGGTGTTTAAAGTCCACATCAGCCTCCTCCCATCTTTCCTTCAGTAAACTACCATCGTGACCATTCATTTCCTTCTCCCTCAAGTGTTTGTCTAGCTTCCCCTTAAATGTCACTTCAGCCACTCCGTGTTACTGAGTTCCACATTCTGACCAATCTTTGTCGGAAAAAATTTCAATACGTAGCCTAAAGCTAGATCCTGTTCAGTTTCTGAGTTGGTCACAGAAAAGCAAGAATAGGAGGGCGGGTTGCTAACTTGGCATCACAATTAGTTTCAAGATATTTTTGCATTGTTGTGCTTATTTAGGGAGAAAGGAACCATTGGTTTCTAATTTTACTTTTCCAACTGTTATCATACAATTGACCTAGTAGATCCAGTGGTAGCTCATGAGAAATGGGGTCTCTGCTCCTGCCAGGAATTAAATTTGGCATTTTTATTTGCAAGGACAGCCATTTGCAATTAGCTTGTTTATAGAACAGAGACACTTTGAATGGAAGCCCAGGAACTCAGCATTACAGTTAATGATTGTTTATTTGAGACTCATTTGTTTAAAATATTTTACTGTTCTAATCCCTTCCCTCAACAAAAATTTGTATTAATGAAGCACCTTTAACATTGTAAAACATCCAAGAGTGCTTTACAGAAGTTCTTATCTAACAAAATTTAGGACCGAACCACATTAGGAAATATTAGGACAGGTGACCAGAAGACAGGCTAAAAAGGTAGGTTTCAAGGAGTTTGGTAAAGGAGGAGAAAGAAGCAGAGAGGTTTAGAGAGGAAGTTCCAGAGCTTGGGGTTTAGACAACTGAAGACACAGCCAGGAATGATGGAGTGAAGAATATCAGGGATGTGCAGGAGGCCAGAATGGAAGGAGCATAGTGATTCCTGAGGATTGTAGGGGCAGAGGAGTTTATAAAGATCGGGAGAGGTGAGGCCATAGAAGCAATTAAAAGCAAGGATGAGAATTTTAAAAATTGAAACATTGATGGACAGGGAGCCACTATAGTTCAGCAAACATAATGTTGTATGGGACTTGGTGTGAGTTATCATACGGGCAGCAGAGTTTTTGATCAGCTCAGGCTTACAAAGATGCAAAGTTAGCAGTCAACCAGAAGACCATTGGAATAGTCGAGTCTGGGGGTAACATCACATGCTATCCTAGTCAGGAAAGTTTCTTGATTTCCTTTAAAACTCCTTTGGTTCTTATAAGGTACATGACAGCAGTGACTTTCCGTCGGACTTTTTTCTCTTTACTTATATAGAGAAGTGCTTGGCAGACCCATGGCAGAAAGGCTGATATCAGGAACCTCTGCAAGTGGAGGATGGTAACTTTAAATTCTTGTCCCACTCACTGTTTTACAGATGTCATTTGTCAACATATACCAATGTGGAGCAAACATATTTTTACTTTATGATAGCAAAGTGCAGTGGTGCTGTAACCTGGTATGTTATAGAGAGGTAGAATGACAATTCTAGCCTGGCATTTTATCCAATATTAAACTATAAGTCTTGGTCACCTTGTGGAAGATATTATAGATTGAAGTTAGGTGCTCCTCCATAGGAATGGAAGGAAACCGGATGTAGTGACCTATCCCGTTCTCACAGTCAATTTCAGATAGTCATTTGCTGAGGTATGGGAGCAGAACACTTAGCTCATTGAGGATTTTGATGTTTTAGGGAGGCTTGAGAAGACATGAATAAAGAAAAGCAAGTAAATGCCTCCTGTTTTCATTGAGTTCAGAAAATGCAAATCATTTCACTGTGAAAATTAAGATCAAGGGAACTAAAGCTAGTTGGGCTTTATAAGAAATATAAGAAGTTGTAGTGCCTAAGCTTTCAAAGCTAGAGTCATAATTTTGAATGGTGAGGAAAGAACAGTTTTGGATGGGGTTGACATAAGAGTGAGCTACAATATAGTTTTGAAGCTGAAATTTCAGACCTGAAAGGGGGTGGATAATTTTTCAAAGCTCCAAGGGAAACCCAGATGTATTTCTGGTGCTTGTCAGTAATTGCTTTGTCGTACCAAACTTTGCAATGCAAATGCATCTTTAAAAAAAATGATAATTATTAGCATAATGTTGAAGTTAACACAAAACAAAAATAATAGTAGCTGAATTAATAAATATGGCATTGCCCCAATGGTTTATTTTTTCCCAGCAAAGAGATTTTTCACCAATTACAGAAATCAGATTTAAAAATTATATTTAGCACTTAAAAAAAAGGCTTGTATTTCATGGTCTCAGCATATCCCAAAGTGCCTTTCGGACAATGAAGTACTTTTAAAGTGTAGTCACTTGTAATATAGGAAGCGTTCTTGAGATGTGAAGTAGTGGCAAAGGCACAACATTATTAAATTTATTAATCAAGCATTCGAGTAGTTTCTATTTACAGTATTTAGTTAATAACCAAACTTAAACTCTTAATGCATTTTAATGTAAGTGTGTAAATGGGTAAAATGTTAATAGCATTTAAAACGTAAAGGCAAGTCTATGTTTCGATCATGTTAACTGAAAAAGCACAGGAGAATTGCTCAGTGGGATATAAGCTGCTTTATGTTAATGAGGTCTTGTTCTGGAGATAGGCCAATGTAAATTGTGCAGCTTATCAGACAAGCTTGGCAATAGGCCTGACACAGTACTGGAGATTAGAGAAAGACCCAGGACAATGCCAGCTGTGCCCAGTATGATATGATAAATATGTTCTGTCACTTGGGTCTGGCAGTGTTATAACTGATGGCCCTGGTGACCTTAAAATGTCACCAGGAGACTAATCTGCTTTGACTATTTTTGCTTTTAAATTTTATGCTGGAATGTCTAACTACGGTGTACATTTTAATTGTTCAGGAAGATCCTAGGTTCAGTCGCTGCTCTTTGATAAGCCAGCTGATGTCCAGTAGATTGGAATACTGCTCCTATAATTGACTTCTATGCTACTGAGATAGGGTGAAGCAACATTAGTTGGGTATCTCATTTCTGATCGCTCTCCAGTGATTCCTGTTGTGTGAATGTTGGGTTAGGACACCTTAGCTGTAATGCTCACTATGGTTGAATACCTTGGCAGCATTTGTTCTCCAGGTTCACGGGTGAAGAATGGTCATTTTACATGGATAGAGCCAAGAGGAGGGCTTTCCTCCTCACTGTTGTTTGTTTTCTCTGACCCTGAATGCATTTGTAAAAGTTGGGGGAAGAAAAAGAGAGAAAATACAAAAATAAAAATGAAGAGGTGGTGGAGGAGCAAAGGAAGTGGTAGGAAAATGCACAAATACTTGGCATTAATAAGTGGTATTTCAAGCTAAGCTGCTGCAGAATTTGCCATGCCGAACAAATTTAACATTATGAGGCCACCACTTTAATTTTTTTTAGTATGAGCTATGTACGGACATAGGATATAAGAGCAAGAGTAGGCCATTCAGCCCTACAAGGCTGCTCTGGCTGATCTGGTAATGGTCTCAACTCCACTGTCCTGTCTGCCCCCCATAACCTTTGACTCTCTTGTCTATCACAAGAACATAAGACATAGGAGCAGGAGTAGGCCATTTAGCCCTTTGAGCCAGCTCCGCCATTCAATGAGATCATGGCTGACCTACTACAACACTGTTTTCCTGCACTTTCCCCATATCCCTTGATGTTTTTGATATGCAGAAATCTATTCATCTCAGTCTTGAACGACTGAGCCTCTACAGTCCTCTGGGGCAGAGAATCCAAAGATTCACCACCCTCTGAGTGAAGAGATTCCTCCTCATCTCAATTCTAAATGGCCTGCTCCTTATTCTGAGACTGTGTCCCCTGGTTCCAGATACACCACCCTGCCCCCCTCCCCCACCCAGCCAGGGGAAACATCCTGCATCTACCCTGTCAAGCCCTATAAGAATTTTGTATGTTTGAATGAGATCACCTTTCATTCTTCTAAACTCCAGAGAATAAAGGACAGGTCTAATTAATATTTCCTCATAGGGCAGTCACTCCATCCCAGAAATTAGTTTGGTGAACCTTTGAATGCCTGTCAAAAATCTGTACCATGTAAATGGTACAAACTTTAAACATTGGACTGGAAATTTTTCTGGGCTTCTGCCTGTCTCCCTGTATATCTTCAGTCCAAGACAGAAGTAACACGAGAGAAATAGTGGAACAGAGATCATGTCTCATCTAAGTAGATGAGATACCAGGTAATATAAACAAGGTCAATGTGACTTCATGGATTAGTATTAGTTGCCTATGTGGGTCAGAGAAGAAATTTCCAGATTTGTTTTCTCTAGTTAGGTTTGCATTTGTTTCTTTTGCCTCTATTAGGGTATTATATGGATGCTGGTGGATAGAGATTGTTTAATCATGATTTTTTAGGTTCGAAGGACCAAATAGCCTTTTATGCCAATCATTTTCATATGTTGATATGTTTCGTTAGTTAGAGTTTCCTTAATGCCATGAAAGGGAAAGAACGTCCTTTCACTTCATACAAGGCAAATGACATAGGATGAGGCCAGAGGTGTAGAGTTCCTGCTCCTAAACCTGCAAACTAACCTGATATTACAGCAAGAGTTGTTATACTCAGTGAGGTAAGGTGTACCAGCCTCTCAAGGGTTTATGTGGGTCCCACCAGTGTGCTCCAGGCCAGACAAATGGCCCAAAGGAATTAAAAAAAATAAAATGCAAACTTTTTTTTTGCCAGATTGGCCCTCTTATTCAGGAGACTACACTCCATTGGCTGTAAAGTGCTTTGAGACTTTTGGTGATCATGAAAGGCACTATATAAATGCAAGCCTTTCTTTTTTTTCTTAGTTGATTGGAAAACAGCCAGAGTTGGGGGATGGGGGTTCTGGGCAACAATCAAATAAACTTGGGATTTCATGGAAATGAGGCATATGGGCCTGAGAAATGCCATAAAATAGCACTTCAACCTGTCCTGTGCTAATAAGATACCCTCCCGCTGACCCTGCAAACTCAGTTGGGCCAGTGCTTGAGAACACCATCAATGTTGCTACTGGAGTCTGAGCGATGTTGGGTGATTATCATTCTAAATATGGTAGTTTCTGAAACAATTCAATACTTTTGGCCCTCAGAATAATGTCATACTTCTCAAAAATAACAGAAAACAAATTACTCAGCTTGGCTGTATAATGGATACAAACTGCTGTGTTAGATATGTATTTATTTTCCTGCTTTATCTCCTAACACAGAGTACTGTGAAGATAGTGTGCGATAAAATGCAAAGCTTTTTTTTAAACCCAATCAAATCCCACATGTAGTTTATATTAATTAAGTATTTGGAAGGGATTAGTTCCAGCTGTGATGCACTGTGGATAGAAGTGTTTGTTGGGTGCACAATCATCAGAGAGTTCCCTCGCTTGGTACCTACCATATGTTTTGACATTAATTGGATTAGCTGTCTTCGAACATAAGACTGATATAGCTCTTGCCTTTCTTGCCTTTGCCTTGGGACAGGAACTTCTGTTGTGTTGAAACTCTGTTTATGCTACTGGTTCATTCAGGAACCTTTTCTTCCATCTCTCCTGAAGGAAGACATTGCTTCATGTTGATGTAGGATTTAATGGATACCTGATGCCACCTGCTATCATAGCCATGTGGGTATTCTTGATGTGTGGGCCCAGCGGTGACACCTTTGGGGCCTGATCCTGTGCACATCTGCACATTTCAGCAAGAGACACTGGATAGGGATTAGGATGATTTTTTCCCCCTTTCACCCTTTACAAGAGAGCTGAAGACAGTTGACGTCCTGCTTGAAATCAGCTACTTTAGCAGAGCTCGGGGATGTCTCCCAGAATTCAGATTGCTTTGACTCCATTTCTGACCTGAAAATTAATTGTGTTTGCTTCAGGCTTATTAATTCTTCCAAAAATTGCTGTGCACATGACATGGATATCTTTTTTCTGCAAATACATCGCTTGTTCAGCATTCTTTCAAAAATGGCTGAACTGTCATTGCAGTGATCCAGTCAGTAACATGTCTGTCTAATGGTGGACAGAGATCAGGGCTTGAATGCTTTGAGCATTGGAAACCAACCCATTGTTATCGGGGCAAGAATTGGAAAAGGCATAATTTTTTACAGTCAGTTTTAGAATAAAATATCCAGCCACTTAAATTGATAAGAAATATTGGCAGTGGGAGGTGTACAAATGGCTATTTGTTCCTCCTGCATTGCCCTTGTATAATATGAATTTCAGATTAAATCTTTTGACGGCAAAGACACTAACCACTTGCACAGAAATATTGATTTGTACTATTTCCTAATGAGTTTATTGATTTTTGGTTGTTATCAGGCAGTTGTGAAGGAATGGAGTGGAAGAATATCCTGTCTGATTTTCTGATAAAATCTGTTGTCCATTCATGTTGTTTTACTGTATTTTTCCTCTTACATGCATCATGATACTTTTAGTAACGTGCAAAAAATCTAAGAATTGTCCACTTACTCCTGTGGCTTTCTTCCTGTTCACCTCTTCTTTCCTAAAGATGGAGACTTAATGCTGTGTTGTCATTTTTTTTGAGTGTGAATATAAGCTTTGAGTATATTATGGTCTTTCTTCATCTGTGTATCTAGACAATGAGTGTCAGTGAACTATGCATTTATGGGGCAACACAGCTATCCTGCTCTCATACAGCACCCAGTTGTGGCAATGACCAAGAAAGCTTAAATGTATTCCTTTATATTTCTCAAATTAGCTAATCTCAGCCAAGGCATTAAAGGCATCACAATTAATCTTCATGTCTCTGGGCTACGGAAGGGAAAAATAACCCGAGGCCCCCCCCCCCCACTCCAATTGTTCTGCCTTTTAACAATTTGCTGATATGAAAGGACAATGGATTTTGTGTGAAATTGGACAGTGTTTCTGTGAGTATTTGCAATTTGCTAAAGAAACAGTATACACAAACAACATGGCACCCAGCTGTAAAAAATCACACTTGCTACTGTAGCTTTCCTCTGTGTGATATTAAAATGCCTTGATGAGTAGATTTCCAACTCATGTGTTAATTACTTCTTCTGTGAAACTCAAACCTGACTCAGTTGGTAAGTGACATGCTGGCCAAGAATGTACCAGGTGGCTGGTCTTTATTGAGCTAGCTGATCTCAGCCATGATGCTGCAATTGAAACTCGCTGCCCAGTTTTACACATGGCTACTTAGGTGAGGTACCAAAGCGATGTTAGCACCTGCAGTGTTATATTCCAACAAGTTTCAGCATGTGTAAGACGGGAAAGGGCAATCTGCCAAGGTCTGATATGGTTTGTGCCTTTTTCACTCAAAAAGCAGTGCTCCTTAATGGATATCGTTAAAAGCAGTAACAGCACAGAAAACCTACCGACTAAAAGCGTATCATTTGAAGCAGTGCTGTCAGTTGGCTGGACAGACTACAAGTATATGTTCCTGCTCACTTGCAGCTGATGTCAAAACCCAGGTGGCTCATGGTACCTCAACTTACCCATTAGACTCCCCCAAGAACTGAAAAAGCTGATAACATGCAGCAGGTCAGTGGTGAGAATGGATTGCTGACTTTCTGAGCTCATACCATTTCTCAGACCAAGTTTCGAGTATGAGCTTACAATATCTACCCTTATATGTTGACTAGCTTTCAATAGAATCATAGAATGATATAGAACAGAAGCCAACCATTGGGCCCAGTGTGCCTGTGCTGGCTCTTGCTGTGTGGTGCAGCTCTTTTTCTGGTTTTTGGTTCAGGTTTGCGCAATTACTGTGTTTTGCTTCTATGTAGAATCACAATAGTGTTTGTATTTCCTTCGCTTTGGAGAAAGGAAGATCCAACTATGATATAAATTGTAATTTAATAAACCTCTTTCCCTGAGGGATGAAGGTACACATGATTCATTAATGATTATGATATGACACTTTTTTTTAATGGGCAGACCATATAAAACCACAGCCATCTGGACAATTTTTTTTTAGTAACAATGCCTTTGCAGTGTTAGTGTACTGTCTGTTAATCTGTTGTTAACATGGCGTCAGAAAAGGAAATGATGTAATATTTAGCAATTATGGTAATCAATCCAATAGCAATTACTGATTAGCTCTTTTACAGTTTTGGAAAACCTTTATGGCACTGTAACAACTATGTAGCACAGACTTGTAATCACTCTGCTGTTGTATCTTTGTAAAAATATCGGTACATGGGAGATGAAATTCCTGTCTTTGTGAATTTCAATGCTAAAAGGTAGTTGAGATCGTTAAAATAGTGAGGAGTTTGATTCGCCTTTGGGTTTTTTTTGTGAATGTTAAAGAAGACAAGAATTTCACTCCCATGTTTGCTGTTACCTCCTTTTTAAAATGAAAGGTTTTGTTTTCAGTAGGTAACAACAACTTTTTTTAACGTAGAAAAATGTCCTAAAGCACTTCGCCAAAGTGTAAAAATGGACACTGAGCCAAAGAAGGCAGTCTTAGGAGGGGTGGTGAAACATTTTTAGGCCTGAAAAGAGGAGAGAAAATTGGAGAGGCGGAGAAATTTAGGGAGCATAGAGACTGAATGCAGTCTCCAATGGAGGGGCGAAAGGAAGGAGAGTGAATATTAGGACAGACTAAGAGGAATTTGCAGCTCTGGGGTTGGTGGTTGAACTGGAAGAGGTTACAAGGATAGTTTGGGGTGAGACCATGAAATTATTTGAACCCAAAGAAGAGAACATTAACTAGAGGCATTGATAGTCTGAGAGGCAATGTAATTCAGCAAGGTGAAGGGTGATGCATGAGCAGTACGGCGTAGAATTGGCCATGGGCTGTGGAGATTTGAGTAGGAGTTTGTGGAGAATGGGATGGTTTGAGGTAAGGGTGTGGGCAGGTCATGCTGTGATGGTGGAAGTAGATAGCCTGTGTGATGGAGAGGATAGAGGATTGGAGGCAGACTGAGTCTTAATACAACCCCCAGATTTTGAACAGTCTGATTCAACTTGAAACAGTGGCCGGGGAGGGGTACAGTCTTTGGCAGGGGATAGAGCAGGAGTCAAAGAAGCTGGCTTCAGTTTTCTCCAAGTTTAATGAGAGGAAATTGCAGCTCATCCAATATAAGCTACCTGACAACACACGCAGCAAAAAGAAGGGGGGAGGTGGTGGCAAAGAGCATCTAGGTATGGAGTTTGACCTCATTAATGATTTTGGATGTTGTCACCAAGAAGCTGCATTTAGATTGGGGGAGGGGTTTGCAAGGTTAGATCATCATGTGACTCCAAAGGTAGTGTATGGGGAGTGGAAATGAAGCCATTGCTGGAGATACTCTAGCCATAATTTGATTGATGAGACTGGAACCAAACAAGGGCAATCCCACTACGCTGAACATGAATGGAGAGGATGGTATGATGGATCTTGTTCAAATCCGGGGAGAGATCAAGGAGGACTTGGTGGGATAGTGCCCCACGTAGTCAAAGAGAATATTATTTTTGAAAGCTTTTCCATAAGCACTTTTGCACAATATCCTTCTCCTGAAGTGCCTCTTGCTATATAGAAACTTACAGCAGGGAATGTAGGTTTCTGGCTATAATTTCTCACTGGAGCCACATTCCCAAATCAAGAAATCCAGTTAGATCTGTGTCGGACTCTCTCCTACTTAAGTATATTTGCTATGGCAGCTTTTCAGAGTGACATTTGAGAGCATTGGGTTTACCCAACCTCTTAGCTGTTGCTATTTAGCAGAAAATGTATTTTTAAAATTACCCTTTTCCATAACATTTTCCTTGATTCTTTTTCTTAACCATAAAATGTGGGTGGAAATGAAACCTTTAAATTAATTACAAATTGTGTACAATTTGGCTTGGAGCTCCATGTAAACAGTCAGGAAGTTTCCCTTTAGCTCATTAATGCGAAAGAGAAATAAATATTCTTCCCCTTTCTAAATTATATGCAAATTCATACCATTATATAAAGAATGGATTAAAATCAGTTTTAAAAACAGGATGGGACTAGTGGGCCCATTACAGCGCTAACCGTAAAGTGTAATAGTGCATATTTTCATTGCTAGAATTTGTAAAAATATTCAAAGGATTAAGTTTTAAGGGATGCAATTGGGAACTTGTATGCGAGCAGGCATCTAGGCACTGAAAAGGTGCGATGAAAATAACAAAGACAGGAGTTTCAACATCTATGTAATACTTTTAGAAAGGATTGATCTTAATTTGTAGTAGGAATAAAAATTAGGTGCAGTATTCATATGAAGCTGTGGATTTTTTTTCCCATTCAGACGGGGTGAAGGGTGAGTAGTGATGGTAACGTCAGTGTTTCTGTCCAGAAATTTCATTTTGTTCCACTGCTTTTGCACCACAGCTTAACACTAAATAATTACCACACCATGGCTTTTGTCCTGCGTATTTGAATGATAAAAGGCTGGCGGAGTTGGGTCAGCGGGAGAGAGAAGATGCTTGTCCAGAGATCAGGGCTGGAAACAAAGTGAGCCAGTGTGGTTTTCAGCTGGGCGGTTGTTAATTGTGGTTTGACCGAATGTTGAGTTTTAGAATGAAGGGAATCCATTTACACCCCTCTCCAGTGTCTGGATGAATATTGGTTTTGGCAGAACTTGAGTATGAATCTGTGTTCCTAACAGCTTCGGAAAGCCATCCCATTTAAAGTGGTTTTATATTTCATGAGTGCTGCTGACAGCAGACATGCTACTGGGTGCAATTCTTGGTGTAAATGAGCCAATCTATCTGGAACTAGTGTTCTTCCAAAAATGTGAGTCTGTTCATGCTTTAACACAGAAATCAGGGGGGCATCTGTGCTGCTGATTCTAGCAATGCAGCATACCGCAACCCGACTATAATTCTGCCACATTCGCTGGGACGGACATCTAGCAAGACCTTTTTACTGGATGCTGTTCAACTCAGCTGAGCTTCGAAACCCACATTGTCTCCGTTACCAGGACTACCTATTTCTACCTACCCAACAACATCTGCCTCTCCCCCTACCTTAACCCAACTTCTGCTGATATTATGACTATGTCACCTTCAGACTCTATTCACTCCAATGCTGTTCCGCCTGGACTCCTATAATTTACCCTTCATATTCAAAATTCTGGTGGCCCTATCCTATCCCCCTTTAAATGCCATTCATTCATCTGTCATCACTGTTCTTGTTGGCCTACATTGGTCCCCCAGTGCCACACATTTAAGATGCTTAGCTTGTGATTAAATCCCTCCATATTTCCATCTTGCCTATCTCTATCACCTCTTCTACATTTCAACACTCAAATCCCGTCACCAAACTCTAGGGCTAATTTTAGCGTTCACCGATGCTGTAAAACAGGCAGTATTGGATGGATTATGCTGCTCTGCCCAATTTTCCTTTCCATTACTTCAATAGCAAGGGAAATTGGGTGATGAAAAAAATTGATGGCCCAGCCAGTATCACCTGTTTTACACTATCCTCAAAATCTAAAACTACTCCCTTTGTTTCTCTGACTTCAGATTGTGCATTCATCCCTCCCATCATCATATGGCTTTCAGCCAGAAAGGCCTACGCTCTGGAATCCTCTCCCTAAGACTTCTCTTTAATACCTCCCTCAAAACCCACTTCTTTGACCCAAGCTTTTGGCGCCCCTCCTAATCTCAGAATCATAGAATTGTTACAGTGCAGAAGGAGGCCATTTGGCCCATCGTGCATTTTAACTTAGTGCCAATCTTCTGCCTTTTCCCTGTAACCCTGCACATTGTTTCTATTTAAGTAATGCTCCAATGCCCCCTTGATTGCCTCAATCGAACCTGCCTTCCCCACACTTCCAGGCAGTGTATTCCAAACCCTCACTACTTGCTGCGTGAAAAAGTTCTTTCTCATTTCACATTTGCTTCTTTTGCAAAACACTTTAAAACTGTGCCCTCTGTTTCTTGATCCGTTTACGAGTGGGAACATTTTCTCCCCATCTACTTTTGCCCTGGCAATCATTTTTCTTCACATCTCTGTAAAGCACCTTGCAATGTTGTTCAACATTAAAGTTGCAGGATAAATTATTACTTGCACAGCAGGTGGCACCCAGTGTAAGACCCAGGCTTCAGGAACTGGGTCACTCAATGAATGCACTGACACCAATATAAAGGAAGGCTAATAATTTGGCTTAAGGTCAAATTTTATAATGTAAATATGGGGAAATGATCTCCAGAATTTCTATCTATTTAACTAGCTTCATTGCATAGTAGGGCTAAGCAACACTTGAGTTTGACACCTTAAGTGAAAGGGTCTAAGGTGGTGTATGAAGGCTTTTTTTTTGAAAGAGACACCTTCCTTTGGAAAGTAGGCTTACCTTTAAAATAGTGCCTTTCATGACTTCAAGACACCCAAAGTGTTTTTGTCAGCCAATGAAATACTTTTGAAGTTTAGTCCCTGTTGTAATATAGGAACCATGGCAGCCGAATTGGTCACAATGTTCCACAAAGAGCAAAAGAATGATGACCCAGATATTAAAGCTTTAGTGACATTGGTTGAGGGATAAATATGGGGACACATTGTAAAACTGTTAAAATAAACTAATAATCTGGGGCAGTGATTGGAGTTGGCACCTCCTTGTCCAAAAGCTATTAGTCTTCCTTATGAGTTGCAAATTAGAACAGTCAGCAGCTTCTCTACACTGCAGACCTGTGGGAGCAGCCTGTCACCAAAAATATGGCCTAGTGTTATGAGGTTAATTATGTTCTGGACTTTTATATTTACTTATCAGCTTTTTTAAAAAATGCCCAAAATACTTGCTTAGGCAAATCTCAAATTGATGTGTCCAGCATCTGTTCTGTTTATCTGGTAACACACAGCCTTCTCCTCTGTTCTACAGAAGTTTTGTAGTCAGAACTAAACTGGGAAGATCAGGATGGCTTGGTGCTGGTGGTGGGGGTGCTGGAGGGACAGGGTGGAGATTAGGAATCTTTTATCCATTTCCTCTTTCACGCTCTTGTAGGAAAACAATTAGTAGCTCTGGGTAAGTTTGTGGTTACTAATTTTCATTGTCGGTTTCACAGAGAGATAACAGTATGAATAGTGCACCTGTGTTAAATTAATTTTCAGGGTTTCAAACGTAGAGCTTGCAATTAGGAATTTTAAAAAATTTGTTCATGGGATGTGGGCAGTCCTGGTAAGGTCAGCATTTATTGCCCATCCCCAATTGCCCTTGACAATGTAATGCTGAGCCACCTCCTTGAACTGCTGCAATCCGTGTAGTGAAGGCACTCCCACAATGCCGTTGGGTAGGAAGTTCCAGGATTTTGGCCCAGTGACAATGAAGTAATGGTGATATATTTCCAAGTTAGGATGGTATATGATTTGGAGGCGTCGGTGTTCCCATGTGCCTGCTGCCCTTGTCCTACTATACAGTAGAGGTTGCGGGTTTGGAAGGTTGAAATCATGGCCCTCAGTTTAAATTAGCAATCCATTGACTGGCTGAACAGTGTAATAAAGGTGCCACAGACTGTGTTGTGTGGAAGTAGGACACCCCAAGCTCATAGATTTGGATCTTAGCCATTTTGGAGAGAGATCCTGCTTTGTCAGGTGTTTACAACCTAGCTCTTTGTTACACAACAATATTGTGGCTTGAGACTGGATCAGTTGGCCAGCTTCTCAGCTCAGATATATTACTCGGGGATATTTATAACATACTTAAATTAATGATGGCAGATTTTGGCAGTGACGGAATTGCAAAGTGAGACTCCTGCAGACAGAGGCAGGGGAATAAAATAAACTGTTTTCAAGCTGTATTTTACTTCAGGCATCTTCCCTAGGCCTTTAGAAATAGTATGGACACCAGTTTGATGGTCGATTTTTCCACTTAAAAAATCTCTGTCCATGGTTATAGTTCCTGCAGCATCGAGAATATGAGCTGGTGTGGAAAAGCTACTTTGTGAATATCTAACAGCTACTATGATCTAGTGGTAAAGGCCACATGTAGTATAGCATAAAGACGTATAGATTAGAAGGTCCAAAGTCTTGCGCTCCATCTGAGGCAAATATTAGGTCTCAGCTCGGGCAGCAGCTGAGGCCCTATGATGGATTTCAGTGCCCCTGGGCTATAGAAAGGAAAAAAATGCCCAGAATATTTGTCCTACATCATTATGTGTGACTTCTACTGACATTCATAAGAGTGGTGTTTGGCTTTGTGCTAAAACCTTTCTATATAAAATAGCCTGATAAAACTCCTTGTTTCAGCTAACAAATGGACGACTATTTGGGTAAAATACTTCAGCAAAAGCATTGAGGGATGGGATGGGGGATAGTGGGGAGAGGGTAGGGGGTGGGGACAGATGTAAAATTGACACAGTTGTTCTGATCTGGAATGTCCCAACGTAAAAGTAGTGAAAGCAGACTCAGTAACAACTTTCAAAAGTGAATTGGATGTACATTTTAAAAAAAGGTAAAATTCGCAGAGTAGGGGATTGGACTAATTGGATAGCTCTTTTAAAATGAGCACAGGCACAATGGTTTCCTTCTGTGGGGTATGATTCTATGATCCCAAATAAAAAAGGAGCTGGGTAGAATACCATAAATATCTAGCAATGGTTTTTATTTGTCAGCTGGGCATTCATTAATTGGTTTCCAAATTTGTTATCAATCTTCTCTTGTGGCATTCACAAAAAAGGGAAATAAAAGTTGTGTTTTTAAGACTTGAGTTTGTTTTACTGGTCCTTGCTGTGACAGCTAATTTTCTCAGTACAGTAGCTGGAGGAGGCAACAATACGTAGTGGCGATGGTCTTGGTCACACAACAGAGAGGGATAAAGCGATTCTTCCCCAGAGGAGGCCTTTTATTGAGGGAAGCTTTCTGAATCTAATTTGTGCAATTGTCAGTCTTGCTGCTCTGTCATGACACCTCAAAGCAATTATTCAAAGTCTGTGAGTGAATAGGTCATTGATATGCAGCAGCTTTTGAAATCAAAATGTGAAAGAATCACATGTGAAAGAATGAGGGTCCGTGGCCCAGGATTCACCCGCTCTGCTTTCCTTTGTTCTTGAAAGGTCTTAAGACATTTACAATTGTGTGGGTCAGGCTTGATTTGCCAAAAAATGGGCAAGCATCTGCTTTGAAAAGCAAATATGAATTGTAACCTACAAACTGTTTTCAATCGTTTAAGCATTGCATCAAAATATTGAAGGGAGAAAATCCATTTTGTAGTAACAAAACTGAAATTGAAGTTTAAACAGGAGATCTCAGGCACTTAGAATCTGTGATCTGGCCATGGGATCTTTTATAGTATAAAATCTGTACAGTGGGAATACCTTATACGCCTTGAAGTATTTTGTCTCATCGGTCTTTTCTGATATTTAGGCTTTGTTTTAAATAAATCGACTTTTAGCAGTTTTGTGTCATTCCTGAAAGGTGCTTTTAAACTGCATTTGTTATAATAGTACTTTCCATGAGATAGCTCCTGTTATTTCCACTACTAACGCTGGTCCTTATCTCAGAGCAAACTTGTAGACCCACTAAAAATACTTGTGGAGGTTTTGCTGGATCCATGACCTGTCGCATTGTCACGCGACCCAAACACAGTCAGTGTCATCAGGTGGTTGGAGAGCATTCCTGTCTGATTTCACTTGCATTTCATTTTATTTCATGGGCAAAAAAAGGAGCAAAGTTCCTTTCCAGGCCTATCAATGGCCTTAGTGCATCCGGCAAGTTTACTTTCAGTTTGGTGCTGGCTGTGTGAGCCTTGTGCCTCAGGTGCCCGTTACAATAACATCACGCTAAACCCAAAGTAAATGCAGCTTACGCTGCCAGACAGCAATGGCAGACTGGAACACAGAAGAATGAATTTAAAAATCTTTTTACATGATAAAAATGCAGCCAAGAGCGGTTCCTTGCCGTCCCCCACTGGTTGTATCAGCAAATATAAATGCGCTGACTTACTCCAGTGGCAGCAGAGACCCATTTCTTTGTCTGTTTAAGGCCCCCCTGGATTTATTGGCTCTGCGTCTGCCTGATATCTGATGGAGAGCAGCGCCAGGTGGGGATGTGAATGGGAGAGTTGTGCTACAAAGCTGATATAGTGCTGTTCTCCTGAAATCAGCACTGCAAAGTGTTGTTTCCTTTTAGTTGACTAGATGGAATGAAATTTGCTCTTATTAAGGCCAGCAGTAGAATCCTTTTTTTTACGTTGTCAGCAGCAACTACTCCCCATGAGGCATAGTATGGATTAGATGCCAGCTAGAGGTTTACAAGTTTACACATAATCCTCTATCATTACTACAACCCTCCCCTAACTCTGGATAACTGATTCTTAATTTACAAAATCACTTCACAGGGGAAAATAACTTATACTTTAGTGTAGCACATTGTCACACCCCTTGCACAGGATATCTCAAAGCACCTTGCAGACAATGAATTTGTTTTGAAGTCCAGCCCTTATTGTTGTGGAGGGAAACACAGCAACCAATTTGCAAACAGCAAGGTCCCATAGACAGCTAACCAGCTATATGATCAGTTAATTTGTTTTTGGCATCTTCATTGAAGGAAGATTGTTGCTGTTCTTAAGATAGTGCTCTGGGACCTTTTACAGCCATCTAAACAATGTTTTGCTTTTAAGACTTACCTGAAGGGTAGCACTTCTTGACAGATCAACATTCTTTTGGAAATGTCCATTAGACATTGGGCCAGAAGCTATTGTAAAGGTAATGGTGAAGCTAGTTGTTCAGGTATGATGCATTTTAATTACTGCTATACAACCTCTCAGGCATTGGCATTTAACTTTTACAAGTGTGGATTCCCACTCCCTCAGCATTTAATTGTTTTTGGAGATTCTGCTGAAAAAATTACATTAACTTTTTAAGAATGTTTTCTTTCTGCCTCTTTTATCTCTCTTAATCTAATCCTTGTCACTCTTTTATTTCAATTTTTGTGCCCAATTTTGCATTGAACTCATTATTCTAACTTGCACTTCTTGGTTCAGACTCTACACATTAACAATTAACAATTCTTTAATCTGATTGGTTAAGGAAATACACAGTCACTTGCCTTGTTTACACATGGTTGTCCTGTAGAGGTCACGGTGCAGTTTTGATGGCTCAATTGCAGAAACTTGCCAAGCAAAAGCTCATGGAAATTAAATGAACAGTGGGTGTTGTTCATTTGCTGGTTACAGTAAATTTTAGCTCACTATGTTAGAGTCCTTGTCTGGAGTTTGAACTCGCCTTTCTGACTTAGGTGTGAATGCTGCCAAGTGAGTCAAGTAGCAATTTCTGGCACTCATGGCCATGAGAAACTGGGTTCAGACCATCCAATTTCACTTTGTTTTAAATGTCTCTAGCCTTTTTGGGGAGGCTATTTGTAGCCATTTCTCGTAGGGAAGAGGATAGCATTGTGAACCTGCACCTTTCTGCAGATTCTCATGAAGTTTTTAGTTAAATAATAATTGAATTTTTATGTGTATTCATCACTCTGTCATGTCACCCCATCTTTTTATAAAAGCCAAACACTAAACCCCAGTGACGATGCCAAGTACCTGGAGAATACTCTTCCTTGGTTCTGTAACATTACTGAAATTCTAATCATGATGAGTGCGTTTACATTTCTCTGAACCTTAATACTGTTGAAGAATCACATTGGAATGCTCTTATTGTTATAGTCTAGAGTTGTGGAATGAAATCACAAAATGTTGTTTCAGTCAATTTTTATTAATAAATGTCTAAACTAAAGATTGCTCAAATCCCTGTGGGATTAATATACCCTAATCTGCTGTGGTTGTTCTCGTGACATCTGCCCATCTTCTCTACTGACTACCAATCTAGGGAACCCCCTCCCTCAACCTTGTTGCCTCTCTTTCCTGTAAATGATGCTCCTCATAGCCTACCCCTACATCTGCTCTAATATGTGACTTGGTGTCAAATTTTGGAACGTTTGGCCATGGGACGTTTTACTACATCACATTACATTTACTACATTAAAGATGCTACATAAATGCAAGCTGTTGTTATTTAATCATCTTTATGCAATGAGATTTGTCCTGGTCATGGACTTTTACAGTGTTCCTATAAATTACTTAAAAGAAACAAAACTAGTTTGAATTTTAGAGTATGCTTGTCAGCTGATTGCATTCTCTAGAATTTCAGTGATGCATTACTTGAAATAAGGACTGGTTGCCCTCCCTGTAACAGGGAATGTAGAATTTGAAAACAAAAACACACCAAATAATTATATTCATCCTCCTCAGTGTAGCAATACAGTCCCCCCACTGCTGATTCAATTCCATTAGGCACAAGTTATTCAATAAAATAAAGATTTGTATTTATATGGTGCTGGTACTTCATGTAGAATTAACTACTTTCAAATGCGAGAGATGTTGTGCAAGCAAATATGCAGCCGTTTTTGGAACAGCAAGAGCTACAAGACGAGAATAAATGCAATAAGCTATTTATTAATCTGTTTTTGGTGGTGTTAGTTGAGGGGAAGATATTGGCCAGCATATAGGAAAACGCTTTTCTTTAAATAGTGCCACAGGATCTTTAACATGCCCCTTATAAGGCAGAGGGGCTTTGCTTCCGTGTCTCTTGCAGAGCACAGCACCTCCAACAGCACAACGCGCCATCAGCAGTACTGGAGTGTAGCCAAGATTACATGTTCAAGCTTTGGCGTGGAGCTTGAATCCATGTGTGACTGTCCTCGGAATTTCAATTTATTAAATTTCCTGGTTGATTTTAGTTTTAAATGTTCCTTGCAGTTTGGTTGCTTGTAGGCCATTATATTCTTTACATCCCAAATCTATGTGGGAAGTTGACCTTTCACCTTTGCTGTGATCCAATTATCTTTGTTATGGATATATTGAACTGCACAATTGATGACGTTTTACTTGGCATTCTGTGAATGCTTTCTCTTCCCTTTAGCTTTCTTTTAAAAACACAAGCACAGGCTGTTTAAATGATCCGGCTCACTGTTAACTGTCTTCACTTCAGTATTTGAATTTGGTCGCAGGTTTCTGTGCGCTATTTGCAGTTAAATACATGTAACTTCAGTGTAGATCTGCCTGACGTGTCTGAGTGTTGTAACTTTAGACAGTTCCCACATAATACACCAGTTGGTGAACTCATTTTATATGCATTCAAGCTCTGTATTCAGAAAGAAACACAAAGGCATGTGCTTGTTGTAAGGTTGAACCAGCAGAACCAGAATATAAAGGCATTGGAGTGTTCAGCTGCTGACCTTTTTCCCTCTTCTTCCATTTTCCACCAATTTTCTCCACTCCACAACTCTTCTCTTAAAGACATTGATACCTTGTGGGACTATGGTGCTTTGGGCCAGACATAAGTCCACACACTTCTTTTGCTGTTAGGTTTCAAGATTATGGATATTTTTTTCAACGGTCAATTTTGCTCTACTGGTTCACCAGAGTTTGTTACCAAATCTTTCCCTGTTTCGTAACTTCCAAAAAGGGATCTCTTCACGTTGCAACAACAGTAGTTCTTATGCACACAACATAAGCAAATGCAAAAACTCTTTATTTACATTTACAAATTATAGCTGCTTGCCAAAAAAACTGACCAAGGATTGGATCGGATCTCATCTTAAGCATTAGTCTGAGTGACCTTACCAGTTCCCTGCCGTCAGTTCCCTGATCATGATAAATATTCAAACAAAAGCATTTGAAACAAATCAACAGAAATAGACAAAGGATGTTAAAGCTGACTTTTGTTCTTTCTCATAATATTCATTTTAATAGTGATCCTGATGTGAAGCTCTTTTTTTATATAAAGTTTTTTTCTAATTGATTTATTGAAGGGCGACATGCTTCCACACTCTGGTTTTTTTAAGGTGACATAGTACATGAAAGCAGCGGATATAAAACTTCCGACAGCCATTTTGAATGATGTATGTAAAAAGGAGGCGTGCAATTGTGAAATGATTTGCTCGTGGATCCAGTGGTGGGCACAGTTTTTGTGTTCCACCAATTTCTCGGGTTTGAACCAAAGGTTGATCTCCTCTGTGCACTTGTTGCTGAGTAGGGGAGTCAAGGTGGCTTGAGCCGATGGACCGGAAACCATGGCTGGAAACCAGGAAAGCACCTTCAGACCAAGAATGCATCTTCATCACTGTGAAGAGTCCAGAGGGGCATTGTAAAGAAAGTCATGCGTTTTGAATGGCAGGGTTTTGAATGGGTTGCAGTGACATTTATTTCGGTCTGACAAAGTATTACATTGAACTGGAAGATGAGCCTTAATACCTCAAATTGATCAAACATATAAGCTTGTGGAATGGAATGTCATTGTTGTTGTTGTTGTTATTATTGGTGTTGTCTTGGTCTGGGAGGATCTGCATGTGCTGAAGACTGGCAGGGTCATGTTTGATGACACCAAGGCTGAAAGCTCCCAGCCTGGCATCACTCAGAGTGATTTCTGTATTCAGGTTGCCATGATACTGACTGTGCGCTAAGCGTGTATGAGACTCCTCTTTAAAGGTGGAGAAATAGGGCTTTTTATTTTTTTCACAACCTTCTCCAAAAGCTAATTTTAACCTCTCATTTTGTGATTCTGTCAAAGTGCTTCAGAGTGTTAATTGTGGGAAGGGTTGAATTATCCAGGGAGGAAATTTTGCTGTTATTTGTACACCCTGCTTAGCCTTTACTGCTTGATCTCCTGTGATGCTGTTCACTGACAGATCACCAACAACCCTCAACGCTGGCCCCACCATCTGCACGGATCTCTCTCCACTCTCTGGCAATCACCCCCAAACCACCAAACCTCACTTTCCTCGAACCTTCCCTCCCTCCCACGATCTCTATCCTGAGGAAACCTACCATGCTGTGGGTTGCAGCCTTTGGCCTCTTAATGAAGGTCTCACAGGGTGTGGTGGGGGGAGGCCATGGATCAGTCCTTGAAATTTTTAAGGAGGTTGTGTGCCTCCTTTTCTGAGACTGCGGTTGTGGGTTGGGTGGGGGTGTGTTGGGAGGGGAAGAGATGGTGCGGGGAAGGGGGAGAGAGCCTTTTATCTTTAACTCACGTCAGTTGAATTTCTCTGTTTTGGGAATCTGGCAGGTAAAAGAAGGTGAGAAAGGCTGGATATACAAGGTTAGTGCCTTGACTGCATTGCTTATGTGCCAGGAGGAGCTAGAGTGTTTGATTCCAAGAAGCTGATATCCCCAGGAATCCATTCGACTTGACAATTCAATGATCTCTGACACCCCCCACCCCCAGCCCCCCAACCCCGGTCACCCCCACCATCTCTCACCCAAACCTCAGTGAGCTCTGATACCACCCACAATCTGTCCTATCCCAACCTCTGCAATCTCCGAACCCCTACATCTCACCCCTGTGCCCACCAATTCATAACCAGCCCCGATTCCATTCTAACACTTCTCATGAACACCTTCTCCCACTCCTATCACCTCACTCTCTTGCTTTCACTCACGCGCAGTTTCTCTCTCTCTCTCTCTCACCGCCCCACCCCGCCTGGCGACTGTCTCTCTCTTCCCTCCTCCCCGTC